>NC_045481.1:27620433-28252933 GCF_009650955.1 Corvus moneduloides
TCATTAATGAAAATTAAAGAAGCTGACTTCAGAATACAAACCAAAACACTTCGTTCACTGTCCAAGTCACATCTTTC
The DNA here is from genome assembly GCF_009650955.1 of Corvus moneduloides. NCBI lineage: Eukaryota > Metazoa > Chordata > Aves > Passeriformes > Corvidae > Corvus > Corvus moneduloides. The sequence goes on from NC_045481.1 coordinate 27,620,511, forward strand.
TCCTCTAATTCAAGTAAATGTGCAAAAGTTTGGTGCTTTTCTTGAAGAACCAATGGTTCAATTAAGTGAGTCCTGAAAATCTCGACCTTCATCCAAGAAATTTTCCAACTTCTGGGTTTTCTGACTTTCTTGTGGAACACATGAACACTTTTTTTGAATAAAAAATAATTTTAGGTCTCTAATACAGAGGCCTAAAAATTTGTGTTTCCAACCCCCCCTGTGCTTTAGATAATGTTTTCAAAATTTGGAATCCTCTATCCTAAGTTCTTTGTTTAAATTTGGAGCTGTCAGTACTCTGCTGTCTACCTTCTGGCAAAACAACAGTAGTATCTCTCCATCCGTCTCTACCAGACAAGAAATACAAGGATAAAATTAGTTTTTCCTGGACTTCTGAGCTTCTTCAAACAAACTAGAGGAATCTTCATGACAGTGATACACACTACTCCAAAATCTCTGTAAGCCTGAGAAAAACATATTTATTCAATACAGAATAACAGATCAACCAGCTGAACCCATAATCTAGAATGTCAATCTTTTTTGTCATGGGTACAAACGAAATAATGACCTGCAATGGACACTGATAGACTTCAGAATTATCAATAGGAAAGGTGTGAGATATGCACAAAACAAAAACTACAAAACTTACCTCATCCTTTGAACGGGAGAGACAGTTTTTGATTACTTCAGCTTCCAGCATTGTCCGTTTATTAATTTCTACATGCTCATAATACCTGGACAATCTTGTTTGACCTTGTTTGTTAACCATAAGAAAAAATTTTATCATTTCTTTTTTGTTGATTTCAGTGGTGGATTTCAATTTTGGGTGCAGGAATGAAGAAGAGTATTTCTGGGAGGGGGGGGAAAAAAAAAAGAGTGGTAATGCATAGGAGTAAACACTTCCTAAAAGCTAGCCAGCCCAGGTATGCATATATTTATAACTAAGTTTATTGCCAAAACATAGAACATTGAAAAAAAACTTGAATCTTTTGCACGCATCCCATGGAAAAACTCCCTTTTTCCCCCCACACAACTAATCACAAACTATGTAATAACAGCTTTCACATTTGAAATTTTCACATTTCAATCAAATTAATTTCCTTATAGGATTTGGGAAATTGGAGGAGTCAACAATTACTTGTTCATAAATCTATTCATCATTTTCTTCCTGCATGCTAGCTGGTTTGAGAACATTATCAGAAATTTGCCTGATACCGAGCCACACTAATACAGCTCCTAAGAGCAAAATTTGCCTATAAGCACTTTTTTTCCCCCTGACTTGTATTTAACAATTACATTCATGCCATTGTCATATCAAATTGAATGGAGAGATGACAAAGGGAAATGCATGGGCCACAACACGATCATTTCTTAATGCAGAATGAGAGATTCCTAAATATTTGGGTATTTGCAGCATCAACACACATCTTGAGCTGGACCAGGAGCTACTCAAATCCGTCTTCTCCTGTCTGATTTCCCACACTTATGCAAAAGGTAAATTCTGCACTCAATGAAAACTAAGTGTGGGTCTTCAACAAGTAAAGAGAAATCTGTTCACATTAATTACTCAAGAGAGCTTTACCTCAATCTAAATAAGCATCAATCCACCAACACCACTGAAACATACCTGTAGAATATAAATATACCTCATGCAAAATACAGTGAAAGAGGGCATTAAAAAGAGCACAGCACATACCAGAATCTGCTTGCTAAACAGTTGACATCTCTGATGTTTTGAAAAGCATGAAAATAGGGTAAGAAGCAAATGTAATTTTTTGAAATAGAAGTTCTGGATTATTTTCTTTAATGCCTGAGAACAATCACTGTAATGTTTTCCATCTGACTCCCTATTTGGATCCCAGACTTACTGGCCCAAATAGTCTTGAGGTTTGTGCACTGAAAATACAGCAACTACTGCAAAAGTTATTCCTTCTATTCCAGTTCTGAAGAGTTGGTCCTTACCTGGTGCACCTAAAATCTCACAGCTTCTGTGAGGAAGTCTAAATAGAAAAAATGTATCAGCAATCCACAAAACAACACAGTGTAGCTCTTTGTGTAAAAACAGTGTATCTTAAAGCAGAAAAGCAAAAGGGGACAAAAAAAAAGGCAAGCTGCATGGCTGCTGCATCATATTATTAGCAACTTGAATAAGCTGGCTATATACCATCCATGGGTGATACCATACAAATCTTTCATGACAGTGATGCAAAAAGTCCCATATATTGTGCTGACACTAATTATTGCTTACTTCTGATTCACAGTGGTCACTTTTTTCTAAAAGAAGTCACCTCTTTTACCACCACTTGGACCTCAAGAAAGTGACCCTCTTTTTCTCAGCATACTGTGGTTTACTCCATCTACAAAGAAGTTTAGACTTCTGTATGTAATTTCAAATGTAGTTTTACTAATTTGACTTGATACTGAGAATTCATTCTTAGTTAAGTGACACACAGTTAGTTCAGGATCAATCCTCAGGACAACAGAATCTGTTTGGAATCATGACAGTCTCAGAGCTTTCTCACCTCCTCCAGGCATACAAAACCTCTTCAGGAACGCACTTCTGTTGTGTCACTCTGACAGAAGAGTTGTGGATCTGGTCAGTGCTGCTGCCGTGGTGTGCATGCAGCTTGTGAACTGCACCCACAGTTTCTGCATCAGCATAAGTTCATCTCTGAGAAAGAATGAACCAGGTCATTAAGATTAAAAAGGGCCCAGATAGAAATGTATGATGGGATCTTCACTGTTGGATGGCAAGTAGGCTGACATTGATGACTAAATGGGATACTACCATCTATACGATCTTTGCTGTGTTTAGTATGTGACTCTTTTTTGCCCCCCACATTCTACTTTGAATTGCTGCTGGAAGTAAGAGTTGCAATAAGATGTCTTAATATTTTTAAGCATAAAGTTGAAACAGTGAGATGACATAGTCAGATTTTGATACAAACCTTCCAGGAAGGACAAGAATGAACGACTCCTTCCAGCTCAGAATGAGGACCCCTAGCAAGGGCTAACCTCACAAAAGAAGGAACCTGAAGCTTTAAATCTACTTAAGAAGGAGCTGTGGCATGAAAGAGAAACAATCTAAGAAATGGTGCCCATTGTTTTAAGCAAGCTCAGACACAGGAGACCAATTGCGTAACAGATAACAGCAGCATAGAGAGCTTTTCTTTTTTCATCTGAGTTTTACACTTCATCTTTGTGTTTGGCACTGCTGAAACAACAATTAATGGTTCTCTGTTTTGATCCAAGGTATTTTAATAATTTAGTCACAAATGGTACCAAGGGCTTGAGAACAGGAGGACAGGGAGGACAATACAACTACCCCAGGAGCACTGACAGAACTGTTGTACTTTGAGTTACTGTTAAGCAATAGATAACAGCAAAACATACAACAAATTGATACATATGATCCTATTGCAGGATTGGCCCCTAATCCTAATTATTCTTTTATTAACCAAATCTTTGTACACGGTTAATCCCTTTATCCCTTTCTGATGTTATGACTATTTTAACTGCATTTATCCTTATGAATAGCCTGGATTGTTTTACAGATGAAAATATTTAGACCAGATTGTTTTCTCTTTTTAATCTGCACAAATGCTCTTATCCAGAATAGATAAAAAAAAATAAAAAATGTGGTAACAGAGGTAGAACCACAATAGCACTCAAAGATGTTATCTGTAATTTATGAGACAATTATTATTGATAGGAATGGAAAACATAATCAACAGGTAATCAGTCTGTAGGAAAGAAGTCCACTCTTTCTGTAGCCATTTCTGTATTTTCCCACCAGCCCCAAAGATAGCTTTCAGAATTTTAACCAGAAATTTTGTTCATATAAATGGCAGCACAAGCACACAGTTTTATACAGAAAAATTGGAATAAATTAACAAATTCAAATAATAATTTTGTAAAAATTTACAAAAAGCATGCAGGCATAGCTGACTTTGAGAATAATGCTAGTGTTAAAAATATCTTAAGGGGTTTCTTTATTTCCTTTAGAACTAATTCTGAAAAAAATCATTTGTAGTAGTAAAAGCATTTGCTTGCACAATTTAGGCAAAAAAGGGAAATGACTGAGTTTTGTTTCTAACAAACAAAATTTATTTATTCTCTTTTCATCTTGGCTTTCAGATATAGAAAACATGTTAAAATGAGTTTTGCCTATGTAGGATGTTAAGAAACCTGTGAAGTATAATAAACAAACAAAAAGCGTATCTTTGCATGTTGATGGGTAAAGAAACCCCATTCCTTCAAGTTCTTTGTATTTGAGAAGCTACCATTTTTGATCAATAATCAGTACTCTACTTACAAAGCCAGCTACACTTTTTCTGATACAACTCTTACATGCTTTTCTGAGCATTCTCATGCACATGCCTGCGTGTATCCATGCACATACACATGGATTATGATGCTTTTATGCATGCAGAATCAAATGGTTCAAGGGAATTGGTGACAAGATGCAAGCCTTTCAGATCTCTGCCATTATTTTGCTCATTTTAGTAATGAAAAGACATTACTATCTGAAGGCTGTTTGTCAGAAATGAATAGGCTGTCTCATTCCAGGTCACTGGACAACTATCTGCATCACAAATATGCTTAGGAACCGAATTCTGGAAGAGACTATCGAGATCCTCATGGACTATCAAGTCCTACTCTCTCCATCCCAGTCAACCATGCATTAGAAATTTTGTCCAGAGCAGCCTATGGTATATGCTTCCTGCATGTCCTGCATACCCAATCTACAAAACACCTATGAAACTCTATCACTGAATGAAGAATCCTTATAGACAAAAACCTCAGAAGGTATCACTTGGGGAAGATGCAAAAAGTCTGGAAATTGCAAACTTTCCTTCAAAAGAAATTACCCTCTGGAGTGACTAAGTAGCACTCTCCTTTACTTCCCTTACAAAATACTTCTTCTGTAAGGATAATTTGGCATGCATACAGATAACATACAGTTTATCTGCTGTGATTTAAATATGAGCTTTTCCAGTGTATTAGATCTCACCCTCATTAAAATACCTCTCACAGATAAATATCTATGAGAGAAAACTCCTATCGTGATTGGCCTGTGTGACTCACACTGCCAGGCTGATGGTTCAGGAGCTGCTTCCAGGACATGTCAGCTCTGCAGGCTGCATAACCACGTGAGACACCTCAAAGTAACTTGTCCCTGTTTGAGTGACACTCCTTTTCAGATAACAGCTGAGACCTCACAGAGAGGCAAAGCCTGCAGTACCTGTTCTGGAGATAAAAAGATCTTAAGTCTCCAGCGAGGCTAACCCAGCTGATTCTACACGCAGTAATATAAAGCATATTTTACGCCTAATTTTAATTACTTCTCTGGTATAGATACAAGCACTGAATTTAGTTTGTCACAGATTTCACTAGTATTTATAGATACGCTGGGACATAAATTATAAAAAAAGAAACCCAACCTAAGTTTGAATTGTACTTGCTGTAGAGCTGTAATTCAGACACGTGTCTCTCAAATTAAAACCACTCCAGTCAATGTCTACAGATTTAGAAGTATTTTAGTTATTGCACTCTAAGAAAGGTTTGCAACATTCTAGGGCTCTCAGCTAGAATGTAAATAAGAGATAAAATCTTGCAAAGAAGAAATGGCATGACTGCATATTTACAGAACTGCTTCACCAAGAATTAAAAATAAATGTTAGATAGGACTATAGGTAAACAACGTACCACACTGTCCAACTCTAAACAAGTTGATTTTCTGGATGCAGAGTTCTAATGGCACTTTATGTGTGCATGAAATATAGAATCATAGAATATTCTGAGTTAGAAGGAACCCACAAAGAAGGAACCCACTGAGTCCAACTCCTGGCCTGCACAGAAAACCCCAAGAGTCACACCCTATGCCCCAAAGTGTTGTCCAAACGCTTCTTGAACTCTGTCACTCACTCAGCTTAGCGCTGTGACCGCTTCCCTGGGGAGCTGTTCCAGTGCCCAACAACCCTCTGGGTGAAGAACCTTTTCCTGATATCTCACCTAAGCCTCCCCTGACACAGCTTCAGGCCATTCCCTCGGGTCCTGTCACTGGTCCCCACAGAGGAGAGATCAGTGTCTGCCCCTCCTCTTCCCCTCACGAGGAAACTTGACTGTGATGAGGTCTCCCCTCAGTCTCCTCCAGGCTGAACAGACCAAGTGACCTCAGCTCCTCCCCATATGGCTTCTCCTCTAGGCCCTTCACCAAATGTAGAACAAAATGGGTTAAACTGGAATTAAAACAGTAATGAAAATGTTTAAATGGCTAAATGATAAAGGCATGAAGCACAGGCAGGTGTAGCACAGGAACAAGTATTTTAAAATTGTTGTTTATTGAGCTTCCTATAGATTTATTGCCCAAAACCATGTAACAAATGAAGACCACACACATAATCAGAACCCTTCGTCTTGCTACTTTTGTTCTGACTGTGAACAAGGCTTTAATAAAACCACATACAATTTTAAATTTATCAGTGAAAGTCATTTTTGCATTCTGGTTAAATTTGGTGCCATAACAATTCATCAAAAAGATGAAACAAGTATGTCTGTGTGGCTTCAAAATAAAACACTGTGTTCAATTTCAGGACAGGGATTTTTTTAAAAAGCAGCCTTAATTATCTAGGGAAGTCAAGGGAGGAAGGAAAGAATAAAAAAGTTTTCCTTTGCTGTTGACAAAATGCTGGCTGAATGTAGTAACGGAATTAAACTGCAATAACTCCCATATACTCAGGAATGAGGAAAGTCCTGGACAATTGGAGCTAAACAAAAGATTAAACTGGTTATGAGCTAAGTCTCAGTTTTTAATAATGATTAAGTACTGTCAGTAGACAATGAAAACAAATCAGCTGAGGTGGAAAGGAGTTGGATTTAGATTGCCTAATGGGTATGGAATCAGGAAGAATGTACAATGACATTTTAGTAGGAAATGATTTAATGGAGAAGAAAGGAAGGACTGGATGAACTAACTGAAGCAACACACCTAAGGAAAGATTAGTAAAGAAAGGAAACACCAGTAGTAAGACAAACAGTATTTTTTCCCAGTAATTAACAGAATTCTAGGTCTTTCAAGAATGGACCTTTTTTAGGAAACTATCCATGTAGTGAATTTTTACAGCGTGCAAAAACTTTGAAGAGAGGCAAAACCAAAGACCTACCTTACTTAAAATGGGTGACCTACAGATCATTTGAAGTAGGATGTGACGATAATTTTTAAGTATTACATTTTAAAGCAGTATTTTGCAACCGAGGTAATTGCAGCATATTCAAACTACAGCATCAAACGCTGCATTGCTATCACTGAGAAAACTGAGCCAGATAAAATCGACCAGTAATTTCTTGCAAAACCTCATCAAGCGGGGAATACATTACACACATCACAACCGAGATACCATGAAAATGACCAGAGATTAGCCAGCTTCCAGAAACATACCATAAATTTAATACATCTGTTCTAAACCACCTCCTTGTAGGGCAAACTCAGCGCACCATTGAACCGCGCAGAGTCTCAAAAACTGCAGTGTTTGACGCGCGCTGCGCGCCACTGTAGGTCACAGGCCCCGGCCTGGCCGCACTCCCGCCGACTCTTCCCCGGGCGTTCGGCACTCCCGAGGCGCGGGGCGAACCGAGCCTCGCCGCCACTTCCGACTGTCACCCGGAGCAGACGGGAGCCGCCCGGCCGAGCCCCAGGCCGCCAGCCCCATCACCCACCGACCGACCGACCCGGGGCCGGCCCAGGCGGGGGCGAGGCCGCCCCGCCGCGAGAACCGACCGCCAGCCCCAGGGCCGTCCCGCTCCCCCCGCGCGCGGCGCTCACCTCCCTCCCGCGCAGGCGCGTCGGGCCGCAGGCGGCGGCGGAGGCCAGGCCGCGGTTTCCCGGCAGGCGCCGCTCGCTCCCCGCCCGGCCGGGTGGGAGGGCCGCGGGGCTGTAATGGCGGCTGGCGGCGGCTCCGCGCTGCGCTAACACCCGGACCCGCTCGGCGCAGCCCCCCCGCCCGGCCCGCCCCCTCCTCCCCGCCCCAGCCAGCGCCGCTCGCCCCCTCCCCGGCCCCTGCTCCCGGCCCCCGCCGCGGGACGAGGAGGAGGGCTCCCCGCAGACAATGGACGAGCACCCTGGAGCCGGAGGAGGCGGTGGGATGGCGGCCGCCCCAAGACCGCAGCAGCCACCGCCGCAGGCGGGTGGGAGCATGAACCTGCAGTCGGGTGGGGGCTGCGTGGGGACTGGAGCCGGCGGAGGAGGAGGGCAACAGCCGCAGCCCCAGGGCCCCGCGGCCCCGGCCGGTCAGGAGGCGGCGGGCCCCGCCGAGCTGTCCCGGCCCCAGCACTACACCATCCCGGGGATCCTGCACTACATCCAGCACGAGTGGGCTCGCTTCGAGATGGAGAGGGCGCACTGGGAGGTGGAGCGGGCCGAGCTCCAGGTACCGGGGGCGAGGGCGATCTGGGACTGGCCCGGCTGGCTCCGGGGGCCGGGCTGCGCGCGGAGTGCGGGGGCAGCGCTGTCCGGGCGAGCGGGGTCCGCGGGGCCCCCGAGGTCGCGCCGGTCGCCGTGGCCCGGGGATGGTACCTGGGCGAGGTCCGGCGGGCGGAGCGGCGGTACCGGCGGAGGCCCGAGCCGGGCTCCCTCCCGGGGCAGCCATTTTGGTTTGTAGCATGGCGCCCGCCCGGCTCCGGAGCGGCCCCGGCCCCGCAGGCCGCTCGCCCGGAGCGCGGCCGGGGAAGGGCGGGCGGGTGCTGCCGCGGCGCGGGGCTGTGACCCTCCTCCCCTCCTCCCCGCCGGCGGGGCGAGCTGCGCTGCGCCTTGACAGCTGTGCTCGGCTCCCGCAGCACAATGACTCCGGGGCTCCTCGGCCCCGTGCGGGTTACCGACAGCAAGAGCCTCCGGGCCTGGGAGGGAGGACTGGCGCCTCCCTGAAGCTCAGCGAGCTCTGGCTTTGGAGGGAAAAGAGGGAGTTAGGAGTAGGCAGGAGTGCCTGCCTCCCGAGCAAGGGCCGGACGAGGAAAAGGAATTCAGGTAAATCTTAAGTAAAGAACTTAGCCCGGCATGCAATTTGGGGGAGGTCGAATGTGTTCTCTCTTTCGGACTCGCTTCTTTGGAGATTTCACATCGGAGAAGAGTGAGGAATCGATAAGTGTGCAGCGTGGTCATTTCAATATACAAAAAAATACCAGCTTCGTCTCGGGAACGGAAATTGAATAACTTCTCAGGACAGAGAGCAAGTGTTGGAGTTGCAATATGCATTTCCTGCCACTAATGTTTGCTTTTAGTAATAGGATAATTTTACCAATTATTTTTGCAAGTAAAAATATAATCATGCATAGAGTATTACAAGTTTATGAACAGATTACAAAATCCACGGAACATGGGGTATCCACATAGGAGCCGTTATCTTTTTATAGGACAGAAATGTATATAATACCAATGTAAAAAAATGTTAGCCGACTTTATTGCTTCCAAAGAATTTTTTGGTGATTTCTTGTACTGAGTGAATGCTTATGGTCTTGAGGTAGCATTCCATCAAATTGCACTGCAACAGCAGCCGATATTTGGAAGGCATTTACTTTCAGATTTCAGAACCAAGAAGTATACCTGAGCCTGGGCAATTCTTTAGCAACTTCTTGGCTCTATAATAAGCATGTAATTTGCACTATTTTGGTTACAACTATAATTAAGAAAGAATTTTAAAAAAAGGGAAACAAATGAAGAGGTTTCACTGTTTCCTTCACTTATTGCCAGTCTTCCCATTTTAAACCTTGTGGAATGGCTGGATTTAAAATCTGTGGTGGACATGGATGGGTGTTTTTAGCAGAGAGCAATTGACTGTTTCTCCTGTTTTCTCTAGTGTCTTAGTGATGTAGCATTATGTTTATAAATATGTCGTTTAATGCTATTCATTACCAAACAAAACCATCTTGAAATAGTAGTTTTAGGTATGGGCTTGTTACTTTAAAACGAGGTACAGCTGTACCCTAACATGAAGAGCAGTTCAGGGACTTGGAAAGTTGTATCTGACTGATAAAGTGCTTCTCTGAACTCACATGGCCTCTAGACTCTCTGATGCACTCTAGCCAACTCTGCTGCTTTTTGTCTGTGGTTGCTGTTCGTTGTCCATGGCCATACCATTGCAGTTGCGTGTCTGTGGAGGTATGGTGGCAGTTCTGACCCTGATTATGTATGTGTTGATTCACGTAGGTCTGCATATGTCATGGGACTGAGATAGCAGACTTGCTGCACAGTGCCTGTGCACGAGGGTGTTTTGGTTTGGTTATTTTATAACTTTGGAAGCCCAGGATAGAAGGGGGGAGGACATTACCTTTGGATTTTAGGTCTTAGCCTATACAATGGTGAAGAGTGATACAGGAATGTGTTGAGAATATTTTTGAAGATAGATGTTTACCAGGCCTGTGGGGTTTTTTTGTTGGTTCCGCAACTTGTCAAGTCACAGCATATTTTGTGGCTAATAAAACTGTAACAGTTTGGACCCCAAACAACAATTTTGTCCACTGAAACTAGTGAGAGTGTTAATCATCTATGTGATGCTAGGTACAGGTGTGAGTATTCTGATGATTGAGGCCTCCTGGGCTGAAAGGAAAATTCCATAGCATGACAGGAGGTAATTTATATGGAAGGGGGTGTTAGATGATTTAGCTGCAACTCTCCTGGTGCAGGTAATGTCATTCTTCTTACGTCTTCATTCTTTCAAGATGACAGTAAACACTGTAAACGTTGCTTCTCAGTCCTGGCAATTGCAAGTTCTTTATGACTTTGCTAACGATGCTTTATAAAAAGTATGTGGAAAACCAAATGACTTAGCAATATGTGTGATTTTATTTATGTGTTCTGAATCAAAGAATTTATTATTCCAAAGAAGATACTTATCCATGGTATGAATCAATGGGATTCCTGTGTGGTTTATCCACCCAACTCCTTTCTTTTAACTATGTAGTTCAAGAGATGGGAGAATTGGCACCCCTAGTAAGAATGCTCTTTGTGTAGAGGGTGATGGTGAAGGGGGAAAGGATCTGCAGTAACAGTTTATTCTTTCTGGGATCTTGTAATGACTTTTTTTTCCTGTTCTACCTATGGGACAGACTTTCATAAATAAATTAAAGTACATATTATTTCACTGTGTAGAGGGTTTTGCCATGGCTGTAATGACTGACAGAGGGTCTCAAGCCTTTTGGATCTGAAGTCTTGTACTGGTAGATTTAAGTCTACATTTACATCAGACTTCAAATCTAAAATGTTAATAATTTTACGCTGTCTTTCTACCTCCTCAGGTGCATGCTGTTCTGCTTGTGTGGAGAAGGGAAGCAGCATAATCATTGGACAAATCTGTGTGTGCAAACCAGTATCAAGTACAGAAATGTCAAATATCAGGAGTGCAGTACTTGAAACATAGTACACTTCTTTCCTTTCACTTGTAACACTGGCTGCTGCAGTGACTTCTTAAGCGTTCACTGGTTGCTGTGTTGAAAATAAGCTGTCTGGCCTTGCATAGTGTCTTGTTCACTTCAAGTAATGGACATGATCTGTTCACTATTTAGTGAACTGAAAGATTTTCACTGTAGCAATGTAACTTTGATCTGCCAGTCGAATGGCCTTGATGTTGGTCAGTAATGACCAGCTGTTATGCTGAGATAAATGGTCTTTTCTAAGACGTTTATGCACTTTAGAGGAATTACAGCAAGTTCATATTGAATGTTATATATTTGTTAGAAATAACTGTTCAAGGTGGTAAGTGGCTCTGTGGTATCCTAAAAGAAAAAGAAACTTGGATGGGAAAACACTGTAGAGATGCGCTACAGAAACTTAAGGAAGATAAAGTTGTGTCAGAAAGGAGTATCATAGGAAAGCTTGCAACTTTGCAGGGAAAATCGAGAGATCCACTTTCTTACAGGGTTTGCAGGCTGATAATGCTTGTCTGGCATAAAATTCTAAATTGTGCAGTTTATTCAGGTTTTCTGAACGAGGTAGAAACCAGATTGAATATTCTCTGATATTTCAGAATCACACAAGGATATATTGGGAGAAAATTACCAGTAGATGCTACTTCCAAATGCTTTAATGAATAGGAAGAATAATTAATAAACATAAACATTTGGAACAAAATATATGCAATTTTGGTTTAAACATTATACAGCCTCTCAAGTAACTTAAGTGTGCATAAAGATTACTGTGATTGTTAATAACGTTTTCTGTCCTATAAAATGACATCTTTGGTGGCACACAACTAAAGTTCCTAGTTTATCTTATTTTACAAATACTCTTTTTCCCAAATATTTGGAGACGTTATGGAAGCATGTTTTCTAACATTTTCTAATAGTCTTTATTTAGGCATTTAAAAAGTCCAAACCACCAAAACTCATAGATTTCAGATTTTACTTGCATGCCTCCTCGCTTCCCTTTCCGCTGGGGATGGCGGAGCAGACTTATTGAAGGAATTTTATACAGGACATTCTTTAAAAAAGAAATGTATCTTTAGATAACATATGTGAAAGTGTTGATCTCGTGAACAAAATGAGATTACGTTCAGAGTGTATATACAGTCATGCTGCCTTTCAGCATTTCCAAAGTGTAGCAAGAATCAATTGCTGAGATACTTACCTGTATGTTTCTTGTTTTACTTTGTTGCAGGTTTGAAGGGGGGGTGGGGATAATGTTGGGACTGTTTCTCTCTTAAACTTGAAGAAACAATTAATTATTTTCGTAACAGACTTTGCTTTGCTTTTGGCATGCAAATAATTTGTTTTCATGATAGATTGCAAGTGGAAGTGGTTGTGAGGGTTGTAGAATGGTCATTAGATTGTTGGAAACAATCTGTGTCTCAGCAGCTAGGGAGCATACAGTAAAAATAAGTATTTAAAAAACCCCTGACTTTTCGGGAATTAGTGGCATTTTGTGCAGGGGACTATTGTAAATGCTTTTTTTTTAACGTTTTCTTGGGTCAAAAAGTGTTTGGATAAGTTAATGGAATAAAATTTCCTGTGGGTGTCTAAATTCAAAGATACAGTCTTTTTGTTTTTTAAGTTTTCTGAGATTTGAAATGTTTTTTGAGGTTTATTCTTTTGTTTTTATGCTAGTCCTGTGGAACTGCCTGTTAGCCCGTGGTTAGGAGAGGTGTACTGAGGCTGGTGGTCTATTGGTCTGACCAGGCAAGCTGTTCTTATATTCTCATGGCCAATGAATGATTGAAATGAAGTCACATAACAGTTTGAGCTTGAAGGAACCTTAAAGATCATCTAGTTCTAACTTCTCTGCCATAGGCAGGAAAATGCTTTAATTTGATTGTTTGACGATATATCTAGTGCTGTTTTGATGCTGTTTCAATACTGTTTTTTCTTAAAAAACAAACCCTGATTGATATCAGGGACATTAATTTGATATAATATGCAAGGTTAAGGCAGGAAATTCAGATGCTGCTGTTGGGAAATGCACAGTGTATTTTAACCACATGATTGTTAATCGATTGCATTCTAGATAGTTGAAGTTGGAAATACGATTAACTGATAAACTGCTATTTCATTGGATCTTACAGGTGAATCTCTGTATTTATTATGAAATTAGCTTAACTAAATCTAAATCAATCCTTAAAAAACCCCAAGGGATACTTGATCAACACTGACTGAAAATAAAATGAAGTAGGTTGTAAAGAGTTGAACAGCATTCTTGTTTGTGGTACGTGTAAATGCCACGAGGTGTGTGGGTAATACACTCATCTGAACTGGCTAACTTCTGTTTGTGCAAACTGTTAAGGTTCTTGCTGTCGCGGGCATGCAGGAGTACTTTGTGGTCCAAATAACTAATGTTTATTCACATAATAAAATATTTGAATATTTAGTATTTTTTTTTTATAATGAAACTTTTTTCTGTATAAAATAGCGTATGTATAAGAAGTTAAAACCCGGAAATTTCTGTTCATTAATCATTTTTCTAAGGTAATGATGAAAACAGCTACTTATTTTGTAGTGTTAAGTCCCTTTTAAGTTTAAAGCACTGAATTGAGAGTTCTGTGTATTTTGGGTAGAGGGCAATTAGACGTCATCAAGGGTTTCCTTACTGTGGCTTCCATAGCTGTTTAGTCAACTGCATTAACAGGCGCACCACCTCTGGTAGAACTTCAGGTGCTTGTTTACTGAAGGTTAGAAGTCTGTTCTATGTGTCTGGGTAAATCTTTCTTCATAGGCTTCTTGACAAGACTTCTAAATTAAAATGTGCAGAGATGCTTCCTTTATGTATATGGATGACCTCATTCTTCCAATTTTATTTTTGAAACAGTTGATTTAGATCTTTAACATTTCTGTAAAATTTTCTTGCAGTATTCAGCTCATAAAGGCAAAACAATAAAAGAGTTTAGGACATGGAGTGACATTAAGCTCCATGTAAAAACAGGAACAGGAAATACCTGGATAGCTGTGAAGTTTATGTATGGAATACTGGTTCAGTGTCGTAATTGTGTAACTTTATCTGGAATATTGTTTCTGAATAATTCCGTTCTAGCAACACTTGGTATAAGAGTGTTTTTTACTGTGTAATAATTGCCTTTTCATAAATGATTATTTGCAATAGTAATGCTCTCACTTAGAATCAGTGCACAGAACTGTTATAACAGTTACTCTGGTGAGGTTTTCTTTTAGGCACAGTGTAGAAGTGTGTGGCAGATGAGTTATGTAACACTTCCTGGTGAAGAATTACTTCTTTTTTTGAACACTGGGCATGCATTTTATTTCTTAGTTTCATTGCAATTACACCTATGCATATTTAATAGCTCTTTAGGAAATCTCACTTGGAGAATTTTTTGTGAGGGTTTAAGTATCTGTTGGTATAATTACTTATTTCATGCTGAAAGTAGGTTTTGAGGTAGTGATGGGTGTTCTTGATCCTTCTTGTCATTTAAGAAGTTAGGAGAAAGTGATGATGGATTTATTTTTCCTAACTGATGAAGAGAGTGGCTAGGGAAGTTGGGTCTTCCAGTGATGTGATGTATCTTCAGGACAAATGCATAACTTGCAAGAGCTTTGTTTGCCTATCCGATGGTTCCTTTTTGTCACTCAGACTGTTCTTGAATTATCCTAAGCCATGCTCAGCGGGATACTTAGTTTAATATCTTATGCCTTCATCAGTGCAACTCCAACAGGTATTAAGAGCCAATTATGAAGTTGGCTGTTCTTCAGGACTAGTCCTGAAGGTACAGCATGAATTTAAGCAGTCTGTACATTTTTCTACAGTATCTTCTACAGTATCCACTATAGTATCTTTATAAAACTGTCTGATTATAGGTAGTCTGCTGTTGGCAATTAAAGGTAAAAATACGTTTTTATGATTCCAGAAAAAATTCCACTTAATGAGAGATGAAGTACATTCCTGGGTTAATTTGAAGTTATTGTGCATGGAAAAATCCTACATGTGTTGGCTGTAACATTCTGAAAAAAAGTGTACTTCTCTGAATGCTGATTGAAATGATCCTGAAATAGAGAATGAACTTCAGTAAGTCCATATACCTGAAGGTCTTTCTGATTATATATATATATATATTTTTTTTTTTTTTAATGGGTTGATTGCTCTAAATTTTTTTATGTTTGCTCACCTTGTTTTCTTTTCACCCAAGATATGGTTACTCCTTAACTGCTACCAAATTTGAGGTTGGTGATACTATAATACTCCTCCTAGAAGACAGAAATCCAAAGAGAGTCCCTTGACTTTATGCCAGTGACCACTATAAGAAGCTGGAGAATGCTTGACTCTAGTATTTAACTTGAAACTGTGGTGATTTGCATTCTTTGAGGAAGAGACCCCAGGGTGCAGGAACAGAATACTGCAATACACTTTGAGACCTTGGGAAAAGAAAAGATCCTGCTTTGGCAAACAGAACTCTCAGAAGAAAGTTCAAGAAGAGCATTTAAATATGTTTACAGATTTCATAATACCTATTCTGTTTCATATCTTTAGCAAGATTAGTACAGTTGGTAGAAGGCAGGACCACTGGCTGTGAACTCCCTGGTGAAGTGGTGTAAATTAGACAGTGCTGGCCATGTTCTGTGCCAGGAAGCCAGATTAACATTTAGGAGGTGCAAAATACCAGCTCTTTGTCAACTTTCTGTGATGCCTCACTGCAAACAGTGCATTATACACTTTCATTTTAGCTGTCTTACTCTTCCATCACTTCTAATTCCATGAACTTGATTATATTAAATTTTGTTACTCTTAGTGTTGCCATTGCCTTAATGCGAAGCTCTCTACACTGTGTAAGATTGTATTATTTTATATACGTGTATGTGTATATATATTTTTATATGTATGGCTTCCTATATTCAAGACCTATATTTTAGGTCTTGCATTCTACGGTCCCTTAGGAGTGTGTGCTACTGACCTACAGCTGATGAACACTGACATGAGTGTTCATCATTAGAACAGCGTAGGTCAGTTCAGATCACTGTGTTCACAGTCTGCTGTGGATTATACGGTCCTCTTTATCCCTAAATAATAAATAGGTATTCCTGGTTTTGGAAAGGAAGTGAACATTCTTGAGGATGTTTGTCGCACTGCAATTCCTCCCTTCCCTTTCCAACTCGATAGTGATTGTAAGAACCTGCCCCACTACAAAA
Source organism: Corvus moneduloides (assembly GCF_009650955.1). Taxonomy (NCBI): domain Eukaryota; kingdom Metazoa; phylum Chordata; class Aves; order Passeriformes; family Corvidae; genus Corvus; species Corvus moneduloides. The sequence goes on from NC_045481.1 coordinate 27,637,122, forward strand.
GTATACAACTTCGCTCTTATTTATGTGCTCTTGTACTACAAATACTAGTAATAGTAAAGAGAATGAGCTTAATATTCTGCTCTGTGTTTAGTGTTAAATATCTAACAAAGCTTTAACTTTGTTTAAAGTAGCTTCATGTTAATGGAATAATGTACTAATACAGTGATGCTGACAGTAAAGGTGTTTTTAATCTCTACTAAATTCAAATACTGTCTTTTGGTATGTATATATAATTAGTCTTACTGGTTGTAGTAGTGACTTTATTGGAAAGAAATTTCTTTTACAAGCAAAATTTATTCTCAAAAATGTCAAGCAGTTTAAAAGACTGTGTGTGAATAGTTTTAGATAGAAATGGTCCAAGGTGTGTAACTACTTTTGGGTTTTGTTTCAGAGATGTTACTTGCAAGATTCATGCATTTAGGAGGAATGCAGAAAATAGAGATGATAATGATAGAATGAGCAATGGCAACTCAGGGTAAACTTTTGAAATGGTCATGCTGAGTTGTTTTCTTCCATGACTTCTGTGAATTTCCTGCTAAAAGAAATGAATAAAACCCCTGAATGATCCTTAGCTTTTTAAGTGCTGTAAGGGAGCTATAAATACAGAAATTGGGAAGTGATTTCTGTCTTATGATCTGTGCAGAACTGGCAGAATCAACATTGCAATACAATGTCCCATTGTTTAGTAACAGTTTTGAAAAGAATGCTGAACATTTGACATAAAACCAGTTTGAGGTCTGGAAATAACATCTTGAGGACTGATCCATTTAGAATTCAGTCTTGCTAAACCAAAAAGCAATCTGTGAGGTAGCCTTATTAGGTGCCTCACTGGGTTTCAGACTTATTCAGGTTTTTTAATTTGCAGCAAAAAATAGTTTTGTTTAAGGGGTATGACACAGCAGATTGGAACTTCACCTTAAAAAAAAGTGCAAGTGAGGTGTGTAAATAGTGTGATAGATATATGTATGAAGTTGGGTAAATGATTTTTGTTGTTTCTTGTTTTCTTTGTGTGGGTATTTTTTGGGGTGTTTTTGTGGTTTGTTTTTTGGAGTTTCTCTTTTCTCTTTTGGTACAACAGCTAAAGAAATAATCAGGCAACAAGTGTAAAACGTACTGAAATAATTTTTATAAAATGAAAATTTATGAATCTTTTCTACATAGAGAAAATAGAAATGGATTCACAAGAAGCTATCTATTACTCTGTAGTCTAATCTAATGCTATTAAGTTTGTATGTTCTTCCCATGGTTTTTCTTAAGGCGTCAGACTTAAATGAAGAACTGGACCCTTGAAACTGAGGGAACTAAGGGATTTCTTGGTTCTTAGTAAGGGATTCTTAAGAATGACTGTGTTAAATGAGAAGGAAGCCAATGCTATCTCTACTGTAAAAGGTAGAATGTAGTCAACATAGCTAGTATCTACTAAGAAAGGCAAGGACCTTTTTGTTTAATAACTGAAGCAGACACCTAAGCAGGTTATTGATAGTAGGTATCGAAGTACAAGTAGTTCGATAGTTTGTTGGTGGGTTGTTGAATATGCCTGTCCAGGGCTGGAAGCTGTTCTTGAAAAATTGAAGTCAGAAGAAAATGTACAAGAACCCTTGCAGTGTAAATTATGAGACTCAACAGTTGCAAAGTAATCCTGACCTTTCTTGAAGAATTTCCCTTACAGTTGTTCTGGTTCCACTACACTTCAGTCTGTGTTTTGCAATCAGTCTGTGCTGTAAGTTGGGACCATTCCGTAGCATTACGTGAAAATTGCAGACCTGTCTTGAGTACCCTTATTATCTGTATTTCAGTAATGTAGAGAGAAGATAAAAGCATATTCAATGGTTTCTTTTGAATCTCTGATTATTGTGGCATGGTTAAATATGAGAGTTTGGATCTGGACAGACTTTGGAGGCTTCAAAGTCAAGTGAAATTTCTTTAGGCATTATTTTAGCATTATTTTATGTAGAACATTTCATTATTAAATGACATCGGTGATGATACTAAGTGTTTTCACAATACATGCTGCCCTGTAGTGTCATAGCCTGTGATAGCCAAGAACATTTCTTAAGTGTTTGAAACACTATCTAATCTGTGGTTACAGGGTATTTTGCTGTTGGTTGTCACACCTGGTGGCTTGAGTCATACTTGTCCTCAAGCTTGTCTGTGTCTGTTTTCATTAGCTGTTCTGCAGAGAAGGTATTGCTCACAAGCTTTGAATCTCTCAAGCAGTTCTGGAATAATGTACAAAACGTTTCAAAATAGAAAATTTGTATAGGAAATGCTGTGTACAGTCTTGTTAATTGACGGAGGGAATACTTAGTGTTGATAGCTGATATTTTTGGCAAGAATCAGCTTTTGTCACTGGTGTTGAAGCTGTGTTGTGAGTTTTTTCCAGCAAAGACATTTGGAAAGTACCATGACTTAACGGATTTTAGAAGTGCAAAACTGCAGTAATTTCTCACCAAATGATAGTCCAATAAAAAATTCTTTTCATATGTGAAAAAAATACTGATTTTTGGCTGACATTTGGAGAGATGCCAGTTGACTGGAAGCTGACTAACATCCCAGTTTTCAAGAAAGATGACCCTGGTCACAACAGGCCTGTCAATCTCTCATCAGTAACTGTAAAATCATGGAGAAGATTATCCTGGGAGCCATTGAAAAATAACTGAAAGACAACACAGTCACTGGTCACAGCCAGCACGGCTTCATGAGAGGAAAGTCCTGCTTGTCACGCCTGATTTCCTTTTATGACTAGGTAACCCACCTTGTTGATCAAGGGCAGCCAGTTGATGTAATCTTTTTGGATTTCAGTTAAGTTTTTGATACTGTCTCTCACAGGATCCTTCTGGACAAAATGTCCAGCACACAGCTGGATAAGCACATCATGGGATGGGTGGTCACCTAACATCTTGTATAAACTTTTTTCTGTAAAAGGCATATGAACACTTATATTGTTATTTTTTTATTGGAAAAATTGATGTGAAACAAATAAAATTTCCATAGAAAGTCTGTTAAGAAAATAGATCTAGGATTATTAGTTTTACTTCGTAACTCGATCTTCAGAAAGTTCTTTGAGGAAAGATAATTACATTGTCAGTCTGAATTGTAAAGAGAATTAGTTTAATTTATGTTTGTTTGCATCGCTTTCTTAAATTATTGTTAAGAGCATGACTGCCTTAAAGTCTTTGGAGCTTGTTTGCAGACATGTTTCATGGATTATTCAACCTGCTTAAGAAAGGCAGTTGAAATACAGTGTTCAGACACTTCATAGAATAGTAAGTGTTTACAATTAGTAAGAATTAGTTTTGCTGCTTATGTTTTACTTGTCTGATTATCTTGAGTGATGGCATTTGATATTTGAATGGAAAGATTGTAATTCCTCAGTAGAATTATATTGATACTGGTGAAGAAAATAACTTGGAGATAAAAACGAGTGAGTATTTTTTGAAGTCAAAATGAGCATTTGTGTCTAGTTAGGTAATGTAGTGGCTCCAAGCATTCCTGTTAACTGTCAGTTGAATAAAGAAATAATGCCTGTTGAATGGCCTTCAGATAAAATTTGCTGGATCTTGGGTCTGATGTCTGATTGTGGGGAGAAGGAGAGCTGGTATATAGAAACAGTGAATGATACTTTGACATTGTGGCATGGAGCATTTTGGTAGTTCTTTTACCATCTGTTGATGATAGTGATGTTTCCTGAAGTTAGTATTATATTTCAGTGTTACAGAATAGAATGCTCTTTCAGGAAAATGAAAGTTCTTTTACACATTCCTAGGCAGAAACCTACTTTTCTGAAGAAGTGTCTCTGGGACTGAAATTGAAAAGGAAAACTAATTTATAAATTAAACTGTGCTCAGTGTTTGGTAAGTTTTTAACTGAAACAAAATTTTAGAAGTCTGTTCGTGCATGAAGAGCACTTTGCTACAAGAGTGGTCAATGAATGTTAAACTCCTAAGGCACTTGCATTTATTATTAAAAAAAGAAGGTTTTATAGTTTCCAGTTTTTAGACTTGTACGTTTTAGTCCTTGAGGAGAATGCTACCAGAGTGTGAATCCATTGTTTTTAGTGCCTTCATCTGTGTCTGGACATGTAGTCTGTCTTCCCCCCGCTCCCCTCCCCCCCTTCCACTAGCTTCTCTGTACTGGATATCAAATTTATGGACAGACAGTTGGTTTACTTTGTTTACAATCCATGATGTTTAGAGGGTTGTTAGACTTTGAAAACACAATTATGAATTGTATGAGTTTTGTTACTGTACTGTTCTAAATACGTTGGCTAAGAGAGTGGCTACAAAAATCCTAGAAAAAAAATTATTCCACGAAAAAATTCTAAGGAGGAGTGACAGAATGAAGGCAGTTGTATGCTGGATTTAAGTTGTAACTTAGAAGTTTGACCCTGTAGCACAGAAGAGGATGGAATTGAAGGCTGGATTTTCTGTAAGTTGGTCAAAGAAGCTGATTAAACTTGACAGTACTTGGCCCTGTAGTGAAGAGGGAAACCTTTGAATGTGAATGATGTGGTGAGAGTTGGAAAGAGGAAGGACAGATTAAGGAAAGGAGAAAGTTTTACAAGCCTGGTCTTTCCCATACCCACTGCAGGACTGATGGGGACTTACGGATGAGTAAATCCTCTTATATGTCAGTTGTGTCATTAACCTCCTTAGAGCTAGCTGGGTTTCTTGTTTCTGCTACTCTTATCCAACAGTTGCTCAAGTATGTCACTTTTCTAGTGCTTAGGATTTGCTTTAACAAGCTATCAGAAAGCAATCACTTGAGTCTTTGAAAAAAGTATAAATTGGGGAGCAAGAAATGATCATCAGCGCAAATGAATATCTGTAAAAATGTAACCTTTGGGAAACGTCAGAGTAGCTTTGCTACTCTCAGTGTTCTAGTTAACTATCCCCATAGTTAACTGCCTGTTCATAAGATTGTGCAGAAAATTACCTTCTTTATTTGCAAATGTTGTTCAAATGTACACTGGTATTAACTAGTTGTTAAATTTTTTTTTTCTCCACATCTTTAACCTGCGCTTATTTTATGAAATAAAGATTTTCTGTTAATGTATGACATGCTGTTTCTATATTTTTTTTTTGTCTTCCAATTACCTTCTGTTCTACAGGGTCTCTAATATATCTTTGAAACACGTATGATCCTGATGTTGCCAGTGACATCTATTGTACTGCACAACTTGCTAGAGAATCTCAAGACTTTAATTTACAAAATAAAGATTTATTTTTATTTACAGTAGTCAAAGCCTCTTCTTTTAGTCCTCAGTTGACAGTTTAGGGATTAATTCCAATCACAATAAATACATAAACATAATCAGGTCTATAAAAGTGCACTAAGTCAGCTTTTAGTTGTTCTGAAGGAGATGAGGTTTCAGACTGTATTTGTTGGAAACTGAAGGTGAAGGCTTCTCTTATGTTGAGTTTCCCTTTTGTGAATGGGAACTGGAACATTAATAGCTGCACAGGTGTGTTCACTCTTAAGTGATTGTTAGGAGTCAAATCTTCCACCTCCCAGTATTTTTTAGTTTTCCAAAACGGTTGTACTTCACCTTCAGCATAATAAACATCTAAAAGTCAAGATTAGATTAATATTATTGTGAGATAAAATGTTCCTGTTGTTTTGAGTTCTGTGACGTGTCCTACTAGGATAAGCGTATGCTTAATGTGTGCACTGAGTAGTTTCAGTGTATGGCACTTCTTTCAAAATTACTGGAGGCCTTTCTTGCCTTCCTTCTAGAAGTCTGAATAAACTTTAGGAAAACAAAATACAAGCAGTGCATAGCTGGCATTACTTTACATGTAGTAGAATTTTTTCAAAATAATCTTCTAGAGACTAAGAGTTAACAATGTTTAGAACTGCAATGGAAAGAAAGTATTTTCTGAGTGTGGTCCTGTATTGGTAAACTCATTAGAATTTGATTGTTTGAATTGTACAAGAAAATGTTACTGTTTCAACAGTGGAAGAGAAGGCTTTAAATCAGTCTTCTATGCTTTACCATCCAGGTTTCTTTCATGCCTCTTTTTACCTTTAATATGTTTCACTATGTTTGAGATGCCGAATGAGTATTTAAAATACTGCATTTCAGGAGTTATTAATAAGATAAGACTATCAAATCCTATATGGATAGCCTAATTATTATATAACCTTTAGTTTACACATGCAATTTTACCTGCCCAAAAAGCTGTAATGATTTCCCTTCTTTTTCCTCAATGGCTAAGAGAAATATGTTTGATTGGCGTGAAGATTGTCAGACTTTTCTGGGCACTTAAAGCAATAAAGTGTAGTTTTAATGTGAATGCTGCTATGGGTGGTGCTATATGAAATGTAGGTAATAATTCTGAAGTTTTAAGAGTTTCTTTCAAAATAAGGAGGGTGGAAAAAATCCTCATTTTCTTCCCAGGAAACTTTTTCTTTAAACTGGGATATGTGAGTTTATATGTGAAATACAGTATTTTTAATAATTTAAAGTTATGTGCAAGTAATTTAGTAAACTAAGTCTTCTGTTACACTTTCATCAAACAGTATAATTGTATACTAGGGATGTGGAGTATCAGTGTAATAAGTGATTTTAATTATTTGTATAATTTAAGGGAAAGTTCAGTTTCTTGTTTGAGGTCTTAGCATTTCGATGAAAGACTGTTGACTGTTTTGAGTATGGTCAGACTTCCTATTTAAAAGATAAAACCCCTTTCAACTACAAAATGCATGTATGTCTGGAATGCAACGTGCTATTAAAACAACACTAAGTTTACAAAGTCTAGAATATTACATGTTAGAATTTTTATTTGTTCCTTTCTTTACATGCGTTCTGTAGTTTTTTAACCCCAGACCATTCTTTGTCCTGGGATCCATACTGTTCAAGTAGCTATTCAGTAATTCTTTTTATCCTTGAATTCCATCTTGCCTAGTTTCAGGCATTATTTAATGCATCCTTGCACAAATACAAAGTATCTGTCGCTCTAACTACTTCTCAAAGCTTCCTGAATTCACTTTCATAATAAAGCTGAGCAAGTTGGTGTGGTGGTACTCTTACTTGCAGCTGAGGGCCAAGGTGTAGAGAGATCCCAGAGTTATTTAAATGTCAGTTTTGTAGACACACAGTGGATCTCAGGGATTTGTGAAAATACTGAAAATATGAAAATTTACAGGCTGGTAGAAGAGAAGGAACCTGCACTGAAAATGAAAGCCTTGTTTAGGCTTTGAATAATTTGAAATAATTCGTCCTTACCCGTTTTGAAAAATCTTCTAACAGAATCTGTGCACAGCTAAATTCAGCTGGATTTTTTAAGCCATGAGTGGCCATATTTTTACTTACAGAGCTGCTACATGTTTTGTAAAAGAATGTGTTTTTCTCCCCCTTAAGAAATGTTCTTGCTAATACATTTTTAAAAATGCATTTTGATTGAATTTTCAATTCAGGAGAGTTAGGACTTATAGTTTATTTGACTTTCTTAGTGTCTCTGCTCATGTTTCTGAAACTCTTGAGCTCTGGATGTGCAGGTTATGATATCATGGTCAGTTTAGGCTGATCTAAGACCATGTTGTCATTGAAAGGGGCTGTTACTTCAGTATCTTGTTTACATCCCTTGTGCCAGCCTGAGTTACTCCCGTGGCTGTACAGACAGAGCAGGATCAGGAAACTAATGTAATTCAGAACCGAGTAAAAAATAAATAGAATGGTTTCCTTGGTAGACTTGATGTGTGTCAACACAAGAAGCTAAGTCAGCACAGTAGAAGGAACAGAAATAGGAGGAGGAGGATTGGTCCTCTTAGTATCAGCCTGGGGACTTAGAAATTGGTTTAAGACAGTGGAAAGAATTCTGTTGTAACTGGGGAGGATTGGATGTGGGGTTGAAAGGTAGAGTACGAAATTGTGTGCCATTTTGTTTCCCAGTTTTTGTGCTAGACAGTCTTAAATCATCAGTATATTTACAAATCGTATCAAATCTATCTCTCCTGAGATCAAAGGAAATGAATATGTAAGAATTGTGAAAGTTGTATTATGTAGAGCATATTTTTTGAGCATTTGTCTTTGTGTATGGAACCCAAGTTCAGCACCCCTGAGGGCGATCTGTTTACTTTGTTTTTATTGACCCTGAGATTTTCTGCTTTTCAAAAAAGGAGGTGTGTTAATTCATAGGGCTCATGGTCATGCAGTACATCAGAGGATATTTTTGACTGAAGGAAGCTCGGGATGTGCAGGTTATGAGATCATTTTGACTGAAGGAAGCAAGCTGATTAATATATAGAGCAGATTTTTGGTGATCTGATTCTTGGTTTTGTATTGAAAGTCTTGATGACTAAGTATTCCTCAAGTCTAAATTGATTTTCTGTGTTTCTAAAGATTGAGCTCTTAACTTCTGCATAGCTAACTTCTGTTATGTTTTAGCCATATGATGGTTACAATGAGAAAAAAGTAATAAACATGTATAAAGCAATTACAGAAAGCAATTCTAAAAGAAGTCTGCTAATATTGACAAAAATGCCAGAGCCTCAACTACAAAGTGTGCTCTTGTGTGCTAACCCTTCTGTTCAACCTATTGGATCCTGTAAAGATTGTTATAAATACTATTGTATATAAAAGGGGTTTTTTAAGCTCTTTTTGTAAAGCAAATTCTTGGGGTTTTTTGTTTGTTTGTTTGTTTGTTTTATACCATTATTTCTGTAGTATATTAATTCTCAAGATTACATAGCTCATTAAATTGTCTGGTTGAAAAGTATGAGAGCCAGGCAATACCTTTTAAGTATGGAGAATTGATTCTGCTTGGCCAAGTACTCCAGAAGCATTTCCGTAAGTGAAAAGTTTGGCTGTGAGCATTTAGTAAGTGGATGCCTCGCTCTGTGTTGGTTACAATTACATTGTTTTCCTCTCGTTGAAATAAAGCTCAACAGTTGCAGCTAAGATTTGTCAAATAGTTATAAAAGGTTGCTGGCCAGTGGAAGAAAAGTAAAGGGGAGACCATCACTTCCAGAAGACCTTGTTTTTGGTAAGAGTTGAGAACTGGCTTCAGTTCAAAGGGCATTGGAGCTTTCCTGACGTTCATTAGATAACTACCAAAGTAGTTCTGAGTTTATTTTTGTAAATAGACTCTGTGGGCAGCTGGTAACTTCCAAATGTTTGTAGTATGCTGTTGTGCATATGTGCAGGTAATATATTTTTTAAAAACCTACATTTGTAACTCTTTCATGTGTACTGTGGTATTTATGTGTACTGTGGAAAGTTGGGATAGCGTGTTAGTCTTGTGAAGTTGATCAGTTGCTGCCCTAGGTACCAGAGGAGTGGAAATTGCATGCAGTTGTAATTTTCTGCAGAAGGCTGTTAACTTTCTATTTGATTAGTCAGTTTTGGAGTGGTTTTTAGAATCTAGCATAATTGCAGTTGAGTATGGTTGGTGTTGTTGGGTTTGCTGATTCTGGATCTTGTTCTCTACCTTTTATTTTGACATATCTGTGCAATCAGTACAGAGTCTGTTTGGGTATGTTTGGGTTTTTTTGGTGCCGAGTTGGTGGTGTTTCCTCCCCACCCACCAGCCCCTCCTTTCTTACCGTGCACTTTGGTTCCTTACTGTTTCTCACCAAGTGACAGTGGTTAGTTGACTGTGCTTTCATGACAGACTTTTAGCTGAAATACTCGTAACTGCCTTGTTCTCAGTAGGATTTTAATTGAATCAGTAGTTAGCTTATGCAAGGTAAAGGAACATAATTTAATTTGGTTCACCATTGAGCACAAGGCCAGAGTGGCTAAAATGAGGGCTGATGTGTGAAGTCTTTACACTGTGATACCACTTGGACTCAAGAAAGGACCGATGCAAGAATGTTACCACCCTGGTTAGACTGTTTCAGGCTGTAACCACTGAGCAATGAGAATGTGCGACCACACCCTTTACAAAAATCTTCTAGGATAGATTAGGTGCCGAGTATAGCACTTCCTCCCTCCCTCCCCCCCCCCATGCCTCCTTTAGTACTGAAATGGTGGTGTTGCTCTTGAGCTCAGTAGAGCAATGTGGTCCCTACATTACTTTCCTTATTCTATTTTTTTAAATTCCTCTTCCAAGAAATTTTATATTGAACCTAGTACTGCATTGGCTATTCAATTATTTCAGTCAATTTAAAGTCATAGAGAGGACAAATGATTTTGTATACTGATGTTCCTGTAATGATGGCGAATCCACTAATGTCATTAATTGTTTAAATTTTCTATTCACATCTGCAAATTCCCTTGTCTTTCCTAGAATTTCAGCTTGCAAAAGTCAAAACACAAGTCCTTTCACTTTGTAGTGAAGAGACCACTTTTTTCCTCAACAAACTTACTACCTTTATTTTTCAACTATAAATTTTTTGTGCTAGTTGAGATGGCTTATATGTTCTGCTGAATTTATTATCATCTACTAGGTTAGCAGGCAATCTTCCTTGCTTCTTTCTAAATTAAGGTAGTATGACTGGTGCTTTAAAAAAATAGCATTATTTTTCTCCATATTGAACAGCATGCTAAACCCAATTGTCCCTTGATATTCTAACATTCAGCTGTTTTCAGTAGTAAGTAAAATGTGAAGCCATAAAATAGTTGCTTCCTGTATAATGGATTTGTGGATTCTGTGTCTGAATTTATGTAATCATTTCTGTTCAGTATGGTGGCATTAGACGCTGAATTGCTGATTGCAGTGTACCTAATTTAATATGGCTTTGGGTTTGGAAGAAAATGTATAATAGACCTTATGCTAACAACACTGTAAAGACAAAAATGTGTGCATATATGAAAATGTTTCATATGATTGCTGTTTGTGCCTTCTTGTAGAGTTACTATACAGACTTTAATACCTGTTCATCTTGAACAGAAAATAATACTCTGTCTAGGGCAGGAATACTTTTGTTGTTAATGACTCGCTGAAATAATTAATGCAAACCAGGTTTTTTTCGTTTTCTTTTTCTTTCTTCTTTTTTCTTTTTTTCCTTCTGAGACATACTTTGTTGCTTTGTTTTGGGTACAGAATGGAATAAAATATGTTTTTGCTTTTTTTGTGTGTGTGTTTTCAGGCTCGGATAGCGTTTTTACAAGGTGAAAGAAAGGGCCAAGAAAATTTGAAGAAAGATTTAGTGAGAAGAATAAAAATGTTAGAATATGCATTAAAACAAGAAAGGTGGGTATACAAATTGTTTTGTTTTTTTCTGACCTGGAAAACTTAACAGACTAAGATGAACTCACTCACATTAAGTGAACTGTCCTTTTTAGATGATTGTGTTATTTTGTGTAAAGTGTCATTAAGGTTGGTCCTCTTCACCTTGTGTTTTCTGACAAACCTTAGTGTTTTCTATAATAAAATGTTGCATAATTTTCAAAATGTTTGGATTTTTGTCTTAAATGGACAAATGGGACTGTTTACCTTTTCTGAGTTCGAGTTATGGTATACTGAGTAAGAATGAACATACCTAAAGGGTTCTTGCCTTATTGCTGTACCTTTATCTGTGCTTCAGTTGTATTAAACTTGAAAGGATGAAAAATACTGCTCTCTTTTCTCCTTTCAACTATTTTGTATGTGTTGCATGATGAAAACTATGTTTTGTGACAGAACAAAATCCTTTAAAAATTGCTTTTGCATTTTGAAGTTGTTTGGGTTTTTTTTTTTCATGTGGTAGATGCTTGCATGTTTAGCCTCACTAGGTACATTTTCTGTTGCATTAATTTACTGTATAAAAAAATTAAAATTCTATTCAGTCTGTACAGACTAATGCCCTTCAAACCTCCGTGTTCTTTTGTTGCCTGGTTATTCCATTTAACCAAAACTGGTAGTTAATTTTGTAAAATCACTTGGGAAATTACCTTGTCATGTCCCTATACTTTCAGTGCTCTCAGTTCTTATTTTTAATTTTATCTTGCTCTTAAAAGGTAGCTGAGTCCAATGGTGAAACATCTTGACAATCAGGCAACAAAATATGTAGTCTTTGTTTGTTTTGATTTTGGGGGACCATTCCTGCCAGAGTAAACTTAAAATTTTGTAGCAAAATGTAATGAGGTTTCACGTGGATATTTTTAAGTTAGTTGTCCGGTGTAAGTATGTCTAAATATATTTTACGCTATGAATCAGTCTTATGAGTAAGGGACTACAGAAATACGTTTCAGTTGTTTTCATATTAAAACCTAATGTTTTGGTAAGATGGCTTTGTTCTTCTGTGTGAAGTGTCCAGTACAGAGGTGCTTCAGAAAACAGTGTATATTCATACAGAAAACCATATCAGCACATCATATGTTTTCTGGTGAAATAATAGGCAGAAAGGATCTATTGCTTCATTCAGCCCTGTCCTTTTAATGGAAAGTAACTCAAGTTTTCCAGCCAGTGTAAGACTAAGTTTCATTGTCATATCCTAGAGGTAATGTAGAAGTCACTGTGGGTTCAAGGCAGATGAAATGTATGCAGGGTCTTGGGGTGTAAAGAACATTGAGCATATCAAAGAAATAATACGCTATTATGGCAGATGCAGGTGTCTTGCATGTAAGTAACTTTCTGGAGGAAAAGATTTTGCTTATTTTGGCAGTAATGAACTGTGTGCTGCACGGGGACTTTTTGCAAATGTACACCATAAGGCAATGAGAATTCCCTGCTTATTGAGATAAATCAGAGGCACTTAATTTCAGCTGGAGTGTGAAGCCATCCTATAACAGGATGTTTGAAGTTGAATGGCTTTGGTGAAACCTCATTCCTTTCACAAAATGAAGCTGTCTTTATAGTCTCCCTATGAAATTCTAAAATTCATCTGATGGGCAAGAAACTTGTAGACACGTACACTAGACGAATAACAGGAGGAACATACCGTTTGCATTAGTTCTTATGGCTAGTGGGTACGATCCAACACTGCATAGTTTTCAAGACGAAGATCCTGGCTTAAGTTCCAGTCACAATTCTCATGAAGATTGCTAGAAGTGGGAACTGAAACTTGAGTTGACTGGTGAGTGTGTGGGAGGCAACAAGGAAGCTACGAATGCCCAGTAGTTTGAGGGGATCTAACTGTGAAAGTATGATGGATTGAGTAATTGAAAGCAAGCAGGTACTGACTTGCCAGTAAATCATCCAAGAATGATACTATGTTGGTTTCTTGCTTGTTGCACTCAGTGTTCAGGATAATGCGTGTTGTTATTTTTTTGTCATTGTTCCCCTGAGTGAAGAATCACAACTAAAGAAAATACACCAGCTCCAAAGCAAAATAAGTTCTGAGAATATCAGACCTGAAGATTGTTGACTGCAAATTTCAGTGCTGCATCTGATTCCCCCCACCCTCTTTCTCCTTTTCTTGTTGCTAACTCCCTTGTGCCATCAAAAAGTTTCATGCAGTGCAATACCAATTAGAAGGAGTCAGGAACAAACTCACTCAGACAACAACTGTTGTGATTTCTCAGAAAAAGGTTATGAAGCAGAACATCAGCATGTAAGATTAAATAAAATGCAGTAGTTGTTACAAAGTAGTTTAATATTTCTAGTATTTATCTGTAAGTATGTGTAATAACTTTTTAGACAAGTAAAATGTTATTATTTTAGTGTCCTTAAATGCTTTGATAGTTCTGGATACTTTTTTCAGTAATAAGATTAGGTCCTATGCAGTTATATGCACAGGCTTTCTTTGTATCTAGTGTGTATTGTTTTATGGTGCTTTGCAGACCCAGCCAGATGCTGTCGGTTGTGTACTCTGAGCCACTCTACTCTCCAAGCTTCATTACTATAGCGTTGGGCTTAAATTAATGAGACTTGCTGAAATCATGAAGCTGTGGCTATATTTTAGCTTCATGGGCTTTGGACTGGAGCTAACTTACACCGTTGCAACTGAGCGGTGGCATTCATTGGTTAAAAAGCAGGAAGAAGCTAAATCAAGTTAGGGTGTTGTTGCTTCTACTCTTTTTCACTCTCAGAAACCTAGCCTTAGATAAGTCAATACTCCAACGATTGAAAAGTTGCCCCTTGTAGAATTCAATTACTCTGAGATGTGGAGGAGTATTGTCACTGACTTGTCAGCAACACTGTAGCTTGTTAGTGTTTTTTAAGATATATAGTAATTACCCCAACAGGGAAAGAAATAGATGTGCGAATATGTAGTTGATTGGAATTTAGTAAGATTAATTTTTGCTGTGAAATTGAAGTTGTGATGTGAAAGACAACTGGTCTCATTGCATGCAGCAATATTTTGGCTTATTTGTAGTGGCTAGTCATTGGTATAATTCTAGATCAGATACATCATTATCTGCTCTAATGAACAATTAAAGGAGAATTTTAATTAAATGTTTTGAAATTGTAACTCCAAAATGGAACAACTGCTCCTAAATAGTATGTCACAGCTCTAAATTGAACAAATTTAGGTTGGCTTTTCAATTATAGTGGTCTATTGGCTTCACTTACGAATTGAGCAAAAAATATTTTGTCAACTTTGTTTAACTTGAATTATTTTCATTTTGGTTGTTCAGGTTTGGTTGGGGTTTTTTACCCCCCCAAATGGACAGTACTTTATAGGGCATATAAATTGTAGTATGTACTTCCAGCCCCACACTAGCTTGACAAGTTTCTTAAAGGGGTTTAGGTTTATTTATACCCTGAGGCCAGTCCATGGGAAAACGTGATGATGTTCTCAGGAGATTAAACAACAAACTTTTACTGGCAAAATTTAGAAAGTAAGGACAAATTTTAAACCAAACATGCAATCAAAGCATTTCACAAGGCATTGACTTAGCAAACTCAAACACGTCCAACTTCAAGTTAACCAGACACACTTCAGTTGTCTTGAGCCAATAATAATTTTCTCCAGTCTCTCACTGTACTTTTCATATCTGGAAAGCTTGGTGGAGCATTGCCCTATTACAATGTGGCACGGAGCCTCGTCTCTCAGTTTAAAGAGAGCACCTGAGGTAGACAGTCTTACTAGTGCATGGATGAGCTATGAACATAATTCATAAATAGTTAAAAAATACGATTCTGTTTAGTTGGCAGTCAGATTCAGGTCACACAAAAGTCGACAGGAGCTTTATAATTTTTCAGTTGCAATGTGATTGCCATGAAATGAGGGATTTTATCTTACTAAAAAGGGTCAATAGTGCCATCTACTGACAGTTTGTTAATGAGACTTCCTAATTGCAATTTTAGCAGAAATGTGTGTAATCTAGAAGAAAATCCTTGCCATCAAATATATAAGGCACTATTTGAGATGTACCTGTACTTTCAATTTGAAAACACTTGCAATAGTGGCTCAGGCATTTGAGAAGGTTTTTTTTAAAATCCTTGATTTTGCCCAGCACATGTTCCATTATGTGTCTTTACTTGAGGAGTTTCATATTCAGGAACAGTCTTTACCATTGATGGGAGCTAGGTGTTGTTCAGTTATTCTTAAGCCTTTGATCAAATGTTTCATTTACAAAAATAGACAACTGTATTTCTTAGAGGCTTCTTTAAAATATGGCTGGTAATGTTTTTACAGATTTTTTCACCTTGGCTCTACTGCAGAACACCTAGAGTTCTTTACCTTGAGATTTCGAGTATTTTTTGCAAAGGATCTATGGGGCAAAAGTCAAACTCTGACAGATCAATGATAAAATTTTAGAACTCCAGGACCTAGTAATAGGTAGTTCAGATGAGGTTCCTGGTTGTAAAGGAAGCTGAAGGTATTTTGATAGCCAACTTGGATAAAGAATAAGATTCTGAGGGCTCATGCATACTTCCATGGAAATAGTAACAACAAGACAGATATTTTAGAAAGTGATGATGTTTTGACAATCAATGGGGATGATAGAATGGACACAGACACCAAAGGAAAGAATGATCTTGTTTTACTATTGATACTGAGGCAACACAGAAGGAAGAGCATACATTTGATATTATTACTCATTCGACTTTAGCAACAAACAAAAATAAGCAAGGTAATACATGTAATCATTACTAAACGAGAGAAAGAATAGTGATTGAGAAAGATACATCACAAATTGCTTAAATATTTCACCATCATCCAGAGTCTGCAAGTGCTGGGGAGCTCTGTTTCACAGCGAGGACCTGGAGAACCCTTCCTGGTAACTGGGAAAATCCTACCCGGTGCATCCACTCGTAGGTGAGGTCTCAGCTTCACTCAGAAAGGGGTCCAGCTTTTAAAGGGCCAAATCAACAGGTCCAAATGACTTGTTAACCTTTTGTGCAGAAAACATCTGGTTCTCATGGCGCACTTCCTGTCCGGCCAGGGCCAGAGCCCAGGCCATGGCTGGGAGGGTTTTTGCCTAAAATATTCCACTAACAAGTCTCTAGAGATAAGGGTTGGGAGGATTTCTCTTACTAACAAGCCTTTAGGGATATTAGTTGGGAGAATCTCTTAATATACATTACACAAGATTATACAAACATCTCTACAACAGCAAGTTTGGCATTAAGAACAACTGATATAAATATTTTGATCATCTATTTTTAAATAAAGAACCTTGATGGTATTAATTGCATCATGCTCAAGGTTCATCCTGTAAGTCAGCTCAGGCTTAGGCCTGCTGTTCAGGCCTTAGGATATCAGAGGGAGAAGGAGAGATTAGAGTTAGGGTATCAGAGGTCAAAAGATGGGAAGGACTGAGGCACATTTGCATAGGTGGACCAAGTAGAAATTGAAAGCTAAGCCTCCAGTCAATAGGAGGAGAAAATCTATAAGAGAATACAGGTGATGAAAGAAACTACCACTCTCACGTGGTTCTTCAGAGGGATATGTGTCATAAGCAAAAACAGAGCAGGAGACAAATCAAAGTGGAAATCGAAAGTGGCAGATAGGCAGGAACCCCAAATAAGAGGTTCATTTGTTGTAGTGTGATTGGCTACCTATGGCAGTGGTACAACTGGAAAAATTATTTCTGCTAAATTCTTGAACCTGCTAGTTTTTGAAAGGTTCTCTTACTAGCTGATACACAGGAAAAAACGCACATTCTTGGAGAACATACTAAACTCTTGTCTGTAAGTTACTTGTTAATTGTGGATAATTGTCAAAATACTGTCTCAAAACTGTTCTTGAAAGACTAGAAATAATTGTTTGATGCAATAATTATCACAACAGTTTTTGATGGATTAATTGTACTACGTTGGCATGGTTGCTTTAAATGGGAATAGTGGACTATTTTGAGTTTATTGAAGTTTGGTATGCTAATTTGATAAACATCTGCATATTTTTTCAGGGCAAAATATCATAAATTAAAATATGGCACAGAACTGAACCAAGGTGACTTGAAAATGCCAACTTTTGAATCAGGTAACTTTTGCAATAGATTTTTGTCTGTTTAATTCATTGCAGCTTTCCATCTTCTCCCCACCCCTCTCTTAGGTGTGTTGTAGGGAATATATGTAGGAAAGTTTTGGCATGGGGTAAATATTTTTAAATCTGAAAATCAAAATTAATTGACTTGGTTTTTTTTTTTTTAAGGAGCTCTGAATGTTTTTGTCTTAAATCAAGGGAAAAACTCCAAGGAAGTAAAAAATAGGCTATCCTTACTGTTTTTCTGGAGTGCATCTGATTTTGCTGTCGTAAATATCAAGTTGATAATACCAGTTTTGCTCTTCAAAGTATTGCAGATAAAAGAAAGCATTTCTCCTAACAATGCTGTGCTCTTTAATAAGAAGAATTGCATTTGGCTTCTTTTGAAATGTTGGTATTTGGGAAGTCTTTGGGCCTGTATTTGTATGGTGTGCCTTAAAATTGTGGTCAACAGGTACATATGCCACCCCCTCCCTTTTTTCCCCCACCTTCTGTTTTACAAGTACCACATTTTGGGTACATTTATACCCGGTTGAAACTAGTGATCATGATGCATATTTCTGACTTGATGGGAGTTTCTGTTTGTGTCTAAAAGCAGTATAAGTTAGATGTTAACTATGACACCATGTCTTTCAGAAGATACCAAAGATACAGAGGTTCCTGCAGTACCTCAGAATAGCCAATTGACCTGGAAGCAAGGCAGACAGTTACTGCGACAGTAAGTGGCATTGTTGGATATTGGTGTATTCATACTTTTCCCTGCAGTTTGAGGAGCTCTATGAAACAAGAGTCACTGAGGTGGGCAAATAGTGATTTGTTTTTCAGGACTTTGTAGTCCTGAGCTTTAAGCAGTGTAGAATAAGGTTTTCCATGTGAGATGGATAGCAAAGCTTATTTTTCCATAAGTGATACAACAATGGTATTAATTTTTAACAGTGAATACTAAGTTTCCTTTTTCATCAAGTATCCTTTCCTCTTTCTTTCTTCTCTTAACACATCCAGGTATCTTCAGGAAGTAGGTTATACAGATACAATATTGGATGTACGCTCCCAGCGGGTAAGGTCTTTGCTTGGGCTCTCCAATTCAGAACCAAATGGTTCAGTAGAGACAAAGAACTTAGAACAGATCCTGAATGGGGGTGAATCTCCTTCATCAAAACAAAAGGGACAGGAAATCAAAAGGTAAGTGAAGACATAAGAAATGCCTAAGGTTTCTTTTGCTTAGTCATTGATATGTACTGGTCAGTTCAAATTGAACTTCCAGCTGGAGAGTGTCTGAACACCTGTGAATGTAGCTGACATCAAATGATTATGAACTTAACAGAAATTGATTATGCATAAGAACATATGCACCTATTACATACATGTATGTATGTTATACTAACATTATATATAGGAAAATGGTGTGTTGGTGTTGAATTATGTAATATAATCACTTTGGAGTTGTTATTTTTAGGAAAGAGTCTGTTGGGTGGTGCTTTTCTAATAAGGACTTACATGTAGAAACTTCTTCATTCAGTGTTTTCTTGTTTTACTAGTTTTAAAGCTCTTAAGCTGTCAGCTAGCAATTTTTGTTTAATCTGGTTAATCTTCTAAATCTCTTCAGCAAGTAAAATGGATTCTCTCTTAATGTTTTTATCTATGTAGGAATTCTGGTGATGTTCTTGAAACATTCAATTTCTTAGAAAATGCGGATGATAGTGATGAAGAGGAGGAGAATGACATGATAGAAGATATTGCAGAAGGAAAAGAAAAGCATCGGATAAATAAGAAACACAAGGTAGAGGATCTTTAAAATTTTTTTTTTTAATAGATCTGAAATTCCCTTTAAAAAGGGAATTTTTTCTCTGGAGACGATATAAATTTGTAATGTTAAAGTGTTTGTTGCACTTTTGTTATCTGAATGGATAATAAGCAGATGCATTACTCATAAATTTGGTGGTATACTTAATACATTACATTGCAAACTTCAAAACAACCAACCAAGCTGTTTACAAATATGAATTTATTGATAAATTGGCCATCTCATCTTCTCTGCATAATTTGAGTCCTAGGCAAATTTAGCACAGTACAACGTGCATCCTTCCTGAATTTTGAACAAGGTAGGAGCAATTCCTTAGGGGAAATGAAGTTATGTAATGTGAAAAAAAAATTGCTTCCGTATCAAATACATGTTCAATTCTTCCTTTTGGGCAGTTTATTACTAAATATATAAAGAACGTAGCAGAGACTTGTCTCAAATAACCTTTTGTTTAAGGTTCTTTTAAGTTGTGTTCTGTTTGTGTCTTTTAGTTTTCCATTCTGTGGGCAGCTTTCTAGGTAGGATAGACAGTGTTTACCTGTCCCATTTTAGTTCTTTCTCCTGTACTGAATCCTCATATTTGGGGTTTCTTTATTTAGAGATACTGATTTATGAATATTGTACTAACAGTTTTGTTACTTTCTGCTCAGAACAATATTCTGTTGCATGATGACCCTCTGGTTGCATTGGATTTTCTTGACTAGCTGACAGCATTAGCTTGGCTTGATGCAAGTGTTAAATCTCCCAAACTAATTTGTCAGGAAGGGGTTTCCACCATACCTTGGACTTCTGGTAAACAGATTAGTCAAGCATTGAGTTGAATCCCTTTTTTTCTAAGGCATCAGGTAGTCTGATAAAACGATTATCAAATAAATCTGTAAGCATACATGAAGATCTTACACTCATTTTTTGTCTTTTGACAAAGCTTGGGGGTTTTTTTATAGGAAGCAAAAGCATCATTTATACTTATCTCTATAAAAATTCTCTCTTTCTGCAAAAGTAAGAACATTGTGCAGATAACCTCATGTGGAAATTTTCTTCACCTGAAGAATGAAATAAAATTTTTCACTGATGCCTTGCTAGTGGGTTTTTTTGTTTTGTTTAAAGTGAAGGTGTGGTTAGAAATAGTAAAAAGACAGTTTTCCTAAAATGCTCTATATTCCAAATTTATGCTTGACACTGAAGTAGAACTGGAAAGCAAAAAGAAAGAAAGGCTTCTGGACCAGTAGAAAGCATAATTTGTAAGCCTTCTCTCCAGAGCTGTTGATAGTGCAAGAAAATCAACAAAGTTTTCTAATTGTTATATGTTAAAATAATGAAGACTAGAGTGTATGGGATTTTTGTTGCTAAAGCTAGTGTCAATGTTCTTCTTATTTCCTAGTGTTCACTAGCCTGCACTGCTCTCTTTTTTGTTTTGATAAGCTCTAAGTTTCTTTTTCTGCATTTTAAATTGAAAAATGTTTTTCCCTTGCAACAAATTACTCAGTGAGAATAGCATATATATTTTCTAACCTGAATAACTATAAAATCTGTTTATGATTCAAATGCAGGAAAATATTTATCTTCTTGCAGATTGGTAATGAAGGTTTAGCTGCTGACCTTACAGATGACCCTGATACTGAAGAAGCTTTGAAAGAATTTGACTTTTTAGTAACAGCTGAAGATGGTGAGGGAGCTGGAGAAGCTCGAAGTTCAGGAGATGGAACAGAGTGGGGTAAGACACTAAAAAAAGCATTTAGAAATAAGGGAATTCTTGCTCATGATAGTACCTAAGGGTTTTGTAATTGCCTACTAAAATGGTGTGGATGTGTGGATGAATGTGATGATCAAACATTGATGCTTAGAAAATGATCTATTGTATGGTGAAGCTTTCAAGTACAATTGTAGTTATATTTGTTTCAGGTTTTGTTTTTGATTTCAAAACTAAGAGGAGAATATTTTCTTTCTTAGATAAGAAAGGCTAGGATTCTGAATGTTTCTATACCTGGATTAAATTTGCTTTCAAATACAGATTCTTTTTTCCTATTTGTTTCTTATTAAGACCTTCAAACTTTTTGTACCTAAGTTAAATTAATTTCTTCAGTGTACTTGAAAAATGGACAATTAGTACTTTTATTTTTCTGACTGAGATTTTTAGATGTTGTTGCTAATATGGTTTGCATTAGTAAAATAAAAAAAAACCCTGAGATATTTTCTAATAGCCCAACTTCTTATTAGTAATTTGATGTGAAACAGAATATGTTAAGTCAGAAACTTCTGCAACCTGCATGTTTCGAAAGAGGAGATTGAAAGAAGGAGAAAATTTTTAGAGGAAAAAGAATAGTGACTCAAGTAATCAATATCTGCCTTAGAATGGGAAATTGACTGTCTTAATTTCTGAACTGTGATAAGGGCAATTTTGTAGTTACATACTGTAAGTCTTAAATTGTAAGCCCCAAACTGCCATTAGATCATGTTTTTTGAGCATTTTATGTCATTGTGACAATGAAGTCATACATCTTAGTGAGCAAAGAGCATATAAAGATTTACAGAAATTAAAGTAATGGTACATCTTCCAGGAAAATAATCCAGTCTTGATTTTGAAGGTACCAAGGGTTAGAAAGCATTATTTCCTAAAAACTAATATCAAAGGATTAGTCACCTTTATTTTTAAAACTCAGTCTTATTTCTTGTTGGAAGTTGAAGCCGAACAAGCTGTTACTTTTATTTTTTGTAACAACTGTCTATTTTTAGTACCATTTTAGTTGCTTGGTGTTGTTCCCCTTTGAAGTTGTTGTTATTTGATCAGTTTCTTGATCATCTTTTCATTTAGGCACACAGGCAGATCTCTTGGTGTAAGATGTCTCATAGAACCTGAAGCGGAGTTTTTGACTTCATTTGCAACATCCCTTCAAATACATAGTGATGTAGAAAGTTCTGGTTCTAGTATCAGTCTTACTATTGTATATAAAAGGCAAGATAGTTTGATACGGTAATTCATGCAGTCAAAGATTTACCCATGGCGGACTACTGAAACCTACTGCGTTGAACTGGCTCTTCCACTGAAATTCCAAGTCATTGTTTCCAAAGATTACTTTCCCGGGTGTTCTATCTCTGGCACTTTCTCAAGTAGTTACCCAGTTTTAAGGTCTATTTTAAAAATCAAATTGACCCACCACACTTTTCATAGAGCAGTTTGAATGTTTTTTATTACAGTTTAAATGAACCCATAGCAAAGTGAGGCAGAGCATTTTAGGAGTTTGTACGCACTTGTGACAGCTGGTTTAACTGCAGCAATCCCATTGCTACCAGAAACTCATGTCTCAGATGAGGAAGTGGGAAGGACGAAATAAAACATAATCCTAGTTTCATCTTTCAAAGTATGTTCTGAGTTTTGCCATATGAAGACAACTTTCATAAGTTTTTTGTATATTTTGTATGTTTTGTAACTTAAATCAGTCAAAGATGCTCACAACTGTAGTAGCAGTATTTTTTTCACAGTATGTCACTGATTTTAGTACAGATGTTCTTTCCTTAAGTGGGCATTTAAGGATACAGTCCATCAGATCTTGGGGTTGTGTTACTTTTTTAAAGATCAGTGTAAATATGACAAGGTTTCTTTGTTAACTATCACAAGTAACATTTTAAATACTGTCCCACTTAAATGCTTTCTAAAATAAAATAATACACTACCTCAACCAATTTATTTCAGCCTGTCATGTTATTTTGAACTCTATGAAACTGTTGTTTCTTCAAATATCCAGGTCCATCCACTTAGTTATTTATTTTAAGGAGAAACTTAAATTAATACATACCATTACTTCCTAAACAATGGCATCACCATGAACTTAAATATTTCAGTTAAAATTCAAATTTTTCTTCATAATGTGGTAGTTGCTCTGTTCTGTTTTCATAGTTTTTTCTTTCTTCCTGTTTTAATTTTCCTGTCATTAGCCTCCTTCTATCACTTCTTACTCTTGCAAACATTTAAGCATTCTGAAAAATATGTAAATATTTACATCTCTAATTAGTTATAATGCTTTTATTTAGTATCTGGAAAACAAACATCTGATGTTTAGGCTCTGAACATATTGCCTAGTCTTGCTTTATTAATATTTACAATATTTAACTGCGAAGTATTATCTGTAGGTCCAGCTTCCAATATCCTAAAATATTTCAGCACCAAATTTGATAGTTACATTTTTGCTGTTGGAGACTCCTTCAAACCAGCCACTGAGTGTTGTGAAGTTTGGATTGCTTTTCTTCTATATTATGGCTTTGTATGAACACATTCTTTTTTTATAAGTGCCTCAGTTAACATTGAATGTTAAATTAATTCCAAACATTGGGATTTAAAGTGTCCTGTCATGCAACGTTTTTTACTTAGGAACAGCTTATCTTCAAAATAGTGAAAGATGAGGAAGTTCAAGCAGCATTAAATGAAGAGTTGAAGTATGTGACATGCTAAAAAAAGAATATACAGGTTTAGATTAAAAAAATAATAAATTTCTTGTGGTCATTTAGTATCAAGAAAAAATGCATATGTAACTTCAGTTTGTTTAAGCAAACAGGAATATATACATATTGTTATATATTGTGCTACATATCACAGATTTAACATATTACATAGTCTCTTTTTCTGCTTATGGTTTCAGTGACTAACTGTGTGTTCATCATTGGGTTTCTCTTTTCCATGAAACACAAAAGTTCTGTTTACAGATGGACCATGATTTAGAGAATGACTGACTGTGCCCAGAATTCTGGGTGGCAGAGTGTGACTGAAATTCAGTCTCTATGTCATCTTCAAAACGCTTTTAAAAAATAGAAAAATTTAAAGCCAGCCTTTCTCCACCCAGTTATACTGGTCAGTGGACTTCCTGGGTCCTCTGTGCTGTCCTGGTGTAGTTTAGTGCAGGGAAGATCATTGTTGGGGGGAGTTGCAGAGATCTTGTAGTTACATGGCTCTGTTCTGAAACAGCCTAATTTATTTAGGCATGCTGGAGAGAAACACTCTTGGGTTTTCCTAAAAATCTTATTTGAAATTCATTTCACAGCCTACCCAGATAATGCAAGTTAGTCTTTTATCTAGTTTTCTATTTCTAACCTACATTTCTGCAGCCAACAGTATTGGTTTTGAATATTTATGTTTGCAGGCTTGCACTTTTCCTGTTTTCTGTTGACTGAATGAGCCCAGTTCCTTCAAATTCTTTGTCTTGATATTTAATGCCCTATTTGTTTTGCACTCTACAGACATTTTCTAAACTTCCAATGTAGAACACAGACTGAACATGTTACTTAAATTTTGTCGTCACCTGCGCTGTCCTGGTTTAATGCACTGCACCTTCTAAAATGTACCAAAATGACTTTTCTTAGAACAGCATTACATTGATGTTACATGTGGTCATTTTCTGGTTCAGTTTAATTCCTTAATCCTTCTTTGTAATACTGCAACCTAGCTAATTATTTTCATTTTATTAATGGTGCTTTGGAATTTTTTTTTATTAGTTTTAATTAGTTTTTAACTGAATTTTCTTTTAATTGAGTTTTAGGGGGTTTTATTTATATTTCTTTTGATTGGGCATATCCTCTGACTTCTCTTTCTGTGCCTCTTATGTTTCCTGGGTAATCACTATTACTCTCTGTCAGTTTAGGCCCAGTGCTCATGAAGATTGAGGTCTTTGTGTTTGCAGTTTGGTAGATGTAGCTGTAGTTTGGTGTAGGATGTCATTGTTCCCTTCTTGTCGCCAGAGTTCTTTGTGCACAGCTCAGGGTACTCTGCCATTGTGCTGCCTGTTTTGTGTTTCACTGCCCTTGCCATTTCTGTATTCTACCTCTTAGATGAAGATTGTTTGTCATTGAATGATGGTAGATGCATCAGTATCCTAGGATATCTGTCTGCTCATTCGTTGTCATGTTTCGTCATGAAACATGTACTTGGAGTAACTCCTATTGTTTTTATCCTAAATGCATGTTGCTTTGTTTCTGCTGTGTTTGACTCCTCTTATGCACTTCTATGGTTATAATATATGTTATAAGTTCAAAAATGGGTACAATCATATTGTAAGTATGATTGGAAGTTGGGAACTGGGGAACTAAGTCTTGTGATTTCTGTGCCTAAAGAATTTGTGAGCATAAAGCTGAACTGGCACACAAACCAAGTTTGGTTGCTGCCTGGTTGTCTACTAGCAAAAGTGCTTCTGCAAATGTTGTTTGCTTTGTCTTAGAAACAGGTTTCTCTTTTTACTAATCTAAGTTTCCAGAAATGATTGAGATGGATAGTTTAGAGAAGTGGAGACTTAACTTTTCATAAAGAATAATTAACTCTGCAATATTTGTCAAACAGAAAAAGATAGGTCTTCTGAAACTACTGTGGAATGTTGTATTTCTGCTAGTTATGATTTAATTTCTGGAATGCAGTGGGATGTTCACCCGTGCAAATTACTTTTCTTCATCTCTATGTGAAACACTGTATTTTTAGACTTGTCTCTGATTATATGTAGGACCAAGGTTTCTTTCTTGTGCATGTAGAATGAATGCGAAAGGATGCATGGTGGTCTTCATGAATAAACTGGCACTGACTTAGCTTGCATTTTCATGAGAGATATAGCATGAATTCTTTTATTTGCTTATTCAACACTGGCTGAATAATTTCTTAATGCTGTCTTTCTAAAGATGCAGTAATTGTTTCTGAACACCAATGATCTTTTGTGTATTTTGAAGTATCTAACGTAAACAGTTACTTATGAAGCTTAATTTGTTTGCTCCTTAGTAACAAATTAACGTACAATTTTCAAATATGTAACTGATAATATACAGTGCCTTGGAAAACTGTATGAAATGAGACTTTGTCTTTTATAAACTTAAAACTGAGACTGCACCTTTAAAATAAAGATTTATTAATAACTTTTATTAATACTCTTATACAGCTACGATAGTGAATCACCAACAGCTTGCATTGCCAATTGCTGATTTTTTTTCTTTTAATAATATGCTGCATGTAGACAAAGATGACCTGTCCCCAACTGCTGAGGTTTGGGATGTAGACCAGGGACTAATAAGTAAACTGAAGGAACAGTACAAGAAGGAACGAAAGGGGAAGAAAGGGGTAAAGAGTAAGTGAAGATTCTGAATCTTGTAATGCAACACTTTTTTGCCTATCTATATAGACGACATTTTTTTTCACAAGTTCTGTTTGTTGGTTTGTTTTTTTTTCATTAAACATCATTTTCTGTAATGGGGGCAACCAACTTTAACTTTCTACCTGTTGAATGTGAATATGTCAAAACCTTTGACAGCCATTTCATAAATGAGAAATGTTGAAAAGACTAAAATTCAAGATTAAAGAGGTTAAGCAAACTAAATGCTTAGGAATGTTAGTGTAAAAATAATGAACAACTTGCATTTTGGGGATATTCCTACTCTGAGAAGTTTTCTGAAAGGTTTAAACTTTATCTGCTTTCTTAAGTATAATATTGTGATACTGTTCTGGGAGTGGTGGTTGTTGCAGCTTTTTTCAGGGGTGGTGAGGTTTTTTTTGTGGTTTTTGGAGGTTTTTTTTAATGTGAGTTTGAATCAATCTGTAATTGCTATTTATGGGCTTGTAATTATTTTTACAGGCCCAGGCATAGAGAATTAGAAAATGCCTGTAATGTAAATATTAACTTTTTGGTAGCTTTGTTTAGGAGATAATCTTTATCTCATGGTGCCCTTCGCTTTTCTGTGCATTTACCAACATTTTATTTGAAATTCCTTTACTCTCTGAGTTTTCTGACCAGTTGACCTATTTTAACTGTGTAATTTAAACCAAACTTCAGTGTTGAACTACCTGGTAAGAATGCTTTTGGAAATTATGTTATCAACTGCACAAAGTTCTTAGTGCATAAAGTGGTATTAAATCTATGTCACCATAGAATGGTTTGGGTTGGAAGGGACATTAAAGACCATCTAGTTCCAACCCCCCTGCCAGGGGTGGGGACACCTTCCACCAGACCAGGTTGCTCAGAGCCCCATCCAACCTGTCCTTGAACACTTCCAGAGATGGAGCACCCACAGCTTCTCTGGACTCCTGTTCCAGTGCCTCACTACTATTACAGTAAAGAATTTCTTCCTAATAGCCAGCCTAAACCTACTCTCTTTTAGTTTAAATCTTATCCATACTTCTGGACTCACTGCAACAGTTCCATATCCTTCCTGTGCTGGGACCCCAGAGCTGGATGCAGCACTGCAGGTGGGGTCTCACCAGAGCAGAGCAGAGGGGCAGAATCCCCTCCCTCTCCCTGCTGCCCACGCTGCTCTGGATGCAGCCCAGGACACACTTGGCTCTCTGGGCTGCCAGTGCCCATGGCTGGGTCATGTCCAGCCTCTCACCCAGCAGCACCCCCAAGTCCTTCTGGGCAGGGCTGCTCTCCATCTGCTCATCCCCAGCCTGTGCTGATACGTGGGGTTGTCCTGACCCAGGTGCAGCACCAGCACTTGGTTGTGTTACAACTCATGAGATTGCTATGGACCCACTCCTTGTCCAGGTCCCTCTGGATGGTATCCCATGTCACTTTAGAGCAGCTCCCATGATTGCCATGCTTTTATTTTAAATATTTTATAATAGTTTTCTGGAGATGCCTAGTAAAAAAATATTTTCCTCAATTTGAAAAATTTGGTATACACTAAATTACATGATATTTAAAATATAACACTTCATGAAGAATTCTGTAATTATTAAGATTTGAATTTAATTTGTAACACCTAACAATTACAGGTCAGTTAGTGCATGTTGGTTGTTTTTTCAGCATTTTTGCATGACATGTACACACATGTAAAAGCTTTGACAAAGCAAAGATTTTCACCTAGTTTTTGCTTTAGTGAGAGCCTACAGTGTAGTCATCTGCATGCTAATGCATATCAGCATTTAACATGTAAATCAGCAGTTGACACCAAATTTGCATGAAGTATTTGGTAGGATTAGAAATTGATTTTTAGTACCGAAATGGACTTCTTTTATTTGAAATTTTCTTACTAAATTCTTCACATTTTAGATATTTTGGACCATAGTGGCTGCAAAATAACAGAAAGTTTTCTTAATCTAAAGTAATTTTGAAATATTTTGTTCACAGAAGACAGTATTTAGGATTCAACTGTATGTCATGGTGCTGAGAAGTGACATAAGTCATTGTTTAGCATTTTGAGTTTTAAGTTTAAATTCTCCTTTGGGAAACCCTGAAAACATATAGTGTCACAAGGTGGTTTGCTGGTCATAATCATGATGGTTTCTGATTAAAAATTGGCCTCTAAATTACTGAGCTAATTGAATGAGAGAACTCCACACACAGAGTAAAAGTATGCGTTCGAGGTTGGGCAGATTTACTTAAATTTGATTTTGTAGACTTTTTTTTCCTCAGCTTTTTAACATTCTGAGACTGAAAATAATGTTGAAGACCTTTATTCCTGCTGCTCATGTCTGATCATTTGGGAGCTTCATTCTGAATACATATCTCTTCTTTTGCTCTTCAGTGTTTTGACTTCTACCAAATTTGTTTTGAGCACTATCAGAACTTATCTGCATGGTAGTATATATCATCATAAAAATCAAACAAATGTGCATTAACTGTCATCTCTTGCAATACTTTGAAGACAGCATAATAGGACAGACATTCTGATGGGTTCTTTTGTTGGATATGCATCTGGTAGCTGCCACAATCTGTATTTACACTGTGACATAATCAGTCAGTCACAGCCCTGGCCCCAGGTATGGAAACTTTCTTTCCACGTGTAGACATAAATAAGTGAACAGAAGTAGATCTGATTCTGTGTTGATACTTCTCTAGTCTGTATCCCTGTTTTCTTTTGGGTAGAACACTTTAATTAAAGTCATCTTCTGTCAGCACATATGTTTTCATTAAGTAATACTCTTGTTTGCTAGGGAGAAAGAGGGTGTCTGTCCAGGTAGTCACCATGTTACGTGAAAATACTACCTCTTTATGAAAGGATCTTTAAAAATACCCCACCAAAACAACAATAAAAATCCACCACCCATGCTTTCAGTTTCTTTACAATGTTAGCTGTCAAATAATGCAAAATCTGTTTATTGAAGAGTTTTTGTGTTAAAAAACCCCAGAAGCAGAGAAACAAACCACACCTATACTGGACTTACCGTGATACATAGATAAAGAATTAGGTTTGATTTCTCCAAAAACAGGCTTCCTTTTTCAGTAATATGCTGGATTTAAGGCCTGCTTCTTGCCCAACTTTGATAAGATCAATTTTGGCAGGTAAGTCAGGGGATGGCTGTTTTTCAGATATAGTCTGTCACCTTTGGAGGATGTAATAGTGGAGGTCTTGTATATCTCATTTCACACTATCAGGTTAATGTGTTCTCAGCAATTTGAAAAATGGTTTTCACATCTTATATATATATATATGTGTATATCACTGTTGAAATGAAGATACTTTTACTGTTTTTCCTTAATTTACTTGAAGCTTTTTGCACTTTTTTACTTTCCCGCTCTTTTCCTTCAGTGTAATTGTTCTGTACTTACAAAACAGTACCCATCCCATTCATTTTCCTAGCCTTGATTTCTGCAAATAGTGTAATAGTTGATAGGAGTGAAAACAGATCTGAATTTTACTATCTTCATTACTGTCACCTGTTCTTGACATATAAGGATCTCTGTTGTATTTGGGCTTGGGCTAATATATCTTGCACCTAATAGAACTCTGCTTAAGGCTTCTCAGACTAAAACTTTTCATCACTGAATATTCAGTAATCTTTTTCACTTTTGATCTCTGAAGGACAGTACACTGAGATGGTACTGTAACTTTTGCTTCTGTTCGTACCAGGTCTATAATTTTTTTTTGTCATTGGCTTTTTTTGAGGGTAAAGGGTCAGTCGTCCCATTCGCGCCTTGAACATAGTTGCGTATGCAGGGACGGCACATTCTTTAAAAAATCTCTTTGTAGCATTTACAATACTTGAACAGTTATATGAAGTTACACTTGCACTTACTTGAAAGCAGAAACTTGTGCAGTCTTCTATAGTGTTGGCACAGTCTTGAATATTGACATATTTTTCAGCATGAAATAGACAGAAGTTGTTTGGAACAACAGCTGCTCCTTTATAAACTTCTCTCTATATTGTATGATGGATTGAGGACTGTTCTGACATTATGCCTGCCTGAAGGAAAAGAAGTGCCCAAACATACTGAAAAACACTAAAAGGCAGGGCTGTCAGGTCCCCTAATTAGTGACAAATGTAATGAACGCCTGCTTAAAGGTAGCAGAGCAGAGGGGCTACTTCTAGTTACTTCTGAGTATGCTTTGAGACAAACTTCTCATGCTCATATGTTTGGCATGAAAGCACCTTGAGAAGATGGTTTCAGTTTGGATAGAGTGAGAGTTTATAAGCCATTTTTGGCATTTTCCATCAAGGTATTGAACAGTTCATGTGTATCAACATGGAGAAGACAAGTGGTGTTTTCTTCTGAAAAGCAAAGGGTTTGTTAAAGTAAACAGTTTAGGGTCCCAGTCATGACTTTTATCCTCATTTTATTGATTTCTCTATAATATCTTCAAGAATATATCTGCTGCTGGTCACAGTAGGTGCCTGGCTGATGGCCGACTGGAATAAAGACAAAGACAAGCTTTGTAGTCTGTATGGTGTAGTGATCTGGCCATTTTAAGAGTGACTTTTCTTATATGAGATCTCACCTGCTGACTGCAATATTAAGTATTATACTTTTGAAATTAAATCCTTTCAGTATAGTGCCTGTTAGAAAGAAAGAATGTTGATTCAAAAGAGATTTCTCATTATTATTTTTCACTCACTTCTTTAGCTGAGATCACAGGTTTCTAGACATACTTCTACACGAGAGTAAAATGAAACTTAACTGCTCAAGTGACCTGTTGTGTGAGGAAAACTTTTGGAAGCCAGTTTTCTTCTCAGTTGCTTCTGGGTAGCAGTCTTTGTATATTTAACTAGAATACTAAGTGTTCCATAAAAGAAAGAAAAAAAATACCAAAAGCAGAAAAAATATAAATATAGGGAGTCTTATTACTTGGCAAAATGAGAATGTTTTGCAAATATTAATTAGAATAGTTATATAGCATCCTTCTAGGGGTACATGAGGTATACTTGCTATAATTCTGCTTCAAAAAATATTTTTTGTTGTCATCCCTCTCTGCAGGGAATTCTCCATTATCTTTAGAGAAGTCTGTTATTCATGGATACTTATTTTTGAACACATTAATTTAAACCAGTAAGATCTGAAATGATCAGATACTTTTTGAAAGAGTGTATTTTGGTGTTTAACTGTTTGAATGAACAGTTCTGATTTTGACAAGTCACCTGTAATCATAGTGTTTACATTTTACCTTTTTGACAATAAAGGCTTTGGTTTAGTTTCATTTTCCTTTTTAATAAATGTGATACATGTCACCTCAGTATAAGAACTTGTTCACCAATGCTTCCTTACTAAATGGTCCTCATTATCTCTGTTTGCAGTCCCAGGAAGGGCTGTTTTATTGGTTAAAATTTGGTTATGTCTTTCATCATTGTGGATTGTTTTCTTTAAAGAGGTTCTCTCACTGAAATACACTTTGATTGAAGCTTGACTTTTTGACATGGAAGCTATAAAGGTGAAAGCAGGAATGGATTTACTATTTTTAAAATATTTCAAATTATACTATTTTTGTTTGCTGATGTCTACATAATTAAATGCACATATAATTCAGAACGCTTTGCTTCTAGAGGCATGCTTTTATAATTGTAATATAATACACATCTACAGTTTCATACAGTGGTGGAAGCATTCTTGCTCTTGTGTTTAACAAACACTTCATACAATTTAAGTACCATTCAAAGCAGGGAAAGTTAATTGTTCGTTGCACCCCCATTATGAGTTGTCTGTAGTTTTGCTCTCATTTTTAAGCTTATTTTTAATTTTCACTCTGTTTTTTAATGTTAAATTGTTTAGTAAAGTTGTGTAATATTATTAGAAAATGTTTAATTAATACGTTTTATGTTTAATAGTGAATGTTCTTTTAATATTTGGCTTGACTTTTCAGTAGGGCTGTAAGATGATTTTTTTTTTCTCTTTCCTACAGGAAACTGTAGAATAGTTCTGCAGAAAACAAAGGAGTTATTCTTTGATTTAGTGAATTAAAAATGTTTGCATGTAGTTTTCAGATTTGATGTATTAACTCCTGCTTTTGATTTCCAAAATATTACTAAACAAAAGCAAAGCACTATTTATTTTAAGGAGGTCCCGTCAGTAATTATTCTTATTTAATGGATTTTTAGACTTCAGTCAAGTCAAGCGGTAGCAATCAAATGAATTTTTGCTGCTGACATTAATTTACAGGAGTCAACAGGACAAAACTTCACGACATGATAGCTGATCTGGGCGATGATGAGATACCCCACATCCCTTCAGGAATCATTAATCAATCTAGGTCACCCTCTTCTAGAATGACTGATCATGAAGGTGCAAGAGCAGAGGAAGGTACAAAAAATTCAGCTACTTACTATATTTCAGGAGATTTCTTTTAGAGAGCACACGCTGTCATTTTATTTTCCCCTCTATAGAGCTTAATGCAGTTGCAGATTGCCACATTATTTTATTTGCGAT
Organism: Corvus moneduloides; assembly: GCF_009650955.1. Lineage (NCBI taxonomy): Eukaryota > Metazoa > Chordata > Aves > Passeriformes > Corvidae > Corvus > Corvus moneduloides. The sequence goes on from NC_045481.1 coordinate 27,669,762, forward strand.
TCTTCTCAAATGGTTTTGTGAGAATATGGCTTGAGTTTTTGTGGCTTATCATAACTCACCATTATTTCGTAAGTATTTTTAAATAACTTAATGTACAGCAGTGTGTTCTGACACTATTCACTATTAAATCCCTCTTTGCAGACCCTCCCTCTCCCATTAGCAAAACCTTTCACAAATAGGTTGTTATTTTTTGAGGGGAAAAAAGGTGAGTATTAACATTTGATGCACAGTTTGGATTTTAAAATGAAAAGTGGTGATTTTAGTTATGGGACTAATTAGGTCTCTTTTCCTCAAATTTAATGTTCTCTTTTATAAAATTCCCTTGGTCTACATACACAAATTTACAAAGACGCTATTTCTTTACAAAGTATTTGTTTCAGTTTCAGGTTTATCTTTGACAGTGGAAATTAGTGGCAAGCTATTATATCTAAAGTCAAAAACCTTGTATTTGGCTTGTAAGTTTTTTGTTTTAAAGGAATGATTTTCCTGTATTAGCTTTGAAATTAGAATACCATTCTAATTTCTAAATTGTCCTCTACATAGAACATATTCATTCAAAATACTCAGATGTATTCAGATTTGGCTCTTTGAGAATGATCTTCGACCCATAAGACCTGGTATGGTATCAGCTATAGCAGAAATGGAATTTGCATTACTACTAATTCCAGTAATCTGTTGGTTCACCTGTTCTTCTTCACCCTTGGCCTCACGAATGCCTGTCACCAGGCAAGCAGAAAAAAAAACCAAAACCATGGTTCAAGGAGGTTTTTTTGCTGCTCTCCCAAACTGTCATTTTACCAAAGTTGTCTTTTTTACTGCCTTCCTTTTCATCTTTGTTTTTATTTCCAAGTTCAAGATGAACCAGTATTAAATTTACTTGTGGAATGCAACTGAAAAATCTACAGGTGAAAATACACTTGCTAAAACTTGTAGATATACAATTAGGTTGTATTTAGGTTTAGTGTTTACAGGCTTTAGGTTGCCTTTTAGCCATGTTTAGATATTAAGGCCATGTGATCCTACAGTTACAATTTTCTAGGTCTGTCTTCGGCTGTTTTTCTTAGGCCATACATGTTGTGCAAGGGAACACAGACACAGACCTTGTTATGGACAGGGCCGTTGTCTCAGGTAGAGGCTTTACATCTAAAATAATACTGGACAAAGCAATCTTTTTGAAGAAATAGATGCTAAATTTGAATTTGATAGGGACTTACTTTCAGTGCCTCATTCTTGTAGCACAAACACTGTGTTACCCTTCAAGTAAAGATTGTTCACACTGTTCAAATAAACTGCTTTAATGTTTATATTTTCACACTGTTTAATGTGTCCATATGTTTTTAACTTGTTGGTGTAGTTTGGGCTTTATTCATTAAGAGTAGTAATATTAATGTCTATCATCTTACCTGCTCATTGTGGTTTCTGCGTTGTTTTTAAACTTGATTATTAGAGCGTAAATTCTGCTATTTCTATCCTGAATGCTAGGTGGCTTTTTGACCTTTTGTCTGTATCATAAGGTGCAAAGCTGCAAACAAACAGGCAGTGTTGTATTTGAATTCCTCATGTGTGTGTTAAAAGGCCAAATACTTCATTATCATAAAATACAGATTTTGCACCATGCGGTACAAATACAAGTTTTACTCAATTATTTATTCAGCTGTATTTTAAAAGCTAAGATTTTGCAGATAATTTTAGGCTTTCTTCCTGGGACGCATTAGCTTATGCTGATGGATTTTATCAAACCATGATTTTCTTGTGACTGGATGGAAGTTTTATGTTACAATTTGAAGTGTTACAGTTCTGAGGCAGTGGTTGATGATTTTTTCTTGAAGGGGAGTTCAGGGAGTAACTGGCTCTAACTGGCTTGGAATACACCTTTCATACCTCTAAAGGTGTGAGAGTTAGGTTTTTGTTGGGGTTTTTTTTTTCACTCTCAACTGCCTGGCTAAATACGATGTTATGCCATAATTTCACTTGATAATTTTGGCCATGAGAAATTGGAGTTTCCATTTCAACATATTGTATGACTTTCAGAAATGCTATCAACATGATTTTCCATCCAGTGTACAGAGAATTACTTTCTTCACTGGTTGTTTTTCAGTTTTAATATCTACAGATTGCAGAGGTGTCAATCTACAGATTGACAGAAAAAAGCAGTAATAGATAATTGCTTGGGTATGAATAGCTGCTTTTGGTGTACCACATATTAACTTTGTGGAAAACAAGGTAAAGATGTCCTGTCGTACAGCAGACAACAACAGCCTATATGAACGTACATATCTGATCAGAGATTAAAGTAGTTTGTACAAATATTACAGCTTGATTTTGACTTAATTATGTATGATGTCAAGAGCTTGAAGGTAAGAAGTGCTGGTTAGGATTGGCTAAGCAAATATTCAATAATACGATTTTGTATTTCAGTATTTATTTCACCTAGTTTCACCTACAAAGGAACTTGTACTACCACATTTTTACTTTATTGATTGCAAACTCAGTTAAACATTTATATTATGCTATGAGAATAATATTGTACTGTGTGTTAGCATACTTGGATTTTTTTTCTAGATGAAAAGCATTAAAAAGTCATATATTTAACTACCATTTGCATATATCAATTGATGCATTGTTTTTGATATGTGAAGATGTGGGTCTTTATTTTTAGTAGCTGTAACATCATGTATTTTTCATTGTGTTACTATTCTGCCTTTTCCTTTTTACAAAAGCAGTTTGCAACCATTTTTTAAACTTCTCAGATATGCCTCACTTTAAAATATAAAATGTGCAAATGAATTGTAGAACACACTGTATGCACATACTGGCAACTTTAGTATTGAGAAATAGTCTTCTGAATTTCAAGTAGCATTAATTTTGAAGCTTTAAGTAAAGAGATAGTCACCCATGCAAACAAAGCTTGATGAATTTGTAGTATAAGTTCCTAATGTGGTAGTCCTTAATTTTTAGTATAAAGCATAGGAAGGTTGATCTGTTAAGGTCAGGTGACATTAATTTCACAAAGAATTAGTATCACAAGTTACGGGGCTTACGTAAACCTTATGGGCCTGTCCTAAAGATCAAATAGGAGTAACAGGAAAGTAAATAGGTGTTTTGTAGGAATATGGCTTTTTATGAATTATAAATGTTTGTAGTAGACTGTCAAATGTAGAGTTTTAGTAAATTACTAATGGAAATGAAAAGCTTATTCATGTAAGGGCATGGTAAGCCATTTTGGGCTGTTAATGTAATGTTACATTCTTACAAGTTAAACCTCTGTATGGATTGTGAATATTTTTAAAACAGGTGATTGTGTATAGTTAAAATATTGTTAGCTCTTTTTATGCAATTATAGGAACAGCAGTCTGTGTTCTTATATAGATTATATTCTTAGATTCTCACAAATGATTATGTTGACTGTGCTAATGAGGTTACATTTCTTAATAGTAGAATAGTTCTGAAGCATTAGAACCTGTTTTATTCTTGAGAAGTGATGTATTTTGATCTAGCTGGACTGGCTCCTCTTTGCATAGCCCTAGCAGTGGTGCCAGACATCTATAAATTTACGCCTGGTTTCAGTCACTTCCAGCAGGAGTGGAACAGACCTAGGTTACCATTCAGATAGTGGCAATATGGAATAATAGAGATGTGTGTTCTAAACAGGAATGAGTTAATTATTAGTGCTCCTGTTTGGAACTTCTTTTGTGAGACAAAATCCCAAGAAACTGGGAACTATATTCTCAGAGATTGAAGGGTTTTCTAGGAGGATCAGAAATTAGGAGTGGCATTAAACTGAGGCCATAACTCTCTCTGCCAAATCAGTGAAATTCAAAAGTCAAGCAAGTTTAATTTTTCAAGATGTCAAATATCATTTAACATATTTTGCAGATGATTATACTTAGTTAAAGTTCACACATACCTTTTTTTTACATACGCTACTTAACAAGCGTTGCTATTTCTAAGTGGAAAACTGAGAAGTAAAAGTAGCTTCTAAAATGTGCTAAAGTGTTACAATGTTTAAGCCTTCGTTGCTGTTCCTTACTGCTAAATTGATATTTGTGGGTTGAGGGAGATTTACAGAATTGTTGAAGAGTGTAAAGAATATGGGTGAATATATATAACTTTATTATTCAGATGGGAATTCATAGTGAATAGCTATATATAACTTCTTTTCATTCTAAATGATAATTAACAGAAATGTTAAATTTTAATTTGAGGAAGGCATAGCTAGACAACGTATCAGTTGAGTATACTTTAAAATTAGAATCCAAAATCATGACAAGAAACTAACACAGGAAATAAATAATAGATTTTTTTTCAGTTGTCTGAAAAATCTCAGAGTAGAAGAGATGTTTTGCAGGAGTCTTTTGCTTGAGCGATTAAAAAATACTTCAGTATGCAAGTAGAAATATTCGACTAGTATAAAACACAAAGACTTACTTGCAAGTGGATAGAAGGCAGGAAGCATGGTGCAATGAATGAAAAACTCAGCTGAGAATCTGGGGACCTGGGATGTACATTTGATATTGCAGTGTAAATTAATGTCAGTCAAGTCACTTGTCAGTATTAACACCTCTGTAAAGTAAGTTGAAATCAAATTACAAAGCGTGATGCAAGAATTGTGTGTATAATGTGTGTGTGTTTGCACATGTGTGCGTGTCTTCATACTTTTTTTTTTAGTTGGGGCTGTATGTAGTACATATAAGTTCAGTTCTAAGCTCTGCATTGCTATTAAGTGATGAATAATACAGCTTTTCATCAGTTTGAATTATTATATTGAGACTTAAAGAAACTGTTTTGTTCTTTGTAGCTGAGCCAATAACGTTTCCACCTGGAGGAGGCAAGTCATTTATTATGGGTTCTGATGATGTGTTGTTAAGTGTTCTGGGCCTTGGAGACCTTGCAGACTTGACAGTTACAAATGATGCAGACTATAGTTATGATGTAAGTGCAATTTTATTTTAAAATTCTTTACACAGCTTAACCAATAATAGTTGGGTCCCCTCTCCTCCACCCTGAATATTACTGATGCACTTCATTAGTAAAAGCTGTTACTTGAAAGGAGAGAGCGTGCTCCTTGTGAATGAGCTAAGTAATTTGGGTAACCAGAGTTAAGTGAGATGACTTGGGGTTTTTCTATGTTAATAATTTAATTCAGATTTTGTCACTGGGTGGGGAATGTGTTATGACATAAAATACATATTAATGTCTTACCATGACAAAAACAATAGTTACACACTGAAATGGAGTATTGAGTAGACATGGCATGGAACACAAATATTGATATTAACTTATTTATTTGCTGTCCTTTTGATGAGTAAGTAGTGTTAACAGCATAGACTACATATAGTAGTGTATTTCAGATGTAAGCTTTTAGGGGGTATTTTTATTATAATCTAGAGTGTTCTGATATTCCTTTGACCATATGCATTAAGCTTCTACCAGTAGTGTTAAATGACTTTTTCATTGGCTATTAACATTGGATGGCTGGTTAGGGAAGTGTTCAGGTAAGTTTTGCATGCAGTATTGTATTTAAAATGTCTTGTAATATTGGCTTGACTGCAGATTGCAACTTTGCAGTGTATTCCTGTCTTTTGTGAGGTATAACTTCTTTATAAAACAGTGTGTAGCCATTTTGCTTATTCTGAGATGGAGGGATATTTACAGGTGAGCCAGGACTAAAGTCAGAAAGCATTACAATGAATATAATTGATACCAGCTGATCAAACTGTTACACGAGACTCTGTGCTACTTGTGACAAACCTGACAAAATGGTTTCTGTGGTGTGAAGAGTGATGCAGAATAAAAGTTAACCTTTGCTGTTGGGAAACTTAGAGAGTAACTGATAAATACACAAATATGAAGTGCTGCCTGAGCTAAAAAGAAATTCGCAGTAGAAGGCGGTACTTCGCACATTTGTTGAAGGCTGGAAGGTGTTAGTTATCCTGTAGGTGAAGTTGATTGTACTTTTTCAATGTAGTTGAATTTTCAAAGTTTTCTCACTTAATTAGAAGTTCTTTAATTTCAGCTTGGTTTGGGAGGTGAGTGGGAAGAGGCTATTTCATGCTCTTATATGTGATATATACAGAAGACAAAAGATAGAAGTAGGGTTTTGTTTTCTTACCGGACCATTCACCGCATATGAGGTGTGATTGGCCATAATTGTCACTTGGTTTCCCTGTTTCTTGTCCAGTCCTCCTTTCTCAGTACTCTTAGGATATTTTCTTCCTTTTAAAGCATAGCTGAAAAATGCACGGTGGCTTCTGACTTCATGTGTCAGAAAAAACAAAAATAACACAGGTGGCAAGAATTTTTTTATATTTAAGAAGACACTGTCCTGTCATGAATCTGAAGAGACTGAAATTCAGGTGCTATTAGTTCTTCATCACAGTGTTTCTTCAGGTTAAAAATTCCTTGATAGTTCTTAATTTCTGAAGTTGTTTCCTCATAGCTATGGATTTGCAGCACAATAAGACCATGTCTTACCCTGTACCTGTAATCCAGTACTTGTAGGGCATCTTAGTCTAATGCCTTTTTAAGCTTAGCTGAAGTCACCTCCTTTTCCAGTATATCTTCAGACAAGGAGTTAATGTGTAAGTAAAGCAGCAACAATAAAAAAACCTCAAACCAGAACATTTAATGCATTTGCTCCCAATAGGTTCATGTTCTTCAAATAGCTTTTGTGAGCCATTAGAGTGCATGAATAAATAAAGTCACGACAGGCTTCCACTAGCTTTTATGTATCACTCCTTGATAAGTGTTGTATTTTGAAAAGGAGAGGATATGAATGCCGGATGGGGGTTAAGTATAAATCTTAGGAATTTCAACTGTAGCTCAAAAGATTTCTGTATGTTTGATTAAATGCACAGGTTGTCTCCGAGACTGGTCATCTGTTAAACTGTACAGTCATCTCAAGTCATGTCTTTCTCATTATCTGGCTATTTACGTTGACCTCAGTGCATGTAGTTGTTTTTATGTTGAGGGAATAATGTTGCCAAATCAAATGCTCCCATTTGTATATTTTTGGATTCCATAGCAGCAGAGAATGGTGTTTTTCTGCAGTAGGACTGACTGAAAAATGGAAAGCTTTCCTTTATCAGAGCATGTAAACTTGGAAAACTCCAATAAGTTACAACATTATGAAGAAAAAGTAACATTAAAACATAAAAAGACACTGGCTGCAGTTATTAATTATTGTTTTCTAAATTTTCTGTTTGCTGTTGGGGAGTACTTGTTTGAGACAGGGAAATGCATGTCTCCTTACTATGTGTTAGGATTCTGTTGACAGCAGGAGCAGGGAAGATCTTCATTCCCTGGTGCCTTTTTTTTTGGTGGGAAGGAGCTGGTTTTGGTTTGTGTTTGTTTAGCTAAGGTGTAGTTTCAGTCTGGTTTGCCTGTGCTTTACAAGGCAGAATGAATGGGTTGTTTGTAATCCTATACAGACAAAAAATACAAAGACAAAAAGAGATTTTTATTAGGTTAGATTGAGCAAGAATAATAAAGCAGGCGTTTCCAATTCTGATTGCATCTGTTTAGCAATTTCTTGTGGTGTATGGTTTGTATGTTTTTTTTTTCATTTTGATCCAGGCTTAAGGGGATTTTGCAGTAAAGGTTTTTAGGACATGTAAGGTGTTTTGTGTCTCCTGACCTAGGCAGAGTTTTTGTCTGAGTGTTGGGTGGATTTGGGCAGGGGGACAACTACTTTTTTTTTTTTTTTTGTAGAATGTACTATTTTCTGTGTTTGTCAACAGAGGATGAGAATCAAGGATTCAGCTGATCCTTCTTGGTCTATAGTAAAGTACACTAAAGTTCATGGAAAAAGGGAGGACCAGCTAGTGAAGTTGTATGGTTCCATAGTCTGTCTTGTCATGACATTGGTTATGTTGACTGTGTGTATGTGTATGTATGTGTGTGTGTATATATATATATACACACACACAGAGTAGGGCATCAAGACTCAGGAGGGCAGTGTGTCCATCTATGCCTTATATTTTGAGAGGCTTTTGAGATGTCACACTTTAGAACATTGATATACACTGTCGCATTTTACTACTTTTCCATTATTCCTCTGGCCCATTTTGTGGAATAATCTCCCATTTATCCTTTGTAATCATCAAATCCCTTTTCCAAGTCCCTTGACTGTGTTTTTCTGAGGTGGGGTTGAGTTTTTTATTTGGTTTTTTGGAACTACATTACTGGTTAGCTGTTTTTCTTAGAGATTGCAAGGACCTCTTTAAAGATGTATCAGTTGTTCTCCTACTTTTGCAGTAAGGATATCAGGATCCATTAGAAACATGGATAAGGAAAAGAATTTTTAAGAATTGGTTTATATATAACTAGATTTCTGATAAAGTGTATGTGGCGTCTTCTTAAAAGAAACAAGATGTTCCAGTCTGTTTTAAAAAAATTAAGGCTTCAAATCTATACTTTAAATAAGAAATATACCTTACTTTTCATAACTTGTGTAAATTCTGTACCTTGCATTTTAGCAGATTTCTCTGTACTGCTGAAAACAAAATTACCCTTGCAGCAGCCCTTTTAAGAAAGAAACCAAAAAAGATATAATTAACCCTTTTCATATTTTGAAAAATAAGGATTACTGTATCCAGTTCCGATTTTCTTGAATGACTTTTCATCACAACTGTAATAGAAATTATTGTCATGTGGATGCATATTGCACCCAAAAAATTGAAAGTTTTCTGTGTAATCTGGGATGTATCATGTGCTAAAATTAAGGATTGGTATTTCAAAATTTGGCTTTAATTTCTCTAAGCCCCGGATCACCACAAGTACATGAGGCAGCATAAGTTAGCTAGGTAGGTGAATATGTTACATAATGAGGATTTCAAATATCAAGGAACTCTATTTGCTAGGAAAATACCTTTTTTTTTTTTTTTTTCTCTTTTCCCCCCCCCTTCTCTTATCTATTTGGGGAGGCAAATAAATCAACAGTTTGGTCCAAGATCTGTTATGTTTAATGCAGAACTCCAGAATTCCACTCTGCTCTGCTTCCCGAAACAGAAGATTATTCTTTTTAAAAAGCTTGTATATAATATGCAGTGTAGTGCTAATTAACTTAAATCTCAGTAAAAGTATTGCAGTCTTCAGTGCACTCTGAAGTAGGAAGATTGTAAACAAAATGCTTTGTTCTTATATGTATTTCTTGGTTGGTATTAAAAAAACCCTAAAAATTCAGGTTACATGTCTGGTATAACAAGTTTCTGTGACTTGATCAGAATTAGGTAAAGTTTGCACTTAGGACTGAAATTTACAGTAATATAATGGAAAAGCAAATGTCTGCCCATCTGTGACTCAGAACAGTAAATTTTATTAACTGAGCCTGTTTGTTTTGTTGGATAGAATTGAATTTGGTTTGAGTGAGTAGTGATGATTCAATCCAGGTTATAGATTTGGTCCAGGAATACTTACTACAGTACTTGTTACACTACTATCCGATTATTTTCAGTCCTGACAGATATAAGGTAGTAAGATTTTATTAGCGACGGCAGATTTAATTTCTTATTAGTGTTGCTGAAATTAGCTTGAGATGTCAAGATATTGTGGCCTACAGTCAAGAAACATACTTTGACAATTACATGCTGAATAGATAATTTGTAAGGAGAAGGATACAATTAGTTGCCATTCATTCTTAGTTTGCTTATTTTGTTCATCTAATTCAAGTCAGTTTTCTAAACTGCCTTTATAAAAAGAGAGAAGTACCTGGACATGTTGCCTCTTTACGATGGAGGCTTAGGATGGGATGTAGTCTTCTAAGGATCTGCTTGCTACATAAATATAAATTGTATTAAAAGATGTAAATTAGTCTCTTGCAATCTAGAAGGGCTTGAAGTTTTATGGTAACTCTTCTGAGTTACCTATAATTAATACTAAGCAGCTGTAATTATTGTATTTTAGCCTAACAGTCTATAGGTTAAGAGTATGAATTGGATGTTCCCAGTATATAAGTGTATAGTTCGCATATATTGCTTCACAAAGCAGCTAGGTTATTGTCTCACAAATATATTTAAAATTCATTAAAGACTTAAAAAATATTTGTGTAATGTTACGTTTAAAATCATGACAAATGTGTATTGAAATTTCGATTAGCTATTTCTGTGTACATACCTTTGCCTGTAGAAGCATTCAAGAATTATGTATGTTTCTTTTCAATCTCAGTCAAGTTACTCATCTGAGGAAGATCACTCACTAAGCACCTCAAGTTGATTTTTATTGTGTTAAGGTGATGAATGAGCTTTTGATAGCTATAATCTCTTCCTGGGGTACAGACAACGTGATACGCAATGACACATTTCTCTTTCTTCAAGGAAGAAGAATTAGTGTCATTGCACGAAAGGATTAAAATCAGTTTTGAAAATCAAGTCTTCTGTGTATTTAACATTATATATCGTTCCAGCCTGGGTCAAAGGAAACTGTTGCAGACTGCCTAGATGGCCAGATGGGGTTATAGATAGATATATATATAGAGATATATATATATATATATATACAAATCAGTAGGTAAATGCAAACTTAAGATTGAATATATATTAGCTGAGTCAAGCATAGGCTGTTTTCCAAAAAAAATGGGGGGATATATATATAAAGGATGTATTTTAAAATCCAAGATAAAATTACACCTTTGCTTTTCTTCTTTTAAGTTGCCAGCCAATAAAGATGCCTTCCGAAAGACATGGAACCCTAAGTATACGCTACGCAGTCATTTTGATGGAGTGCGAGCATTAGCTTTTCATCCTGTAGAGCCTGTGCTGGTTACAGCCTCTGAGGACCATACTCTAAAACTTTGGAATTTGCAGAAAACGGTTCCTGCCAAAAAGCAAGTATATGGGTTTTTATAAAACATCACTGGTGTTTTACATGCCTTTGAAATTGATTAAACTCTTATGTTTTCAGAATTTTTCAGTAAAGATTTCATGTAGTGTAATAACTCTTCTTTCTCTTTCAGGAGTGCCTCTTTAGATGTAGAACCCATCTACACATTTAGGGCCCACATGTAAGTGACATTATTCATGGCTGATAAATATATTGTTGTTATCTCATGTATTCATAAAAAACTTCAGTGTAAAAGCCACAAATGATACTATTTTTACATTGTTTAGACAAGGCCCATTATACTTTGTAAAGCAGCTTAATACCAAGCAAGCCCCTGTCATGAATTGCAGAGTCAATGATAACACAAGAAGAAAGTGGCAAATTTGTTTAGCTGCAGTGGAAAGGAGAGATTATAGATGATGATAATGTAATCACCTAAGACTTGTCTTGGACTGTGGATTTTATATGTAATACGTGGAAAAGATGAGTAAGGTAGAGGCTAGTCTTGGCTACTGTCTTCAGATGCAGGTCTGTGTCTTAGTGATTTTTCAGCTTGTGTTAACTGCTTTATTACTGCCTGAGTTTCACTTCCAAATTTTGAATTCTGCTTTCTTTCAATAAGAGGGCAAGATAAAAACACACAGTTGATAGCCAGAGTAGTACTTTGCTTATATAAGTAAAGATCCACTCTCCGACCCAGTTAGCAGGTAAGCTTCAAGAGAGTTCCTTGATAAGCATGGAAGTGGATGGCACTTCTTGTGCTGGCCTCAAAAACAACAAAAAAGAAAACGAATTCATAGTTTGTATTAGGAAATTACACATGCTTCCTCTTCCCTTACGCCACATGATAGAACATGATGTCTTACTTCTGCACTTACTAGCTAAAGCATAAAACACTCTTCCCCAGGATTGGGTTACCAGTTTGTCTTCATGTTGAAATATAAGTTCTTGTAAGTAATACAGGGGGTCACTGACCAATTGAATTCTCCAGATCTCTGTCTAAATTTAAGCTGTTACTTGTGTATTTGTTAGTGAATATTCAAAGTAAGGTTTGGGAAAGTTCCGATACAGAACTAATCCCCACCCTATGACTTCTAGTGTGATATAGCAAAGTAATTTTACTGTTTTTCCCCTCAGGCAATTATTGAGCAACATTGCCCTTCTGCCCATCTTCATTCTTCGCTTTACCAAATATATAGGTGGATTCAGCCAGTAGTCTTCCTTTTCAACATCTTCAAATATGTAATTCTAGTTTGTTTATCTGCACTCATTTTTATCATGAGCATGGCTGTCAAATGACCCAGACACCTAGTTTGGGGATGTGGTTTTACAGTACAGTTAAACTTGTGGTAGTAGTGTGTCCAAAGTAGTATACCTCTTTCTCCCTGGGCTACAACCTGTGCTTGTGTGGTATCACAGCAAGCAGGTTGAAGAAGTTAAACCAGTAGGAGTCTAAATTTGGCCAAAAGGTACAATTTCTAGGTTTGTTTTTCTGAACCAGTTTCCTGGAGCATAGGTTATTATCTGTTCCTTAAAGTAGGATGAGAAGATCGTTGCCAGAGAGGAGGGGGGCTGCAGCCACCTCTTTCTGCACAGCTAGCTATTAGATTGGCATAGACACGCTGTAGAAACTCACCATTTGTAGTGTAGGTACACTGAGAAATCAGGTGGTGTTCTTTGAATTGCTTCAATTTGCATAGTTTTAGTTAATTACTTATCATTATTTTAATAGATGTTGATATCACTTGTTGAGACTTAAAAAATGTTTTAATAGAATTGTTTCTATGAAGAGGTTTGTAACTGCTTAAGCCAATCCAGATGTTTTTTTGAAAGCAGATAGCCAGATTTTCACTTCTCTCCCATAGGCAATTACCAATCAGCTTTTTTCTCTGTCTCTGAATAGTGGACCTGTATTGTCATTGGCAATTAGTTCCAATGGAGAACAGTGTTTCAGTGGTGGTATTGATGCAACCATCCAGTGGTGGAACATGCCTAGCCCTAATGTGGATCCATATGATACCTATGGTAAGTACCTTTTAAAAGATAAACAACTTATTGTCTTGAACATTATTTTTCCACTTGATGTTAATATGTTTATTAGAGCTTTTTTGAAATATTACTGCCATTTATCAGCTACACTGTGTGTTTTCAACTACTTATGTGTGGCAAATATTAGTTATTTATTCCCACTTGCACTGGTGATGTACTTTGTGTAGAACTGTAATAGGGAGACTTAGGAATTCATGAGATTTATGCAGTAAAGAAAAAATTAATCATAACTTATATTTTTGAGAAGCAAAAAATTTTGAACCAGAATTACAACTTCTTAATGGTTATTTATTTCTTCTGATGGAAATTTACCAGAAAACTAAGATAAATGTTGCTTCAGTTGTTTGTGGGGTTTTTTTGTTGGCTGGTTTGGTTTTGTAGGGTTTTTTTTGTTTGAGTTTTTGTTTGTTTGTTTTCCTGGTTGGTTGGTTTTTTTGAGAAGGATGACAGTGGTTGTGCAAAATGACTTGTGTCATATTCTAGCTGTTGCTTAGACAGGAGGGGCAGGGGCAACATACACTGTTTTATGTGGAATTTAATATTTGTTGAGGTACAAGAAATACTTAATGTTTCTTCACTAAAAAGATTTCATTTCTGAACTTTTTTTTCCAGAGCCAAACGTTCTAGCTGGCACATTAATTGCTCACACAGATGCAGTCTGGGGTCTTGCTTACAGTGGTGTAAAGAATCACTTACTCTCTTGTTCAGCAGATGGCACTATTAGGTTATGGAACCCACCGGAAAAAATTCCCTGTATTTGCACTTACAACGGAGAAAAAGGTAACTTTTTGCAATGGTCTTGAAAATCTGTTATGAGGCAGCTGATGATGCATCCAGGCTCATTATCTCCATTTATCCAAACTGGGTAACAGAGCTAAAGGAGGAACTTGTAATAAAATAATCATGGTGCTGTAGCATTACTTTAAAGAAAGGTGCAAATTTCTTCTTTGAAGTATGAGCTTAAATGTTTAAACTGTCAGGAATTTTTAAAGTGTTTTGATCTTTCTAAAGATATTTTTCGCTCTTTCTAGAGCATGGAATACCCACATCAGTCGACTTCATAGGTTGTGACCCTGCTCATATGGTGGCATCTTTTAACACTGGCAGCACAGTCATCTATGATTTAGAAACATCCCAGTCAGTGGTAATGTTTTCATCACAAGTAGAATCTGGTAAGTAGAGCTCTTCCATAATAAATAGCCATCTTGGATGAGGTACCTGTTATATTATATGGTACCTCATTGTATGGTGTAGTAAATAAAAAAAATTTTACTCTTCTTCTGCATCATTCAGTTTGAAAGATGGTTAGATGCTTAAAGATGCTTGGAACAAACACTGTGGAAAGGTGTTTCAGCCCCTCTATTCTGGTCTTGTGAGACCCTGCCTGGAGTGCTGCGTCCATCCCTGGGGTCCCAGCTGTTGGACTGAGTCCAGAGCAAGGCCGTGAGGGTGATTCCAGAGCTGGAACACCTCTCCTGTGAAGACAGGCTGAAAGGGTCGGGGTTGTTCAGTCTGGAGAAGGTTCTTGGGAGACATTATCGTGATCTTTCAGTACCTAAAGGAGCCTACAAGAAACTTGGAGAGGAACTTGTTGATACAAGGGCATATGGTGACAAGACAAGGGGGAATGGCTTCAAACTGAAAGAGAGTAGGTTTAGATTAGTTATTAGGAACAAGTTCTTTACTGTGAGAGTGGTGAGGCGCTGGCAGAGGTTGCTCAGAGAAATTGTGGATGCTCTGTCTCTGGGAAGTGTTCTAGGCCAGGTTGAATGTGGCTTTAAACAGTCTGGTTTAGTGAATGGTGCCCTGTTGCAGGGGAAATTGGAACTAGATGATATTTAAGATCCCTTCCACCCAAGCCATTTTATGACTATTAACAGGATTTGAAAGTAGTTAGAGATAGTGAAAGTGACAGTTACTGTTCTCTAAGATTTTTTAAGATTCAATTGTCTGCTTTGTTCATTAAACCACATTTTTCATCATATAGCCTTGACATGGAGGATATTAAGACAAGTAGGTGAATAATAGGTGTATTAAACAGAGTATTTAGTTTAGGGTAGAATTCTGCTCATGTTGGGATTAAGCACAGTTTCTTGTGGAACTCTTTAGAAATCTTGTTGCTACAAATAAAGTGTTACAGAGAGGTAGCTCATTAAGAATTAATTGCATGTGTCTGATGAAACTCTAGATAGATGAGACTTTTCGTGAACCTCCTAAAGTGGTTCGTAAGGAAAGCCTCCAGTTCCTGCTCATTCCTTTCTATAAAATGTGATCTAAAAGAATAGTGCAACGGGAGAATTTGCTTCTCCCCTCTAATTAGTCTAGTTTACTTAATAATTGAACTTACAGACTTCGCCACAGGTTGCAAAACTGTGTAAAAGCTATCTTACAGATACCTCGTGCAAAGCCTGACATTGAAGTGAGAAGGAACATCACAATTTGGAGAAATACCTTTTCTAGTCTGAAGAGAAACTTTTAAATGGAATCAAGAAAAATAAGGCACAGCAATTGGGATACCAAGATGAGAAAGTTTTTTTTTTTAAAGGGTATCTTGTAGACTGCTAAAGAGATTTTAAACCATTCATTGTTTAAGTTGAAATTGAAGACACACATATATCTGATAGAATCTAAGAGGTTAGGTTGACTTCGGTTATTTGGATTCTCTGATCTAGTAGAAGGTGTCCGTTCCAACCCAAACCATTCTGTGACTCTGTCTTTTTTTCTCCCCCCCCGCTAAATATTTTTTGATGTGGAGGTGTAAGAGCTGTGTGCTGAACATATATTACACATGCTACAGTTTGTTTCTACTTGGCTAGTGCTGCCCTGCCGTACTTGCTCGGTTTTATCTCTCAAGAGTCTTTCATGGGTGTAAACTACTTGTAAGCTTTAACCTTACAGTACTTTGGCTAGAGTCTGCCTCACTTTGCCCCATCCTGTAAAGCAAGAAGCTTTATTTCTTAGGAGATCCGTTGGTCCTAAAATGTTGTTTACCTAATATTAGTTAATATGGTAAAGTGTAATGCTAAAATACTGTCACTTTAACATTTTCTTTAAGGCAAATGAATATTCTTTTATTTTATTTTCAGGTGTACAATCAAATAATCATATTAACAAGGTAGTAAGTCATCCCACACTTCCTGTAACTATCACAGCACATGAAGATAGACACATCAAATTTTTTGACAACAAAACGGGTAAGGATAAAGAGAACCTAAGCTGTGCATATGAATATGTTTAAAGAAATCTGGATGAGATGGGGGCAATCCATTTGTAGAAAACTTACTAGTCATGTAGTCTTACACAAAACAGAACTTCTGGTATTTCTAAGATTAAACCTTTTCAGTACCTTCTCTGTGAAATAGTGATATGTGTTGCAATTGCGACTTCAAAAGTCAGAAAACACTCTCAAAACAGGCAGAGAGAGTTGTGAGGGACAAGAAAATGGTCTTTAATTGTAGAGTACGTTTGCTTTGTTCCTTTTTTCATCATTTCCATGCTTTTAACTCTAAGCATGTGTCAGTTACGTTTTGCAACTGGTAGTTGAAAGTACTAAAAAAGATGGCTTAGTACCTGTTAGGGCAAGAAATAACCCGGAATTCATTGTGGTAATGAAATCCTGTGTTATACTTAAGTTGTTGATTAAGTTTATAAAACAGAAAAGGATCTGGAAAAACGAAGGTAAAGAAGGCTGTAGGGGAAAACTGCACTGTCTGTCATGACAAAAATGTTGGAATAATTGTAAGAGCAAAATTAAACTTCCGGTTTGTGAAATTACCTGTCACTTCCTACATGTTATCCTATCGAAGTTGGAAGAAAAAAAAAAAAAAAATCAGGCTCACTTAAAGTAAGCACGTGCAAAACCCCCATTTAAAGTGTGTTTGATTTGGGGCCCAGTAGGGGATGGTGTTCCTGGGGTTTTTGTTTTTGAAAGCAAAAAGCTGGACGTTTTTTCCTCTTTGCACCTGCCATGACATATGTATTTGAATTGTGGTCATTAAATGCATTGTGTTGATGTTGCTGAAATTAATATTTATTACTTCAAGAAACAAAGAATAAGGAAAAAATCTGCATGAAAAAATAATTGGGTCAAAGACAGGAAACAGAGGGTAGAAGTAAATGGTCTTTTTGTGGAATAAAATATTGGTGGGTCTGGAGAGATCAGCAGTAGTTCAACGTAATGAGCCATCTGAACAGAGAACAGTATATTGGCAGTTAACTGACATTCATTAATTTAGGTTATTAAACATGAAGGCTGACAAGGAAGAACTGGAGATCTTAATAGACATAAAAGCAGGCAAATTAAATTCCATGTGGATAAATGTGAGATGATACATGTAAGGAAAAATAAACATTGTAATAAAAAATAATAATCACTGGGCTGACTGTTCTTATTCAAAGTAGAACTTTGGAGTTATAATAAGAGGTTGGATAAAAATACCAGTTTGTTGCTTAGCAGTCACAATAGCAAAATCCATATTAGAAGGGGGGAAAGGAATCGAAAGCAAAAGGGAACATTTTTAATACCTTTGTATGAATACTTTGTATGAAGTCTTCCTTGTCTCAAAAGGGATATAGCCAAATTAATATGTTTCAGACAATGATTAAAAAGGTGATTGAAGATCTTCAGTAGCTTTGAGCTTCTTCAGTAAGAATCTTAGAAACTAAATAGACTGAGATTCTTCAGGAAGACGAACAACTGAACAAAGCTGATATACTTCTTGTTGGTCGTGGTCTTACAGGGATTTATTTGCTCTCTTTTTCAACATGTGAACTGAGGTTCAGTTGCTAATCCCCAACAGGTGATAGGCTCAAAACAGAAAGGAGGTGGTGGTTCTTCTGTGCAGTTAAACATTCCAGAACACCTTCCAAAAAGCATAATGAGGTGCTAAAAGATGTTATTAAGTGTCCGGGAACAGAGGTCAGCGAAAAGAAATGCATTAAGAGTAGTCGAATGCAGAGTTAACCCTTCTGGTTTGTGGCATAACCAAACAGTTAATTGTTAGAAGCTGGAGAGTATTTTGGGCAAGTATTGCCTATAGTTGCCTTATTTTTCTCTCTTAGCAGTGACAGAGATAGATGGACCATTGATATGGCTAAGTAAGTCTTGTTTCATAAGCTTCATCAACACTCTCTCCTACTGGGGCAGTTATTAGGACATTTCAGGGACTAAAAATTGAGGTTCTCACCCAGTCATTTTAGGTCTTCATTGTTGTTGCTGCCAATAAAGATGTCAAGTGGATAAAAAGATTGCTTACAATGACAATACTTTTTTGAGAGTCGTATGTCGTTTACCCTTATGTTTATATAAGAGTCTGCAGTTGAAACTTCGTGATTTCTAATGGAGAAGGACCATTCAAATATTACCGGAATCTAAATAAGCATGTTATCTTATATTGCATTTAATAGGGATGGGTTGGTTTTTTTCAAATAATCAATACTTCACAGGAAATTTACTGTTTATTTTTCTTTTAGGTAAAATGATCCATTCTATGGTTGCTCACTTGGATGCTGTCACAAGTCTAGCTGTAGATCCTAATGGAATCTATTTAATGTCTGGAAGTAAGGGGTTTTTTCATATTCTCTATGTTCTGTATAAATTTTGCATTTATGATGAACTGAATTTCTGACAAATATAACCTTATCTTTTGTCTTTTTCCTTTCTTTCTTTCCTAAACAGGCCATGATTGTTCCATTAGGTTGTGGAATTTGGACAGCAAGACCTGTGTGCAAGAAATAACAGCTCATAGGAAAAAGCTGGATGAATCAATTTATGATGTAGCATTTCATCCTTCAAAAGCATATATTGCCAGTGCAGGAGCTGATGCCCTTGCCAAAGTATTTGTGTGACATAGCAGAACAAACCTGCATCATAACAGCAGGTCTGTTTGGACAAAAAAGAGGGAATGCGTCACTGCCATCAATTGTAAGGTTACCAATAAGACACTACATCTGATCTGCCTGGGTGAAGGCTCTTAATTGGGGCAGGTGTAAGTTGGTGAAAAGTCACCACATCCTGAACAATGTCAGGCTCATTCATTTAACTGTAATTACTGTATTTGGGGGGGTGGGGACAAATACAAAAAAGAAAACCAGTATTTGTAGCCTTGACTGGATATGAACTGAGCGTATGTCTGTTCTTTAGGTGTCTTTAAGCAAACGTGGAGTCTGATCTTACAAAAGACTTTTATTTTGGACTCTGTGTGCTGCCTTAGGGTTAGGAATGTGGTGCTCTTGTGGGGGGAAGTGAGCTCCAAGAATAGCTTTCTTTTCATCTCTTAGTAATCTTCTGTTTATCAGTTGAATGCCACAGATTCCCCTTTTAAACTTTTATTTTGCTTTAAAGAAAAGGAAATTTAACTTAAAATATTTTAGCATTAGTTGCACAAAATGTTTGGATAAAATTCTAGTTTTTATAAGTCTTTTTATATATTTAGCCTGTCACAACAGTGCTCAAGATTGTATTGATAATGTTTTTCTGCATTATAGAACCCTAAAACACAGAGATCTCACTGACCCGCTGCCGTGTAACCACAATCTTCCCTTCTTTTGCCTAATACAGCTCAGCTAAGTCCTTGCTTAAGGATGCTAATTCATCATCATCGCATAACTGTCTTCATAAATAAAGGACTGTAAAATGTGTTCTAATGAAACACAGAGGGGTTAACACCCCTGAATGAACTCTTAAAAAAAAATTAATCTTGGCATCCTATCACTATGTGATATTTTGTACATCTTACTGTATTTACGAGTTTATTTATCAAGGATTACCCATCTTGCTAATGGCCTATTGTTATTTATTTCACTTTTTGTTGGTCTTTATATCCTTTTATGTAGTGTGTTAAAGGGCCCTGTATATCTGTTATGGCACTCTTTGAACAGTCTAAAATAATGAGAAAATGGGACATTTGATAATTCTAAAGTTGCAAACCAAGAAATTCTTTTTCCTCTGGTTAAGTACCTGGAGTGGAATTGATTCCAAAAAACCAATCTTGTTTCAAAACCTTTGGAGTGAGAATTATTTTTATTTGCATTTCAAATAGAATACAAACGTAGTTAATTCAAGATTCATAAATCTGCTGTGTTTTGACTAGTTATTCCCTGCTTTTATTTTATTTTTCAGATGTGCTTCAGTTTATGATGTAACTAAAAATTTTGTTTGTGTAATGCATGATTAATACAAAAAAGTATTTTTTCTAGTCTTCCACAAAACTTTTCTGATCAGTTTGCGAGTTTTGATGAGTTTTGTAAGGTTTCTGTTTTACAAACTATGAATCAGCAAATTTTTAAGATTGTACCACATAGCAAAAGTACAGCTGTTGAAAAATAATGTATATAAAATGCATATAATAAATATTAAATGGTGTACCTGTATGTTACTGTTGGCTACATTATTTTGTGTTGCACAGTTTGAAAGAGTCATTCTACAAATTACTAAATTAGGTCTCAATTTTAGCAAAATGACCATTTGTTTATTATGCTTATAAGCTGCTTTGCTTTTGCAAGATTGTTGATAGTTGTCTGGATGTTGACCAACTGTTCAGTTTCAAGCAGCAGTACCCACATATAAGAACATGTTTCCACAGTGTTTTAAAAGATTTTTACAAGAACAAATTGAAAATTGCTAGTGTATTCTTACAGCCCTTATAAGATGATAATTACAGCGTTTTTCATTATCTTTGCATATGATGCGATTCTGAAGTGATTTAGGAGCCAGAAAGGTACTCTGTTTTTATTTCAAACTGCCACTGAATTGTTATGTTGAATTTAAAAAGAAGTAAAATTTCTAAATGCCTAAAATATGCCCATCTATCTTACCTTTGTCCATTTCTTCCCAAGTCCTCCCATAAAGACGCACAAAAAACTAAACTGAAGGTCAACATTTACCTATTCTGTGACGAGTCACTTTGCTCAAAGTGTATCAGCAGAAACAGAATACCACAATATGAATACTTTCATGTAAAGTAGTATGTTTAGGTATAAGTTAACTAAAGCTAGAACATGTTCCTATAAGTGGTTTAACTGCATTGTTCCATGTAAGTTTCCAGTTTTCCAGTAAGATTGTATTTCATGCCATCTCATGTCAAGCAAATTAGAATTAAAAAAAAAAAAAAAAAAAAAGGAAAGAGGTGCTCATGGTAGGCAGAATACTGCAGTTATATTTTGGAATTAATTTTGTTTTAGTAATAATGTTGCATTGCTTGAAATGTTACAGTAAATTATAATTGTGTAGGAATTGGAGGATTTTGTCCTTTATCATGAAGATTGAGGTGAGGCCTTTCAGTAATTGCTTGTAGGACACTAAGACTTTACTTTTGAAAGTAACATTCAGCTGATTTGCACTTTTTGTTCTTTCCAGTCTAAAGCATTCATCTAATCAACAGACAAGAGAGTATTTGAATTTTATTGGAAGTAATTTCATAATCGCCTTTTCTGAAGCCAAACATTGTTTCTGGCAGCTTTTCCAGACTGCTGCATTTTAATGCTTAAATAAAATGTGATTGTTTAATAAACATTACCGTGCATAACATTTACCTTTTTTTTTAAATTGTATTAAAATTGAAATGATAAAACCAAAAATATTTGCTTATTTTCCTTAATTGAAATATTAATGGTCATCTTAGTTCACTAATGCATAGTGGATCAAATGCTATTGTGAGGAATCATTTATTGAATATTACCAAAAATTTCTAATAGAGTCTTAGTTTATTTTCTGTGGGGTATAACATGCTAAAACCTTTATTTGTTGGTTTTGAGTTTTTTAGAACAGAAGAGCTATAGTACTGGTGATGGGGAAAATGATAGTGCTGAATGAAATGGTTTTTAGAAAAACACCTCAACTTTTGAAAGGACTTACTTACTTCTCTTTTGTGAGACCCAAAGGACCAGTGCTCAGAACCTGAATGGAAAGATACCTGAATGTGTTTAATAATACATTTAGCATTTAGGGTGTGATTGATGTTAACAGACTTAGTCTCCATCTTGCTTTTTGTTGTTGGATCTGCTGTTTTAAGCAGGTCAGTGGTGACTGTAGTCCACTATAGCATAAATAGTGGTATGCAGTCCACATAAATAGTAAATACACATGAAAAAGAGTGTAACAAGCCTTGGTTAAGAACCCTCCCCAATTTAGAAATACTAAGGACAATTTATTTGCCCGGAGAAAATTGGTATCAGAGGCCATTTTGCATATTGTATGCTAATTTATTTTGAAACTGATAGCACACTTTGTCCAGGCATGCTCTTATTGTTATGTGCTTTAATTTACTTTAAAAACTGATAGCACTCTGCTCTAGCGCTTCCCATCTCACATCAGTGGAAAGCCCCTTGGTCACACAGTGCTGACTGCTTGCATTTTTGTTTGTTTGGTTTCATAGACTCATAGAAAGGCCTGGGATGGAAGGGACATTAAAGATCACCTAATTCCAAGCCTGTACCCCCACCATGGACAGGGGCAGCTTCCACTAAATAGGTTATTGCCGCATCCAACCTGACCTTCAGCACTTCCAGGGGTGGGGCATCCGCAGCTTCTCTGGGCAACCTGTGTGCCAGTCACTCACCACCCTCACAGTACAGAATTTTTTCCTGGTATTGAATTTAACCTGTTCTCTTTCAGTTTGAAGCCATTTCCCCTTGTTCTGTCACCACATGATTGTGTAAAAAGCCCCTCTCCAGCTTTCTTACAGGCTCCCTTCAGCTACTGGAAGGCCATAATTAGGTCAGCCCAAAGCCTTCTCTTCTCCAGGTTGGCCAGCCCTGACACTCTGAGCCTTTCCCCACAGGAGAGGTGCTCCATCTCTCTGATCATCTTGGTGGTCTCTCTTCTGGGCTCACTGCAGCAGGTCCATGTCCTTCCTGTGCTGAGACCTCAGAGCTGGATGCAGCAATGCAGGTGGGGTCTCACCAGAGCAGAGCAGAGAGGCAGAATCCCCTCCCTCTCCCTGCTGCCCACGCTGCTCTGGATGCAGCCCAGGACACACTTGGCTCTCTGGGCTGCCAGTGCTCATGGCTGGGTCATGTCCAGCCTCTCACCCAGCAGCACCCCCAAGTCCTTCTGGGCAGGGCTGGTCTCCATCTGTTCATCCCCAGCCTGTGCTGATACGTGGGATTGTCCTGACCCAGCTGCAGCACCAGCACTCGGTCTTGTTAAAACTCAGGAGATTCCCATGGACCTGCTCCTGGAGCTTGTCCAGGTCCCCCTGGATTGCATCCCATCCTTCAGTTGTGTCAACCACACCACTCAGCTTATCACTACAGTGTGTGTGTGTATTATATACACATGCATATATTTATGTTCTGCCTTTAAGAACTTCTTAAAAAAAAAAAAGGCGGCTTCAGAATTGTTTTGAAATGCTACTTCTGAGATGAGCAAGGAATGTTTTAAATTCCATTTTCATACTTGCTCTGTTGATACTTTGAGAATGTACACCCTTGAGTTATAGGCAGATTGAATTATTAACAGATTTTTTTTTAAGAAATAGTTCAAGCTACACGGACTTTAAAATGTCATAAAAATGTATTGGTTTGTTTTCTAATTTTTAATATAGAAACAAACTTCAAGTTGATAATGTAAAACATGCTTTATTTTTAGTTCTCCCTTTTAGCTCTTCCTCCTGAAAGGTCATGTCGTGTTCCAGCTGACTCGGTCTGGTTTTCCTGGAGCAAAGTCACTGGGGAAGCCAGGCATTGGCCAACCCTCAGCCCTCCTAGTGCCCTGAGTGTGTCTGGGAGCAGTGCTGGGGTGTTTTAACTTGGTAGTAGCAAAAATTTTGCTTTGATTTGCTTTACATCACATTATGTTTTGCCTTTTTTTAAATTTGCTTTACATTCTCTTAGGCTAAGCTGTTGCTGGTTGTTAGCTATTGACTGCTAACAAATAGCAGTTTACCCATTTAATAGCTTAATCTGTGAATATTGTAACAGTTGTCTTCAGTTACATGGAGAATACCTGTAGGGTTGTGTTACTTAAATCTTACCAGTGCTGGAAAGCTTTTCATACTCTTATTTAAAATTGATTCGAATTAAAATCTTCCTAAACTAAAGAATTGTGCTGTGAATTTATATATATATTTATAAAACTAAGACTACAGGTAGGATTTTAATACAAGTGATCTTGTACTAGTTGTGTGGATTAAAGGCTGCCTCTTCAAAATGGAGTATTACGGGGAGCTGTATTTGTCTTAGCAAAGTCATAAAGTATTCATATTGACCCATTCTTTACAAATGGCATTAATTCTATGAAAAGATAGGGTCTTTCAAATAAAAATGAAGATAATGGTAGTTTAATTGTTAACGTGGCTTGTAGAATTGTTTATTGCTATTACAAAAGATAGGTTTGAGTTTTATAACCTCTATAGATGAAATGCTCAGTTCTGCGTCAGTTAGAGTTAAGTATTTCACTTGGTGATCACGGAGTATTTGCTTTTGGGATATCTTTGACTTGGATGTATTGGAGACCCCTTAACCTGAAGGAAGAACACCACCATAAGACAATGATTTGCGGCTCTATCCTCAGCTTCCTTTCTGACAAATGGAATAGGCTGTGTGATCATTTTTGAAAAGCAATTTTCACAAGAGGAGCATTTTGGAGTTGAACATTTGTTATAATATTTGAAAGATTCATAACTCTGTTCAGTCTTAAGCATTCATTAGTGCCAGCTGACTTGCCAGCTTCCTTCTTCCATCTGCTTTTATCTTTCAGCTTTTTTTGAAAGCTTCAGAGGCTCCGAGGGGAGTAAAGAGTGGCTTGTATAAATGTTAGGTTGTGAATCTCTGTGTGATCTACAGAACGTCCATTTGAACTCGAGTTGAGAGGATGACTTCATAAGCTCTGTGCAGTCTTTTGGCCCACCCCCCGTGGGTGGAGGGAGCTGCTGGGGCTGGCTGGGCTGTAATGGCCACTTCTGGCCTGGAACAGAGCAAGGCTGCAGGAGTCCCACAACAAGCTGTGAGGACGCAGAGCAGGAGGGGTTTTACCCTCCATGCCTTCAGACATCGTGGTGTTGGTGGAGAAGGAGAGCTGTTCGTGTTGACCATTGTTGGTCACGTATCCTTGAGGTGTTTCCTGAGACTTGTCTCCACCTCACCATGGCTTGCCGTATGGCTGTTGGGAAGCTGTCATTGATCCTGGTGAACCTGGAGTGACTGGTTTCATCTGGGCACTTCTCAGACCATGCCTGATGGCTGCTGGGCTTTTGCTCGAGCACAGCAGCTGGCCATGAGGAGGTGGTTTTCCTTAGTGAAAGGAGGGCTGCCTAAGGTGATGATATTCTTGGGTGACTTTGTGGTGACTGGCCTTGTTGGCTTTTTTAAGCACCTTTTTTTCTATTATTTCAGGTGTCTTTCCAGTTGGTCTTTTGAACCTTGAAATGGGTGGATATCTGGTTTTTTTATTGTATCTTAATTAATATATGGGGCTTTTTTTTCTAGAGAAAGAGCTGCTTATTTGATTAGGGGCATCTTGCATCTAAGCTCTTGTGAAACTTACAATGCAGTGGGAATAAAGAGCTCTTGCTTCATGCAGAAGTAGTATCTTCCTTCTGGGAAATCTCAGCAATGGCTGGGAGAAAAACAATCAGACCCTATAGCTCTGTTGGGGAAATAACCTGTGTGCAGCAGGCAGGGAGGAGGGTGCTGGGTGTGCAGAGCAGGCTGCTGCAGCTCAGCTGTTAGGAAGTATCAGGCTTCTGGGTGAAGGGCAGTGGGCAGCTGGGGGCAGGAGCTCAGAAGCAGAAGCTCTTGGAACGGCCTGCAGCTGCTCTGCGTGCACTGGTGCTGCTGGAGTCTGAATCATGGCTCTGTCTTACATGCCTGGTGCTTTTGGTGGACTGTCTGGTAGCCAGAGGTTTTCCCTGGATTCCCTCTGCTGGAGTTTTGTGGTGTTACTTAGAAATACTATTGCACCTTAATGACAGCAAGTCTTGCATCCTCATTTCTAGGGTAGATGTTTGCAAAAACAGGAGCTGTGTGTTGGTTTCCTGAATTACTGATATGACTCCCTTGCTTGAGATAACCCAGGTGACTCTGCTAATCTTAGTAAACATGGTTTTCTGTTAAGATTTACCTGACAGATGCTGTACAGAATTTCTTAGAGGCTGGAAATATTTTCCCCAGTTTGACTGATTTAACACCCAGCAGTTTCCATGGTGCACATGCATTGTATTCTGTCAGATACCTTTTTTTGGCAGATACTTGGGCTTAACAGAAGCAACTGATTATGGTCACTTTCTCCTAATTGTTGGTGTCAGTCTAGTCTCTGTTTAGATTTGAGCAAATCTGACTATTGGGGAGTAAATTCCTTGTTGATATATTTGCTACCAACATGCTGTGCCAGACAGGTCTGTTTTTTTTTCTAAACTGGCTCCTAGTCCTCACCAGAATTAGTTCAAAAAATTTGTGTACCTCACCTAATTTAGAATGTTTAGATGAGAGAAAGCTGTTTTCCCATCTGCCTTTTCTGAGCAAGTAGTATATTCTTAAAGTACCCAAGGGTGTCAAGAGAATGTCAGAAACTACATAACTGTGAGTTTGCTTTTCATTTGAAAAAATGACTATTTTAATTATATCGTTTGTTTGACTTGGAACTTACCAAAAATTTGAAAGTAGTGCTAAGTTAGTAATTTTTGTGATTTTCCCATCTAATTTAAAGTATTTTCCTAAATCTTGCCAGTCTTTTTCTCAATCTTTTGACTTCTTGTTGTCTCTAGCTTGTATTCTTTGGCAGATAATGGTTTATCATACTTGTAATCTGATCACATCCACCAGGGTAGAAAAACAGTTTTATATCCCTTTGCTTATGTTCTGCCATACTCCAATTGCCGTTAAGTAGTAAAGGCCGTATCTGACTTCAGCAAAGGTTGGAAAAGTTTAGTTAACATTTGCTAACAAAAACAGCAGTGCAGGATTCCCATGCTGGTGTCTTAGGAACTGGTCCAGTATGAAGTTCAGCTGTAGGTTCAGTTCTACCCCAAGGCTGAGGGTCTATTCAAGCTGACAGCGCTGGGCTCCCAGGAGAGTGCCCTCAGCGTGAGCCTCGGCTTCTTGGCAGCAGGGAGCGATGCTACCTGCTCCTTCTGGCTGCAGCAAACAAACAGCCAGAGCAGGCTCCTTCCCTTCATCATCCTGGGCTGGCTAGGGATCAGCTGACCCTGCTGCTGTTTACAGGCAACTGCTCTGGGTGTGGATGCAGAGACAAATAGGACACAGTATTTGTTCGTACATAGATGCAGATTAATGTAAACAAATTACAGAGTAATAAAACAATAAATACCCTTCATTTCATGAAAGCGGCTTATGATCAAGGACACTTCCCTAACCAGACTTGATTGTTTGAAAGGAAAGGAAATTTTGATCCTAATGAGATTAAATTTAAAGTGGTCATTTGCTTCAGAGATTAAGACCTGGGATTTAGTCATAGACAGCAAATTTTCAGGACCTATTCTTTCTTCAGCTGGAGCTAGAGGCAAAATTCTTGAGGTCAATGAGGGGAAAAGAATGTGTGCTCCAGTTGGTAGACATATATAACTGAAAAGTTGCTCATACTTCAGTTCTAAACTGTTCACTGGAAGTTTCCTTGTGTTTGGTGTCTCTATTTGGATGATAGGTGATCACAAGATATTCGGCCAAGTTCTGCTTCCACTTCTCAAGAGTACCACTTACATTTACTGTCCCAGGACCAAACCAAAAGCATTAATTTTATTAGACTGGGGATTTAAGTCCTCAGTTTCCAGGCAGTTTGTTTAAGAATAAAGTTGATTGTCCTTGATGGTGTGCTCAGGCCTTGTGTGACACTTGCATGGAACAGAGAAATTTTCTGTCATCTTTGTGGCTTTGATGCTTTCTGGAGCTGACATCCTTCAGCCTAATGAAAGGAGGGAAAGTGCGGACAAAATTGGTGGAGCTAGGTTGAGAGTTGTCCCATAAGAAAAAAGACTTAAAAGCAAGACATAAGAAGTTGTCTCCATTTTTCTTCTTCAGAACAGGGAAGGTGAAAATATCCATAATTTATGGGGCCATGCCTCATAGGAGGGAAAGCTTACATGACAACATTAATATGAAATGCAAACGGAAGTAATTAAAATATTTATGGGAGGATCTACTGTTCTGATGAGACTATCCTAATGTGCCAAAACCCCAACCCTGTTCTTCTTTCTTTTTTCCTTCCCACTTCAAAATTGCTTTATAAGTTGTAGAGAATTCTAATTGTTGGCTTTTGATGCAAATGATTTTGGCTCGTTTCTGCATAGCTCTTTATTGTCATTGATATTAAAAGCAAAGTACATTTAAAGTGACTGTTTTCTCTTAGGAATTTCAGGATGGTCTTTCTTTTGGGTCTTTCTCGTTCCTTGCTGATTCAGTGTTAATAGTTTCACAGTGATAATAAAGGTTGGTCAACTTCTGAGACCTGTTTTGCATTCTGCTTGAGGATATAATCTAGAAGACTTTTGCTACCAGGTTGCAGGTCTGGCTGTATCAAGATTTCTCTGCAGTTTACTGACCTTCAGGCCTAGACTGTATATCTGCTTTTCATATATACTACACTTATCTGAGCTAGAAATAGCCATGCTACCATGAGATGTATATACAAAGTGATTCATGGTAAAGAGAGGACCTAAATGCCTAAGATTTGTGCAAGGTGCAAAATTGGAGGTGCAGAATATTTGTAATCAGAATCAGAGACACTGGCCTGAGTTTCCTTCTAAGACTGAGAAAGACATACTCCCACTGACACTGACAAAGGAAGTCATGCCCCTTTCTGTTACAAAATAGCCTGTGAGTGGAGAATTTACCCAGGAAAGATCTTGTGGCAGGGAATGCTTCCAGTGGTCAGGCTTATGTCCTAACCAAAGCATGACTGTGGGTTGTAGCTCTTCCTGGGAGTTATCATGGTACAAAAAGGGATTTCAATTTATTTAGGACAGCAAATTAATAAAACTTTGTAAATTTAGGTTGCTCTAAGTGGGAAGGATGAGTTTTGAACTGTGTTAACTACTATTTCATGTAAAATTCAAAACAGCTGAATGGGAGTTACAGCTAAGTACCTAAATCCCTAACCTCAGAGTTTTCTACTCTTTTCTAAATGAAGAAATCTTTTTTTTTTTTTTTTTTTTTGTGTGTGTTGATGTGATATGTCATCAGGACTGGGATTGCAAATCTGAGGCCCCCCTGAGTCTGAGTACTGTTCAGGGAAATGGGACATTGAAAATCACAAAGTGGTTTCAGTTGGAAGGGACCTTTTAAAAAATCACGTAGTCCACCCCCTTTACAATGGTTTTCATCACTCCCACAAGAGAACAGAATTGATCCCCTGCAGACCATATTTTTGACTGACCGCCCTAAATCTGCACCAGTGTTTCCCACTGTAGTTTGCACAACCGATGGTAGCTGCAGCTCTCTTCACGTTCTTTGTATTGCTTGGTCCAGCAGCGTAAGAATCCTTGTCTGTGGCTTTACTTACCGTGTTAAACAAACCAGAGCTTCACACCATGTCTGCTACCCTTCACCATGCTGTTCCTCCTCCAAATATCCCTTCTACTTACAGCACAGTCCACATCCTTTCCACCCTGCCTCTCTGTCTCACCAGGTCTCAATCCTTCTATCCTTATCCCACCGATGTTTTTCCCAGATTGAAACTGTGCTCACAAATGCTTGCTGGCACATAAACATTGTGTCTTTAAATAAGTGTTTTCTGTACTCCCTGAGTGTAATAGGAATGTATGAAGGGTGGCAGGTAACATGGCATCACCATTCCTGTGAAATGGAAATATGTGGACACTTAGCTCTGCAACTTTCAGTGTCCTGGGGATGCAAGCCTGCTTTTTGTCTGATGAATGAATGAATTTGATGAATGAATGACATGAGTTAAAGCTGCCTATTTCTTTGCAATACTAAAAACAAAGTAGGAGCCAAAATCTGATTCTATCAGCCAGCACACAATTTATACTCAGAAGATTTAACTAGCATCATACCTAATATGAACAATGACTAAAACTTTGATATTCACTCATTCAAATTAAAGTATTTGTAAAAATAATACCCTTATTATTTGTGGATGATTTGGGATTTAAGATAATACAGTTAGGAAGCATCACATACAACTTACTCAAGCTATACTACATGAGGTTCATCATAAAAATACTATATTATGAGCTATTAAAACATATAGCAGCAGTCCCAGTTTTCTTGCAATATGTATTTCTATAAAAAGTTTACAAACTAAATTTTTGCACAAATTTGATACAGCATATGAATTTATACAGCAAAAGCTTAATACTCTTATCTATAGATAAAACACAAAATTAAGAATAACAATTACTAGAAAAATACAAGGCATCTTTGCCATTTATGTTTAGAGTAATATATAGCCAGTTATAAGTTATTAAAAAGTGCACAGCAAAAGCCCAGTGAATACAATCCCTTCTGTGCCACTGCATAACTACTAGAAATTTTACAATCAATAGTGTGGGAGAGGAAAAAAGGGAAACCCCAGATTGATACGGAAAATGCCATTTTGTTTTCTACTATTCATTTTACTTGAAAACCCCCTTTATTTTCTAAAGAATATTTGGAGTATGTTATTCACACCAGGACTCTGGAATAACTTGGTGAATATCATGTCATTTTAACCACGTGTGTGCATATAAATATATCAACATTACTAGGTATGTAAATCAAATAAAAGCCTTTTTCAAGAAAATGATTGTTTCATCTTCAGAAAACCTCACACATCTATAAAGATGTTTTTACTACCATTATGAAGTTGTTATTCTGTGAACTACTAAATCCCACTTAATGTGTCTGCCTAGTCTCTTCTTTTCTAACCATGTAATCTGATATAGATCAGTTAGGCTTCAAGGTTTGAGATACCTCTGGACTTGAATTTGAATGTTTCAGTTCCCAGTGTGTGGTCTAATTTAATCTCTTGGCCCAAGATTCCTGTCTCCAACTGTCTGGCCAATAACAACTTTGTCAAATCAAGACAGTACAAGGCAGCAGACAGGAAATATCCGGTTGTCAGTTATATTTGGAATATCACTGTTGACTTCAGTAGTGCAGAAAGCAGTAGTAGTAGCTAATATGTTAGGATCCATATCCTCAAAGAACTACTGTGCCTTAAATACATTTCAAAGTCTGTGCCAAAAGAACCAACCAAATAGATCCACAGAAATCTGTGGGTAGAAGTTAAATGACTTTTGATGTAAATTTTGCCAACCAGATGGCAATATCCTTCACAATAGCAAAACACCAACTAGTAAAAATAGACTCTTTCAGCTACAATCTGTCATAACTTTTCTTAAGCTGCCTGGCAATAGTGGATGTTGCACAACAGGAGCGCTGAAAGTACTTCATGTTAGCAGCAGAACTCTTTGAAAAGATACAGAATTGTAAACTACAGAAAGCTTATAGAACATAGTACCTTGTATTTGAAGTTATATTATTTTTAACTCATAAGAAGGTATCTAGCAAGTGGCAGAAAAAATGTCAGAGCTGTATTATTTCCTCTGAGTATCTGCTATTCTTAAGTGCACAATATGCAAAGCTTTTAACTTTGGGATGCTCTATGCTTGTTGAAAATATTAACTGTTGGCCAAATTCTGCACTTCAGTACCAAGTACAACCTCTAACAAGCTCAAAAGAATCTTTGATTACAGAAACAAAAAGTAGCCCTTCTTCTTTCTCTGTATTATGATAGCATATATAAGAATAAAACATCTGTACTTTAGAGGGACCATTTCAATTTCATGATTTTTAGTTTCAAATAGTAATAGTGAACAGCAGATTTTTTTGCTTTATTGTTTAGAGTCCAAAAAATCTTTACAGATGCCTCTAATTATATCAGGAACCATCTGCTCCAATCCTGTGAACTCCCTGGTGAAGAAAGTATGAGATTCTCTTGGTTCAGAAGCCATGTCTTTCAGATCATCCAGAGGTGCCCAGGCAACACCAACAGAGAAGACTGTTATTCCTACAAAAAGGAAATAAAAAAGAGACCATTTTGCCTGGATACAAGAAAACCATCCATTTTGACATTAATGGATTAATGGTGATTTGAAAAGCATGTTTCAACACCCACAGTCAGTCAAAGATAATTAGATTTTGCCACTAAATACCAGCAATTAGATTTGTCTCAGGAAAAATCCTGAAGGAAATATGAGGTATCATAAGAGCTAATGTCTGAATTGTTCTTGTAGTGACACAGAGGATGGTAGCAGTTACAATGTCAGTCTTAAAACACAAGTAACACTGTGTAAAATGATTTTGAAAGTAAGTTTGGTTCCTTTGTGTATACGTAGTGCCTTATATACTTATACTTCAAGCATTATCAGCCCAATGGGCTTTTTGGCCAGAACTGCTTATTCCCTTCCTAGATGATGATGGAGCATACTTTACTGTTTAGGGAAATGAGACTGTGTTGGTTCATCCTTAAGCTGCTATAAGTGAGTCTAGTCATACCTGGCTCTGTAATACTGGTTGCTGGGGTTTTTTCATCCTAATGGGAAACAGTTCCTAGGGGCTTACATTTTTCTGAATTCAAAGCAAGTATGATACTTTGCAGACTTTAAAATCTTAACGTTTGCAGTGCAGCAGAAATAGGACGGATCGACTTCCACTGCTTTTCAAAATATGTAATTTACCTGCTTTTTGTGCAGCTGCAGCAGGTCCTCTAACATCATCATAAGATTGACCATCAGTCAGAACAATGAGGAAATTCTTGTTAGGTCCATCTTTCACTGGCCCAAACACATTCCTGGTTGTGAAAGAAATGGCATCGCCAGTAGCAGTGCCGCCGCTCATGTAGCGGATGTTGCGGATGGCCGAGAGGACCTTTTCTTTAGTGACGTGGTCTGTGAAGCTGAACTCGGTTCTCTGGTCGTAGGTGAACTGCACGGCTGCCACCTTGGAGCCGATGTCAGAGATCTCGAAAGCCTTTGCCACGTTGCTCACAAATTCAAGTATGAGGCGGAAGTTGCTCTCTCCAACGCTGCTGGAACCGTCTATCAGGAAACCAATGTTGACGGAGTTGTAGCAAGTCTTGCTACACAACATCTGCTCGTGTGAACACAGTTTTTGGACAAGAGGTTTTACATATTTGGTAGTACCAAACCAGGTGGGCATTTGGTAAGAGAAGAAACCATTGTTTCGACAGACAGCCTGTTTGAAAACAAAAACAAATGGGTGCATCTTGTCAGAGCAGTTGAATGGATAATACTCAGACACCTATGATTTTTCTTCCAAAGGCAGGTTAGAAATGAAGCCTCATGGTGGGAGCTCAGGGTACTTGTCTTTAAAGAAATTGAAACATCTGCACTTGAAGTCAGTGAAAGCTGTAATATAGCTTATTTTATCCAGTAATAAAGCCAAACCTGCTCCCCAGGCTCTGAAAGTTTTCAAATAATTTAGCTTTATTCACAAGAAGTGCAACAACTGAAAATTGCAATTGTGTTTTGTGTACGTGAACTGTCATGAACTAAATAGCCAAAGTTCTGTATTTTTGCCTATACACTGAAAATTAGCCTCTGTGTTTTCCCTTTGAACTTGATAAGACCTTTGTTTTTTTAATCTATAATATGTCATAAACACAGACAGATTTGGGTAGAAATATAAGTAAAATTTCTTTTCCCCTAGCTTCCATCAGATACACGTAAAGTACAAGGCAACTGAGAAAGGGGTTAAATTTAAAATCAGCTCTCCAAGATGTGATAAGTAATCTGGCTAACATCAAAATGCAGAAGGGGAGGACAGGCCTCAACCACTTAAGGTCATGTTTTTCTGTGCCTCTACAGGGACAGACAGTGATAGTACAAGGGGGAAGAGTTTTAAAGTAAAAGAGGAGAGATCTAGATTAGATATTAGGAGAAAATCCTTTACTGTGAGGATTGTGAGGCACTGAAACAGTTTACTCAGAGTAGTTGTGGATGCCCCATCCCCAAGAGCATTCAAGGTCAAGCCTGAGCTACCTGGTCTATTGGGCAGCATCCCTGCCCAGATGATATTTAAGATCCTTTCCAACCCCAACCACTCTATGGTGCTTCTGGAAGTGCGTAAGGATCAGCAGCTAGGTATCTTATCCCTAGAAGGAGCAGAGCTTCATTCTGTTCCTGCCATTTCTGCTGAATTTAGACATCTACAACCTCCCTGTGGAAAATGAGTGGTTTTCTCACTGCAGAGTAAGTAAAGACTCAGCAAAGCTCATGTGAGGGTAGGTGATCAGTGTTTGAATTCCTGCTCTAAAGGAACAAGATCCAAAACTGCATGCAAGATCAAAGTCTTGTACACAAACTTGCTAGGATATGTTTTTCCATATTTTCTGTCCTCTTTGTAGTGAAAGTAAGTAAATAATTATCCACAGAGCAGGTAAGAAATAAGCTCCGCCCTGTCTGCCCTTTGGGGAGAGAAAATACATTGTATCAGCATTTCATTGCTTTGGCACATTCAACCATACCAGAGATAGGGGAATTTCCTGCACTGAGTCTTCATGCAATTACAAATTCCAGGAGCTACAACTTGGCCAAGCTTCTGAACTGGAAGGACAATGGTACCTTTGTGTGGCCCCTTTAGCAGGGAAAAATCTCCAGTGTTTCTTTAACCTTCCTTCTGCTAGTCTTTTAAATCACTTATGAGCAGGGATAATTTAATCAGCTGGTTTGAGAGAATATTTTTATATCTCTACATCTATATGAGTTATTGTATATACATATATTAGTTCATTAGAATTTTACTGTAAATTCTCCAGAATGATATTCATGACTGAAAACCAAATAATGACATTCTTTCTTACTTTGTCAACAAAACCAATGTCTTGTACCATTCCCAGCTCCTCTGTTGTGGGTTTTGCTACAGACACAATGAACACGTTGACTCCAAATTCTCTGGCTACTATGCCGGCTTCTTCTAGATCATCTGAGGGCCAGCCATCCAGAAACACTACAATGATCTTGGGAATTCCTTTCCGTGCTCCATTTTCCACAGAGAAGAATTTCTGAGCTGTGTGCTTCAAAGCTTTCCCTTGTTTTGAACAGAAAAAGAATATGAAGAAATAATGCATACAATGATGGTACATGCTGGGATCAGTCTCCCATCTGAACTTGTGCAGGATTTATGTTATGACTACAGGACTAAGCCAGTGTAGCATTGAATTGGTGCCCCAGGAAATTTGATAATAATGAAGCTTGGGCAACCTCTAAGTTAAAAACCAACCACCCCAAACAACACCCCTCCCCACCAAAAAAACCCCACAGATAAAGCTGAGGTAGAATTCCCTGGTAATTTTATTTTTGTTCATGGGTCTAGTATTCTACTAGGAAGCAGATATATTAGTACCTACCAAATGGATTGAAAGGAAGAAAGCTCAGGAGCTACCTAAATTTAGCTTGTGAAATGCAACATCACTAGATGCTTGGTTTGGCTGGTTTTGTCTATGATAATTAATTTTCTTCAGAGTAGCTAGTATGGGACTGTGTTTTGGATTTGTGTGGAAAAATGCATTGATAATAGAGGGAAGCTTTTGTTACTGCTGAGCAGCTCTTGCACAGTGCCAAGGTCTTTTCTGCTTCTTGTGTCACCCTGCCAGTGAGAAGACTGGGGGTGCACAGAGGGACACAGCCAGGACAGCTGACCCCAACTGACCACAGGCATATTCCACACCATAGGGTGTCATGGTCAGCATATAAAGCTGTGGGAAGAAGAATGAGGGTGAGGGGACACTTGGAGTGATGGCATGAACTGTTATGTGAGCTGGAGCCCTGCTTTCCTGGGGGTGGCTGAACACCTACCTACCCATGGGACGTGGTGAATAAATTCCTTGTTTTGTTTGCTTGTCTGAGAAGCTTCTGCTTTCCCTAATAAATTGTCTTTATCTCAATCTACAAATTTTCTCATTCTCCTTTTCCCAATTCTCCCCCCATCCCACTAGGGGAAAGTGAGCCAGCAGCTGTATGGGGCTTGGTTGCTGGCTGGGGCTAAACCATGACAGGTAAATATCTTTTCACAAGCACTTACTACTTACTCCTCATCTAACGCTTTGATTAGCCACACAACAAGAAAGAAACACTAATCCTTTTATGAATTTGTCTCAAGATACCATTCTATTACTAGTGAAAAGTCAATTACTGTTGAAATACAGGAAGCATTTATACAAGGATAAATACTTGTACTCTAACAAAATGTGTAATAAGCACCCCTACCTTCTAGAAATTAAATCTGAGATGTGGCAATGTTCTTGTGGAAAAACACTGAACCTGGTTAAGGTAAGTGTGACATCTAAAACACTTTCTTACCTATGTAAATTATAAGAACTTCAACATTTACGCACCACCCCCCACCCCCCCCCCCCCCCCATATTAAAAAATACATAAAGAAGTAATTTTAATTTAAGGGGGAGTATGAACTCACCTGTATTAGAATTGCCTCCTCTGAACCCTAACTCCTTTATGGCAAACAAAACTTCTTTTGCAGCAGTAAAGTTTTTCAGATAGAATTCAATTTTTGGATGTTCACTGTGGAAAAATGAAACAAAGTAATAAGGTTCACTTTTCACATTGGCATTAGCAAGCTAAAACACACTTGGAATAATTTTGCTCTTGATAATACATATTCTTCTCTGGATTTTAATATTAAAATAGAAGTTTGCTCCTCACTTAGTAAGTCTCACAATCCTTAGCAAGAGGAATTATCTATCTGAATGGGTAAATTAAAGACAGCCTGACTCTCATGTTTATCAAACAGCTGAAAACATTAGGTTGAAAATACATAAAGGAAAAAAAATGAACATGACAAATGTTAAACTAAATGTATCTGTGTAGTTAAAGATTGGCAGGTTTTGTACTATTTGTATGAGAAATACCTTCCTTATTAAAAATTCCTGCAAAATGCAGTTTGAGCTTTTGATTTGAGAAGTTCAAGGTATGTTAGCTACTGACTAAGAAATTAAAGACTTCAAGTATGCTGTGTCCAGATTTCACTTTTAATTTACAGTAGAAAGCAAAAAGAAGTGACCAGTTCCAATTTGAAAAATATCACCTGTAATATTTTATCAGTTGGTAAGAGGAGGTTTTTGTTTTGTACATGTACATAGCCATTAGGGACTATTCTCTCTCTACAATTTTTAGAAACTGGCATCTCTCCCT
Organism: Corvus moneduloides; assembly: GCF_009650955.1. Lineage (NCBI taxonomy): Eukaryota > Metazoa > Chordata > Aves > Passeriformes > Corvidae > Corvus > Corvus moneduloides. The sequence goes on from NC_045481.1 coordinate 27,706,751, forward strand.
CACAGAGTGTTTCCTGCTGTTCTACTAAGATGAGATGCAAAGCTGTCGGCAGCAGAGGGGCTGTGAAAAGTCCAGCTGCTCTCTATCTAAATATCAAATATCAGAGACAAAAGATGTTCACATTTGCTGTGTCCTCTCACATGCACGTCTCAGTATAGCACAGAGCAAACAGTGCTACAGCTGAAGGGTTTGCTTTCCCTTGCTATTCATCAGCCATAATTGAATGATATTGTTCTGCAAAATGAAAAGTGATATATTAATTGATTTCTCTTATCAATTACTCCATTGTATTTTGTGTAGATCTGTCCTTACCTGGCCTGTACAACTCCAACATGAGGCCCTTCTGTTCCAATTCCCAGCATTACAGCTACTTTTCCAACAAAGTTTTTCTGCAAGTTAAACCTACGTTGGCCGATGTTGTAGCTTCCATCAATGAGAAATGCAATATCAGCTTTACAGTCTGTGAACATTCAAAATAATTAGACTTATTAACACCAAATAAATGTTAGGATTCTGCTTTGCATAAGTTAAATCTGAGTGTTCTTACCTTTGTTTCCAGCCTTTTTATCAAGAGTCTTCTTAGGTCTTTTACCTTCAGTGAAGAAAACAGCATGGATCACTTAAGAACAAGACAATGAATGGCTCAAGACAAGAAAAAGCTCTGACTCCAAAAATTACAGTGCAATCTATCTGCAGTAGGAACTGTCAATCAGTTTAATAATTAAACTTTTGCTACTACTGCTTTGCTCCTTGGAGAATGGTCTTTTTTCAAACAGAACAGCTTAACCTTACTTTCTACACCTGTCTGACTGATTACTGAGTCGTACAAAGCCAGGTGGATTTCTGTACCTCACCTTCCCTACTGTTTCTCAGTTAGCAACACTGCTGTACAAGGCAATTTTAATAGTTTGGAAGCAAACCATGACTTAAACTGTAAACCAAGTGGTCTGTTCAGGAACAACATCCAAGTCCAGTATTTATAGAGCACTAACCTTCATAAAAAGGGTCTAATGCAGCATTTCCTGTGGTGAAATTCACATAACAACTAAATTTCTGCTATTCATGTCCTGACAGCACCCAGCTATTCAGTAGTTCCATAAGAAGGAATGCATAAACTCTGTCTTCTCCATCACTTAAAAAGAATTAATATCTCATGAGCTCATGAACCCTTACCTTCCTTTGTCTTATCTATATTACTTTCCCAAAATCATTCAAGTTTATTTTAATTTGCATGAACATTAGTGAGATCAGAATCAATCTCCAAGATCACACATGATTCCTCTTTTTTTCTGGTGAAAGTTACACTCCAAAACCAGCTACTGCATATGTTTTCTTCTTCAAAAATAAATGAATCATATGGAACATGTTCTTTTAGCCAGGGACTCACACACTGCAGCGCATCATAGCTTCCCTTGCTGCGGAGATCGCGTACCTGTAGAAGGACGTGCTGTTGACACCGATCGTCCAACAGATTCAAGTGCTGTGTTCTTGGTGCCTGCTAAAATAAGAATACTTGCACTGGATTTTAGAGTATTTAGATGAAGTTACAAGTGCTAAAAGAATTACTGTATTTCCAATAACCTTTCTTTGTCACCTGCCATTAGCTACTCTGGGAGTAGGATACGAGCCTAGACAAACCTTTGGTGCAATCCAATATTGCAGTCCTTGTTTTACAGGTAATTAATTTCTACATTTGAAACAACAGCAGCTGATGAGTAATTACACCATATTTATCTGATGAGAGGTTTTGAGCTGCAGATAAAGTGAGGGCTTGATCTGGAGAACTGGATTTCACCTTCATGCTCACCAAAAGCACCTGTAATTCCAAGTTCTTAGCTAGCAACTTGCAATGGGCACTACACAAGGAACACCAGTATCTTAGAGATAGTAGGCTAACTTTTAGCTGTGTAAACAGTAAGAACACATCAGAAAGTTCACAAACTTTCTATACCAGCAAACACACACGCTTCAATATTTTTGAAGCTGCAACAACATATACAACCAATATGCTTCTGCATATGATTTCATGAGGGCGGTTTAACCTCACCCAAGTGGCAAGGCATGCCAACTGGTTGCAATTAGGCAACTAATAATTAACAATTACCTCAATGATGGGGACAAAAACTTCTGGACAAAACCACCACATTGCATCTTAGCTTAATGACCACATCAGACAAGTTGACGCTATTGCTATTTTTGGAGGGTCAGTGTTCTCTCTGCATGGAATGCAGCACAAGGTATTTGAAGGGCCTGACAAAGTGCTGTTGCCTGCACAAATGCAGGTAGAGGGAGAGAAGGGATAAAACTAAGTGGCTGGAAGTGGCAGGAGGACTGGACTGAAATGGCAGGATCAAAGCATTGACTTCAATCAGCTTAAACTGTCATGGAACTGTCAACTGCCTGCTATCATGTCATTATATTCTAAATAACTGATCCATTTTTATGTATCAGCTTCTGTTACAGACTAGCTACTCTAGCTAGAATAGTTTTTCTTTAGATAATTGAGGAAAAATGAAATTAAAATAATGAATTAGAAGTGAAAACTTCTGTTGCTACACATCAGATAACAATTACTTTATACATATAGAAGCACTGAGGAAGTGTCCTACAGTTCTGTCAGTGCTTGAAATACAGTTTGCAAAACTGTGTGATCTACCTACCAGTCACTGAGAAAGATGAAGCCCATCTAGAGAGCACCTGAGACTGGATCCCATTGGCATTTACAGCAGGGTAGTTTTCCTGTCCTGGAAGAGTCTGTACCCTTACAGCTCCTCCTGCATTGGTAATCACTCCTCTAAGATTCAAAAAGAGTTGGTATAAATCAGATATTTTAGCCACAAGAAAATGCAATACAGGTATACCATCACTAGAATTTTTGTCATCAGCCTTCTCAAAAAGATGCAATATAGGCAGGCAGCTGTGTTCAGGCTAGAACAATCTGTAAGCTGCTGAAAAGACTTTAGAAGAAATTATTCCACAGAGCATCACACAGATTTATTTTAAAAAAAAAAAAAAAAGTCAGAAAAGCCTAAAATGCTGGCAGTGTTTAGGCTAATGCAGAACAGTGATGCTTCAGGCTGTATGCAATTCCTAAGTGACAATAAGAAGTATCAGAACTGTCAGATCTCTCTTTATGTGTTACTGAAGGAACAGTTATTATTTTTAGAGACCAAAAGTCAAAGTTGGACTTCTCTAAGAGGGAGCAAAATCTTGATGCTTTGTAGTACATAGACGAGTACAGTTCTGTGGGAGACAAGCAATCATTTCAAGACTATTTAAACACAGCAATGTGTGCCTTTGTGTTTACTTTTTGATTCTGTTTAGCTTCCTGTGTGAAAAGATGTCCTGGCCTAATCTGATTTAAAACATTGTGGAAGTAGAATAATCAAGATCACAGTACAGAAAACTTTGCATATGTTTCTGATAATATGAGATCTGGATATCTGTGGCAAAGGCAACTTCCACATAAAATTCTATGTGGATTGCTGTTAAAAGACATTCATTCTTCATGGATGTAATTTGCATTTCTAAAGTGAACTGTGATTATATACGTTTAATTCTTGCAGCTTGGAAAATCATGGTAACAGTTTCAAAATATACGGATATATTCTCATATAGGAATACTTTATGGAGTATATAAACAAAGGAGTTTTAGTAAGGTTACCCTGAATGACTTTAAAATCAGATTATAAAGTTGGCAAATACAAACAGCACTTTATAGTTCTTTAAAAAAACAGTGAGAGAAAAATCTGACCTGAGCCATTAACTGGTTAGTTTTAAATGACAGGAAAATCCAGTAAGTCAAAATTATCTTTGAGAAAAATGACACATAAATGCACTTAGAATATTTTAGTCTACTTAGAATATAAATTTCTTCTCCAGTACCTGGTTGTCTCAGGCATTCAAGCCTTCACTAATGTCTCAGTCTTAATGGATAAGGAAATGTGTCAAATAGAATGTGTTTAATTGGAACAATTTCTATTTTAAGTTTGTACTTGTAATTTTAGTGAAGCTACTTTGGGCTACATCAGCAAACCTGATCCATGCCCAAGTTAGCTCCTAAGAAGAGCTCAGTATCTTTTCCCACTTTCTTGGTTGTGGACTCACAACTTTGAGGGCTGGCTGATTTGAGCTCAAGAAAACATTCAGATTAAAAGCTCAGCCTAAGAAGTAAGCCTGGAAAAAATTATTTCAGCTTATTTTAGGCACACTGTGATCAGTGTTGTCTATATTAGTTCCATTTTGTCTATTGGTCTTGACATTTTAATTGCAACAATAATAATTAATTAAATTTAATTAATAATTTTAGAGGAAAAGTAATCATCTACCTAGTCTCCACTGAATTTGGAAGCTTTACAGCAAAGCTGGAGTAGACTTATTTACTCTTTATCTATTTGTTGAAAACATTTGATTCTGTATTTGAACACCGCTATCCATACAACAGCTCTGCTATTTTTAGTGCAAGTGGGGGCTGATATTAGATGTGAATGTAACATGACCTGCAGCCTCGTGGAAGTTATTCCTTCTTTCTTGCCCTTTTGTTCTGTAGGTGAGTTAACAGTTCAAGGCCATCTTTTACAATCTCATCAGTTTTACCTGGGATATTTCCTCACGCAAGTCTACTCAGAGTGCATGCTTATAGATGCTGATGTGGAACAAACCATACATTGCCAGTTTACCTTTGTTTTCTGAACCAGATTGGCAAATTCCTTTCTGCAATCATTTATGATTTACTTTTAAAGCAAGATTCATCCTGTGTGGGTCTGCAATGGTTTTTAAAGAGTGAAGAAGTGCCTGTGCATTCCTCAGAATGACTTATGTCACTGCAATCTGCTCTGATTTTCGCTGCTGTGCTTTGCTCCTGTGTGACTGACTTGCATGCCAGGGCTGTTTTGATTAAACTGGAACTCAGCAGATTTTCCAGGAACAGCTTTCATCTCCCTACTTATTATGCTAGATGCTGCTGCCAGTGCTCCTTGACAAGGACTTTATGCAAAAGCTGTCAGTCCATTCTCTTGTCTAGCTTGTTAATAACAACCTGAAATTTATATCTAAATTGTATTTTTCTCTCAAAAAGGGACACAAACAGAAAAGCAGATACACGAGGCAGTAATCCAGTACCTCACTGCACAACAGCTCATGAAAGAAAGTATACCAGCCAAGGGTAGCAGAAAGGTCTTATAAAATACAGGAATTTCAGCTAAAATATACTTAAAAGACTGAACTGAATTGAGATAAATCACAAGATTAAACGGAAACTTTTTAAGATCCCCGTGCACTTCCTCAGTGTGCAAGAACAGTTTATTTGCACTCTTGGAGAAAGGTACAGGGTGTTGCTGAATTTTGAACTAATTTTTCAAGGAGTCTACACATCAAAACTGATGCCTAGACCACAAAGTAAGTCTTCTGGCCATGGGAGATGAGCCTTACAGATGTAACTGCAGTCAGTTTACACTCGGGGACTTTAGACAAGAAAGCTGAATTACCTGAATTCCCATCTTTCCTTCCTACTATCACCATCTGCAAACCCTGTCCAAATAGTCAGCCTTTCTCCATCACTCTAAGAAGTATCCTCCTCATCTCCAAACTGGACTTCTGCTGCTGCCTGATTGCCATCAATCACCGATATGGAGCTGCTCAGGATTTCATGCCAGTATCCTCTGGACCCCTAACCTGTGTTCTTCCTTTCTTTCTGTCTTCTCTGCACCCCTACTGCTTTTGGCAGGAAAGAAGTTCAGCAGCAGAAGGAGGCACGATACCAAAATTTCCCAGGGATCTACAGCTCAGAAATCCTCAGAAAATTCCTCAGAAATCCCTTTGGCCAGACAACGTTTTTGTCAATATCCTTCTAGTAAACATTAGGGCAGCTCAGGTGCCTTTTGTGTTTATGGGCACTTTGTGGCCAGCTTGGTAATACCATGATATGCTTTTGTTAGACTTGAGTTCTGGGACCCCAATGCTTAATGAGGAATGGTTTCACCCTGTGACGAGTGAGGAAGGTTATGAAAAAATCTGCATGCCTATTTAACATCTAAATACTACCACATTGGGCTAGGTCTCCATTTAGTGGAATTGGCACTAGAACAGAACTGCACAAGCTGAGAACCTAGTCCTTCATTTTACCTTCTGATTATTAATCCAATCAATCACTTAGTGGTAGATTTAACTCAGTTCTTCATGCCTACATAGTGTCAGCCTGGTAGGAGGTTCTCCATTCTTCCCTCAACAAATAAATATTTTATTCTTCTGCCCAGAAAAAGCATGATATTAAATAAATATTTTGTTTCCTAAGAGTAATTACACATAAAATGAAAGAAAAAGCCAAATATAACAAGCTAAAACAGGCAGAAAGCTTATTCATCTGTAGTACACAGAATTATTTGTAGCTGAATTCTGCTAAATTATTTTCATGTATTACATAGTATTTTCCTGCACTACTGCCTCACAGTAATGGAACTACTCATAGGACTAAGTATTATTTGATTTATAAAAAATTAAGGAATCCAGCCTCCATATAGACCCAGCACGCAGACTGAAGTGTATGTGGAAGGGGGGAAAACCCATGCTCACACAACCATTTTCAGTTTAAAAAAAACTAAACAAGCCCTGCTCCCATGACTGATGTTTCCTGAAATTCTGGATAGGTGTCTGACTGTGCTTTCTGTGAGATAACAGCAACAGCCATGGCAGGTGACACAGGGCCAGTACCCAACAGTGCCAAAGGTACACACAGAGTTATCTGCACTCACCAGGCAGTGAAATGGAGGGTACACCTAGTTTGAAACTAGTGGTTAGTGTGGTTATTTGGAAGAAATGTACAAAATTTTCAAAGCACAAATCTACTTATGTCACAATAATGGCAAACTCCAATCACCTGCTGGGAATATCTTCTTGAAGTTTCTTTCACGCCAATATGGAGTTTAGACATTGCAACACAGAGCAAGAAGGAGCAAGTATTTGCTATGTTTTTGTTGGATTTTGCAGCCTGACCTGCAAGTATATGAGAACTAGACAGCTATTGCCCCTCCTCCATACATCAATCCTTTTTTGCCAACACTAGTTATGGCTGTTAACAGTTGCAGCAAAGCCACCAAAATGATCTCATGTAGCAAATTCTGTTTGAATATGAGAGGCCAACAGTGCTAATAGCCCCCAGTTTAAAGGCAGTCTTCAAAAAAGCAGTTCTCCTAAACAGATAATTTTTCACCTTTAGTCTACTTTTCAAATACCTTACTACAGTCTACCATACTCAGAAGACTTGAACAAGATTAACTTACATCCATTCTGGAAGACACAGATTAGAAAGGTGAGTATATTTTAATCCCTTTGTTGCTAACAGAGCCCTCATTATTCTCACAATGTCTGTGGAGAGGGATTGTTAAATGCAGGTTTTACAAAAAGGGCTGCATATTTCACAAGTAGTACAATTTATATTACTCTTACAATGGAAAAGTATGGATTTTTCTATAGTCTCACGCTTCTGGGCTGGAGAACAATAGTACAAGTAGTTTATAAGGTACAGACTTCACTGAAGAGCTAAGTGATATATAAGAAAATAGAGCTTGTGCTTTACCATCTAGGGGAAGACTATGCAAATAATGGAAAGAAATATGCATCTGCCACTTCTTGCACCTCTTTCTTTTGTAGAAGTATTTCCCAGCTGTGACAGAACTAAACCCCAGCAGCTTTCATGGTGGGACTTTCCTAACAGTCAGTCACAGACAGCCCTGGCACGGGAGGTTCAAGAACTCTGCCTAGTTGAACTGGTTAGGAACTTCTGTGTCTTTTCAAAATGTTCAAGTTTTTAATCTCTTTAGAAAAAGGTCTTGACAGCAAAAGCTTTTTCCTCTTTAAAGATATCTTTGGCAAGAAATGGAATGTTAAAATAAATGCAATGTTAAAATACATGGCTACATCACTAAATAGAAACATTGCCTCAGGAAAAAAAAATGACAATGGAAAGAAATCTCAGTATTCCTCAGACCAAAAAAGAAAAAACAATAAAAAAAGCAAATTCAAAGCATGAAATACCTGCACTTGATCTAGGCATTCTTTCAGAAACTTTTTTTATATACCTTAACTAGGAAGAGTGAAGAACCAGAGTGTAGGTTTTTTTTAAACACTTGTGAAGACACTTAAAACACACTAAATGGAGACTAAGTGGAGACTTTAATTCTTTTTACAGAAGCATCAGAAGGAAGTCTGTCGAACAATAAAATACACATGGACACATGTAAATATGAGACGAAATCTTCAGCTTTAAAAACAAATAGAAACAGACCCCATAATACCTCCCAAGCTCCTTCTAATTCCTCCGGCAGTACCTTAGCCCTGAGATTCTTTTACAGCATTTGAGAAATTCCACAGTTTCTACTCAAAACTCCTCCTTAAGTCAATTTTTTTTTTTAAAAAGTTCATTTTAGTTTACTGAGGAGTTTAACAAATTGTGGAAGTCTTGTTAAAATTTATAGAATTTTAGTTGACACTTTAAATAAGATTGTAGCCAGTAATGACAGCCCCCTAAATATTATTTAAAATGCTTACTTAGCATGGTCTTTTATGGCATTTAAAGTGTCAAGCAATGAATACTAACTCAAGAAAGTTTTATTTTCCTCACTTATCTTCTAGCCATTTATATTTCTGTAAAATTTTAATTTTATAGCTGTGGGTATTTTAACATAAAAAATACTCTGATAGCTGCAGCATCACATCAATATATTCTGAAAGCTTTCTTCTGTTGCTTGATGTTAAAAAAAAATGGAAACCACTCCTCCATTTCTTTTAAACAGTTTGCTTGACTCAGGCTTATAAGAAAGTCAGAAAGAGAATCTGCTTCTATTCTTCAATTAGTTGCTATTTATACTGTACCCTTCCATATCCACTAGTGACACAAGTGATTTTACAGTGAAAGTTCATCTGTGGACAATGCTGGGCCATTTCAGAGAAAGTTAAAGTGGTTTTCAGGAACACTTAAACACAACTCAGATAACTTGTGAGCTGCACAGAGCTGCATTCTTTTTTCCTTGTTTTCTCCCAATGACATTCCTATTGAGTTAATAGGATACAAAGTCCAGACAGATTTTTACTACAATGGCATCAAAAGGCTAAGATTTGTAAGTGTGGCAAAGACTATATAAACTTGCTTAGCACATGGATTAACAATCATCTGACTTACCTGTGTATGGCAGCTCCACAGACACTTGAAAGAGAGGCATAAACTCCATCCCCAAAGACATAAAATTGCCACAGAGGACAGTTTGCTGGGCAAAGGACATCTTCTGTCCCCTTTCTAAGGTCAAGTCCTCTTGTAAAGCATGTGATAGCAGTAGAAGCTAAAGAGAAAAGAAGAACTTTTGACCTGAAAATCTTAAGGGTTTGTTATTTTTTTTTTTTTTTTTTTAAGTCTATACAGTTTCTAAGTTTAAAGCAATATCTGAATTTGAAATTAGGTACAATGACTACAAAGATGTCTTTGGAGCTTACAAATGTACAGTTATGACAAGGAAACACATACTTCAAAATTACTTATGGGGAAAAAGTTGCAGAAAAAGGTGAAAAGGTAAAAAAACCCCCCAAAACATGAACACACAACATTAAAATAATATCCAAGGAACATTACACAAGGAAAAGCAATTCACATCTGTAAGTTTACTGCAGAGGCAGAAGGGAAAGGGGAGGACCTTTGAGGGCTGATGGACCACAGATGCAGGTGGCACTTTCCAAGGAAGAAATTAAATCACTCTGACATCCCCACAGTAATCTCCAGCCATAAGATATCTATGAGTCACTTGGGAAATTTTGAAACTTCTCTCCAGTGGCATTCATGAAGCAGGTTGGCAGCAGCATTTCCCTTAGCCTCTGCAATAAATCCTACTGAGCCCAGTGTAATTAAAAAAAAAAAAAAAAAAAAAAAAAAAAAAGGGGAATACCCATCTCCTTGCTCCAGTAACACAGTAACATCTCAAACATTGGTATCAATTCATTACAGTGAAGTTTACATCACTATCATTGTGCAGAGGACTGTCAGATTCACACAGTGGTACAAAAGTTATTTATTCAACTGAGGCACATGCATTTTTTACATAGAATTCTGCCTTTTTTCAAAAGTTGCTCCTCAAGTTATCATCATTAAGCTTTCATTGTGCTTGCCTGTGTGCAACGAAGGTATGCAGACTCAGATTAACATCAATACACAATTTTGCTTGGCAAACTGATGTTTTTTCTTTTGAAAACACAGAGGTCTTTATCTTGCATGGTAACCACCATCCTTCTGCTACATGAGATAGGACAATCAGCTGGTCTGTTGCACAGCAAATTAGAGATTTCGCTGAGATCATTATCAATTCAGCAGCCTAAATCCAACCCATGCCTGGCTCTTTATTCTGAATTTCTGAAGGCACATCTTACCCTTACACCTAGAAGGTGCAAGAACTTTTTCTAAATGCACTTAGAACACTACCTTTGCACAGTATTAAGATGAAAGCTGGCAGAGGCTAGCCAAGGTATCAGTGCACACATCACAGCATTATATGCCAAGGACTGTATGTTTCAGGGAGCAGTGAGTGATCTGTCTCTCTCCTGCTTTTCCGCCCACTCTTTTAATTCTTACCCTGGGGTGTTTCCTGACTCCAACATATGCTGCTTATAAATGAAAGCACTGGGAGCATATGCTGTTCTTCATCAGGGGATGGAAAAGATGATACCTCCAGCTAATCTCACTGCCTTTAGAGCTGGAAAGCAGAACAGTTGCAGACAGAGATGCAGAGGAAAGCATGTCTGTTCGTTCTGACTGCATAAATTGAACACGCACATTCATCAACTATGCATGTAGTTTTAATTACATACAACAGTCATTAATGCTATGCCAATACTGTTAAATTACCTAATCACATCTTCCTGAAAAATCTTCGTTGCTATTTGTTAGCACAAATATGGGACTTGCATATGCTAAGTCTATCTATATAGTCCTGAGTAAGAACAAAAGAAAGCAGTAAGCATTTCTTTATTTTTCCCTTTTCAAGATAATAGAAGTTATCTACCTAGCAAGACACTGTAAAGTGATTTAATCTAATTCTCAAGTATTCTGAGAAATAAAGAAGTTTCTTTTAGGACTTAGTCTTACCTACTCACATCCTCTCCATGCTTAGTCTTATTTAATTGCCTTAAAAACAAAAGAGAAATCAAGCAGAATTACCAATGCTTATACCTAGAAGCTCCCTATTTTCATTGTCAAAAGTGTTTTATTATTGGTGTGCTAAAAGAAGTCGATTTGCTTTGCTGTTTGAGTCCCCTAATCTTTTCATGGAAGTTCTACAAGTGTGTTTGCTAATTACTGGACCCTGATCAAGTAGTATCCAACAAATGACACCTAGCAAGACCATCAAAATCAAACAGCAGCTGGAAGACTGGAAATCCTTGGAGGAGTCACTGCAATAAGCACCACTGGTAATCCCTGCTCTCACAGCACTGCTTGTTCCTCTCACCCTGCAACATTTTTCAAGCCTCTAAGACTGCAAGACACCACAGGAAGTTTTAATTCCTGTCATTTCTAATGTAATGTACTTGACTGAATTCCTTGGCCGGCTGCGCATACAAAGACAGTAATTAGACATGTCTAGTTAACAAACCCTGTATCGCTTGGAGATCTGTATTTCCCCCATCACCAAGTACCTACTAATTACCATCATGTGGCAGGCTTTTGCATAGCACAGAAGATGGGGGGAAAAATAATCTGTGTTTTCCCTGGCAATGAAAACACAGAAATCCATTGTAGCCCAGCTGCAAGATTTTTCTGTACTGGCAGCCTAAAGACTGTCATGATCCTTTCCTACACGAGAGGCAGGCTTCCAAGTGAAGTGTGCACATTGCTGTTGTGTGAACTGAAGAGCTGACATGCTGAAGCTAGGGGATTTAGCAGTTTATACCTCAGCTGGATCAGCACTGAGGTAGAAACACACACTTTGAAGTAAATGATGCTGTTAATTAAAAGCAACAATTTCATTTTAGTTTTCTATGTAGGTAGACACAGTTTTCTCTAAGCCATAACTCTAAAATAGAGACTAACATCAGAAATATTTGGTGAAGTATCAAAACGAAAGCCAGTTTTTTTGCTGACTACCAAAATTAAGGCTTACAATATCAGCTCTGCAGTGTTTTTTGTTCTTCCCTATTTGTTAACGCATCATTGGCCATCCAACCCATAAAACTTCAACCATTTCATTGCAAACATGAAAATGTATTAATGAGGTCTGAATACTAGAATATATACAATTGTTCTTTGACAGCTTACATTCTCATCATTCTCACAAATTTTACATATGATGTTACTATTGAAATTGAAGAAGTGCTTGTTTTTGTTAGTCTATCCATGATACTTCAACATGGCAAAAAGTGCCGAAGAGCTATATCTATGTATAAAGTAACTGGGATAAAACCCGTATGTTTTAATCACTGTAATTGAAGAATGCAAGAACAGTAGCACTGGAGGCATTTCTTTCAATACTTATGTGATGCAATATTCTAAATCCAAGTATTTTTGGAAGAAATAAATATAAGCTTACAATTTACAGGGAAGGATTCAGTTCTAGACTCCTACCCATTCTGGACTCTGTCGAAGGCATGAGTTTTGTTACATTAAATCAGGCCTTTAGAACCACAATAAAATGACTATCATCCTGTCCTGTCAAGACACACACACCCTTCAAGCTTCACAGAAACACACTACATCAGAGTATCCTACAAAACAAAGTACAAAGAAAAGAAACTGTAATTCTTCCTCATTTAAGCCATATTTAAAGGGTAGGGATGAATGTCTTCCATCATTGTTGACCTAAAAAAAAAAAAGAAAAGCAAAGACTCACTTCTCTCTTAAAACAACCATGTTTTCAATCATTCCATCAATTTCCATCTTTTTGGTACCTCTTCCCATGTACTCTGATCTTGCTGTGAACAGTTGCCTCTTATATCAATCTATAAAAGTTCACACTTAATTTTTAGCAGAAGCCACTGCTTTAAGTTATTCTAGGGAAATAAAATCCGTATGCAAAATCTGATATTTTCTAATCTTGAAGTTTCCATATGTTGCTTTGGGAAAACAGTTTGTTTATACAAAGGAAAAAAAATCCTATGTACATCATGGCAAAAAAAAAAAATAGGGGTTCCTATTTTGTTTTAAAGAATTTAAAAATTTTTTTTTAAATTAATTTTTTTAAAGAAAGGTAACTTTATGGGTTGTAACATAGAGAAGTATATCCCTATTATGCTTCCTATTAGTATTTATTTTTTTTTCAAAATAGAAACATTTTAGGTCCTTTTTTATCTTGAGGCTTCAAACAAGCCTGCTTTTTCTATCTCATGCAAGGAGCATCCCAAAAAAGACATACTAGTAAACCTACACTTATTCATATTTTGGAAAACATGTTCACAGATTGCATACTAATTCATGTAAATCTTTAGTACATATCCCAATCTGGACAAGGGCAACGGGATTTAAAGAAATCTGGTCAGGGCTATGTCGTTCATTTCAGTCTGAGACCTGCCCTTTTCTCATCAACTTAAGGCCACTTGCCATCACATGGCAGCGTTCACCCGCCTGCACACCCTCGTGTCTGGCAACCAGAACTGTTGAGCTTGGCAGCACTTGTGTCCATTCCAGTGGGAGTATAAAGAAAGTTTTAAGATCCTCTGAGATCTTCCCAAACATTACGAGCCTAAATACAGTAGATTTTTGAGGAAACTAATGTTCTTTGATTACTTTTCAACAACAGAACTTAGGCGTTTTTATAAATGCTCCTGCAAGTTTCTAGTTCAATAACCAAATGCTGCTGAATTTAGGTTCAGACTAAAGGTAAGAGGCAATATCTTACAGAAACTGTTCACATTAATGCTATTTGAGCTGGTTCCAGATACCTTCAGGTTACAGCGGCTTCTCCAGCCCTGAAGGAAGTATCCCAGAAAACTTTTCATTTGTTTCCTGCCAGACTGCCATCACTTCATCTATAATGCACCTGTAAAATAAAAAAGGGAAAAGAACTGACGTTAGAGTAGCTTTTCTATTTCTGTGCATTTTTTCCTTTTTTAACCATAGCACTCCTGTCACAGATAGCTTTTATCAGTTTTGCACAAAAGAATTTTCCAAATCTTTGATTCAACACAAAGTGAGCAGCAAATTCTGCTTCCTAATAACTGTGAAATCGTTAACAACCATTCAGAAAAGCTTGGGGTCACTCACCTTCTGCAGGCCAGGCCTGCATCTGGAAGCATGTTCTTCTAGAGGCTCCTATCCTCCCTTGGAGAAAGGTTCCACTGAAAGGGGCAGACAAACGGCTTGCGTCCTCCTGTAACAATATTTCTCCAACTCCTTCCCATGGATTTATTCTGGTTCCAGGAGAGCCTGCTCTCCAGCAGCAAGGATGCAGTCCAACAGGCAGCCCCTGCCATACGCTGCTAGGTATCCTAAGTGTGTTCTTTTAGTTTCCAGGTCAAAACAATGGCAGGGCAGGTTTAAAATGTTTTTAATGGTCTAAAATATGCCAGAGATCCTCAAATTGCCAAGCACTGTACGAGTGAGTGCCTTTATAACACACAAACACAACCCCACTCACTGCTGCTGCCACCGGCACACCCCTCGATGGGGGCACTTGTTACCACGGCGCTGCTTCAGCCTGCGCCAGGAAGGAGTTTTCACCCCCGGCTGGAAGCGTTCCCAGACATCCTCCGTGCCCCTCTGCAGCTTCCCACCGGCCGGCTTCGCGCAACCCTCCCCGGCGGGGCTCGGCGGGCGCTCCCCGCGCATCCCGGCGACAGGCAGCCGCAGCCGGGCGCGCCGGGAAGGGCCGAGCCGGTATCCGCGGCCAAGCGCCCCCCGGGCGCCGCCACCTCCCGGCGGGGGGGGACAGGCCGGGCAGAGACGCTCCGAGGGGGAAACCGCTACGGGGTGCGACGGGGGGACAGCGGCCAACTCACCCGAGCCGTCGCTGCCGCGCACCGGGCCGGAGAGCAGGAAGGCACCTGCGAACAGAGAGGGAGCGGGTCGGGGCGCTGCTCCGCGCCCGCCCCGCCGGCCCCCGCCGCTCCCCGCGGTACCCACCGAGGAGCAGGGCCGAGAGCCACATGGCGGCGGGGCGCGGCCGCACCGCGGGGCAGCGCAGAGCTGAGCGCAGGAGAGCGGCGGAGAGCGGCGTGCCGGCCGGGTCACTGCACCGTCCCTGCGCGCTGCCCGCACCTCCGCCGAGCGGTACGGCCGCCGGCAGCCGCCGCTCCCGCTTTAAACCTCCGGCGGGCGCATGAGCACTGGGGCGGGCGGGAGCGAAGGAGGGCGCGGGCACGGGGCTGGGCAGCCCCGCCGCTGGCCCGGCAGGTGCTGCCGTCCCTCCCCCGCCGCGCCCCCCGCCGGCTTCTTCCGCCGGCACCGGCGGCCCAACTCTTCCCTGAGCATTCGGGTGCAGCAGTTCTCCTCCCTGCCCGCTAACTCGCCCGTTCCGGACGGGCAGTGGAGGTGCGAGGACGTTCCCGTACCCGGCGAAGCACCTTTGCGGTTTGCCTTCCCGGCCCTGCCCGCGCATCCCTCGATATCCCCCCCCGCCACGGTTCATGTCAGGTGTCTTTACTCCAGATACCTTGGGAAATGCGAGCGAGGTGTTAGCTACTTCCCCGCAACATCTACCCCTTCCTCTAAGCTGAGCGGAGGGACAAAGCTGTCATGAGCGCTGCGAGGCGCCGCGAGGGGCTGCCAAGCTCCCCCCGCCCGCCCCGGGCCCGCCGGCCGCAGCCGCCGCCGTGCGGGAGCCTTACCTGGTCCCGCTGGGCGCTGCAGCGGGGAGAAGCGGGGGATTTAAGCCTAACTGAATCATTCGAAGAGATGGAAATACCCGAACCGACGTTTCGGGTATCGTTTCTGTCTGGTCTAAAATGTTAGCGCAAATAATACAGGTGCCTACCTTTCATTTAAGTAAAACTTTGCTTAAATTAAATTAAAGAAAAAAATGCAGCAAAACCAAAACGACCACCCCCCTAAAAACCAACCAACCAAACGAAAACCAAACCCAATTAACCAAACCAAACCCTCCACTTCACAGCCTAATCCGTTTCCGCAACTCAATGCACACACGCACGTGTGCTGTGAAGGACCGGCTGGCGCTGATGTGCACTGGACAGGTCATTTGGGAATCGTGGGCAGAGGTGCGTGTATTTTAACGAATGCCTTAAAATCGCGTTCTATGACGCTTACGCTGTTTGACTTCTGCTGAGACAGCTGTTCCCGAAATGAACTTTTAAATATAAATAAGCTTTCAGACTTCATAGGAATTAGGATTTGCCGGGGCAGAAAATTAAGTGCGGGCGGGTGTTGCAGCCAGCCCTGAGAGAGACCGGCTTTAGGAGACAGCTGCTCAGGGCAACTCGCTTTAGTTGTGTGGGTTTGTTGTTGCTGGTTTTGTTTTGTTTTGTTTTGGTTTGTTTTTTTTTTTAAGGTGGCATAAAAATGCCCTTTGTGAAATATCTCTTCATATGATTGAAAAGAAATATATTTGAGAACTCTGCGATCCGTTCAGGAATATGTCGCCCGTAAAAGCAAGATAGGAAACATGACCGTGTAAGTTATTCGTAACTGATTGCTTTTTCCGGAGTTTAATTCAAGCAAAGCACAGAACTGGTGAGAACACGATACCCCTTTCCCCCACAGCTTTGATCATCCCAGAAGCACATTTTTATGCTTCCCACACAGGATAAAGGTGGCGGTGCTCCCCTCATGATATGGTCTTCTCCTACGGGAGCATCTCAAATACAAAATTATGCAAGGCGAATGATGCAGATGTCAGGAACTTCTGCTGACATTTCTTTCAGCTTTTCAGGATCCCGAGATCTTGTAAAGAAATTCCTGCTCGTCAGCAAGATGTCTCCTCAGCAAGAGGTGCCCTCGAGTGGGTCCGTCACCTTTCGCTCCGTGACAATGGCCGCCAAAAGGTGCGTCCCTGAGCTTTCCTCCCGTGCGGGGTCCCCCGCAGGTGCAGTCTACTCGGCACAATTTTTGTGACAACTCTCGATCCCATTTCCTTAGAGCTGAGGTATTTAAGAGAGAAGCGACATTTGCTCAATTTTTATTTTTAACGAAAAAGTCTGGGCAGGCAAAGGGCGCGCAGGGGGCTATGGCAGCCGTGGGGCTGGCAGCTCTGGCGTCCCGCCTCCCTGCAAGCCAACGGGGCAATCCCCGCTCCCTTCCCGGCGCCCGCGCCCGCCCCGCAGCTCCCGCCCCGCAGCTCCCGCCCCGCAGCTCCCGCCGCCGGCTCCGCCGCCAGCCCCGCTCCAGCCGGGCTCACGGAGGCGGCACAAAAGCGAAGCTCAAGCCCGGCCGGGGTGGGGGAGACAGTGTTGGCTGGTCCTGGGCTAATGTTTCAACTTTTCCGGTGGAGAGAGCAAATTGCTCCACAGAAAGTTTTGTCACACGGGCTGATGATATACGGAAAAGACTCCACTACTGGAATAAGTAGTAAAGTAGGTATGTTTATTCCAGCGCTGGGATGCACGGGGGATAATTCCTCCGAAGTCATGGGTGCCGACAGCTGCATTCAGCTTGGTATATATCGGGTTACAAGTTCCATATTCATTAAGTTTCCCAGTACGCCTATACATATTCATTGCCTAGCCCCGCCTAGCCTCGCCTCGTATTGCAATGAACCCCAAATCATTTACATCCACGTTGCGCTTGCGCAGTGTCATCTGGTGGTCATGGGCAGGGGTCTCCGGGATGAAGTAAGAGTCCTTCTCAGATGAAGTAGAGTCTTCCTCATTCTGAACTTTTCGCTTTGCTTTCCCCCACATGCTCTTTATGTCCCTGGCCCAAGTCCAAACTTCAAGGCTGGTTTAAGTTAGTTTTAGGTTCGAAAACAGGATCTTTGGTCAAGATTCCTTCTCTTTATCAATAGTCTTATATCTTCTCACTCTGCTTTGGTAGGCACAATAAATGTTGAGCAAGCTGTATGCATTGTTTTTAACAAACAGCTTCTTAGCAAATCATTTAACCTCTGCTTTCCCCTCCTCCCTCTGATTCGCTGGGGTGTTTGCCACAGTGAAATGTCCCGGGAATACCTTCCTCCGGAGGTCGAGGGACAGGCAGGAAGAACAGGGAGAGACATCCCATTTATGCCGGGAAATACGGGAAATGCCTGAACCGAGGGAGATTGGCTGCCCTGCCACACAGCCCCACAGAAACCTCTCTGTCCTTTGTGTGAAGAAAGGCTTTGTGCAAAGATCAAAAAGTACAGAAGAAAGCACTAATTAAATTTTAAGCCCTATATTCCACTTGGGTAGGAAGGACCCTTCCTGTGCCTTGCAGTTCACTCGCTGGGAAAATACATTCTCTCATCCTCATTGCAGCCCTCCGTTACCTCCTTTCTACATTTTCTTTCCTCTAATTCCCTTTGTTTTCTGGGGGATTGTGTTTCTGGCTTGTCCCTGCATTCCTTTCAGACCTACAGTGCTTTGCTTGACACCTTCTTCTCAAAAGCTGCTTGAATTATCCTCCAAACTGTTTGGCATTGACTTGTGCGTGTCACATTCAATTTTATGTTCAAGAGGTTCTGAGCTGTGCTTGAATTTTTTGGTTTGAAACCATGCTGTCCTGGGAAGGGCATTAAGGAATTGTCAGGAATGCTGGTATGAGACAGGCAAACTGATGCCAGGCTGATGGAGCACACACGTGCCTGCTGCTGGGCATCCATCTGTAGCAAGGCTGTTTGATGCCTTATAGACTGGTGATTTGAAGGGACTTCAAAGGGGTACATGCAGATGTTACACTGCCTGTGGACAGAGCCCTTTTCCTTACATTATGGGGCTCAATTTGTTAATTCACACCATCACCTTAGTTAGGCTCCTTTATGAAACATTAGTTTTGTTTTGTTCCCAAATAACTGTCTTGATAGTAAAACAAACAGAATCATATCCACTTAGGAAAAACACATTGAATAAATATAAACATTCAAGCCAGAAGAAGGAAGCAAATGACTGTGGAAGAAGCACTTAAAGCAAAGACTGTAACACGGGATTTTTTGATACCCTCTGTGCTGGGTGGCAGGGGAAGCACTAGTTTATGTAAATATAAGTGCATGCATACAGATATTTAGCATTAAGCAGCACATGGGTGGAGGCTGGAGCATTGGAGCTCTGCCACTCTTCCTGTCCCACTGCTGAAATGCTCCTTGGCAGCCTTTGTTCCCTGGCACCCTCTGGGCTCCCAGCACAGGGGTTACTCCCTCCAGGAATCTAACGTTGCCTCCTTCTTTTGGAGGCAGAGAGTGCTCATATGCACGGACAGGCACCAGGCCATGGCAGGTGGCCAAGGCCCATGGGGACACCTCAGCAGGGGCTACAGAGACAGAAGACACCGTGCCTGGCATTGCACAGCCTGGAGTCCTCTCCAGGATGGCTCTTCTGGGGTGGGCTCTTTACCATGGCCAGGAGCAGTGTGGAACCACCCTCCAACACACCGGCCTGGCAGCCTGAGCACTGAGGAGGACAGGTGGCTGCATGCAGGCCTCCCCTTTCAAGAATTCAAGCATGACTGCTAGCAAAAAGTTCCTGATGGGCAGCAAACCCTCATCTACCTGCAGTTTATACCTTTTAAATTAGCATTTTTTTTTATACAGTAACTGCAGAGCTCTGTTAGGAGGGACTAGGTGTGAATCTGCCTCCTCTCCTATCAGGGCTTTCCCCATGAAAAGGGAGAAGACCGCCCATCTCTCACCCATGATCAGTAGTGATCTCACCTCTGTCCTGTCCTGTTGTGTACTCTCCAGAGTAATACGAAGGTTGGTCCTTACCATGATGTCTGAAAAAATTTTCTTTTTCAAGATAAAATTTTAACTATGTTTGATTCTGTGGGTTCCATTACTGTATTAATTCAAATAATTATCTTACACGTTTCATTGCCATGAGGATAAAAATGAAGCCTGGGGACAAAATAACATAGGTAAGGGTAAACAGATTAGATTTACTTCACATATGAATTTTAAAAACACAAGTAAAATTGTGATGATTATTTCAAAAGTAGTTAATGGCTCTGGATTCATCCTTGGATACTTAGCTTGGGATATTATGAAGAGCTTTTTTAGCCTGGAGGTGTATTTTTATTAACATTTTGAAATTTTTTTGTGTTAAAACATTGAGGACGCTTAAATAATTAATAAATACAAGGATGTTGCCCTGCTTTCATTTGCTGCCCATTCACTCTTCTGTTTTACTTGATGCAGCAATGCCATCATGTACAGGAGTAAACTGCCAGTCAGAAAATCTCTTTTGTACACTGAGAACTGGGGACACTGATCTCTGTGGTGAAAGCCAAGGTGTGTGCTTTCTGGAAACATAATTTCAGTTCCTGTTTCTGTAGCCAGCACCTGTAGTCTGAGGGTTCATCCACCTGTTCAGTCAAACAGGCTGCTTCCTGTTCCACGGGCACACATTTCTTGGAGAAATAGGTCTCTTTCTGTAAGCAAGGTGCATTTTTCTGCTTCATATAAACATTATGTTAATCCTGAATGGAAGTGCCTGATCAGAGCCTGCCTGTAGTCATATGGCTGTTGTTGAATGTGTGGCTTCTGTTATTCCTGGCTCTGTAGTTGGTGAACATGCTGTTCCTTCCACTTCCTTCGGTAACAGTCATCTGCACATTTTGAGGGTAATCCAGGGCACCACACACACACACACACACACACACTGTAGCCATTCTTAAAATGACGAATTCTTCGTCTTTCCTTCATGCACGCTTACATTTGCACACAGTGTTTGCAAATCATCATAAACGAAAAAGACATTTTCTGTCTAACCTTGTAAAGTGAAGATACGGTGAACTCAGCTTACCTACTTTAACCCCTTAATAATTGGAGTAGACTGGGACAAGCAGTATCTGTGGGTTGGAATTTGAATTGGTACCTTCTCTCTTGATTGCTGTGAAACATCCAGGAAAAAGAGATAATTGAGAAATATTTGTAAATGTGCATAACACGTAAAGACCCTCTGTAACGTGCTTTTACTGCTAGTCCAGAAAAGTACATATTGCCAAAACTAGCCAGCACTTGGCCATTTTGACAAGCAGAAATAATGTCACTGGTGGATTGCCCGAAATCAGGATTATGCAAACCCATTTGTAACTCTTTTATTTCATTGGACTTTTGAGTATCATGAACTAATGGAAGTGAAACCTAGATGTATTTCATTAACTGAATGAGAAAACCCATGGTTTTGCTGAGCATGATTTAATCATCTACACAGACGGTTGAAAAGAGCCACTTTTCAGTTTCTAGAAAGAACAGATATTATGATGCCTATACCTCTGCATTATTATAATCACCTGTTTAAAATATTTTTTTCAGAATTCTAATGACAGCAAAGTAAACAGATTTATGACATCTATTAAGATACCATTGTATCTTTATTTAATACTGAGATTCTGATAACACTCAGATTTCAGAAATAATTGTGTTTCTGTTGTGTTCAATGCAATATAGGTTTGTAGGAGAATAATTGTTGATCCAGGGCTGCTTATAGTCTCTAGAGATTAAATGTCTCTTTTTAAAAATCAAGGGCACTATCATCTGTCACTTAGAGGGATGAAACTGCAGTTCAGATTTCACTTTGGCATGTATTGTAAGCATTTATGCGGGTTTTAAAATATTTTTAGAGTTTCTATTTTGATGATTAAAAGAAAAATCTGACAGTTGTTGTTAAATCACTAGTTTTTACACTTGGAGCTTGATTTATTCTCCAGAACTCAGCTCCTTTAGCCAGAAATCATAGACTTGGCTTTTGACATTTTTGTGGTTGAATTACTACCCATCTCCAGCAACAGATGGAGCTGTAGGTATTTTTCTCTCTCTTAGTCCTTCATTGTTCTTTTTTTTCACCCCTTCAGTAGTAATTTGAATATATTTTCTTTAAATGGGAATTATTTACCACAACACGAATTTACCTCTAACTCCAAGTTATGTACTTCTGAAAACACAACTTCTAAAGTATCCGCATCCAAGATATGGAAAGGGTGAGAGCAAATGGCTTGCATTTTTCTTCCTCTGAAGGCAATGGCCAGTGTCAACCTTTTCCTTCCTGCGGAAGTAAGGAGCTGTAGACAGTTTGTGGCATCAGAGGATGGTGGCTGAGGATGCCTGTGTTTGTCCAGTGGCTGGTTTTGTGTAAGGGTGAAGGGGTGCTTGGTAATATTGTTTAACTCTTCTTGAATAAGGCAAAAAGAAGACTTCACCCTGTGCATTTCCTTTGCAACAAAAATGATGCTTTAAAACTAGAAGTATTCTGAAACACATCCTTAGCCAGGTTCATCATTCATCTCTGCTTGGGCATATAATTAGAGGGCAGCCATGGGTAAGAGAGCAAAGATGCCACCCACACAGGGATGTGCAGAGTGATGGCTTCCTTGAAGTGTAGCAGTCTTAATTTTGGCTGGCTGAGTATCACAGCCACAGCCTGCCTCTGGCGGTGAAATACCTTTGGTGGTGAAACCTTACTTTTCAGAGGAATGCCTAATACTCAGGGTAGATGGTTTTAAGGTCCTCTAAGGATGTGCTGAAGGCTTTTTATTTTTTAAGCTCTATGAGCATGTATGTTTGTCCTTTTGTGAGGCTGTTCTTCAAGCCATTTCAGTGTAAGCATTGGTATGGGAAGAGAAAAGCCTAGTTTCTTTTGAAAGAGCACAAGTTTGAGAAGAGAAAGCAAACAGTATATTGGCCTTTAGCTCTGCCAGTTCCAGTCAATTCAGAGAGATGATTCATTGTGCAAAGACTATTCAGCACAGTGTTGGAGTGAATAATTAATTTCTTTAAAACTTGTTCAAGTGAATGGTAGTTTGGAGCTACCAGAGGTTTCTGGATTAATTCCTTCGGGTTTTATTGATTTTTTATTCCTGTCTTTTAACACTGTATTCTGTCTTGTTAAATGGGTCTTAAAAACTTATTCAGATCATGAATTCAAAGAGAGGAAATATTTTCCCCTCAAGAACAGCAGAGACTAAAAGATAGAAAAAAACAATGCTTCTTTTATTTTGAAAAGTCATGCTGAATGATGAATACAGATTTTCACTTTGGTGCAAAACTATTTTTTTCCCCTGTCAACTATTGCCAGTTTGAAAGAGATATAAAATATTTTGAAATAAAGAAGCGGTACAGAAATTAGTGGCCATTCCTTTTTTTTTCCCATGGAGAGAATTTTTAAAAACAGGCATTGCTGTAACCCTTCACAATAGAAATTCAAGATATTTTATTCACATATAGCTAGTGTAGTTTTGTAGGACTAGGATCTATCTGAGCCCCTCAGTTCAGAACTGCTTGGAAAAATATTAAGAGTAAGTTGGGTTATGATAGAATTGCTGGAACTGTTCAGGATGACAATGTTTACTTTGATGTCTCTGAGACTCACACCCAGTAAAGGATTTAAAGGCCATAAACTCGTACGCTTTGTTCTCAGATTTTTGTTTTAATTCCTTCTAGTTTTACTGATATTTATTTCCTTTCTTTTGACACCGCTGTCTGTGCTGGCTCTTAAAATCTTACTCAGATCATGATATCAAAAGAGAGGAAGTGTGTTCTTGTATTGTCCAGCTTGGCAGGGGGATTGGTTAATTCTTAAAATGGGAGTGTGGCATAGGATTTGAAGTTCTTAATTTGTTACCTCAAGTATCATCACTATTCACTGTCTCTGAATTGCATATTTATTTGTACATAACATGACTTTTGCTACTGTGATGTAAGTAATTTCTTTTTGTAGTAACAATTGTGACACAATTTGTTTGTTGTTAGAAGAGTAAAAATTGGATTTTAAAATTTATATCTGAACCAAAAATTAAAGCATTTTATTTCAATTTAATCACAAAATAATTATTGGGGTTTTTTTTTCATATCAGGGTTTCAATTTAAAATAATGGAATTTTGATTGAAAACGTGAGCAGTTTTATTTTTAAAACATTGTAAAACCCCCGCTTTTCTGAAATGACACATCTGATTTTGATGTATTAGAATATTCTAATATTGCAACTAGTTAAAGATAAAAAAATCAGATCTTTTTTCACCACATTTAATCTTATTTTGCAGAACGTCTCTCTGCAGTTCCGTTTTCTGAATAATTCACTATTCATAAAAAATATAGTTCTTCAGGGTTTTTTTCAGTTTTATGCATTTGCTTGTGTCTATGAAACAATTCTGTAAGAAATATTTACATATATCACTTGATAGAGTAGGTGGTTTTAATGCACAAAATAAAACAGACATGCTGAATTTTCAAACTCACTGTGTGTGAAGTAGTCAGTATCTGTAAAGATGGAAAATTTAAATCATTAAGGAAAATTTCGTTTTTCAAAACTGGAGAAGTAATTAACAGGAAAGTAAAAACTACCACAAACTGTATTTATATATTAAGGGTCTCACAGACGTGAAGATAAAGGGGGAAGACAAGAAAAATCAACAAAATATGAAAGGCATAGGGATAAAACAATAAACAGAAAGGGGCAGTCACTTAGACTTAAGGTGCCCCTTCACTTTGCCTTTCCAAGCCATCTCCAGCCCCATGCAGTGGGTGGACATTTGCTGGGGTACCTGTACAGCCTGCAGAGGGTGGTCCCTCCCTGGACACCTACAGCCCTGTCCTGCCGGACAGCTCAGGCTGCCGGGAGAGCTGGGACTCTCTCAGTGTGCTCAGTCTGCCAGGAGGGCTGTCTCTACACCTGTGCTGGAGAAACCAAACTCTGCTTCTCCACTGGAAAGTGGGTCTGGGGGCCTTTGAGTAATGCTGGATCCTTATTTGGAAGCTAAATTAATGGTCAGTACAAATAGGTTAATCCATAGTTAACACTCGTGGGACTCAAGTGTCCTCAACGCCAAGTCCTTTTTGGTACTTCTTGCCAGAGGCAGATAAGGCAGTCTCACTTTTTTTCTTCCCATGGATTTGTCTCTCCAAGATATCTGCTTTTATTAGCAGCATTTGATCTCTCTCTAATGAGGTGACCACATTACAGCTTTGTTAAATTCCTTCCCAAGAATGGTACTCCATGTTCAGATTTTTTGTTTATGTCACACACTGTCACAAAAAGGGCTTCTGCAACCCTCAGAAGTTGATTTATTGCAAGTGCTTCTTGCTGGGAAAGATTGTTTTTATTTTTTGGTAGTATACCTATTTTTAATATTTACAGGGGAAGATTAAATTCTCAATTTATTTGTTTGCTTGTACTGCAGACATTTAATTAACATTAATTAGTTGCATTAAAATTAAGAATGAAATTATGCTACAGGAATGCTTAAATACACTTTTTAATGTTTCTGATCCAAATACAGACAATTTCTTAAAAGAACACTAGTAGGAGGTCCATTCTTCAGTTTTATAAACATTTCTGTGCCTCACTAAGGCCCGCAAGACCTGGGATAAGGCCAATGTAGACCAAATACAAGTTGGCTGATACATGTGCAGGACTTGAGGCCAATATAAATGCATCTATGAAATGCGTGTGTATGAAAAATCCAGGGAAAACAGTTTGAAGAAGACCACCAACAAATAGATCACACATGAACATTTCTTTCATGTGCCTGAGAGTCATTGCAAATATGTTTAGACAGTTTTATCTGTAGATTTTAATTTACCATAGAGCTGGAGAGAAAATGGTGTTTTACAAATATGTCCAATCCAAGCGATGTAAAAAATAACCTATTATGCCACATTGTAGAGAAATATATTAATTTTTAAAGAAGTTTTGTAAGTGAAGCTGTTGATAGAATGGAAGAAATAAATGTCTAAATTTATGATGTTACTTTGCAATATGTGTCTGAAGAAATGTTTAATCATTTAGCAAATGCTACACACGAATGCTAAGCTGAACTGATTAAATATGTGCAAGTTACCACTATGAATGTTGTACTTCATCAGAAGATTTTAATAATGCATTAGGTGCTTGAAGGATAATCCAAATACGAGAAAAACCCAATTCCATCTGCTAGGTAGCAAATGAAACTGTGGCTGGTAAAAGACCCAGGGGATGCAGCCCATAGTCGTGTTCACATGAGTCATTCTGAAGTCTGTGACAGTGAGCACTGTTCTGTCTTAGCGAGGGCTGCAGATTTGCACTGTTTATTAGGATTAATTCTGTACTCTAACTTTCAAAGGGAAATGTCACACTAATGCCAGCATTTATTGGTATCCAGCAAAATTTAGAGACAATGAATCCTTGCTCTTTCAAAATCAAACACTCCATGAAGCAATTCTTTCCCCAGAAAGGGATTTGAACTCATTGTCACATCTGGCATATGCAAAGCCACATGTAACTGTTTTGGTTTTTTCCTTTACTTCCAGGAGAAAAAAGACCAAATGCAGAAAAACCCAAACAAACCACCTCCCCTCACAACCCCAGCTACAAAAAATATATTGTGCTGCAGCTCCTCTCTCTCTTCCTGAGTTTCCCCATTCTGTCCTTTGTTGTTGGAGATAATGCTGTCTTTTCATTGTGAGCAATTATTAGATACACATTTTATGCATTTTTATAATGCAAATCTATTAGTTTATTTGAAAATATCTACAAGTTTAATGACATTAAAGTTTAATGACATAAAAATTTTTAATTTTGCGATTCAACCATCAGTAAAAATTCAAAATTCAAACTGTATAATTTCATGGGGACAATACATAGTACTGAATTAGATATATTAATTTTCTCATTGGGAAACGCATAAGACACACTTCTTCAGGTTTTTGAATAAAATTTTGAATAAAATAGAATGTATAGAGTGTATTTCATAGTATAAGTTTTGTCACATACTTCAAATACAAGATGATGCCCTAATGACGTCCAGCCGTGTTAAATGGGATGAACATGCATGCTGTTGACAAGTAGAAATTGTAATGGGAATGTTGGGTATTACTCTCTGGGAAATATTCGTTACCCCCTTATTTTGGACTCCAAGCTCATCTGATAATTTGGAAGTTAATTGCCTTTGACTTTCTCTGCAGATACTACAAAAGACAAGAGTAATTTCATTCAGATGTGCTTCACTGAAAACAGAGGGAAAAAATAGAGCCTACTTTTCTTTTAATGTGGGGACCCCTCCCTAGTGTGACTGATGTCTGACAGAGGGATGTATAGTACGAATAATATGAGGTCCAACAAGGCCCAGTGCCAGGTCCTGCCCTTGGGTCACAGCAACCCCAGGCAGCAATACAGGCTGGGGCCAGAGCGGCTGGAAAGCTGCCTGATGGAAAAGGATCTAGGAGTGCTGGCCAACAGCTGCTGAACATGAGCCAGCATGTGCCCAAGTGGCCAAGAAGGTCAATGGCATCCCAGCCTGTACCAGCAATAGTGTGGCCAGCAGGACCAGGGCAGTGATTGCCCCCCTGTAGTGGACACTGGTGAGGTCACACCTCAAATCCTCTGCTCTGGGTCCTTCATTACAAGCAAGATGTTGAGGTGCTGGAGCTTGTTAAGAGAAGGGCAACGAAGTTGGTGAAGGGTCTGGAGCACAAGTTATACAAGGAGCAGCTGAGGGAACTGGGAGTGTTTAGCCTGGAGAAAAGGAGCTGCAGGGGTGACCTTATCCTTCTCTACAACTGCCTGAAGGGAGACATACCAGTGCTGATGAAAGTTATGGAAAAGGCTGTTGAATGTGAGACCTGATTTTGCATTGAAAGACGAAATCAGGGTGGTGGTGTAGCAGCAGCCAGATGATAGTTTTCATATGCTAGGGGTAGATTGGATATTAGTGGGTAGAGGAGCAGTCAGGAAAATTAGAGATGAATCTACAGGTGTCGCAGGGTAACAGCGGACTGGAGGGAGTAGTCTGTACATGTCAGTGTATATACATGGATGGGCTCTTTTGGGGGGTGTTAAAAACCTGATATTTGTATTTATATAAATATATGTATCTACATATCATATATAGACGTATTTATAAAGTCTGAAACTGCAAGGGTAAACATGATGGGTTAGCAGAAGGGTTTAGCATGTTAAGGATAACAGAAAATAGCATGCAGTGAAAATGTTAGCACTGAAAATTTTAGGGGCAAATTTACAAGTATGAGCATTGTAAATGAGTTGTATTGCTACAATCTTCTGCTGGAACAGCAGTTGGTTGCAGAAGTGATTTTTTATTTATCTGATATTGCTGTGGCAACAAGATGTCAGCTGGAGTTCAGAAAAAGAAGCAACAAACTGTTGAAAATGAGGGTGATACCAAGTGAGAAAAGCCCAGAAAAAGGAAGAGACAGGGAATGAGGTGTTGAAAAAAGATGACAGGTGGGATACAGAAGGTGATAAAAGACAGGAAAAAGAGATCTGACTGGATAGCTGTATTTCTTGTTCTTTTTCCCTGCTTACCATTTGAAGCACTAATTTTATTGTACTTTCCTCAAACGTTTTGAGGCTTTTGTCCAACCAGGAGTTACAAGAAGTAAGCAGACATGGTGAATATTTATTGACTTAACTGGAGTATAATATTGATAACAAAGGAAATGCCTTTTTAGCTACATGGCAAAGAAACAGGATTAAATAAAACCCCAAATCCTCTTTGGCTGCAATATCAATCCCAGATCAGTCTCAGAGTGCAAGAGTTGTGAAACTATAAAAAATAACCTAAAGTAAAGACTAAAATAGCTAATATTGGTGTCCTGTTTGGGTACAGAAGCACCAATTGAATCAACTGAAAGACAGTTTGTTTATGCAGCCAGTCCTTCCAATAGGCAACTAGGAGCCAAATGACTATTAAAGAACACATGAAAGTGCTGAGTCCAGGGAGTGAGTTTTTCATTTGCTGCTGCTCTCTGAGCTAGGAAATGTCCTCCTTATTAAAAAAATTCCTCCTAGCAGCTGGTTCCCAGAAACCTGGACAAGAGAGTTGCTACTGAGAACGAAGGGTAGGACTCATCAAACAACAAACAAAGGAGAGAGAACTTCTTAGGAAAAAGATTTATCTTCTTCCTTCTAGTGTTTTCTCAGTGCTTATATGTAAGTACATGACCACCTTCTTGGTCTCCGTGGACAAGAAAGCACTGACAAATCTCAAGTACACCTCTATGCTTCCATTTTTTCAGTGCAGCGTCCCTCTTCATTCCTGATTGAAAATGTCATATTTTTATCAGTGTGCACAAATTTTTACTTTTATCAGAAAGGTACTACTACTTCCTCTCTGTGACATCATAATTAGAAAAGTGGTCTAGAAGGTGCTGTGTCACTATCACTGGAATTAAGTGCTTCTGCTGTGAATCGTGGCCATGCAGTTTATTAGCAGAGATTTTGCTTGTGAATGTCTCTGACATCCCTGGACTCAGATTTGATGGAGTCCTTTAGAAGAGGCAGTTAATTAATTACACTGAGAGGATAAAAAAAAAGTGAGGAAATGGTTATTTAATACTGCAAGACATCTCTGTGTGTATATTTAGCTTTGGGGACAGAAAAAGAAAGGAAAAATATTCTGATGATTTTTGAGCATTTTGGAAAGTCATTGTTCTCTCATGTCTATGACACAAAGACCAGTATTTTTTCTGCAGTGTATATTGTATATGCAATTGTTAACCCTGGATGTAGTTTCACAGTTTGCTGCCTTCAGGTGGAAAGCCAGATTAAAGGGTCCTCTCTATCTTCCACCCCCGGCCATGCTCTCGGCCACTCATTATCCTGCACTTCTACAACTGCCCATGCGCACAATGCCTCGTGATGCCACCCTGACAAAATCTGAAGGGATCCAGGTTAAAAATAACTCTGCTAAAGGGTTATTTTCAGCAATCCATTTTACCCTGTGCTCCTGCAAGCAGTTGCTGTGGCATAGCTGGAGAGGGGAAGCTGCAGCGGAAGAGCAGGACCACGCAGCCGGAGGTGGGAGGAGAAGCAGATGCCAACTTCCTGTGGCAGGATGGGCTCTGCTGCCATTAACACCTTTGGAGCTATGGGTGTGATCCTGCTCTTGCTGAAAACAATAGGGTTAACTGGGGGCATGAAGGAGGTGGTCTTCTCATCTCAAGTCCCTAGAACTGCAAGGTTGTTTATTGGTTGCTTGTACTCTCTGAGAATCCTTTGCTGTATTAATAGTTCTACAACTAGTTAATTAATAATTATTAATAGTTCTACAACTGTCTTACATGGACCATTCCTTTCTGTGTTTGTGTATTGGATTGTTTTGTCAATTGCATATCTGCACATAAAATTAGATATCTGAAGTCAAAAATTAGCAACTGAGAATATTCCAACACCAATATTTAATATTCCATAAACCAACACAAAATTCACTTCTGATTTGGGTACATATCTAAAGGATATGTGGTCAAAATGGTTTTGGATGTTTTCAAGATATTTGAAATAGCTGGATGGGTTTTCTATGTCAAAATTTTTTTCCTGTTTCTGAATCATAAAATTGACTAGATAAAAATAATTTATAAAATTATTTTTAAAAATAGTTTTTAATATAAAATTTTTAAATTTCAAATTTTAAAAATAGAGCTTTTGGGCATATTCACTTGGTCACTATTAAATTAACTGGATCTGGTATATTCTCTTATAGTTTTTTCACTTAAACTGTGTCTTTTGGCTTGCATGTTGCTTAAGTGCCACAGGACAGTTTATTTTTATAATATTAAATTTGGGAATATTTATAGATAGTCCACTTGGCTGGGAATAGAAGGCTTGTGAAGATGTGCAAGACCAAGAAACATGAGTTCACCCAGTGGGCCCTTGGTGAGCAATGACTGCTCTCCAACCTGACCAGCAGGGCACACTTAGAAGCTGCTGCACAAATCAAAATATTTGGGCCCAAAGGAAAAACAGCAGAGGAAGATGCATTTCATGTCATTATGAGCAGTAAAAAAGATGTAGTCTTTTAATTCTTCCCTTCTCAATTATTTAGAATTAGAATTTGTTATTAGAATGAAAATACTGCTTGAATCAATCTTGTTATAAATTAAGAACTGCCATAATTTCCAACTCTTCCCAGTCTCATAGTATTATGGTTACAAGATCTGGTTACACTTTCTCTTCTGAACCTCAACTGTATTAATTCATGATCTTCAATTCAGAAGACCCTTCTGAATAATTTGGAATCATCAAACCCCTTCCTCTACCCTCTGCCCTTTATCTGCTGTGGTGGAGGAGGCTGGTCATTCACAGGCACACCCAGAACTTGCATCCAAGGAGATAAAATTGCCTCCTTGTGGCTGCATCAGCTGTCTCCTCCATATTGACTTGTTTCATCTTTTTTGCACAGCAGCCTCTTCTCCATGGAAAGACAAATTCCATTGTATCCCTTTATTGGCATCAGGTTGATCCTGTCTGCTCTTTCAGGTCTGCAACAGCCGTATCCTGACGATATGTATAGAGCAGTCAGAAACTGATCCTGCGGATTAAAACCAGTGGGTTTTGTGTTTAATAGGTGTCAGCCTACACAGGGATGAGTTTCCAGTCCTCTGACCACCTGTCTCTCCCATCAAGTGCCATGGGAGTTAACAAACTTTATGGGATTTGGCCCAGGAATAAGAAGAGCAATTTGTAAAATGAGTTGTCAGATGCGAATTCCCCATGCACACAGAGACTGGTCTGTAAAGTCTGTTGTGTGCAGAGAAGTTGAGATGATGATAGAGAACTGATCCTTATGCTACAAAACTGAGTGGGCATCTGAGTGGGTATTAAAATAATTTCTGTGGTGCTTCCATTGCACTTCAGCAATATTTAATGAGAACATTAAAAATTAAGGCTATACTAAAGGCAAATTCAAACAAAAAATTGCTGATAAATATTTAAAGGTGTAGTTGATGTGTTTTATTATACCTGGAAAAATAACTACAGAATCCAGTGAAAATGGGGTTCATTTTGCTGTTTTGTCATTATTGGTGCTAGGATAGATACAGCTTCAGCAGTGGGACAGCTTGCTACTTGTCTTAGTGCAAATGCTACTTCATGGAGGGAACATAGTTACAGGAAGCTGCATTTCCATAGGCTTTTAAGTATATGTTAATAGAAGGATTTTATGTTTTTTAAGGGAGGATAGCGGGCCAACAGTGGAAAGTTAACTGTCTTAAAAATACTGTTGAAGCAAGAGATCTATGGTGTTGCCATTTTAATGAGGCCGTGACAGTGCCAGTAATCCCTGCAAAAATAATCTGTCAACAGACACTCACAAAAATGAACAGAAAGAAGCCAATAATCAGTTATAAAATACTGCTTCTAAAACCACATTTAACACTGCTCTGTTCATCCAAACCAGCAGAAGATGCTAAGCCCATCTGAGATATTTTCTGATATTGAGCATTACTTGGAAGAAGCTTTGAATTTAGCTTCTAAAATTAATAAAACTTCACCAATGGAATGCTAGAAATCAGAAATATTGAGTTCTGAGGCAATTTCCTGCAATGGTAGGAGATGATACTGAATATAAGTTTAAAACATATCGGGTTTTTTATAAAAAATTACACTCCTGATGTCCGAGAGCATGTAGTGTAGGGGTGATTCAGCAGAGTTGTGGACTTTCTGTTCACATAAGGAAAACTGACTTTAATGCAGCACAGGTATAGTATCACCATGAGTAATTATACTCCAAATGTCAACATTACATTTCACCTTACTTTGCTAAAACTTGTGGCCCATCTTCATTAGTTGCATGTACCTCTCTTGCTCCAGTTTCCTGCCTGTAAAGTGGTGACTAAGTGTAAAAATAGATGACTATAAGTGTATCTAGATGCTTGTAGCCAAATCCAAACTACCCACTACATGCAAGCTGACTTGCAGCCCATAGCAAGCCAGCTGGATCAGTAAGCAGTGAAAATCCATCAGGGGCAAAGGAAGAAGGGGAACAGAATGGGTCTAGTTCAAACTGCACACTGTTCACACACATGGCTGTCCTCCTGTCCATAGAAACAATCTGAACAACGATGCGAAGTCATTAAAAATAAGGAAATAGTCTATATACCTAGAGACATAACTCAAACTGTATAGAGACTTTAAACTTAAGAGAAAGAGGTTCAATTTTCTCAACTTATATGAAGATTTTCATGGTTCATTTTCAAAAGTAAAATCCAGTGACATTTCTCTTCATAAATAGAGACAGATTTATATGCAAATGTCCTCTTGTAACTAATCCTAGAGCCTCATGTCTGCCAAACTGCCAGAATTTTGTCCAACAGCTACAAGGCTTGGCAGAAAAGACATATGTACACAGATACATATAGGTTTACAGAACATTCTGCCATCATGTTACTCTGTGGCCTGGAAAAAAGTGGTACTTGGAAGTTTATGATATTTTACTAAGAAAGTCTTGACTTACAATGTAGACAGATTCCACCACAGAAATTAGAAATCTTTCACAGAATTTTAGAGCATGATAGGTCAACAGTTTACTTCGCATGCATTGGTGAGAGGTACAAAGTAAGAGATGAAACAATTTATTTGCACGATACTGAAAATTACTAGTTTCTGTGGTTTTTATGATCCTTAGGACAAACTAGGATTTCTGAGAGGGCCAGATGGATCTGGGGTCTGGACTGGCAGCGTAGATCCTCATTGGCACTGTAGAAGCCTCTACTCTTGTTGGCCTTGATCTCTTGCAAAGCTTGCATCGGTTGTCTCTGCTGAACCACTCAGTCTGCTCTGAGGAGATCAAGGATGGGCTACCGGCTTTGGTGGTTTTGGGAAAAAGTCAGCTACTACGTCCCTATATCCCATTTTCTCATATCTAAAATAGGGATATTAGGTCTTTTTTTGGTGAGGTTGCTGTAAGACAGCAGTGCATGTACGTGTTGCTGCTGTTATTATTTGTGAATTTGGGACCAGCATGATGGGAGTACTCAGAGAGACCCACAAACCAGGCAAAACCACGAATCTTCAGACATTCACTTATCCTCAGATAAAAGGCATATTTTTCTATTCTCTACTAAACCCCAGACACGAATCCATTTATTAATCAGTCCTTAAGTATACGATGATGCAAGCCTGATGTGACATCAGTGGCTCTGAGAGTTTTGGTGATTCTTCCCTCTGAGACTGAGATCGCTAGGCTCAAGAGCTTTCCTCCAAGGAAAGCTTTAAACTTTCCCAAGCTGCACAGCATATCACAGATCTGTGGGTCAGGATCTGCCCGGTCCAAAGGATTGTTTTCTCCTGTCAAGGATCAGCCTCTGTTCTGGCTTGTCAAGGCACGTGTTATCAGCTGGATGCCGCCGCTGGTGTGTCAGCCTATTCCAGCTTGTTCAGAGCAGTGCTACCTGTTGGGTGGTGTGCCAGTTCTCTGATTCCTTTCATAGCTGTGGACTGGGTACTGTTAACTTAATTGTCACAGTTTTTATGCACTTTGGCCAAACAAAAGATATACTTTGCTTCCTACTCTACATCATAATTGTAAGTCATAGTAAGTCTGGATATGAGGAAAACAGAAATAAAGTCCAAATGGACCTTCATGCTACATTTAGATCATCTGATACAAGCACTCTAGAAACGCAAAATATTAGTGTGGCAAAGTAAGAATACAACATTATGATTGGGGATACAGAACACTTAGTTTCAAAATCCACTAGAAAATGAAAATTCAGTAGTGCTTGAAACTGCTTGACATGCAGAGCTATGTCACTGCTGCCTTTTTGAGTACTAGCAGAAATACTTCATACTTTGTGTGGGGACAAATGGCTGCATTGGTACTGCAGAGGGGTTGAACTCTGCATGTTTCATCTCTGGTGTGTTCTGTCTGTGTCACTGGCAAATTGTGAGGGTGTGCACTGTCCCATCGCACGGTCTGTTTTCCTGCAGAAGGAATCAGAAGCACATCAGCATGGAGGAAGATAAAATTCTCCCTAAATACTTCCTCTGGATAGTCACTGAACCAGGACTGTGGAAACCTACCTGCTCTAATGCTGGGCTGTGCACCTAAGACAACGACTAAGAAGTGCCCTAAGGCACAACTGCCTTACCTTGCAGGTACAGCCAGCACAAACTGCATCATGGGGATGCCCTACCTCACCTCTTTGCATCTCTGGAGCTCGAGAGTGGCCCTTTTTCCTTTCTTCAGCCCAAGCACACCAGTGTGCCAACACCACAGCTGCTCCTTGCCCAGCAGCCCCGGTGGGCCGCAGAGTGCTTGATTTCAGGGCACACAGCTCATTGAGGCTGAGATAAATGAATCAATTTACGCCAGCTGAGGATTTCATTTGTCTGCTAGTTTGTCACATAACCCCTTCTGTAGTTTGGCTAATTAGTTATTTTTTCTTTTCAAACAAGTGAAAATCTCTAGGCTTAAACTAAAGCTTTGTGTCTCAAATGATTTCTCTTTTTCCCCACTGAATCTCTGTTGAAACAGTTGCTGTATCTAAGGACACTCTAAGGATTCGGATATAAACACCCACAGTAAGTCGATGTCTGTTTTACTTGTGTTGCATCACATTGCACTACATCTGTTGACATTTAGTCATTCTAAATGCACTTTTTTATGCAAGCAGAAGGTGTAAAACATGTAGTAAAGTACCAGAACATCTTGTATATTTTGTTGTATTTCAGTGAAACAGTATACCTAGAATAAATAAATATAAGTGATGCTTGGGATTTGGTTTTTTTTCCTGCTGGGCCATGGAATGAAAAGCTTTATTATTCCTTCATGCCATTTCTATTTTAATTATGTAACATTCCTAGGGAAATTGGCAGCTAATTTTGGTAGATATTGTAGGAAAAAAATACTACTTTTTTTTTCTTTCTTTTTTTTAATGGTAGTTTTACGGCATTCATAATCTTGGGTAAAAAACAAATATTACAACTTGGGAAACTGATATTCATGACTGACAGAACTGTTTATCTGAGTTTTCAGGTCCTCTGGTGCTTAAAAATTTCCACAGCTAATCTGATTCCTTCAAAAGGTTTCAGTCCATAGAGGCTAGAAATTATATGCTTAAAAAACCACACTGAACTCTTTTAGAAAAAAGGTTGAGAAGAAGCAACGTGGCAGGATAATAAGGAAGACTGGAAGAAAAGAGTGGTGGGAAAAGTTATGAGATCAAAGCTTAACTTTGTTTTAGTCACTTATTTTGGTGGTTTCACTTAGCAAATTGCTAGTGTAGTTTTCTGGGAAATATTCTCTTATATAAAGCTTTGTTACTACTGTCTTCTATGTGAGGAAAGGAAAACATCTTGGGCTGTGATACCTGGGAAGACAGGAATAAATAAAACCGGAGATATAAGTGCTTGTAAATAAGGACAGAGTGTAACTGGGCTGCTTTTTTTTTTCTTTCTTTTTTTTTTTTTTTTTTTTTTGAGAAGTTTGGGAAGGATTCAAGAAACATTTTGGATTATTTTGAAGATTAAAGGATTAAAAGAGTTTTGGAACATTTACCTAGCACATAATCTTCAACTCTTTTTTATTATGTTTCCCAGGCTGGTGAAGTAAATGAAGAATTTCACCAGCACATTTACAAGTGTGAGAGAAGTGCTAGTGAAGAATAAGAAGTAGTGAGTATGTTGGGTGGGTTCTCTTTAAACCAGCTAGAGACAGGAGTGGGTGTTGGTAAAGGGAATTTGCTGTAAAATAAAGGCATCCTCTGTGTGGCAAAGGTGTGTCATCATGAACAAGGAAAAATGACCACTCTATGCTATATGTCCCAGTGTGAGAAAAGGTCCATTGCGCTTTGGATTCTTGCAAAAGGCTTGCTCTAAACCCATAAAAACCACATTTCTGTCTTCTCGGGGTGACTGCTCCACCAAATGCAATGCACCTCTGGTGATCTCTACCCGAATGAGAGCTCTGCTGGGAGCTAGTTGGGTATCTGCAGAGCTGGCATAGCGGAGTTTGCTGGATGGATTAGAGATGAAGAGGAGAGGGATGCAGGAGTTAATCTTTACTAAGTAGAAAGATGATAAATACACGATCCAGCTGTGATTAATCAGCTTTACCTGTGACCTACCAGCTGCTTTTCAACTGGTGTCATCCTCACCAGATTTCATGGTGTCGGCCAAAATACTGTTCAGCCACACTCTTCCAAAGAGCTTCCTATTTGAAAGTGATTATATTGAAATAAAAATAAAAACATTACAAAGACTATATTTTAACATGTTTCATTGTTTGTGCAAGTCAATCAAAGGCATGTTCGTTTGAGTTTTCATGAGATTAGTCTGAGATATGCTGAGATACATTAGTTATATGTTGCATTTTACTGCAATTACATCCTTCATCAAACTATTTACATAATGTATTTAATAGAGTTAATTATTCTCTTTGAGTAAGAAAGATAAGAATGTAATATTAGTCTAAGACCAGTGTGACTGAGGGAGAGGAAAAACTAAAATCACAGATTTCAGTGTTCCAGGGGCTAAACCCAAGCCAAAGTCCTTTCTGATCTTCAGCTCTGAGATTTTCTTCTGGCGGGATCTCCAGAGTGCTCTGTCACCAGATCTACTCTAGTCAGTGTAGAGGTAGCCCTGAAGTCTGTTGGGTTTGGGTATGTGCTCTGAAGAATGTGCCAGTTTTTGAGGAAAGTGATTTGAATTGGGTTATACCCTTCTTGGAAAGCCTTTTAGTGCTGATGGAAGCACTCCACAGTGCACAAGCAGTCCCACATCTCAGTATTTTAGCAACAAAGCCTGTTTTGACATTGCCCTTCCGGCCTCTTTTGTGCCCTGTGACCACAGCAGTGAGGCATAAGGGACTCACAGTTTTCCAGACTCTCCTTTGTATTTGTTGCATTCTGATATTGTTGCAGCTGGTTACTACAGTGTGAATCACATCCCTCAGAGCTGCTAACACCCTAGAGAGCAAAGGGCTCTAAGGGATAGATGGTCTGGAGTGCAGGATCATTGGTCTCTCCTTAACCCTAAACACTGAGCACAGATATTCTTGCCCTGCATAAATCAGCTCAGCTCTCCCTTTTTTTCCAGAAAGATTGATTTGCATGGTCTAAGTCCTGGTTGCCACCAGCCATCTTCTGAGTGGCTGGCAGCTGTAGAAGAGGAATCAATGTAGAATGTAGCAAAGGACAAATCCTTTGGAGTGCCTTGACGTGCATGTGACTGATGGTTTCAGTGTTAAATCAGACAGAAGAAAAACTACAAACAAACTAGAGGAAAAAGGACAGTGTTTTGCAGAGTGTGTTGAATAACATCAGCAGTAGGGTTTATCTGGAAACAGAAGCAGTGTGGAAACACTGGGTTTTCCTGCGTATTAACATGTATATACACCAATACTACCCCCTGACAGCACTGGAAGAGTTGTCATGTAAATCCCCTTTTCTTCTCAAATTCTCCCCAATATGTTCATCAACCTCATAACTAGCTCATGGAAGAAATTTAGGACTGAAGAAAATAAATTTGTGTAAATAAAGGGGTTTTTTTCATATTCTGTCTTTAATACCTCTCGTAATGTCAAGTAGCTTCTCCGACTGTGACTGCAATGTCCACTGTGAGTGTTATTAAAAATTCACTGCCATTGTTATCCTAACTAAATTTTAACAGAAAACAGAGCATTTTTAGGATGTTGTTGGGATGAAAGCATTAAAACCATAAGAGGACGAGAGTGTAGTTTCTGTCTAAGTGACCTTGAAGCTGGGAATGCTAAAAATGTCAGTGTGGGAAAATTCTATTTCTTATGCCTAGTGTTGCTCATCCTCTGGCTGTTTTGAGAAGTAGAATTCCTGTGGAGAGAGAACACATTCTCACAGGCAGGTGCAAGGATGAACTGAGCCTAATGGAGCTGGTGTCTCTGCCTCCCAGTGTTTTTAGGGAGGTAATGGAATAAATCTACTCATTAAATTTCAGCTGTGGTTTAACGGTTGCCCTTGGTTACTTGTATGTGTTGATTCACACAGATGTAGATAATTCATTAGCAGCCAGAAAAAAAATGGACATTTTAAAACCATCACCTTTCAGGAAAAATATAGGTAGCCCTCTACCCTTATTTCAATGAGCTGTTTATTTATTTGATTTCTGTCTTATTTCTCAGTGACTGATTTTTTAAAAATTACATTGATCCAGGATTATTATTATTATTACATTATTAATATACTTGATAATTTTCAAGCAAGTTGTGAAGAATATTTCTCACCTGACAGTCTCAATAGTAACTGGTCCTCCAGCAAGCACTGAGCAAGATTCCTTCCTTTACTGTAATAAATACTACTCGGTATTTTCCAATGAAATTTAGGAATGCTACCCAGTTTGCACAGTATCTAGTAACTAGGTTTTTTCCCCAGACTTAGTCCCCAAACAACTTTTGCTTTATTTTAAGCATGATTTATATTTAACACCTCTTTGTCAGGTGTTCTGGAGAGGATATTTCCTGATACCCATTAGTTAAACAATTCCCTTTTTCCTTTAGTGCCCAGA
This sequence comes from Corvus moneduloides, assembly GCF_009650955.1. Classification (NCBI taxonomy): domain Eukaryota; kingdom Metazoa; phylum Chordata; class Aves; order Passeriformes; family Corvidae; genus Corvus; species Corvus moneduloides. Next base: position 27,746,049 of record NC_045481.1, read on the forward strand.
TCTTTTGTTCTCCATATGAATTTCTTCTCAGAAAGATTTATTCTGCCCACCTTTTACCTTTCCTTTTTTGTCACCTCTTTGATTATTTGTTTTATACTTTGGACTTAATCTTTCTTGCCAAAGGAATGGCCAAAAAATTCAGAGGCCATAGGCCTCTGGAAGCGATCAATTTCCTCTCCTGAAACTTCAAGTCCTTTCATCTCTCCCCTTTTCCCAGCCTGAATTTTCTGTAAACTCTTGGTCTGTAAAGACCAGAAGGTCTTGGACCTTCTGTAAAGGTCTTGTCTGATTAGAGGAGGAGAGTACCTGATTCTTGTAATATTTCTACTTGGTTACCTGCTAAGAAATTAATCTTATTTTCTCTGTCCTGTGGTTTGGGGTAGTAGGTATGGAAAATTTCTGTGGAGAGTGTTTTATGCTTATAAATAAATTTTCTTTTGTTTTTATTCCACATTCACTTTTCAAAGACTGGCTTTACTTCCATGTTTAAAAATATCTTTTCATTTGTCGTATTCACTGTTACCAAAATAATCTGGTACATCTGTAAACTTTCACTAAGGGTCATTTTATTTTATGAATATTGATTCAAATTAGAAAAGGCATTTGGGAAATTTTCCTACTTCAGAAAAATAAGATTTACTCACTGCTTGAACACTTTCTGTTTTGGCTCATCGTACCTCCAAAATAGCTTGACATAGGACTTCCAGATGAGTACATTGGCATAATCTGTTAGCTTTGGCAACTATTAGTAGTGTTGACGAGATTCTCTTTTCACTGATAATGGTTAAGCAGTTGTGGTTAAAAGGACTTTGTTGATAGAACAGTTTCCACATATGTAAAAGGCTCAGAAAGGCTCATGAACAAAGCTGTGGGTAGTACAGCGATCGGACTCTCAGTTTTGCGGCGCTATTTAGAAATTCTGGAAATTCTGTAGAAATGTCAAATAAATCCATGCGGTTTTTTATTATTATTATTAGTTTCAGTCTAGATTGTGAACCTTTATCTTCTGATTAGAACTTGTGAATATTATCCTAACTTTAAATTAAGGGCAGGATTACTTGAGGGTCAGGAAGAAACAAAACAGTTTTTACCACTAGAATTTTACCTTCTTATGTTTAATGTTTTCAAGTGTGACTTCAAAGAGAATCACTTGGCCGTTTCAGTATTTAAGTGGTTTGGGGAAGAAAAAAAAATTCAAAGTGTTCCCTTGGCCTTTCCATCTTTATGGTCTCATTATGTTACTGATTTTCAGGCTTTAGAAATTAAAAAAATTCTTACTCTCCTGGCACTCTTCAAACTTAAGAGTCTCAAACCATTTGTGCTTTAACTGTAGTGAAAATTTCATTGAAACAAATTGGGTTGGTGTGGCATGGACTGGTCCCCTTGCCTGAGAGTAGGTGGGTATCTCTATGGATGGCTGTGCAAAGAAGAGGGGCAGAAAAATGCATCGTTACCCTTGCTTGCCTGAGAGAGGTGTTTGAAGGCAGAGGATGTATTTTAAGATTGCCATATCTGATGGTTCTTATTTCATGTGATTGAATTAAGACACTAGTAGAGATCTAAATAAAAACGTTCCCTTACATGGATGCTGATTTTTGAGGGTGTGGGGGGTTGGGGAGGATTTTCTACCCTGAAATCTCAGGGGGAGACACTTGCCATCAGATCAGTAGTAAACAGTTCATTATCTTCCCCACCCCTTCTGGTTTTTGCTTTTCTATCAAATTGATTTAAATAGATTTTCATCCTTTGGCTTTTGACTATGCCCTGTACTATTTTAGTGAATGCCAAGTGGCATTCATTGTCACAACTCAGTGAGAAAGAAAATATGTGTGTGAAAAATGTCTGGTGAGTGAGCAGAGAAAAGAGAGAAGAGAAATTGATAGAGTCATTTGTCTGGAGAAAATTAGCAAGTCAGCAATGGGTGATACCATTAGCATTAATAGGGAAATAATTTTAGTTCTTAGGTCATGGGCCTGCTGGGGTGAGTTCAAAGGGCCACAAGATGATTAGAGGGAGGGAGCACCTCTCCTGTAAGGAAATGCTAAAGCGCTGGGGCTCTTCAGCCTCAGAGGAGGCTTTGGGGTGACGTAATTGCAGCCTTCCAGTACCTGAAGGAGCCTTCAAGAAGCGTGGAGAGGCACTTTTTACAAGAGCAGGTAGTGACAGGAGACAGGACAAGGACTAACTGAAAGAGGGTAGGCTTAGATTAGATTAGGAAAAACTTCTCTAATATGAGGGTGGTGAGGCACTGAAATGGGTTGCCCAGAGAAGCTGTGAATGTCCCATTCCTGGAAGTGTTCAAGGCTCTGAGCAATCTGGTCTAGTGAAAGACATTTCTGCCTATGGCAGGGGGGTTGGAACTAGATGATCTTTAAGATCCCTTCCAGTCCAAAAAATTCTATGATCTGGTTTCCTAGAAGCAGCATAATAAGAGCTGAAATTATAAAAGTCACATTTAGGATTACTATGCATATACAACTTGCACTTTCCAGGAAATAAAGGCACTAAGAATTTCCTTGCATTTAAATTGCATATTTTTTCTGTTGTTTTTGTGAACAATACCTGAGTGACCCATTATCAGAGGCAGCATCCTTTTAAATTTTGGGTTTGTTTCCCACAGCTGCCAATGCATTTGATTTTTAGAAGACTAATATTATTTCTGTTCTTTTATTCAATTGTGAGGAAGTGAGAGAGGTGATTGCGATATTGTAGTGTTGATCTCCCACTACCTTGTCTCATGGGCAGGGATTTTTGCTGCCCTCAGTGTTTGCAAATGCATAGCTCTGAACTCGCAGTTGGTGTTGTAATTTTCCTTGGAGAAAATGACTGTGTGTTTTATGCATGTATATTACAAATTTCCAAGAAGGACTTAAGTTGGACTGCAGTTTGACTGTTACCATTAAACCTGTGATTAAAAAAAATTTCAAGCAAGCTAGGACACAGCTGTCCTCTCTGCAAAATGTCAGTGAGATCAAATGTTCAAACAGAGTAATCATAATGACAAGGTTTTTTGGCTATAAAGCATAGAATCGCTAAGGCTGGAAAAGACCGTAAGATTATTGAGTATGTTGTATGAAATACAGGTAGCTTGGACTAATTTGTTGCCACCAGTCAACAGTGGATGTGAACCTGCATTAGAACCAAGTTCTGGGCTGCAGAAATGTTTTATCTCTGAAACTGCTGGTACTGACCTGGCTGGAGGTGCCAGACTGGATGGATGCCTGATCTTTATAATATAGCTGTTGCTGTTTCCTGTGTTTTTCTGACTTCACTTGCAGTAGAATTAAGATAATAACGAGCCCTTTTGAAAAATCTGTTTTTATTTAAAGCCTGTGCATGTTTTAGTAAAATCAAAGTAATTTCCAAATGCCTCTCAACTTACAAGCCTTTAGAATACATGATACCTGGTGACAATGAACACAAACCTGCAACAGACTTGGCTGAGTTTTAAGTGCTCTTTGTTATTACTAAGCATTTAAGGTTGTTAAAATTTTCTTAGTGAACTATTTGCAAAGATACCAATAGTTTGGAATTTTGTTTCGTAGTGGTGGCAACTGTAATTTCTTCGATATTGGTGGAAATAATTAAGCTGACCATCATAGGTTTTAATAGGTGCAGTAATTTAACTCAGCTGATTTAGCTCAGCTGATTTTTCTCAAATGTTTGGACTTCTTACTAGAAACGTGATGCATTCAAAAGCTCACGGCATTAACTCAGGGCTTCAGATAAACTGAGTGCAACTTCTCCCAGGCCTCTGTCACATAGGAAGAACTAATGAAGTTGGAGCATTTCTCAAATTTTTCTACTTAAATAACAGTTCATTTACTCAAACTTCTGGAAGGTAAGTTCATGCTGAGTGACCTTGCTTAATTTTTTTTGTTGTGAATAGTGCCATTGCTTCAGTGAAGCCTGGTTTCAAAATGAAAGCTGTTTAAAGGTCAAACATAGTTTATAGCATCATTATTCTCTTCATGTGCTCATTCTTTGGGAAGGGCATTCAGACACCTGATTGTTGCAAAAATATTTTTGCAAGGCAAAAGCTCTTTTTCTACGTGCTAGAAATGTTAGTTTTGAATTCAAGTAAAATATGCTATTTTACTAAGGCTGCAGAGTGATGTGTTAAAAAACAGATAAGATTAGTATTTTTTGTATACTTTGATTTATTGATAAAGCCCATTTTCCTTTTGGAGGTACCTTTCTTGGCCTCCTGCCCCTATTCCTCAAACAAAAGTCTTTAGCTACACATAGCTTACTAGCTTAAGTACACTTTAAAAATGGTAATTTCAGAGCCCTGTATAGCCAAAATTGCTCTGTTCCGGAACGACTCACAGCATGGTCTTTAAAACAGAACACCCAGCCACTAAATGTTCTGTGTCACCTCAAAACATCTGCTGGAAAACAAGGCTATAATAGATACATTGTTCTCAGACCCTTTTTTCTTTTTTTTTGTTAAGTCCTATTAAGTAGCCAGTATTTCATTTCAGTAGAATAGGGCCCTTTTCTCTTGAAGTAGGAAAAATTTTCCTTCTACAAGGATAATTCTGTATGCGTGCGTGCCAGTTCTTTCTTTTACATCTTTTCTTTTACAGTTTCCAGTTAAGAGCTTTTCTAACTCAAACAGTGGCTGTTTACTCCTCTTAGCTGTTTCTTTCCTACCATGCATATGTCTCTCTCCTTCATTCCCATTCCCCCGTTGAACCACTGCTGTTGCCTCACTGCCTAAAAAAGGGCAGTGTTCACACGGGTGGCTGTGGTGCATTTTCCCTTTGCTCTTTGCTAAGTATCTGCTGCTCTCTGGGTTCTGTGCCACATCCACAGCCCTCAAAACAAGTAATGTGCATTTTTCCACAAACGTAACCTCTTCTGTGGTCCATGGGACAACACCGTCCTGTGGAGGAGATGTCCGGATCAGCTGGGTATTTACGCTACAGCATTGGCTTCCATCCATGATTCCCCTTCCCTCTTTCCTCAAAAGTAGTGTGTGAAATGAGATGGAGTATGCTTAATCTACAAGGAAGATTTGTAGTTGCTTTTAGGTCTACAGGTCTAGAAATTTAGAAGATAAAAATAGCAACTAAAGGTAGCTTTGGGATTCAGAGAGCTCATAACCCAAGAAGACCCTTTGGAGGTAGTCAGCCGAGAAGGAATCTCCTGAGGCCTTTCTTTTTATTCATCCTTTGATCAAGAGTGCTTGCCCCTGAAATGGCAAAGTTTAAAGACTGTCTACAAAAGCGTCTGCTATGAGCCAGCCCCTGAGAAACGACTGTATCTGTAGGCAAACTGGAAACAACATTTCCGCTGCCAGATGAACTTTCAGACAGTTACATTTTGATCGCAGTGGGGAAAGGAAAAAGGAACACTGAGTTATGAAAAACACTTCTATCAAAATAATAACAAAAATATCTATTTCAAGTTAATTGCATTCCATTTAAAGTATAGCTTATGATATCGACCTACCAGTCAGGTTTAAATTAAATAGCCAGCAAAAGAACTTGATGTAATTTGATGAGTAATAATTTTATTTTAATTCATATCATCATGTCAACTCTTCCCATTTCGAAACAACTGACTACCGACTTCTTAAATTTAGATGTGGGGAATCTTTCAAACATGTAATGAAATAAAAGCACTTCATAAGGAAGACAACACATTAATCTAAGTATAACTGTGGTATGGAAAATGTTAAGATTCTTAAAACCATGTTTTGTATTTAATAATGAAATTTGTGTGTGGAAATTTATATTGCAGGTCTGCCGTTGTAGTACATAAAATACTGATGTTTTTTATGAGTTTTGATGAATTTGGGGATGAACAAAAGAACACACAAAACAGCATAAGATGCTGCAGTTAGGTATTCCATTATTTTTCAAGAATTGGATCCTCACAGAGTTGCATAACCCTGTAGGAGTACCAGTCGCTCCAAAAGACTTGGGAACCTGATTGTGTGCATTGCAAGGCAGTCCACTGGCATAAACCGATGTTTTCTTGTGCTTTCTTTCAGAATAGCTGCAGTGGTATTCGTAGCAAAAGATGACTTTAGTTTATATCCAGCTTTTGCCTGATATGTTGACCTGGCTGAGATTCTGTTTCCTTTCCAGTCCAGTCTTTCCAATAAAACAACAGTAGGATCAACCTAATGTGTTTTGTCTCCACCTTTATTTTGTATACCCACAAAGTTTTGTAGAGTGGAACTGGAGCTGTGGCACCAAACAGCATGCAAGATTTCAGAGGCACCTGCAGTCACTTGAACTGCATTTTCTTTGTGCTTACATCTTCTGCTGACAACAAATACTCTTTGTATAGGCAGCATTCATCTTTTCCTGGTATTCGGTACTGTGCCTAAATATGTGAACTTTTTCACCAGTTCCTTGGTAGACAATTCTTCTCATGAAGAATGCCAGCGTAGACCTGGTCTCACACCTGGCCCAGCAGGGTGTCATTTTTAGATGCTGGGGTTTCCCTCCTGGCTCTGTTTGGTGACAGATGTTACCAACCATATGTGGTCACTTGAGGTTCATGACTTAGTGCTTTGCTCTTTCCCCGGCCATCCTCCTGTGAAGGAGAGAGAAGGAAGGGAGAGAGAAGTTCTGTATCCTGGGACCACCCCTGGGATGGAGCCCACTGTTATTTCTTGGTCCCCTACTCATGACAGTTGTGGGAAGGGCATGGGAGCCTGTGTAGTGTCGCTGTAGGTTTGCTGACTGGTAGGATTACTTTCTCTCCTTTACTTCCATTTTAGGGGAGAATCCAAATCCCCTTGGACTTGTGGTGGAGTCTTTTTATGATCCCTCCCCCTTCACACACTGCTGCCTCAGTGATTGCTACACCTTGATGCCTTGGGAATGGCCTTGCTCTCCATTTTCCTTCTGTAAAATAGGCTGAAATCGCTTCAGTTACCAATCCTCATCACACTGAACAAAGAAAATTGCCTTTCAGTGAATACACTTAAAGGTCTCCTAGCTTTTCTATTGTCATTGTAGAAAAAGTAAATATATATTATATGAACAGCATCGAAATGTGGCATATTAACTAAATTATAGAGATATTTGTCCTTAATATCTTACTGTGAAGATTTCCAAAGAATGCCGTCCAGATCTCATCCTTTCTGTAGCCAGAGTTGCACTTATTTTCTTAGCACTGTTTTTGTTCCCAAAATGCGTGTTTATTAGAAATAGGTAACAGAAAGCAAGGTCATCTTGTGCCAAAGGATTCTTCTAAATGTGATGTGTTTTTGCTTCAGGAACTTTAGCTGTACAAATATTTCTGTGGGTTTGGGAAGGGAACTAGTAATTTCCTTTGAGGTATCACTACAAGTATTCTGGGGCTAAATCCTTGTCTCTGCTGGGACACTGGAGCCTGGCTTGGATACAGGTGAGCTTGGCACTTGAAGCCCAGATCCTGACCAGACAGAGACTGCACATAGGGAGGCCGGCCAGGAGAGTAGCAGAACAAATTACTAATGACACCTAAAGGAGGAAAAACAATTTGGAAAACATCACTGTTTGATTTGCTGCTCATGATTTGACTGCCATGATTATAAAACACCAGTCTTCATGAAGTTTTCACTGACTGTTTGACTAAGCAGTGTCCTATCCTACAGTATGGGGACTGTGCTTTTGATTATTGATATTAAAGTTGAGAGGGAGAGATAAGAAAAAGAGAATTAATTCTAACTAATAAGTGAGAGGTATTATCATTAAAATCCCCCCTAAACTGGCTCTGCAGAAGAGTGACCTCTTTTAGGTTCACCTGTTTTCACACTGGGCCGTGAGCAGGCACAAATTCAACCTTTCCAGTGAGGAGCGAGTATGGTACCATTCTCCTACCTGAGAGCCCTGGGCTGGTAACCTCAGTGCGGCTCCTTGTCCTATGCAAGGCAAGGCTGACAGACAGATGCCTCCCCTGGGAAGAAGTGTGGTCTGCAGAAACATCAGAAAGCTGGTGATGTGGTCGACTTGTACAATTTCCCTGTAAGAATTTCAGAACAGTCCCACAGCATAATGTGGGGGTTTTTCCTCCCCATTCTCCTTCAAACTATCACTTATCTCTCGTATGATAAAGGTGATTTCCTGCCTGACAGAGATATAAAACTCACAGAAAGTAGACTTATATAGTTCCCTTCCCTGTGTTGTAGTGTTTATCTTCACATTGTTTGCTTTCAAAGAGCTCATCAAAGCATGGTTACAGTGAGGAAAGGCTGGCTAGCCAAAGCTTTTTTCCCTGGGAAGACAAAAAATATCCTCAGTACTGCAGCTGGACAGACTATGACATTTAGGAGTAGGTCATCCTAAATGACATCCTACTTCCTTGTGAGTTACCAATTCAAACTGTATCTGAATGGGGCCCATGGCTGATTAGTTATCTATGGGAACAGCCTCATGTTCCAGCTTAAAAGTGAATTTACATCCCAGCTGAAGCTCAGCAGTTTAGCTGTCAACAATCCCAAGAAAATGAAGCAATAGACATCCTCCAAGACGACTGGAACATACTGGTAAGGGAATCTGAAGAAAAAATTGCACCAGCTGTGTTTCACTTCATTGATATCTAAAAAGAGAGGGTTTATTTCAGTGCTAGCAAAACTGGCAATACAATTAGCTTTGCTATTACACAAGCTCTACACAAGAAAAGTGTGCTTGCCTGTGAAACATTTCGTGTCATAATCCATCATCTCTCCCTCATTTCTTTTGGTTTTGTCACCCGATCTGAGAGTCTCTGTTATGGACACATAACAGAGAACACGCTACATAAAAGAATGAACAAACCAAGCACTGATCACAAGGGATTTGTAGATGGAAGAAAATGTTGATCTTATTCAATCTATTTCATATGATGAGTATTGTGCTCTAGAAAAAGTGTACATAGATATTTGCACTTGAAACAGATAAAATACATATGTGTTGATTTATGGTTTAAAAGGTCTTTTGAGAGCATGTATCAGATTGAATGTCAAAAACATTTCAGAACAAGAGTTCCCATTGTCATTTGGAAACTTATACAAGGTGTAACAATTATTGTCTTGGTTTAGAGATGCAGAAAGAACATAGGAAGACTTGCCATTGTAGCTGAATGTACAAATGGTCCTAGGTCATTTCAGGGAGTAAATTAAACAGCTCAATTAAGTCTAACACAAAAAATTATTCGAGCTGACCTGTGTAGTTTTACTCTCCAAAGTGAAATAGGAACAATCCTATTATTTGTTAAAACTTTATCTTCAGTATGATTTGAAAGCCTTTGAAGGTCTATATGCAGAAAGAAGATACAAATTTATTTGGGCAGGGAGAAAAAGGTAGGGGAATGGTTTTAGCTGTAGGAAACACTATGGAGAACTGTATTCGTATCAGGCCACTGCTATTAGAACCAAATCAAAACCTCCCAGAAAGTACTGAAATAATCCACACCAATTATTGTTAAGGAAAGCTATATACCCCTTCTGGGACTTCATTTTCATCCATTGATTTTCATCCATTGATTTTCATGATACATGCATAACACAGTTAAGAATTCAGAGCAGTAAATGAAAGTTGTATTACGTGTCTATGGTGAGGTGCTAAAATCAGTTTTCTGTTAAAGCATTACGTCTGTGATCTACCCCTTTTACATTGCCAGAAATAGGAATGTACACATGAGATGGGGAGACTGAAGGAGGATCTGGAAGAGACAGATAAAGGCTTTTGGGCATATGAGTCTGGTTTCACAGGATAAAGATCACTCCTCCGTTACCAAATCAAACCAGTCAACCTATGCAATTATAAGGAGGAGCTGGAATAATATAACATTTTAGGAATGTAAAACTTAGTCCTACTTGGTTTGCTTAAGGGGAAAGACACGAGCAGATAAAGGGAAAGATACAAAGTTTATAATCCGAATTTAAAAGTCTAGTAGCAATTGAACTACCTGGTTTATAATGGTTTATAATTGTAGAAAAAAAAAATGATGCATTGGTGGATTCAATATGCAGATTTTTGTATGCCGTTGAAGGATGGTACATGTTGCAACGACGTGACCATATTAAGGAGCAGAATGTATCTGAATATTGTTGAAAACAACTGTGACTGCTGCACAGAACAGGGTTACTAAGCCACTTCCAAATAAAACAGAAGTGGGTCAATTCATCCACTGATCTGCAGTAAGAAATATTAACATCTTCTCTGATCTCTGAAGCTACATAGAATTCACTGACACTGCAGCTAACTTTTCTGTACCACTAGAACACTGGCCAGGCTTGGCTTTCTCTGAGCCAGAGCCATCTGTCAGCAACGAGTCACAACTAATGAATGATCCAAAGAGAGGGAGCGGGTGTCTCCACTGTCAGTAAATACAGGATATGACATAGTTCCAGCCCAACACCTTTTACTTCAGATATGAAGAATGCAGCCGTGGTAGTTTGGAAGGAAGTTCCCATGTACCCACTTATAAACCTTTTACCTCCTAAATGTCATAGGATTGCTCTAGTCAACACACTGAACTAATCATTAAGCAATTCCATTTTGGAGTATAGAATTTATGTGGAAAGAGAAATGCTGCCCTTTGTTCAGCTCTAGTCCTGGAGCCATGCATGCACAGCTGTGTTGGCTCTGTAACTGTGACTGATAGCATTGTTCCCATTCTCTGTAGAACCTGTGGATTTAGGGAAAAACCTGCTATTTTACATTCCATTCAGATTGATGTAAACACCATCAATCAACAGCAAAATTTACTTCTAGCTTAAGAAAGATTTTTATCTGATTTGCACCAGAGAGCATCATACAAATAAAGAGCATATAAATGAAGTGCTGGTCTCCAGAAGCTTTTTTCCTTTATTCTGATTGTTACATTTTTTTTATTGTTACTTTTTTAGTGTCTAATTCTGAAAAAACCAGAATTTTCACTAAATTCACCATTAAGTCACAAAATATCCACCTAAATATTCTAAAACCTTCAAATTAAAATGTCAAAATGTGAATGTATTCTGAAGTATGTGCAACTATTTATAAGGTCTGTCCATACTTCCTGGAAGATCGATTGTCAATTTTCCACAGATGAAGACTAGACTGCTAATTTGCTAATTTTCTTCCTGAGAACAGGTACAGCACTTGACACTCAGCCGTTTGCTGTCTTTACTTACCTAAATAGGACGGTGGATCCCAATGAAGAATTGCCTGTCCTGAGATGTGGAAGCTGAAGCTGCTGTGCCAGAAGCCAGCACGGCCGTTGATGCTGCCTCACCAGCTGGCCCTGTCAGAGCTTTATGAACAGAGAAGGGGCTAGAAAAGTTCCAAACCTCACTGGTCTTCCATGCAACATGAATGCTGCAACTTTACTTAAAAGACTCACTGAGCCAGGCATAATCTCTCCTTTAAGCACAGGCCATTGAGGGACCTTTGAAGATACAAAAGGCACCATGACAACCATAAACTCAACCAGTTTACCAAAGAGAGAGCTTATTTTTAACACTGTTTGCCTCTAGATTAACCAGAGACTTCTTGTACAACCTTCCACATTCCTAAATCCACAGAAGTACTTGGGAAAAGGGCCATGTAACAAAAACCAGCATGCCACAATTCAGGTTGCATTAGCAAGGAGGAAGCACGAGGTAGGCACACAGTTAGAGGTACAGAGCAGTGCATGCCTGACTTAGAGGTAACAGAGAGCTTCAGGACTACTACTACAACAAACCCAGGAAACTATTTTGGAGATGAAGGAGAAGAATGCTTCAAGTACAAAAACTGTATTTATTAATTTTTTTTAAAAATCCCAACTCCCAAACTGACCAGTGCCTGCTTACACAGCAGACCTGAAGATCCAGCTATAAAGCTGGGCACAAAAGCAGCCTGTCTCCAGAGGCACTGTAAAGACAGAAAACAGATTTTTGAATGTAGCCACCAAAGTAAATTCTTCTATCTTTACACAGTTTACTGCAAAAGCAAATTCTGTAAGCTAGGATTTAGGAGTGCTTCTCATTCAAGTGTGCAGTGCCAAGATCTGGACAAAAACCAATTGGCAGATTTTTCATAAGCTGGTTGTCAGCTGCAAGGTTAAAACTCTTTGCACAGGAAGCACAGTTGAGGAGGGATTATTTCAAGAGCCTGGAACAAACTCCCACAAGAAGCAATAAACACTTTAAATATAATTTTCTTTTCCTGACACACTTTGACCTTGTTTTTGCTAACAAATATAGCATATATATATATATATATATATGGGGAATTAGAATAACAAACTGCATTTGACAGTGAGCCCTTGCTTATTGAAATCTGGGACAGCGCTCACATGCAACAACTACAATGAACAACATAGTAAATATATTTATTGACTTGGTAAAATTAGAAATTTATAGCAGTATTGTAGAGTAGCTTACAACACTTAGATAATTAAATAACATTATTACTTTTTGATAACATGGTCTAGATTACACATTTTTCTTGTGATACTTTTACAGAATAGATCAACTGCATATCTTGTACAGATGCTCTGAAAAACAATCTAGTTGGGGAAAGGGCATTTAGTGCAAAACTAACATTCAACATTGAAAAACAGTGCAAAAAGCACTACTGAAAAATTTACAGTAAGCCAGTAATTCTCACACTTTGCTAATAAACCCACAAAATTTTTTTCCACTTTTTGAGTGTGTTAGGCCTTGTTTTGAAGTCATATTATTGCTTCACCAGTAGCAGTGCTGTTTCCAGAGAAGTTAGAAAGGCAGAGACCTCCATCTATAAAAAAGAATTTTGTTATGCTCTCTTAATTCCTGTATGCCTTCTCCAGAGATATCATTACTGGATTCTTTAAACTACTAACCTGGTCCTACCTAATGGAATTGTTAAAAACTGTATTTTAAATATGTGCTTGTAAAACAGTTAAGAGCTGTTTTGTGAGTATGACTTGGGTTCTTCCCAAACATAACAGTCAAAGCAGTTACAATAAAAAGTGCAGAAGAAAACTATTAAAGATTTCAATTTTACAGTTTGAAACTGACTGTGTTGGCAAGCAATTTTCTCTTAAGCTTAATAGAAAAGCTAAATTACTGTACCTGAAACTTGTACTGAAGGTATCTTCCAGTACATCTTTCGACCATAATGCAAAGACTGGACAAATCAAATAATGACTTAGGTAAAATAAAAAGGTAAGAACTAGAAGGAGTTCTCTTGCACTAAGGCTGTTTGTCTGTGGCCCTGAAAGGCAGTTCTGTTCTTTTGAATTTTGTTAAATAAAGATACTCTGGCCATCAAGAAGAACATAACTCCTAAAGACAGACTTGACCTTTTCTTAAAGCTGTTTACTGTATCAGAAACTTACATATAAGAACTTGAAAATGCCATACTTTTCAGCCAGTTCTGTCATATACCACAGCTAATACTGCAATTAAAATAGAATAATAGTGAAACTGACCCCCACCAAAAACACAGCAGGTTTTAAGTTTTATTTCTGAAATGCTGATATACACCGTATTAATTACAGGTTTTTTTTTTTTAAAGTTATCATATTAATGAAATGGGTTTAAGTTTTAATATAATGACAAAATTAAAGGTAGGAAGATAATCTGAATGTTGTAACAATTCTCAGTTGTCACGCTGCCATCCAGGTAATGGTGTTTCAGTCTTATTTCTGGCCAAGCTGGGATAGCTAAACATGAAGAGACAAAAAGTCATTAGATTGCTAATCTTATTCTTTCAGACAAACTAATATCCAGTTTATACAGCAAATATTTCTGTCCTATAAGCTTTGTTTGTCTCTGAGAATCAAAAGTCTGCTGGTAATAGAATATTTAATGCATACCCTCAGAGGAGAAGACCTGAGCTTCAAATCTTCAGATTTGAATACATCTCATGAAGTAAAGGTACAGTGTACACAGTCAAGACAAAAAAAAAAGTTAATTAAGCTGAATGAGGAGTTAAAAGCTAGCAAGTACCATTCGTGTCCTCGAAGTGCAACAACAATTAATTTAGTTCTTTAAAATGTAGTTTTGAATAATCACTTGTTCTCATCTTACTAGGACATAAAACCATAGGTGGTGACAGCTACTGAAGGGCTGCTATTTGCTGACCACCATGAGTAATTTTTATTTTGTATCTGTATTGCAATGAGGCATAGAGAAGTAATGATGTTTTTAACATCACTAAAAGACAGATTTTAGTATAGGTATGGACACCAACCTCCCACTAGGCCAGTACTTTTATATCTGTATATCTATAGATATTTATACACCAGGACAAAGGTTTAAAGATCTTGTAACTTGAAAAAGTTGCAAGAATACCCTGGAAAGACATGCTGTTTGTGAAAGTTCCAAGAACTGACTAATTTTTTTTCAGTAGAATTTATGTAAAGGCAATTATTATGAACTTGTTCACCTGCATTACCTGTGAACTCACATTGATAACAGGCCTTCAAGAGAGAATTATAAATAATGACTTGAAAACCCCACTTCAAGCAAATGAAAATAGGTAACAAGAACATGTATTAATCTCTCACAGATTAATCTGGGGTTTTTTTGGTAAAAATCCATGGAGACATAGAGTTATATAAATTGATTTACAGATAAGTAATAAATATTGTAGAGATTATCAAAGTTATCTACCTGTTTCATAAACTGTGTAGCATTAAAAAGTTCACTGCAGCCATACAGGACATGTTTGCCTTGTTTACTCTACAAAAGAGAAGTCCATAAGAAATCAATTATTTAACAGAATAGCAGAAAATTAACAAGTGGTACTTTTTTAAGCATCTACAGAAGGAAATTAAGGGATATACTAAATTCTTTTGCACAAAGCAGTATGCTAGTCTCGTCTTGGAGGCTCCCTATGGCTTGCAATTTTGATGACACATTTTCAGCATGTTGAATTGAACTTGGACAATACATTTATTTTAAGGCACAATCTACCTTAATGACATTATAAATATTTGCTTTTTGACATTGTGAGATAGTCCATTCTAGCACAGAACTACAAATAATTGGATTTGAGGGCTCCTCTTAATTCTTCTACAAAAAATCCCCCAAATGTCAAAGCTGAATGAACATTGCTTCCTGTTTTAGAAAGTTTTAAAATACTTTCTCTGTGGTTTCAGAGGCAAACTGGCAAAACGGACAGTGCTTAGAAAAACAAAGCAGTGAATAAAATCTCTGTGGTATCTGCTTGCAAGAACAGAGCTGTTGATTTTTCTCTTTTTTATTCTGGAGAAAGACTGATTGAATTTGAGAATAATTAATAAGCTACATCTGTGGAAACAAGAGATGCTGGAAGTCTACCACATGGAAAAGCAAATTTTGTTGGATAAGACTGTGTCACCTGGGAGAGGCACACAGGTTTCCAGGTGCCGGGAGGGAGAATGAAGGTTTTCATTAACCTTCCTTGTTTTTTGAAGAGCAAAGGGCTATGTGGAATAAAGGAGTCTTCCCCCTTGGCAGGTCATCTCCCATTGCTCAAGTACACAGTCTGAGTGGAGAAACATACAGCACCCCTCAGCTGTGACAACTGTGATGAAAAACCTCTGTTCACAGGCTCCAGAAGAAGAAAGAGTATGTTCAACTTCTCACTCTCCATAAGATCTAACATTACCATTTCCACAGTTTTCAGTTCCTTCTGTCCTCTCCATCTATGAAATGACCTCCTGTTTGCCCTCTTACTCCACTGAAACTTCAGCTTCCTGCCACTTTATATGAAGTGCTGAGTGTTTAACTTGTCATCACTCAAGTGCCTTGTATATACACATACACAGCAAACCTCAGCTCTGTCAGCATGCAGCTAGAACCAGAGAAGTGAACTAACCTCTAGGGAATTCAGAGATTTTTTTAGTAGGAAGTAACAAATACTCATGCTACTGGGCATCTTTTGGATTGATATAGTACCTAAAGTGGCTTTGGGTAGACTAAGGAGCAAGCTAAACATTTGACAAAGCACTCTGCCACAGGCAGATGCCTCACTGAATTAATTATCAAGGATAGTGATGAGTGCTAAGCCAAATCTAAATGATTTCTTTAATTTACATTCCTCTTCCTATCCTTTCCCCTCTCCAGACCAGCTCTGTTCCAAAATGGCTGCCTGTTACAGGGAGAAACTCAGCACACATGTTCTGACTTTGCATTCTTCAAGATTTACCTGGACATAAAGCCCTCATGTGCTTTGTAGAATAAATGTTTTTCAATGATTAATGCTCCATATTTATTCTTTTGTGTGAAAAGCCTCAATCCTGTCTACCAGAGGACAGGACAACTGTACCATGAACAAGGTTAAGATCAGGAAGAAAGAATGGTAGGCTGCTGCTGGTAAATAATTTATTACCTTCTTCAGAATTTTACTAAGGTTACTCCTGGAAAAGTGCTTAAATAATTTAATTCCTGGAAAGTGCTTAAATTCCACTCCTGCCTCCCAGGAACTGTAATGATTTAGGTATTTGTCTCCATCCACTGATTTTTGGTATACATGTGTTCTGCTAGTCTGGCCAGTTGGAACCAGAGAAATTAAATTGTTACATCAGCATTACACAGTTGGTTACATACTTTATTCCTTGTGTATATGACACCTTGTATGATTTCTACACAGAATCAAATGATGCAGTTTAACAAGAATGAGCTTCTATTAAATCAGTACTGAAAACTTCTAAATGTGGGTAAGTAATAAATGCTTAGATATTGATGCCAATCTGATATTTGCTGTAACAGATAGCACAGTATTTGCATTATGTTGGCTTCTGAAACAACATACTTTATGCTCAAGTAAGACTGTCATACAATCAAATGCTATTATCTGCAGGTCTGAGTTTGAACTGACTCCATATTGCCAAGATGCATATGAAAAAACACTGGGGTATTTCTTTGCAAGATTTATGAAAACTAGAGAATTCTAGTTCCTTACTTTCAAGGTTATGATATGCTACAGTTGCTTTATTTAACACCAGCACAGGAAAACTACTGACAGGACCCTAAAACAGGTTAATTCAGTTTGCTACATCTGCTGACAGTTTTTAACAATGTTGGTGTGTATGAACACAAAATAAAAGAGAATGCAGTTTGTTTACTCAACTCCAAAGAGCAACATGAACAAAATACAAGAAACAGTAAGTTTTTGTTGGTCTGAACTAGTAATCCACAATTTCTACTTACATTCTTTTTTTCCCAGACTCGGTATAGAATAAGGATGTTAAGGCTAATTTCATAGACTTTGTCTCCTAAATACTAAATATTACAGAAAACATGCTCTATCTGGTTTCTATCAGTAAGTTAAGGACTACAACTGAGAGAAGTACACATACCTTTATGTAGTCAATAAGATTTTGATATTCAATATAGTTGCCACCTCCAACTACAAATACTATGGCCTAAAAGACAACAGACACATTATTAGAGTATGCATTCAAGTTCTTCAATTTCAGTAGTGATACATCAGATTGTTAAACCTACAACAAAAATCATCACTATCACACTGCAGTCTCATAAGAACTGGATACAGAACCACTGCTTCCTATCCGAAAGAAGATATTTGAAGTTTTGGTAGGATGCAGAATAGCAAGCTGAGAGCTTTTAGCGTGTTACTCTCTTCTATTAAGACATACTTGATACGTATACAGTTTCAACATGTTCCTTTTTTTGTCTGGAGATGTGACCACAGGAAGAGTTAAAATATTTCCATGGATGCTTAAGAAATCATTTGGGCTGTAAATAAAATAGTTCTGTCATAAAGAAATACACTTTTTCATTATTTTTTCCCTTCCCACCTACTACCAGCAATAATTTATAATATTACAGGTAAAGACCACCATTATTTTCTGGGCTGTGTTTAAAAGAGAACAATTCATTACTAGAAAAAGGGGACTTAATAGTTGTATTATTGTTGTTAGCATACATTATCCAAAGTTGTTTGACCATACTATATGACTTTTGCATAGACTTTATGTTACTACTGACATTTTTGGTACGACCATCTGTAGCCATACATATATTTATGATACCACATGGTATTTCTTTAGTTATGGAAGATAATTAGGACGTTTCATGAGAAATCCGAGACATTTGTATATTGCCAAGGCAAATATTTTGCTTATGAAACTTGGTAATAAGATCAGATATGACCTTTACTATTTGTAAATACTTATGTAGAAAAATACTGAAAGTTACAAGCATTTATATGAAATGGTAACATTCATTATTTTGCTTTTTTCGTTTAATTGCAGAGACTCTTTAAAATAGTCACTTAGTCACCTAGTGGTCAACACTGTAGTTTAAGGCTGGACAAAGGATTAAATCTACATTAAATCAGCATTCTGAAAACCTGGTCTAAAGATGGGGGGTTTAAATTGCTCACTCAATTACAATATTAGTAAATCCCTGTTAATCACCTTCAGAAGAATTTTCTGTATTTTTTTCTCCAGTATTAGTTAATGCTTACATAGTCCTTTGAAGATGAAAAGCTTCAGAATAACAGCTAATGATAATTTATACCAGATATAATTAGTCTAAGTTCTTTTTTGCAAATAAGACCTCTCATTTTCTTAATCATGATCATCAAAAATGACTGTACTTCAGGATTTATTTATTTTTAACACATGAACATTGAAAAATAATTTCTACATGACTTACCTCCTGGAATGGATTTTTATTTCTTGGAACTGAGCTATAAAAAGAAACACAAAAAAACCCCAACACAAATTTCATTACACATTAATAGAAGTATGCAAAATACGCATCATGTACCCACTGTGTTTACGGACTACTACGTAATATTGGACAAAAATATAAAATAGAACAATAACTGCCTTTCTGCATTCATCCTCCAGGTATTTGATTTAAATGACAACAATCTTCCATAGTTTAAAAGCTCTAACTACAGTGCTGTTAGGAGCAAATACAATGAGTAAAAAATGTCACCAGCATTAGCACAATTCATGGCACTTAGAAATCCTGCCTCCTGGAGTCCTAGCTAGGTAAGCCAGTCAGTTTGCAGTGCCTGCAGACACACTTACTAATGCTTACAAATCTCAAAAACTACTATAGGCAGCAGTTATGTAAGGATTAGATTGATTGAAGGAGGAAGAGGAAAATCACAAGTTTGTGTGGTACAGACTTCTCCATTTGAGTACACAGGCAGGTAGAAGGGAGAGTGGGAGAAACCTCCCTTCCTGCATCACCTTGCAGCTTCAGAGGGAAGGGGAAAGTGAAGAAAAAGCTGTGAAGGGTCAGTCTGCTCTCCTGCCCTTTGCTCTCACAATACCACTGCCCTCCTGCCCTGTACTGGCCTGCAGCCCCAGGTAGTCAAATACATCTTATGTTCTAACATAGATTAAAAACTGCATTTTCCCCTATTTCAAGACATTTTCGCTGAATGACCACGATCGACTGACTCAACACAGATTCCAGTGTATCAGAAAAATAGGTTTCAAAAAGGAATGGCTCTCTCTAATGTGTTGCTTTGTCTGTCAGGAATACTACAGACTTCCCATAAGTAAAACTGTTACCCCAATTCTTGCATCTTTTGAGTATGATATGACAAATCCACATACATTTTGGGTCATCCTCTCAGAGGACAAGGCCTGTTTATACTTGAGATAGGCTTTACACAGGATAGAAAGATACTGTTTTGCTAAGACTGAATTACTGCAATGCAGTTCCTACTCTATTTAAAACATAGTAAGTGGAAATGCCAGTATTTCTTAAAATGGGAGTAGATTAGAAAATAAAATTAGTCACTTTTTAATTAAATCCATTAATTATACTATTTTATAGCACTTTGTCAAGACAACTAACCTATGTTTTTATTGTCTACGTAATATTTGAAGGGAGAATTAGACAGACCACTATGAGTTTTGCTCAAATATGATTTAAGGAATATAACTTGAGTTTACATAAAAATCCCAAACAAGAAATTAAAAGCTCTTCCCTATGACGATTATTATAGCTACACAGAATGCCACATTTATAAACTGCTGTAAATGAATATTTCTACATTGTTTAAAGCAATGTAAGAACTATACAGAGTGGAGAAAAAAAGTGAGAAAACCCTTTGGCTTGAGTGAAATAAATCTTTGCACTTCTGCAAAACATCCACCAAAAATGCTATAAAAGCATAACAAAACAGTGACAGTTGAAATCAAAATGAAACATAAAATACTAGCACTTTTCTGATAATTTCAAAATTTGCTTATCTTTGAAATGATATAATCTGTAATACTTTTCAATAAAACATACATGTCCACTTACTTTCCATGTTTCAAGAACAAAAGCAGAGACAGAATTTTCATGCAAATAACTAAAACCAAGCCTGAACCTACTTTATCCACATTGATCCTGTAATAAACTGGTGCAACTAAATGAGATGATTGTTTTCTCACAGGTTCGATGACAGTTATTTTTAGAAGGTATATTAAAATTAAGTATCTTCTCTGTTTCTAGGATATTAAATTAGGTGAGACTATCAGACAGTTATTGTTTAAAGATACAAAGCAAAAATAAAGATTACTGGTGTAATTCCTCTTCCTCTCTTTTACTGGCAAAATAAATTATATCCAAGTCTCCCTTCACATGCACATGAATATAAAATGCGCCCCATCCTATACAAAAGTGAATGAAGTCAACTTTTAATCATTTTTTTTAAACATATTAACAAAATTATTAAAGAAGGGTTGTATTCAAATCAAAATAGTAACTGTTTAAAAAGTGACAAAGAAATTTCTATGCACTATCCAATGACTATTTAACTTAACAGTGAGAACTCACAGAGTTTCAAAGAAACCAAGAAGTACAACTATGAAGAACTCTAACATCTATTATTGCTAAATATTGATGCACATTCCTGTGACTAAACTGATGTACATGTTAGCATTTGTTTTTTTAGATTCTTTTTTTCAGTGTTATAAAAATTTATCTGGTTGATCCAAGTTCCCAATTGTGAATTCCTTCAACACCAACTGTCTTGACTTGGAATTAATGACTAAAATGAATTACTAGTAGTCAGCAAGTAAAATAAAAATAGATTTTGTTAAGTTAGTCTTTTCATGGAGTAAAATGAAAGAAGCAAAACTCACCTGTCACTGCCTCGTAGCATCTTGGGGTCAAAATATCGGTAGTCATCTGTCTCCTATTAAAAAGTATGATTTTATCTCAAAAGATTGGAATTTTGGCTTATGAATTTTTGCTTGTATATATTACATTAAACATTACATTAATTGTTCAAACCAGTATCATTTTCCATCACATCATTCTACGTTAATTGTGGTATCCACTAGTATTTATAAAGTTTGTACACAACTGAACCAGTACAGAATAAACAACAGTGAGAAGCTATGAAGGGTGCTATTGAGCTTTTTATTTCTGGTTCATCTAAAATTGACTATCACACACTTTCCAAAAAATACACTGGTTACATAATAAATCCCAACAGAAAGACAGTATGCAGAAAGAAAAATTAAGTTGTTACCAGCTTTAGAGGAACACTGATGGTTAGTTATAAACACCAAAATTTTCCAGGTTACGGAGATCTGCTACTGATTTACCATTATAAAACAAAACACTTCTGTGGCAATGAGTGCTAAAGACAAGACAGATCAAAATCTGCTACTGTTATGTAACTTATCCTTCTCATTTCATGATTTATGACTACTATTAAACCAAAATTAAGCTCTTGAAGAAGAAATGACTTCCACAAGAATTTGAAAAGTTTTACTGTCTAAACTACGCAAAAAATTTCTTCACACAGAACAGAGAGGCCCTTCCAATATTTTTACTGGCAACAAGCAGGATTTTTGCCAATCAGTATGGATGAAAAACAAACTCCTTAGTAACTCCTTCTGACAACTTCTTGGCTTTCTCCTGTTTCTAGACTACATTTTTATCCAGGTACTGTGAAGTTCAGTTTGTCAGTAAACTGCATGCAGAACTAAGTTGATTTCATCTGTGTGCTTACATGCAAAGACCTCTGAGTTTTGGTGATTCTGTAGAGCAGAAATAATACTTCTTGAGTAGTAGACATATTGTCTGGGGAATTTACTAGAGCTCACAAAGCATGACTACCTCTAATACTAAAAAGTATTTAACATACATGTGGTGGTTACACACACAGAAAATAAATCTATTTGATATTACAAACTTTTATGTAATTACAGAAAATAACTCTCTTATCTTGAAGTTTGGCTTTTTTAAAAAAATAATTTAGATCTAATTTCACACTGAATCTCCGTAAAAAGCTTTTATTTGCTCCACTGGGAATTTCAACTACTGGAGTCTGCCAGCATTCATGATTTGGCAGCTTCATACCTAAAGGTGGTATAGCGACTCTGGGGTAATGAGAGAGCTGGGAATGGACAGATATTGATTGACTAAAATTGAGAGGTATTTGAGAAACCTTTACCTGGGATAAAGAGATGCACTTTTTCTGCTTATTAGAATGAATTACAGATTAATAACAGAACTAAAAATCAGAGTTAATAAACACATGACAAACATTTACTCCTGAACATATTACTGCTGTGTTTTTTCACTGTGGGCTTGTATAAGTAGACACACGGCATGTGGTAAAGCAATAGAAATGTGATAACCTAGGGATTTTTTGTTGTTTTTGTTTAAACACACTACACTATTCCTGCTGAAATCAGTGCTGAGGGGGCAGGGAAAAGAAGCCCCACTAAATTTTATTTTCTTTAAGATACCTACTCTGCCAGTAAAAACAACTGTATGGCGCTTTCCTCACACACAACTGAATTGGTGACTTCCCTAAGCAATTCCAGAAGAAAATGAATACTTCTGAGATTATAAACTTAGTTTTCAGTATTTCAAATTATAATAGGAAAACACCCATGGAAATGTCATTGACTTTCAGTCTGTATTTGTTTTTCTGCAGAACCTAACAGGACTACTTTGGATTAAGGAAACCTGCTTTCAGAATTTTTCTTTGTAATGCATGAAAGGTAATCCTACAATAAATCCTACCTAAGTTTGAAAGGTCCCATATACACTGAAAGGGACAGTATTAACCAAAATACAGATTCATTAATATACATCACAAATAAGATCTATCTACTTCTTAAGTCAATACAAATGTACACACTGTACTGACAGAGGCTAAACCACTTTGTAAAGGTTTACTTTTCGAAGACTGTCCTCACTCAGTAATCAAACCATTTTCTAGAAGATCCTCAGAATAATCTCCGTAACTCTATAGCAAATGATGGTCAATTTCATAACTATGGATTAAAATTTGTGTATACTTGACAATAAGATTTTTTTTGTTTGTTTAGGAAGATTTAAGGTTTTAATCAAGCTCTATTTAATGACACCAGAACAAAGCAAGTATGTTATTAGTTTTATGAACATTTGAACATATTATTTTTCATCAATTATGAACATATTACTAAAATACAACCTTAAAAGCAATTGCTTAAAATCGTGCTTTTAACAATAAATATTATTATTTAAAATACCCACAAGTAACTGATTACTTTTACGGTCATCAAGGAATGTTTCTGAATACATTTTTCAAGA
This sequence comes from Corvus moneduloides, assembly GCF_009650955.1. Taxonomy (NCBI): domain Eukaryota; kingdom Metazoa; phylum Chordata; class Aves; order Passeriformes; family Corvidae; genus Corvus; species Corvus moneduloides. The sequence goes on from NC_045481.1 coordinate 27,769,492, forward strand.
AAAGGTTAACTATAGTTAATCTAGGAAAATTTAAAAAATTGCAAGATGGCATTATGGCCCCTAAGAACTGTTCTAGCATTTCCTGCTTCTGAAAAACTTGAAAAGCATGGGTGGCAAGGGTGTAGACTTATTTGTCCTTGCTGGGGAGACAAAAGAAACAGCAGAGACAAGCAACACACAAAGTAATTTACAGACAGCCCCACAGAGTTTTGCACAGGATACCATTCTAAATAGGTTTAAGATTTCAACTAACAATAATATATGTGAATGTTTGTGGTACAAGTTGTATTTACATTTAATCTATTTCCTTTACTGTTTCAGTTAATATCTAGAAAATAATTTACATTACTTACATTCATTGTAATAATTGTTTGACTTCTCAATAATCTGCTCTAATTTTGCATTAGGCCTTTTATCTGTATGTACATTTCATACACTGATTACTGTGGCTAATAAGATTCCTAGAACTACAAAGGAGATTTTTTTCTGTGTTGTAAAAAAATAAAATCTTGAACTTTTTTACTCTCTCTTTTTGTTTTGCCTGCAGTGCAGCAGTTTTCTGTTCTGGGGAATAGAAAAGAATCCCACACATCAGAAGATGAACAGAAGCCACAATGGTGTATTTCCACACATTGACCTTTTCAGATACAATTTCACTTCTGTTGATGGTACAGCAAGTCTAAACACATTCCACAATGATTCTCTGGCTTGCTTCTTTTAGCTGAAACTTACTCCCAAACTTGCTGTCAGTTTTCCTGCAGGTTAGGAGAATCAGTCTTTAGGGATTGCCTGGTCTCCTATGACTTGAAAAGTGGGACTCCCTGTTTTTTGCCATTGAGTATCAGTCTCTGCCATGGCAGTGGAAGAGGAAGCTGCTGACTGACAGATGGCCCAATCACTGCTTTTTTAAGCGAGAAGATCAGTGTTCTCTCCAAATTATCAAAGTGCTGGTAGCTGTTTTCTACTAAGCAAAATGTGAAAAAATCGAGTCCGAAAAAAACCTCCTATGACTTGTAAACTTTTCTAATTCAACTCCTAAACTTGTAGCCTGAGGAAGCTAATGTTTACTTTTTAAAAAACTGTTTGATTTTTCACCTTCTTGTAAGTTATCTATAGTTTTAATTTCAGCTTTCTATGGTAAGTGTTGTGGGTGACCTCTGCTGGTTGACTAAATAAAGTAAGCCCTGTACATTCTCCAAGTCTTTCAAACAGGAAAAACAATCCACTAACACTGGAAACAGTGTAAATGCCTTTGTTTGTTATGAGGAAGTAAATTATCTGCTAAGAATCATGACGTATATCATCTATGAAGTACAGTTTAAGAAAATAAAGGATTACTTGCATGTTGATAATTTTCATATTTTACCATTATTTTTCTCTCTGTACATACAGTTAATACCTGAAGGTGAAAGTGGACTAAGAAGAATGTTTTAAATCTACTAACCAGTGTGAGATATTACAATTGTATGTCTCTGACTGATGCTGATGGCATTAAAATAGGAAGACTGATACGATGTGGCAAACATTAAAGCTTTCTAAATGAGGAGATTTTCTCTAAGAGGTGACTTTTTCAGGACAAGTATGTGCACAGGTTGGTTGTATATAAGGAACAAAATACATGGCAAGAAGAATGCCTTCATGCATAAACACTCAGGCCTACTTTTAGTTGTAAGTTCTAGTAAATGCCTTGATTGTGTCAGTAACATGTAAGCATTTCAAAAATTTGTAACATATGAATTTAAAATAGTCTGGGTAAATTTTCACAGAAACAAGGCAAGAAGAGGACTTTTCTGACAAAAACCACCTCTGCTTGCAAACAGAATGACTGAATCAGTAGTAAAATATTTTCCTCTGCATAGCAAAGTTTAAAGATGCGGGAAATGTAATTTTCCCTAATACACCTCTCTGTAAATACTTCACTTCTGAAATTGTGCTCTTTAAAAAAAAACCAAACACCTTGACACAAAGAAAATTTCAGTCCACAGGCTAATGCAGAAATTTAGGAGCAACAGAAGCTCAGTACAACACAAGTCTAATAGAAGCACAGAATAGGAAAAAGCTAAAAAATATTAGTTCAAATGAGACACCATAAATTGCCATTGTTTAGAGACTAGTGAAAAAAGTCTTATTAAATAGTTATGAAAATGGTTCTATTCTTGAATACAGCATGATTGGATTCAACTGCACTACCATGAAAAAAATTAGCCATAGCATATTACATATCACAGCTTTAAGATTTCGTTTGTTCCACCTCTCTCTGTATGAAGGCAATTGTACTCACAGGGTTTGACTTCATCTCCATAAGGTTGTCCAAAATACGTGTGACTGGCAGATTCTGTAAAATATAATGTGTAATTAATGGAATGCTGAAATGCTTACTAAGAACTATTCCCAGTCACATTATTACTTACGGAAGAGTTTACAGAGCATTTGAAATACTATTTTAAACAGTTTTCCTCTTATGTTCTGTAAAGGTTAAGCTTATTATTATCACCTGAATTACTTTTCTGTAAAAAAAATGCAAACATCTAAGGTGCATATAGCTAGGGGACAAAGATAAGACATAAAGTGCAAAAAAAGTGTGAAGATAAGAACAGAGCTGTATTTAGCTATTACCAACATATGCAGACGTGATCAAATATGAATTCTTATTAAAAAAATACTTTGCAGTTAAGGAAAGAATTTTAAAGCTGATGCTAATAATTAAGGGTGTAATTCTAAAACAGAACTAATGTTGTCAAAGAAATGGGTAAATAAAACAACCCTGGCAACAAATGCTTGGATAAACTGCAAAGGAATAAACTGGTGAAATTCAAGATTACTGTTCTTATTTAACACGAAAAATGTCACCTTGCACGAAATACCTGAATATTAAAGAGTTAAACTACTTCAGTTATAATAAACTGAGGGTGAGTTTACGTAGCAACAGGATTGGAAATGGGTCTTGACAGAATGTATCAAAAGAGGACATTCCAAAGGATGATCTACATATTACACTGAAAAACCCATGTGAATCCCTGAATTAATGAAGGAAAAATAAAAAGTTAGCTTTAATAGAAATACCACAGACCTACATTAGGCTTACAAATATGAGGAAGAATGGCTTTTCATCTGGCTACCCTAAAATACCTGGAGAAGAAATTAAAAGCCAGAAAAGGCGTATCTTGGAAACATTGGCAAATCGACTTCTTGCTCACTCAGAATGGAAAACAATGCAAGCCATTTTGTACAGAATAATATTAACTCTTTAAAGCCACACATTTAAAGAAATGACAAAATGTTTAACACAAGAAGAGGAGAAAGTCTCCTTGAGAATATAATTATTTTCTATTATTACAAGGAACAGTTTATCTGAAGAGTTCTCATAATATATAACACACAGGCAAGCTGCATATTTAAATTTTCCTCAATCACATTTCATGATATACCACTGAGTTGTAACTCTGCAATGCAGATAGCTTATCATATCTACACATAATGAAATTCCTGCAGAATTAACTTCATTAACTACCCTACAAAAGTGAGACCCCATTTTTAAACTTTTATGTGATAGCTGATACCTTTCATGTTATGTCTATAACAGGCTGAATAAACAAACAGTGACAATGATAAGATTAAGTAGGTCAAAAAGACAAACCTTTAGTTAAGATTTCATTTTATCTAGTTCTGATATGTTGTATTTCTAATTTAAATTCTGACTCTTCAGAGTCAGATAGATATTTATTTATTGCCATCTGATGAAAGTACATATTGGGAAAATGATGCATCCTCTACAGAGAAGCAGGTTTCTGGGAAGCACAACTCAAAATTCCAGCTACAAGTTACACAACCAGTTTCTTTTTTGTTGTTGTTTGTTTTCTTTGGGGGGTGTACATTTACATGCAAGTTATGCTCAAAAATATTTTAAAAACTTAGGTGAATATTTGAAGGTGGTCATGTCATTATAAACATACTTGTATTTTCCTGCACATTACAAGATTATGGTTGCTGTACATTACACTTATATGGGAAAACAAGAAATGTTTGAATTGTAACTAAACAGAGAACTAACACTTTCAGCCTCTTAATCACTCCAGAATAGATTAACTTAATACATGTAGTTCTAAGTGAAGATACAGATAGTTAATATTTTTTTGTTTATGAAGGTCTAGTCTACTTTGAATATTCCAAAGCTGTTCTTTTTATAATGCTGGAATCAGTCTTAATTGCTACAAAGAGGTCTTCAAAGAAAATGTGAACATTATTTGTCACTTATCTGAAAACTGGAAGTTACAAAGTGATAGATCTATCCATAAGCAGAGATTTATGTTTACTTGTTTACTGTACAATGAATTTTATTAATATAACAAAGGTACTGAAATTTCCAAATCTTCACAATACTCATGATAGACTTTTTAATTGTTTTTTTAAACTTACTTGTTGCTTCAGTACCAAGTTCTTCACTCCTTCCATTACAAACTGTGATCCTGTATTCATAACACGTGAAAACAGACTGAAAAACCAAAATAAAGATGATGTGTAGGACCTTTTTAAAAAAATTTGTATTCTTAAGCTTTATACTGACATCCAATTCCCAATAAAGTCAATAGGACCTAAGCACTAAGTAACTCAGTTTGTCATAAAATATATTCCTCACATCACATGGCAAGCAAGCGTATGGGAATACACCTGTAATCTACCAGATAGATCCTCACCTATCAATGGGAGTCTTGGATTCTAGTCTTTAATCCACTGAACAGTTTATTTTAATACTTCAGTAATGTAAGGATTGGAGTGCTCCTTTCAAGTGGGTCTAATCACCAGAGTTAACAGAGATGCTGAGCATCTCCAACAAACCAAGCAGCAATTTTTCCAAGTGAAACAGCACTGGAATTCTCTGTAACCATACCACACCACAGATTCCTTATGACAGTGATGGTGCATTCCTGAAAGCAGAGCTGGTAATGAGGACTGAAATCCTCCGAAGAATGGAAAGACCCAAGTCCGATATCCTGTATGGGATATATGTAACTGTAGCACAGTTCTTGTGTCTTGAAATAAATAACTACACCTTTCAAAAAGCAGGCAGACACTCAGTCCAGGAGTCTCCAAGGAAATAGCACTGTCTTCTTGCATCCCTGACAGTCTCCAAATCCAGGAAAGAACTCATTTTGAATATACAGGGCTGTGCTTATCTTCTGCCATTGACTGCTTAAGGCTCAAAGTGATGGCTGTCATAGATCCAGTTCCTGGTGCTGAATTCTTCTCCTGTGAGAGTGCATTTAATATGCAGGTGCAGAGAGCACTGTATTAAGATAGTTTGTGAATTTAGTCCCAATCCTTTTATTTTCCTTTCTGTGTGTACTATACACTTTTAAGGGAAGATAAGTGCTTGTAATCGTCTGTAACTTAAAAATTTTACAAATAGGGAGATGTTTTGCTCTGGGCCATGTATAGCACTAAACACACTTTCAGCACTACTAAAATAAGATAGAAGAACCCAAAGGCTAACAGAAAATTAATCAAAAGCCTACCCCAAAGGTTTAGGTGTAGTGTTTCCGTAGCTGGTTGGAGCTGAAGCCATCTTAGTGAAAGCCCTGTGAAAGCAGGGATAGAAATCAAGAATTTATCTCATGGCACACACTGCTGTAGAACGTTCCACTCTAGTCATCTGAAAGTGAAAAAACCTCTGCATTTCAAACTCTTTCAGGAAGTAACTATTTATTAAATGCATCCCTCTTGCCTACAAATACAATAGGAATTAGATTTTATAGTTAAAAGACAAAGATTTCATTCAGATACCATGTAAAACTAGAATAACTGATATACAACTCTTTGGTATGAGCAAAAAAAACTTTGGAGTCTGAGCTAGCACAACTTTTCATTTAATTCAGTAAGTTGTTTCTGTCCTGGCTCATTAAGGGCACTACTAAATGTCATATTCTATAGAGTTCTGGCACTACTGGAGGTTAGTTTCAAAATAAGATTTGCATGTATTACCATAACAATGAAAGGAAAAACTTATCTCAAATGAATGTTTAAGGATAATTTAAAATGTAAGAGAAGTAACACATAAGTCCTGAATACAATGCTAGATTCTGTGAAATTACCCAATTAGCCTCATAAAGGACAAAAAAGAAATTACTTACTTCCATTGTTTTATGTAGCTCAAAGGAGCGAGATTACAACCTGCATCCATCAATGCTTTTTTGTACTGCTCCAAATCAATCTGAAATCATAAAGTGGAAAATTACAAAAGGTTGAAGCTACTCTTAAATCCATGTGGAAAGACAAGATATTCTTATCTAAATATTAAATAACCAGTGCAAAGTTACAGCATTGACCCAAGTTAAAAAGTAATTATGAGTCTTAATCTCATTGCCTACCAAGTATGGAAATAAAACTTGAAATAAAATTTGCCATGAGTAGATCTCATTAAACTGAACAGTGTTTGTGGAATTAAATCCTGGGGACTTTCAGATACGGGAACAGTCTTTTATACTAGCACCAACAGAATGCTGGTTTCTGTACAATGTCAAAACAGTAAACAATAAACAAAGGAGCTAGTATACATTTATACAGATAATTTCTATTCATCTAATCAAACATTTTTTCCATCAGATAATGTTCCTACAATGTAAGAATTTTCCTTGAAATTAATCATCCTAAATTCAAAAGAAATACGAAGAAATTGTTTCCTGAATTATTCAGATATTGGCAGATGCACTTCTCCTTTGTTCACCTGCTAGTCAACTGACTCAATCATTCTTGAATATATGAAGATAGAGTGAAATGAGTCGTATTTTCATTCTGCTTTATCTACTTCTATTGAGCAGTGGAGCAGAATAATAGAAAGCATGCTAAGATGTGTCTTGCAGTAACTCTGATCTAAATATGTCACAATATAATATTCCTTCTTATTAGTCAATCGTATCCTTTGAAATGGTGGCTAAAGCTTTGTGAGCAGATTTCCTGGTGATACTACAAAATTTATTTAAAGTTTTAGTATTTCCTGGCATTTCGTACTTCCTTTTGCAAAGAAACAGAAGTATCTACTTAGTGCTGAAATGCCACAGAAAAATCCCTCGTGGTACATTCTGGTGTTGGAAGCTGTAAAGAACATAGGTACCTCTGAAGGTGCCTGAGCTGAGCTTATGTAATAGATGAGAAATAATCGCATTTTGTCTTCTGGAGTTCCCGCTGCAATAAAAAAAAAGAAAAATTAAAAACTACAATTGTAACTATGCTGCCACATTAATTGCCCTTCAGCAGCCACATATATGTACATGCAGACCTTTAGTTATGACAATAAATGTTACCTATAACCATGGCCTTCTTCAATATAAAAAAGAAAGACATACAGCAATTTTATGAAGAGTTGGGTTAGATGTGTCATTCTTTCTGAAAGTTTTACACTTTCTCCTTTTGTTTGTAGTAAATATTATTATTGATATAACATCCTCAATAAGTTATGTAGAGAAATTATGACTTATTTTATGTGGAGATTGCAAGCATTATCTGGGAGTGGGTCCATGAAAAAGCAGACTAAAGAAAAATCATAGAAGTAAAAGCCATAGCACATTATTTTTTAGCTTTACAACTTGCTTACACAGTTCTATGGTTCACCGTACTGAAACACTTGAGGACTGCAAAAGCACTTATATGAACTGCTGGTCAGGGAAAAAGCCCCGAACTTCCAACTTGCCTTCAAAAAGGATTTTACTTCCTAAATCCTCTTTTGTTGAAGAAAAACACTTCCCGTTCTTGGGAAGCACTATTGATATGCAATCAAAATTCATCTCTCCAGATCAAAAGGTTGATGTAGCCATTACTTATATAAACTACTACACCAGATTTTGAACACCATCTTTTTTTTCTAGAAGAGAATCACTGTTAGTAAAGACAATAGTTTCAAATGAAGTTTTCAGAAGTACAACATCTCAAAACAAACACTTAAAATTAATTACAAAAGTCTGATAATTTCAGTGCAATGTTGTACAAGAATGAACTTTCTTGCACTTGGGGGCAAGAAAACGACTTTTTTTCCTGTTTTTCTTTTTCTGTTTAGTTTGTTTTGGGTTTTTTTCCTCTACTATGGAATGTGGATCATGTCAGCAGGAGACCATCTGATCTAATCTTCAACTGTTATTTAAAAGTCAGCATATATTTAGTCTGGCAGAAGTTAAGAGTAAGCGCTGTCATAACGAACATTTATGACTTGATACAATCTTCTCTGGAAAGTAGGTTTTACTAACCCTTACCAAATACCAGTAAATCAGAAGATCAAGAACTGAAGACACTTTGTATTATCTAAACCAAAAGCCAGCTTTCAAGGTAGAGATCCACCTGGAATTCACTTAGGCAAAAAAAGCTGTGACAAACAGCTGCAAAACTCAGGCCAAGTGCCTGTCAAATATTCACTACTTTTTTCTAGACTACAGTCTGAAGCAAACTGCTAAACATTCTGAAGAAGAAAACTTGGCAAACCTAGAACATACCTATTTTATTTTCAATTGAAAAACCAGCAGGCAGCCTCTAGTTCCCATTTTATCACCACTCCAGTATACAATAATATCCACGAAACTGGGAGGCAGCTAATAGTCCTGAGTGGTAGATTAGTGCAATACGGTAACAAATGGGAGGTTGAATCCTGAAGCTGTTAAGTGGACACATCTAAGTGCTTTCATGAAGAGCTCTGCAGATCTCATCGTCCACATGACAAATATCCCCACACATAATGCCAATAAATAGTTCACCAGTGGAAGCGCTGGAAGACTTGATGTATTATTCCTTCAAATTGTTTTCTGCTGGTGCTTCTCAGTGAATCACACAATATGAGGCTGGACAGTTTTACAAGACAGCATGCCTGGAAATAATCACTCTGATTTAACTTGAATCTTTTTCTTATATAAACTTAAACCTAGGCAATGCATATAAAATGCTAACATACTAGTGTGAAAACCTGAATACTTGGCTTATGAAGAAAAACTCTAGCTTGTAAATCTAATCTTGTGTAAAAACCAGGAACCTTGCTAATAGGAATGTTGATATGATACATCAGGCTTGGAAAACAATTTGCTTTACACTGCAATCTAAAAAGGCATAGAAAATGTGGATTCAGGTAAAAAGTAATTGATCCAGTAGGATATACAAGCAAGCATAAAATTTGTTTTCATATCTAATTTTATGCAAACATAAAAGCTGAAATCAAAATAGTACATGAAACATTAATTCTGAACATGGAAAAGGACTAGTTTGTATTGATGCTTAAAGAAAGTACAGATTATACATATTCTTATTAGCTTCATATAAAAAAATGAATGTATGTACTGATATACAGATTGACGCCTGACATTAGATTTTCTGAAAGTTTATTAATTTCTAGACATGACCCATTATGAGATGTTTAAAATTTTAGCTCAAATTTCTACCAACTGTGCACTATTTCTTCTATTGCCTTTTGATTATATAGCATGGACACTATTAAAAGATTTTTGTAGAAAGTCAGCAGGACGTATAGATACTCTTTCTATAAATATGAATCATTATACAAACTCCAAGCAGGCATTAAACCCAGTATGTAGCTGTAAGACTACACACATAATCATGCAGTAACAAAACTAAAGAGCACACTGGAAAAAGAGCAGGAACCCTGGGTCTCTAAATGTTTGAGGTTTGCCAATATAATTGCCAGTATGCTGACAAGTCAGAGATAATTTAAGTTTTACACTTTTGCTCTGCACGTTATTTTGCTCCAGCCAACTGGTATCAGATCATACTGAAATCTGTCAGAGGGTTATGACATGTCAGGCTGTGACAGAGTGAAAGGAGAGCTGATGTTACAATACTACAAAAAGCTGGGAAGTCATTTGGGTCTTAGCCTTTCACAGAAAGACCCTCAGTGACTCCTGCTAATAGAGAACCTGAGTACTCCTGCTGTGCAATGCTCTGATATGCATGACCCATATGTGACACAGAAGCTGGGATGCATTGCTCGTGCCCTTAGATGATGAAAACAGACATGCCACAGCTGAATCAACACATGCAAAGCTTGAGGTGAGTCCCAGTGAATTGGCCAATTTACATCTTGCGTCCCTTCTCTCCACCTTGTCCCATTCATCTTTTTCCTCGCACAAGCAGGAGCTCCCTACATTACAGCCCTTTGATCTCATCAAACTCTATGAAATTTTCATCGTGTTCGTGAGGTATGTATATGTTACAAAACGTGCAGTAGGATTTAAAATTAGTATTGTTCAGACCACAGAATGCCATGCTATACTCCTAAATACTGGAAAAGCACAAAAAATATTTTGACCCTAAAAAATAAGGAGTTAGGAAAGGATTTTAGTGGAGCAGCAGAAGTTGCTAATATTTTGGATATTACTCAACTGAAGTACTAAACTCTCTAGAGTTTAGTACTTCAGTTGATTGCTGAAGATCAATCAAAAACTGTTTTCTTTACAAGTCTTGCACAGGTTGCTCTTTACCAACCCTGAAATCTAAGCAGGTGTAGATTTATTGTGTATCTTAATAAATTTTACACCAAGTTCAAATTTAAAGTACTCACCATCTGGGTCAGAAATCATGTCCAGAAGAGATTTATCCAGAGTGGATTTGCTCATTATTTTTTCCTCATATTCAAAATACACATCCAGCTTTCGACTCTGTTTAAGAGTAAGTGTTAGGGTTAACATCTTAAAACTGTGAAAGAATATTTATTTCCTCTTTTAAAAGGTATGAAGTTTTAGTTACAAAGACCGTTTTAAAAACTTTATTTTAAAATAGATTATCAGTAAAAGTAACTAATGCTTGCATTATAATCAGCTCTCAAAAAGTTGATGGTTATTTAATTATCATACTAAAAATGAAAATGCAAGTTAAGCAAGGGGTGTCTGATGTGAATATTGAACTGGAAGAGAAGCTTTGTTTTCAACTATGGCTTTGACACAGCTGAAAACTACATGCCATCATATACATTGCTATGCTGTAAAAGGAAAAAGTAATGGTCAAGTGAATATTATGTCAAATTTATTCTGAACCTCCAGGCTCTCAGACCACAAGACAATTATTCAATGAAGATAAATGTGGGAAATTCCTTTATACGTTAAGGCATCATCCCAAGGAAACGTTGGCAACTGCCAACTTAGGTTGGTACTGAAATACTACCTCAGATCAAAGGCTTGCAGTAGTTCACTCACACCAAAGATGGAGAAGTTTATAATTAGATTATCTTGTTAACACTGGAAAAGAAGTCTCTCATTATACAATGACACATCTAGATGTTGTGAAAATCCTTTTTATGGAGGATGGCACAGGGACTATAGAAAATTGTTGAGGCAAAAGCTTTATGGAAGACATCACATGGCCATGCAAGTAATGACTGCATTGCAGCACATCTGCACAAACAGACAAGTTTTACACTTATTGATCAAGATCTTACAAGCTAAAAACAGAAAAATGCAGTCCAGAACTTATTTTAAAATGTTCCATTACAATGCAGATCATTATGCGTGTTTGAACATTAAAATGCAGCATCAGAACAAATGTTACAGCTACTCAGCTTACAAAACCTGTAAGTTTTAGTATTTGGTAACTAATTAAATCCTTATGTTTGAACACATTCAGCTATGTATTGGCTCAAAAAGGAGACAGGCAGAGTGGACCTCCATCTTGCTTCTTTGGAAGTGTGTCAGCTCCACATCGTACCCCCTGTGAGACTGAAATGATATTGCCAGAGTGAGGCAAGAGTCACCTTGCTTTTCTTGGGTTAAACAATTTGAGAAATTTTGCCTGATAATGCCAAAGCATTTAAAACTGCAATGGCACCTTTTATCCAGTGAAGTAGTTCTTGCAATGACAGACCGTAAAAACTTACAAAGTCTGGTTTCCACATATTTCTGAATTCTACTAAAATTATTCTTGAGATCACAAATAAGAAAATTAATTTTATAAAAGTTAGTTTACCTGCCCCTCACCCCCCCACAAAGTACTTCTCTAGCCTAGGGATATTAGGATATTTCACCTTCTGAGTACTGTGAGTTCCTCAAAAAAAGAGCTAGAGAGGAGAAAACAAAGTAAAATGGTATGAATTACAAGGATATTTTTGTATTGAAAGCATTTGGTGATCAGCTTATGATGCAGGCAGCTATACAATGCTTCCATTTCTCAGTCACCACTTACAGAACTCCTCGAGAAGATCAGTTACTTGCAGAGCAACAACTTAATTTAAAGCTTTTGCGGATGCTTGTAATTACAGCTTATAAAGTAAATTACCATCGAGAGTGCTCAAAAATGACCCCCTGCTACTTTTAGGGGCAGAAGAATGTCTTCTGTTGATTGTCATAGTGACTATGACTACACAGAAAGTGCATGAATGAAAAAAAAAAAGCTAGAGCTTCTTTCAAGCTGTATTTACCTTGAGCTTATGTTAGAAGAATAGTTTAAAGTCTGAATAGAACTGAACTACCAGCCTTTTTCCAAGTCCTTACTTCAGATGCAATTTGGTATCTGGTAAACCATCTGAGACCTCAATTCTACAGCATCTTGGAGATCTTCTGTGTTATAGTTTCCTTAGATCTCTCTAGAGACATAAAGCAACTGCAAAGAAATGACTACAATTTTTTTAGTCTTTCCATTACATACACTTGCTTTTTCTGTTTTAAGTACATTTGTATCTTGTTATGTGAAACTAAATTCAATGTTTTTGAGTTTAAAATATTTTTCCCAGACAACAGGCATCCAGGAAAAAAGGGATTGTCTTGAAATGTGGACACTTGATCTTATAAAGTCAAATACAATACTGTTGAATTTGGCAAAGCCAGTATTATCTTAGCTGGTGATCTGTTTACAAGAAATTTATTCAGATGGCATGTAAAAATGTACAATATAAAAAGATTCCCTAATTCCTTGTATTTGTTTACAGATCAACTGCTAAATAAAATTATGTAATTCAAACATCAATTACTTTCAATTTTAAGAACAGATTCACAATTGTTGACTTACTTGGAGCACAGGCTAGGTAAAATTCTTCTCAGCCATGTGCAACTTAATGACTGTTTGACTGTGACTGCTGAACAAAACAGATCAACAGCAGCAAAGAAAATTCACTGGTTGCATGTATGTGCTATACTTTGAGCCTAAACTGAAACATTAATGATACAAGTACGCTCACTCTGTTCAAAAACTTTGCACAATTAATTCTGAAGTGCGAACTTAGCATTCTTTGGGGAAAAAACCCCAAACCGAAAATCCTGAAACTTCAGGTCCACATTTTTTTTCTATCCACTTTGTCTGTTTTTTTCCTATCCACAACAGGGACATCAGAGGTAAGCAGCAATATAAAACTTTTGAGACTGTTTCTGATGCAACAAACCAAAGAGATGGATCAATATAGTAAGTCTATTCAGCAGCTTCTTCACTAGATAACTAATGAAAGTTACTAGCAAAGATGCTAATTAGGGCAATATTTTTCTTACACTGGTTTGCTTGGAATTAGGTGGACACCTAATCAAATTTCATATGGGTTACTGAATAGCCTTAAACACTACTAGTTACCTTTTGATAGATATCCCAGATATGCCACATCAATGAGACAGTTACTTCTTGAAGAGCCAACTTGTCTAAGAGGTGCTGATAAGAAGCAGATGTCCCATTTAATTTAAGTAAGTGCAATTTTGTTCACTCAATGGCAAACTCACAGACATGCCAAGAGGAAAAACTGGGGAATAGGAGCTAAACAGTCCTGTAGATTCAATAAAAAACACAGCAAAGAAGAGGTTCTTATGGGTGCCAAACTGGCAAGCAATGTGAAGAAAATCAGTAATAAAAAATAATACAATAAAGATGCATTTACATTTACAGTTTTTCCTTTTCTGCCTCCTGCTCTTGCTATTCTACTATGACATCTTGTTCCACACCAACCTCATTCAAGAGACCTTTCTGGCTGCCACTTCAGGGACAGGATTCTGTAATGCAGTTAAAGTGCCACACTTCAGCTTGCTTTTTAAAAAAAATGTATTTGTGAAAGCTTTCAACTTATCATCTTTAGAAACAGGCTGTTTGTAAGCCAAAACTTATTTTAGGGAAAATTACTGAAGTGCATGGGAAAGTCTATTGAGCACTGTACTCCAAAATGAACACAAAGTTCCTTCTTCTTAAAGCAAGTAAGTGGAAGCAGGACCCATTAAAATCTCTTAGAGGGTTATTTTTGTAAAGACTTGCTGGAAGCTCTTCTATCCTCTTTACACTACAAAAGTTCTTAATTTTAGAGAGAGAGAATACGCAGATGAGATGTTTTCTAAGAAACTATTTGAGGTCTTTCTCAAAGATGCTGACAGAAAACAAGCAGAAATAACTGCCTCCAGAACAAGGGAGGTTGGTCAGGTAATTATAGTGTGCTCCAATCAAGAGGAAGAGAAACTCTGGAAGAAGGCTGGAAGTGGCAGCCATAGCCAATTCCCTTTCACTGAACTGTACAGAATGATGATAGCAAGGTCACTGTAACTGAACTCAGAAAAAGCTGTTTTTACTAGAAGGTTACTGAATTATCAGTTCTGGACTACAGAAAACCAGCCTGGCCCACTGTGACATATATACTTCACAAACACATACCATTTCTCTTCACACAGTGCAAGACAAAAATGTAACCTTATTTAAAACAGAGTAGTTAAAATAGCAGAATTCCTTTACAAAATATGAATTTGAAAATTTGAAAGGCTATTGTCAATCCCAATTAAGGGGATCCCAATTAAGGGATCATTCAAAGTATTAGACCTTGAGATCAAGCAAAAGTAGAGATACATAATAAAATTATGTAGGAATTAAACAAAACCCTAAAGTAAACAAATATAAGTAATTTAAGACAGAAAACAATTCACATAAAAATCTGCCACTTAAATTCATATGTGTAGAATTCTAGCAAGAGGTTATGTAATCTACCCCCCCGTCATTTTAGAAAAGTATATGTGCACATCTTTTTATATTCCTGATTCAACATACGTCAGTAATCCTATTCATATTACAATCACATGCAAAGATAAGCATTACTTGAAACTCTAAAGCAGCTAGATAGGTAATTCTAGCTCTATATCTGTTATCTGTTGGGTCCAGACCTTCAATCACCAGCTTCAGCAGAAGAAAAACCAATAAATGCAAAACAAGGATGCATTTGTTCTAAGCACTGACAATAAATACTTGATGGTTTGCTTCATGAAAAAGTGATGCATACTTTCCATTATTTAACTAAACACTTAAGCCAAAAAACTGCCAGGACCCCTAAGGATGTGATTAATTTCTGGTTTCCTCTTGCTATGTCTTAGAAAACGATCCAAGAGAATGTGGAAAGCAGCTGTAATCTGAACATTAAAATATGACTGCAAGAAAAATTAAATTCACTTAGTATATCTAAAGCAGGTCTCATTGCATTCTTTGCATAGATGCTTATATATGTAGTGAAGAAAAACGCTCAAATAATTAATATAGTAAAAAAACCATAATGGATCATGCAAATAGTCTATTTTAAAGTATGAATGCACTTCCTGATTATTTTAGAAGGGAAAATATAGTAACCTGAAGAAGAGCATGGTGCCTCACTAGCTCCTCATCATCTCAGCACTTGCAAAAAAAATTCTGTCTTATCCTAATCTGGTTTCATTATTTACTGTATATAAAACCTATTAACCACAGAGTCAAGGTGTCATCAGAATTTCTTTTAAAAGTACTGGCTGAGACATGGCTCTTTTTGAGAGTATTTTTGAGGAATCCATTAGGTAGCATAACGTCCTGCATACTAGAATTCCACAGCTCAAGATAGAAAGATACTTTTTCTAACACTGGAGGGTGGAAAGAGAGGAGAAAATGGTCAAGAGAAAGCAGTTGGAATAAACTTTACATTCATTCAGTTAAAAGGCTTTACCATAGGCAAATTTCAACAGAAAAAACCACATGCATCTGCATTAGTTTAAGACAGTTTTCTAAATATCTGGAGATGAAGTGATGCTTTCTATATCAAAAGAAAAGATGATAGAGATGCACATACCAATATATTGAAGAAACTGCATGGCCATTTGTCTCAGCTATACAATAAGAAGGTAAAGAGCCTGAGCACTCTGCAGTACCAGAATTACGAATCATGGAGGAATGGATCACCACGCCTAGGGAACTCCCTAATAGCAGGCTCCCTGTCAGAGCAGCAAGGCAAGGGCTGGTTGAGTGCCTATATAAGGCAATTCCTTCCACCTCTAGGTAACTAAGTGTGTTGCTATCATCTGATGAATCTGACTCCAGCCCAGTGCCAACAGGACACTGGAAAGCAAAACTGATGTTACTGCCATTCTACATCTTACTCTGAAACTTGTTTTCCAACCAATAAATCATATACAGAATACTACTGGTCTAGGCCTGCCATTATCAAGCCAGTATCTTTCTTAGAAAAGTGAATTTGCAGACAAGGCATCAAAATATCAATATTGTTGAGTTAAATTTTTTTCAGTGGTATTAATGTACTGCTTTTAAATTGTCAGATATGAAAATTGACGTACCTAATAGTGCAAAAGCCCATAAACTAGCCCCTACACTAATGAGCTAAGCACAGAGAGACACTTACTATCTCTTCTCCAACTTAAATATGTAAATTTAATTTATCCATTAAATTGCAGAACTAATCCTTTGTACATATATAGTACTTTAAAAAAATTCAGTAGCAATAATAACTGAAGACAGATCTTACATGCCTTACAAATGTTAAAGCTAGCTTCAAAATACATTGCCTTCCATGAATTATAAGTAGCTTGGCGTAAAACTTTCTAATTATTGATTTTCAGTGAGATGTGGTGCTTGAACCACTTTCCAAAACTTAAAAGAATTTCAGTGTTTCTGAAAGCCTCATCTACAATTTCTGTTTTCATACTGTGAAAACAAATCCATTTTCCAAGTTATCCTAGCAGTAACCATGGCCTTCACTTGACACTAAACCCTCTGCAAGGTCTCTGACACAAGAGCAGGAGATGTAAAACAGAAAAAGGGACGAACACCCTTCTGAAGTGCTCAAATTATGCACAAGACATCTAACACAGACCCGGCTGGAAACACCACTTCAGTAACTTGCATCATTATTACGACATCTCTGGGTATCACTTTCATTGGTGAGCAGTCAACAGTGCCCTTCTGATAAACACATATGAACAGAAGATTGCTTAGACTGAAGTCATGAATTGCCATGACACATCTCTAAAAGAAACAAAACACTTCCATCATAAACTTATTTTTAGAAAGACTTCAACCCACAATAACATTTGTGGCCACCATTAAAAAAATGAGAGTATACTAGTAAATTCTGATAAGAAAAAACCTGGTCTTCCTTGTTTTCCATGCAGAGGCATTCAAAATTCATTCTCTCTCACCCTTCAACACTAAGTAATGCTACAGAGTGAATTCTGAAAAAGTAGCACCATTGAGAAGGCTCACTTTCTTATCTTCACAGCCTCAAATATATTCCTTCAGTTAAAGAGTACTACTGACACAAAACTCAAATTAGAGAGTAATTGTACCTTTATGTGCTCCAAAACGGCTGTTGCAACATTGGTATGAAGATCAATGAGTCTCTTCTTTTCCAGAAGTTCTGGAAGAGAGCTGAAGAGATTAAATACAAACTAACCTGCTGATTTGCACTGTTAGTTGAATTGTGTACTGCATATAGTAGATACTAAAACATTTATAGAATTATAGAACAGTCTGGGTTGGAAAAGACCTTTAAAGGCTATTAAAATCTAAAATTACAGAATAGGATTGGAACTAAAAAATGACAAGTATAGATGTAATGATTCTCATAACTGAAACAGAATACATAAGAGAAGAACATTAGTCACATGTAATGTAGTAAACCAGGTTTCTACCTTGACTAGCAAAAAACGTACATTATGTGGGTAATTCAATATTCCCACTGAAAGCTTGTGATCAACAACAGATATGTGCCCTGCTAACCTGAACAAATGATCTACTACATTTAGTCTATTCTGATATATACAGAAGTGTCAATATCTGCCAAATAATAATACCTGTCAAAGAATATCAAACAATTACAAAATTACAGTAAATAACAGTATCTGTCAAATAAATACAGAACTTCTGGATGTCCTGGAATTTGTCAGGTGCTTCTGCATAGAACACAATTCTCTATTCAGGATTCACAATTGAAAAATTTTCTTTTGCGAAATGGGAAACTGAATGGTTAAGTTTACTTTATGGAAAAATTGTTACTTAAGGTGTTAGGATCTACATGATTTTCACTGCTGGCATGTGAAAATCACATTTACAAAAGACTTCTCAGCATCTATATACATTCAGAACCAAAAGCACCCTGGACAACCAGTGTCTTACTCAGTTTAACAGTAGGCAGATGATCAGGCATTTAATGACAACTGACTGCATGTCCTGAAGAACCAGGAAGTTAAGTAGCCATACTTTATTTCCTCCTTTAAGCAACTATAAAATCAATGTTACCTATGATGATTGACCATTAATGACAGCTGGAATGTGAGAAGGTGACTAGTACTGCCTTTGTAAAGGACTGTGTTTTTGAAAAAAAAAAAAAAGCAAACCAAAAAAAACCAGAAAAAGCAAACAACAGGAGATCCTCAATGTTAGAACCTCTGATTTCTAATTTCTAAGATATTCCAAAGTTTTCTAGCAGCTGTAAAGCCAGGAAAAAGATAACCTTCAGAAAATGGGCAACAGAACAGCAAGTGAACCTATTTCAATTCTTACAGCAGAAACCTGCCTAAATGGACGATCTTAATGGTATCAGGACTTCTCAGCAAAATTCTACAGATTAGAGCCAAAAACCAATGCCTTGACCTGAAAACCAGCATCTTGAGAAGTACAAAACTTGAAAACTTTATAGGGCGAGCTTGAAAATACCTGCTTGTTTTTTGGAAACTGTCTGATCACACATCCTTTGTAATTCCAATGAAATTCTAACCAGGGCATAGCATACAAAGCAACTTTTCAAACTCACTAAGAGATAACTAACTAATACAGGCATGCTGGATTTCACAGGATACTGGGCATATCACCCCATTTATCCTCTGGATAATGAATGTTTCTTCTTCCTTCTGATTGGGTCTTAGTGATTAAGGCAGCAAACTATATATCTCCCTTCTTGAAGGCATCAGTGGAATGAAAAACAAATTTACAATGAGAAAGAAGCCTAAATCTAAGACTTTCACTGTCATGAAACCACTGTCACTGGTGGTTTGGTCTTCAAAAGTGGGGGGGTAAATTTCTCAGAGTTCTGAATGACTATAATCCCGCAAACAGATGTTACAGAAAATACATGAATCAAAATGTAATTGATTACACACTGTGCAAAGCAAGCAGAGACGTGAAGAAGGGGGATTTCAGTTATTTTTTTTTACGAAAGAATGCAGAGTTTGGGGGTTTTGGCAGAAGAGTGCAAGCAAATCTATGATGCACTTAGATTACTCTTGTCTTTGCTGAGGAAACACTCCAAAGTCACACACATTGTGGAAGTCACATATGCAAGCACTGGCTTAGGACATCACATAAAACTTTACCAGAATTATAAAGCATTTAAACTATATTATAAAGCTGAATAGCCTACATTTAAAGATGTTGATTTCAAAGAATACAGAAAGTACAATGACAGAAAAAACTAGAAATGGTTCACAGGTAATAAACAATAATGCATTACTGACTACTTACCTGACAGCTGAAGTTAGCTTAGCTGTATTATCTGAAAGCATACTTATTGCTCCTTCATCCTCCCCTTCTATACCCTGGGTTTTGAGGAAGGGTTTGAAAAGAGGAATAAAAATAGTCATAATAAATACAAATACCACACATGCAGATAGTCAATACATTTAGAAACTATTTTCTCATAGTGGTGTTAACGTCTGTATTTCATTTTTCAGTTAGTATGGAAGCTATATAACTGCAACACCAATGAAGAAGAAATTGAAACTTCTCATGAAATATGGTGTTTCTAGTCCTACTTTTAAGATCGTATTATGCCTAAAATTCAGCATGCACTGAAAATTTTTGTCCGTGGGATGACAGGGTGGGCTGAGCATCTCTACAAGCCCTGTTACACTTTACATAGAACACATACAGGTGATAAAACTTACCATGATACTTTTAAGTCTTTTGACTTCATCTTCTTGGGCTCTGTAAGATTCCAGTTCTTCCTGAACAGACTCAGCCACCTCTGGAAAAGGACTAATGCAATAGTCTGCATTAGGCTCAGTTAAATCAATAAACTGAAATACTAGAACCGGACAATGAAAACCTTTTTTGGAAATAACAACACGCAAATCATGCAGCAGTATCAAATCACTGAAAATAATGACATCTTACTGTAGGTTTACTTAAACTTTCTAAGATATATTCACTGCTTTCAATAATTTTATGTAATTTTGGTAAGAACAATTTTGAGCTCTGTAACAAAGAGCTAAGAGACAAAAATAATGGACAATGAATACTGGCCATGATCATTCCTTATGTGGTGGGTTGACCCTGGCTGGATGCTATGTGCTCACCAGGTGACTCTATCACTTCTCTCCTCAGCAAGACTGGGCAGGGAGAAAGCAAGGTAGAAAAAACTCCCAAAGTCATGGGTCAAGATACAGGCAGCTGAAAAAAGGAAAGCTTATGTGTGAAAGCAAAGGAAAACAAAAGGTTTTATTCTCTACTTCCCATCAGCAGATGATGTCTGGCCATTTCTCAGGAAACAGGGCTTCAGTAGGCAGAGCGGTTGCTCCAGAAGACAAACATTTAAAAAACGCCATTGAAGGCTGCATCCTTCCTCCTCCTTTCTCTTAGATTTTATTGCTGAACAGTGGTATGGAATGCTATTGGTGTGGTGTGGTTTGGTGTCGTATGGAGTATATTTTTGGTCAGTTTGGGTGAACTGTCCTGGCAATGCCCCCTCCCAAGATCTTGCCCACCCTCAGCCCACTGGTGAGGGGGAATGTCGGGGAGACAGCGCTGATGCTGTGTGAGCACTGCTCAGCAGTAGCCAAAACACTGGTGTGTTATCAACACTCTTCTAGCAACAATGCAAAGCACAGCACTGGGAGGGCTGCTGTGGGGAAATGAACACCATTTCAGACAGACCCAGTACACCTTAAAAAAAGCCCCCAAACTAGAAGATATTTTCAAATACGATTAAAAGCAGAACTACCATATATGAAGAATACTTAGAATTTATATTGACTAAATTAATATAAACTGTGTATCTTTACAGCTTACCTGCCCTTATGCTTTTGCCAAAATTTATCAGATGCAGTTAAATCATAGGACTTCTTATTTTTTTTCTTAGGTCTAGCACCTGCTGGAGTACTTTCCATTCCTGTTGATTCTTCCAAGTTAACTCTATTCAAATGGAAATCCTAAAATAAAGAAGAGACTTATGTAAATATTTGACGGTTTGTTTATGCAGTCTTTTATACTCAACGAAATACCTTTGAGAATATTTTCTAAAAAAATATTAACACAGCTATTTATTAGAGCTTCATAAGTAGGCAGGAAACAGTTTACTAGTTCACTAGATAATAGAAACAGAAATATAAGAACTCCAAAATTACTCACAATTACTGAACTGTGACCAGTCCAACACCAAACAAGGCAACAAATGTTAAGCAAAGACTTTTGATTATCTCATACGCAAGCAGTCTTCTGACACTGAACTTTGAACACTGTTTTCTGCATAGAAAATAAATTACTTAGCAAAGACTGTGCTCTAAAACACTCCAAATCTTTGAAATAGAAAAGCTTCTATATTGCAGAAAAAGTGTTTATAAGGCTTAAGTTCACTCACGTAACTACAACATGTATGTCAAAGCTGCCAAGAAGCTGATGACATCAGCAACAGGATTATTCACTGTGAGGACTATTTAGCTACACCTTCACAGCTCTTTCCCTAATTTTTTAAGCACTAGTAAAATAGTGAATGCATGATAAAGCAAAACTTTGCAACAAAGCTGCTATTTTTCCATATAGTTTTTCTTCTTCCACAGATGTATGAACATAGAAACTACATCGCTTTGCTAGAAGACACAGTTATGCTCACATGTCACCACACAGCTCCCTCCCTGTGGGTCTTCTAGTTCTTTCCCCCACTGCCAAAGACTGCTCTGTATTTTCTGCAGCTTACCTCTCTGGTTTTCAACAGAGTATTAATAAGTATTCCACTTGCTGACTTTGTCCTAGCCCTTTTCAAGAACATTTAAAATTTCAGAGGTGCTCTTTGCTTGGCAAATAATGATAGAGTCAAATCTTCCGACTACACAGAATCTGTTAGAACCTTTTAGAATAGATATTTTTTCCAGAAATAAAACTTCACTTTATTATTTTCATTAAAGTATACAGAAATGGATCACTGTGAGTGAAACTGTCAAATAAAGTTTTAAAATGTTCCTAGTTATGCCTTGGCAGGGACTTAAGCACTACAAATGACCCAGGCCAGAATAGAAACAAAACCAAGTAGCTACTCAAAGGAAACACATGCAGTTGATGAGCACAGACCTCATCTTACAAGAGATGTTTAATGTTTTAGCAAAAAAATAGTATTTTTCAAGTACACATATTCGATAAAAACTTCAAAAGAATTAATGTGATTGGAAATTTAGCTGTAATTTTTAATGGAGATCTATGTTTTGGCTCAGCTTAACTCACCAGTGACCTGGGTTTTCAAGTTAGTTTTGGCATTTACAAGTTTTCCTAAAATAATTCTTATTAATTAGTGTTCCTCCTTTCAACTCCTCATTTTGTCCTTTTAAGGCTTTCTATCCATGCCTCCCATTTTTCTGTATCCACTGATGAAAGGTTTTTTATTTAGAAATAGGAATCTCTTTATGTAAGCCTGTTTAAGTGTAGAAACAGCACGGTTATAATCTCAATGGACGCAGCACTCAACTTTGTGCCTGGGTAGTTCAACACTGCACAGCATTCCTGGACTATTGTAACTGAGACCTTAAACAAAAACCAATTTGCTTGAAATATACTTGACATAATCAACATCTTGGTAACACTTTCATGGTTACAATTTATGGCTTCTTAAAAGACTACTGCAGGTATTTCATGAAATATTATGCTCAGCATGTGAAGAGTTTTGCAGGCTTGCCTTTAAGATGAATAACTTGACTGGTTTTGAAATTAAACTTTTGCCCTTTTCATGGAACCACAGACCACTTGGTTACAATTTCACTAAAAATAACATAATCCTGTTCATTTTTAAGATGCAGCATTTAACAAGTTGGTCCAGAGAACTATTGAAACCTGATGCAGTAGAGATAAATATCCAATGATCTTTGAGCAAGTCTTCTAGTGTCGTTTTAATACCCCACCCTGTTTGTAGCACTAGTTGTCCTCAGCCTCCAGTACCTTTGATCTGCATCCTGATGAACTGAAGTCCTATCCCAACTCACGCCTGAGGCCACCCAACACTACTTCAGAAAGAAACCTGTAGAAATTCAGTACTTCTACCTGCAAGTCTCTAGCCAGTTCAACACTTACTGGAGAAAACTCGGTGCAAACTGTGGTTTTTTAAGATATGCCTTTCCTGAAGAAACTAGGCCAAAAATTGTTTATTTGTATAAAGCACCCTTAAGTTTAAGAGGAAAGGACTTGTGATAAGGAATTAATTACATAAAATAAAATTTACAAGTGCCCTAAAGCATTCCATTAGTGATGAAATATTTTCATCATAGCAATGCACTCTGTGTGTGGCTATACAGTTCACCATCAACTTTGCAGATGAGCGCATACATGCACGTGCATATTTCATGTATGCCTCTAACAGTCTCAATAATAAATCCAAAATAATTCTCAAAGGTAGATTTTGAAATTATTCCCAAAAATAGGTCTCAGTACAAAAAAAGCCTCCAGATACTAATTACTCTTACTTTTTTTTTTTTAATTATTATTTACTCCACACCTATAGACAAAATGCACAAATCTGAGGTAAACAGAATGAGCTATCATTCAAGTACATTTCTAATATTGGTTTTATAAAATAAACTTGAGG
Source organism: Corvus moneduloides (assembly GCF_009650955.1). Taxonomy (NCBI): domain Eukaryota; kingdom Metazoa; phylum Chordata; class Aves; order Passeriformes; family Corvidae; genus Corvus; species Corvus moneduloides. The sequence goes on from NC_045481.1 coordinate 27,793,511, forward strand.
AAATAAAGGCAACTTAAGGCTATCTAAATATTTAAAAAAATTTTTTTAAAAATCTGTTTTAGATTCCTTACAGTAGGATCATATACCACTCTGCACTGAACACCTGCACCATCTTGTGGAGAAAAACCAGAAAAAGTATTTTTAGAAGTTCAAACTAAAACCAAAATTGGTTTTAAAACACATTAAAAGCACTTCTTTTTCAAAGCTGAATTGCACTTAATGGAGCTTGGCTATTACATAACATACAGATCATGAGCTACTGAAGAAAAAGGCAGGATTGCTGAATTAGCTATCTTTAGATGATATCAAGATTTCAACTTCTTAAATATTTTAGAAATTATTGCTAAATAAAACTTCTAGAGAAAATCTTCCAAGTTGTTCTTTACTAAAACAACTTCCAAATAAAAAAGACAAAACAGATTTTGGATTAAGAGAGAATCTGGTAGTAAGTTTAACAACAAACTGAGTGAAAAAATAGTTTTGGTAACAAAATCAGATTTATCCTTACCAGAACATCATGAACTAAAGCTTGGTATGTCCAAGTATGATGTAGAGGAGTTGCTAAATCTATGTTTCTGTCAACAAGGACTAATAGGGGCCTTTGGAAGCTGAAAAGATGACACTTTGTTAGTACTTCTTTAAACATGGTTAAAACATCCCAGTAACATCCTGAGTGATATCAGCCACCTCCTCTATCATATTTCAAGATAAAAGCAAAACTGCCTACTGCTGAGCTACTCCAGCCTGCCCCAAAGTCACTGGGTCTGATCACTATGATAAATTACACAAATCAAATCTTAGTAATGATAAAAGTATTATTTTATTTTGTACTAAGTGAAATTACCACTATATAAATACTGAGCAGAAGTCAAAACACTGAACAGCAACTAGCTTTTTAGGTATTAACCAATACACCTTTGTGTGGATACACATTTGAGTTCCAAACAACCGTTTCAGTGGTAATATTTAATTCCCATTACAATCCTCAAACATAAAATCTCACTTCCAAGGGTTTTTAAGTTAATTTTTCTCTTTGCTTGTATATAAAGTCCATAAAAAAATAAATTATGAACTTCTGAGACGCACTGTGGTAATTCCATCAGTACCCAATTTTGTGGTAAAAGAATGCATTCATGCCTAAAGGTCTTGAGTTACAGCTACATGAAAAATTTATAGTGAAGATAGCAAGACTGTGAGCTGACAGAACATTATTACATATATTTCTCTTAAGTACATTATTTCTGCAAACATGCCAGTTAAAGTGCCTTTGAACAGAGTAAAAGCATTTAAATTCCATGCTCTGGATTTCCTTAAAGTATATTCACTTAAATATATAATCTCAAAAACCTTAGTCACCTGATTCTGAAAAACCAAACTAGAGACCTGAAGCCATTCAACTGCTTAAACTTTCCTAAGCTTCCTTTACCTTGCATTTTAATTTTGAGGGCAATGATGCTACACTACCAGGAAAACAAGCCACGCCTCTGAAGGAAAAGCAGTGCTTACAATTCACTTCCCATGAAAATGAAGAAACTGGTATTTCACAACTATTCTCTCTCCTTTCAAGCTCATTCCTTTTGCCAGCTTTGATGTTTTTGTGCCTTTTATCCAAGTTCTGATTTTAATCTGAGATAAAAGTATGATGACTGTTTTATACCCAGTTAGGAGATTATAAACTTCCTTCAGCTACAGTCTTGCCAATACATGTCCTCTTTTCCATGTACAGTATAAACTCCTATAATACACCTTCCTAAGGCAGCCTGTGGAGTATTCAGCTATCTGGGGGCAACAGTATACAGGGATGCTACTGAGAACACATTATCAGATGCACACAAGCATCTTTAAAGGATTCAAATGGTCAAGACTTTAACAGACCTTAATTATCCCAGTGGTAGTCCTCAAGCAGTCCTCCTCTGGTCAAGAGGGGGATCAGCTGAGAAACACTTGCTTTTGACATAACTAAACTGGTAACACTGTTCACAGACAAGAAAATGGGTCCTTCTTTCTTTCAAAGGAGATATGTTCTTTTGCTAAGAGATATGTTCAGGCACGCGACAGCATTTCATGGTCCTGTAAACAGAGTGTATTTGCAGAAGTTTGGCTCTTGCTGGGTTTAGAGGCTGAACAAAATTAACTGGTTCATAACATAATTTTTGACTTACTGTCCTAGGACCATACTCTTATTAGTTATAGAAGTTTTAAAATGGGTTATGCTGTGAGATGGGAAAACTCCCTTAAAAGTATGTAAATTCCTTTAATACAGAATTTGAACCACATCCATGTCAATACAGTTTTCAATACAGTGGTGACTTACCAAGACAACTGAAATATGAAAAATAAAATTACTAACACAATACCTGAACTGGCCAGCTCCAAGTGTGTCACCTGTAAAAAGACTGTTTCTGGCATCTCTTAGATTCTCTCTGAGCTTCTTATCCAATTTCTAAGGAGGGGAAAAACAGAACCACTTTTAACAAACCAATGGCTTCCTAACCTCTCTACATGATCAACATTAAAAGGCTTATTGTGCTGTTTTTGTAGTTTATAAATGTCTTCACTGCAGGAAGATTAGGTCCAGTGCACATGGGAAAGAATGAAATCTTACATCTATTTTCTCCCTCCAGCATTTATATCGATGTCCAGGACTACAATGAAGATGTTTCCTCTATGCCTACTAATCTCCTGCCAGACAATTAGCACCTTTTCCCTAAACATGCAAGTAGAAAACACCAGTAGGAGGCATCAAGAGGGAACCACAGCAGAAGCAGTAAATTGGGCTGTCAGACACTGCCCCACAATTGTTTTATAAAAATGAGATTTTCCTCAATATGAGTGTATGCACACTGTATGCTTAGGTTTAATCAGTATTATCATTTCACTGACAAAGAAGATGCAAAGAAGATGGAAGAAATGAACCACAGTGACTCCTAATGAAGACAGTTCTGTAGAGATTGCTAATTGTGATTTCTTTTAGTCATTTTATCCCTATTTGATGATCAAATTCAATGTCAGTTTAATTTGATATACTAAAAACCTCTTGTACTTACAGGGTTTCCCAGCAAGATAGGTAAAAATGTCTTACTGATACACAGAGAGTAACACAGGCCTGACAGCCACTTTTTAAACTGTGTGGATGCATCTTAATTATAATGTCTGTCAGAAAATCTTGATAAACTCTAGCTTAGGAATTATTATTTAAGTTTCTCATAATTTGATTCCCTAACATTACAGTTTCTACAGAAGTTCCATGGAACTGAAATCCGAGAAAGGAAAATGGATGTATCTCTTTTCCAGTTTTATTTCCTCTACAAGGAAAAGGATACAATGACACTAGATCTCTGCCTAGTACCGAGAAAAGTCAAAGTAATGTTTGGAAAGTTTTAAAGCAATGACAGGTGTTTAGAAAAACAGTTCTTACCACTGCCACCATTTCAGCTGCAGTTCCTCTTGAGCATCTGATTATAGGAATAGCGCCTAATAAAAGATACATTGACTTCTACATGCATTGTAATTTTCAGATTCTGTATTACTTTACTTTTTATAAATAATTTTTACTAACATTCTGAGATTAAATACAAACTTTTCTCTTGCAGTCTTTATCTATGAAACAAAAAATGCTATATACAAATATTAAATAGAGTTTTACAAAAGTAAGTGAATACCCCAGACAGCAATTTATGAGAAATACAGTGTATACTAGAAAGAAAGCTAATGTACTGTGGAGGGGACAAACTATCTTGTACAGATGCATTAAAAGTTATTTTTCAAAAGGTTAGAAGTCCCTTGAACACAGTAGTAAGTATTATGCCACCACCACCAGCACAATATATCTGTTACAACTCACTGCATGGTAATGCTATTTTCAAAAGCACATTTTCCATTGGCTTTCAGGTTTTGAAATATTTACTATACAAATAGGAAAATTCCAAAACCATACAGTTTAAGTGACGGAGGAAAAACATTCAATTTGTATCAACTAACACTTGAAAGAACTGAATAGGTCCAAGGAAATCTCCCTTGAACAGACTGCCCCACAGCAATCCCCAACTCCCCTTGTAGGCCAGCTATCTCAGACAGACCAGTTTCAGTTAGAGCTTAAGTTAAATGTCATCACATGAAAAATGTATCAGCTAAGCATCAAGGAAACTCACAATAAAATAAGCAAACTTAATATATCTTCCTATTCCTGGAGTTATTTCAGTTAGATCTTTGCAGGGTCTGTGAGAGGAGCTTTTTTTCTTCTAATTCTGCAGTGGGTTTTTTTTTAAAACTTTGGTTTTGTTTTTTTTTTTTTAAGAATGACAAATCCAAACTCAAAGCACTATTATCTTCACTGCAAACTAGGATTTTGTTAAAACAGTGAACCCAAACCTTTGCATTTCTGTATTCTTCTCCCATTCATACTGAAGACTAAGACTCAAATCCCATGAAGGACAGCCCTTATTGTACTTTACAGTGATATAAAGCAATAATTTGAGCAAGATCATTATCCCACTCTGTGAATTATTGAGATTTTGGTCACAGATTGAATTCTGCATTTAATTTTCTATATGAAATCACTAGACTTCTAGTTATCTCACTGAATACGGAAAATATGCTAGAATTTGGAAACTTACCAAGTGTAACAAAAAAACAGAAGAGACTATCAACAATAGTGTCCATTATAGTTTCCATTTCTGTGTCTGTTATATCTGGTCGGTTAATGGCTAAAACAGTGTGGAAAAAAAAAATAGGGTTAAATAAGTTCATGCCACTTTAATACTGAGAAGGCAAATCTCTTCTAATCTGATGGCTGTTAGTAGTCAACAGATTTTGGTGCAGAAGAGATTACATCCTGAAATGCCCCTCTTAGCACATCTATTAGTTTCCACCCCCTTTTTTTTTTTTTTTTTGAGAAAAAAATTGGGAGAACTTAATTAATGCTTGCTGTATAAGGTCAAACACTACACAATCATTTCCAAGTCTCTCTGACTGCATATGTTATCTTTTGGATTGTGTTAGTATTGCATTAACAAAAAACCTACTAAGAAACATGTTCTAGAAGAGAAATGGCCATCCACTCGACAAACATTTTTCAGGAAAAAAATCCTCAAAAATTACCTGTGTAGTTTAATTATAGTATGTAGTTATCTATATTCAGAATTTCTAAATCCCACCTCTTGTATCGAGATTCCTTTTTTTTCTCATAAATTTACTGTCAGTCTCTAGATTAGGGGTAATTCCCAAGTTATAAAACATTTTACTTGACAGGAAAGAGAGATTTCCCTCCCACATTTACGTCAGAACAGAAGACATGCAGCAACATTTCTCTTAAGTAACTAACCCTGACAAGAATATAAGAGCCAACAGGCAACATCAAACCAAATCTTATCACAGACCTCAAGTCAAGCACTATCTCAGGATTCATGCCATAAATTCTATCCTTGTTTGTTTTACTTTACCTTTAAAAATTTTTCTCATAATTATCTGTCATATCCTCTTTCTTCAAAAATTAATTTCAAAGCTCTAAACATTAATAAGCCTTCCATTCTAAATTTATGCATGGCCAGCCATAACCATTCTCTAACTTTAAAGGTGCTTTTTTCCCCCCCCATCTTTTCTCCTCTAAGAACTTTAGAGATGTGGATTATATTTCAGCAACTATACTTAGCAAGCCAAAGTTTTGACTAGGCTGACAGCAGCAATAGAAGTTTCAAGTTTCTGAAATACCAGCACCAAGAAAGGCAGACCATTCCCAAAATCTGTATTTTTCTGTAATGACAAAGCTTTGAAATTCACTGGGGCTATAATTCTGTACTTATCTCCAACTAATGCTCTCCCAGTTTATAGGGGTGAAAAAACCTTACTTTTACTCTCTTGCCTTTTCCAATTCTAAAATTTAATTCCCATCATGTTATTATGTTTAAAGTACTCATTTCTGATGTTCCTGTAATCTGCATACTGTCAGTGCCTTCTAATTTTGTCTAACATGCACATTTTATGAGCACATTCCTTTTCTTGTACCATAGCAACCAACACAGATACTCAGTATTACTGCTCCTTAGATCAACCTTTGGGAAACTTCATTAAGAATCTTTTGGTAAAATGTTCTACCATGTTTTCTATACATTTCTCTCTCTCCACTCTAAGAAGGTTATGGGGAATGCATCTATTACAGAAAAGAAAGCATAGGTCTCCTACATTTTTCTGTTGTACTGCAAAATTCAATCAAATTGTAAAGAATGGTAAAGATGCATTCAAATAGCATGAAACAGCATATCTCAAATATCAACTTTATACCAATATTACTCATTTATTCTTTCTTCTACACAGTCTTAGAGAAACAGAACCAGAGAGAGCCTGAGGGACTATCTAGTTGGTCCTCCTTTCCAAAGATGAGTTAAACCCATGTAATTTCTGCATCTAAACCAATTCAAATAGCTTCCCAGACATAAAAATACCATAACATTTACAGGTAATCTAATATTTCACTATTTTTAAAATTAGAAAGTGCCCCTAATATCTGGTCAGAAACTTTCTTGTTGCATTTAAACTCATCACCTCTTGTCCCTTACTAAACAAAGGGCATGTATTATGCCCCTTCTGTCTACGAAAGTCTTTCACATAATTGAAGGATTTTATCATGCTTATTTGTCCTGACATTACCTCTCTGTAAAAGCAGTCATATAGCCAAGAAATCACAGAACTGAAATTTAACCTGTTTTGTTATATCTGCTCTTGGTTCACCCATTCAGATACATTCGTGGGCACGCGGCAGTGCTGCTGCAAGAACAGCAGCCATCACTCAGTACCCTCAGATTTACACTGACTTTTGTAGATGATGAAACCGGCAGTCTCCTGCTATACTCTCCACAGGCAAAAAAGCCCACTTCTTCCTCACCTCTGCACTCCTACTGACTGTCTGTGTCAGATCTAGAACTCACACAATAAGACAGATCAGCCACTGAGCTCTAATGGAAAACTCATCACTCTCTGTGGGAGATCAGGTTTCTGTTCCATGAGCTTTTGGAAACAGCCCACTTCTACATTGGTTTAAACATGGTGGCAAATTTCAGCGGCCCCAGAGAGGAAAACAAGCCAGATAGAAACTGATGGGTGCAAAACGTTTTCAGTCATTTAAATTCAAATTCCTTGTTAGCACAAGCAATCTTATGACAGTCAATTAAGTATCTTTATATACACAGGAACGCATCACAAAACAATTATTTTTAAAACTCTTAACATCAGGTTTTAGTGAAAAAAATAAAGTCTGCTTTTCAAACAAAAATGCCCTTCACTCTGCCAATGGAATCAATCCCCAGTGTGAGACACAACTCAGTATTATTGATCCGGTTTTAAAGAAAGGTACTGACTTTGGATATTGGGCAAGAGAGGAGAAAAAGCTCACTGCCAAATATTATACATACAGAGACTTCTCATCTCTACCTGGTCACTAGGGAGTATTCCACGCACCAAGAATTAGCTGTGTGACACTGTGACTATACTAAAGTAATGAGGAGCTGCTGCAAAAATAGGACTGTCTTAACTTTTGCTTCTTCCGTTGCATCGCATTTGTACATCACACAAAGGAGTTGGTATTTTCTAAGGAAAGAGTCAATTAAACACACACTGCAGCTCAGAAATTACTGGTTCTCTGGAGGAGAGGAAGAACGAAACTACAGCAGAGGCAGCAAGACAACATACCCTGTAACATCCAGAGTAAGGGGCAGAAGTGGTGGAGTGGTAGTTCCCTGTACATTTATCACAATTAATGGGTCAGAGGAGTACATAAAATCAGCACAATGGAGGGAGGAAGATCACGTGGATAATAATGACAACTAGTATGTATGTTGACTTGAGCTGCCATAGCACCAAAGCAACAGACCTAAGGCAGCCACTTGCTTTTCCCGCTAGGTTCCAAATCAAGTTGAACAGAAGTCTTGAGAAGAAAAAGAGTTCCAGGAGGCTGACTTCACTTGCAACTCTGAAACTTTGTGAAGAAGCTGACATGCTTGGCTCACATGCTTGCAGAAGCAATCAGCATTGCTTATTGTCTAGAATGCCCTTTCCCATCCATAGTGACTATCTAATGTGAAAACAATATGTAATTTTTCCAACATTATTCCTTGTATAAAAAGTGTTATTATCCATAAATGTCTATACCACAGTTTTCCTTTGTTATTTAAAAATACGTATTTATTTCTCAGTATCCCAATCACCATGTGATAAAGATGCTGAAATGAGTATCTAAGAACTGCTTCTTTCATGACTTTATACATCTAACAGGTTATCCTGAATTCTGAGCAGATCAAAGCAAAATGAAGTAATTGCTGGTTATTAGCTACAAATTCAAAAGTAAATTTCAACTTCAGACATTCTGGTATAATTTCCATATAAATTTACTTACCACGATATGAAACAAGTTCTTTGTTTTGGTTACACAGTACAAACATATCATCTTCTAAAGTAATAAAATTAAGATATTGATCAAACACCTAGAAATCAAGGAATAATGGTCAGAATAGTCCAGAGTGAAGCATAACAAAAAAATATGTGATTAACTGCTACTTAATTTTGAACATTTTACAGGAATACCTATTCAAAGAAATAAATGCAAGATATAATTTATGAATTAAAAAGCTTGTGTAAGGATTCAATGATTAACACAAAATATTAAGAGGACTGAAAAGTGCCAGAACTGTCCAACTGTTTCCGTGGACAAAGTTCTAGTAGCCAAGTATGACTGAAAAAACGCATATGGAGGACATTTCATTATTGTAGGTTCACTTTTTATGAATACGAAGGACTACAACATAATCAGCACTGAGCTCTCAGGCAAGAGAGAGGAAAGAGGGCAATATCTGAACAGTAAGATATTACAACTCATGACTTCTAACTTTTCTGTAACACACCTGTACATTCGGGAAAAAGTTAAACTTCTCTATAGCACAAAGTATTAATGAGACATCACAGCCAAAAAACAGATTTAGGAAAGTTAATTTTCAGTGCTACAGCAATTTCCTGCTGCTGACGACCTAAGGCTTAAACAAAACTAGTAGTGTTCATTTTATTTCACAATGGGTTCTTTCTCTCATGCCACTAGTACTTATCAGAGTGAGAAAAAGTGAATGTATTTATTACTTAATAATTTCCAGGTTTTGGTACAGCCATTCAACAAAAATAAAAGTAAATCCCTAAAACATGCCGTTAAATCACAGAGGTATAGGAGTGTAAAAAAGTGTGCATATATGAAATATTATTTCAAATGAGAACTGCACTCACACTGCTTTTTTTGTGTATTTAGGAGCTAAAACCCCACCCCAAGATATATGCACTGAAAGCACTCATTCAGCTGATGAGATCAGGAATACTCTGAAACCACTGTTATTTCTCCTCTTATCATTCAGCACAAAAGTCCTGCAGCATTTGGAGTAATGACAGCTGAAGTATGGTACTAAGCTGCATTACTGGGATGCCTGTAGGTTCTGTTTTTTCCCCAGCATGCCTGAAGATAAGAATACAGTAACACCTGTAATGGTATTAACATTAGGGACTGGGGGACTTTCTTACCTTAGCCACTTGAGTTACTGCATTAGCACCTATAGCAGCATTTGCAATATCTTCCAGTTTACTTCTCGAAATGGCAGAAATGAAGTTTAAATAGTAAGATTCATAAAGCTGGTTTCGAAGATCCTAAAAGAAAGAAAAATCACAGCACTTTTCCTGAATAAGTACTAATACATTCCTGACTAATTAAAAGAAGAAATCATACTTTTACTATGTGATGTTAAAGTTATCCACAGTCAAACTAAATCTTCAGAAGTGCTTAGCTGTCTCTTCATACAGCTCTTTACACAGTGTTTTGATTACATGTCCAGATATAAACAACCTAACACAGAACTGCAAAACAACAGGAAATGACATTTAAGCTGAAAGACAGCAATTACTATTCCACACCTTACTGCTGACCAAAAAATATCCTTTGCTCTTCTCCTTCCTTTGGCAAAGATGTCAACCTTCCATCTCCTTCCCAGGAATGTGAAAATTTGAGATTAGCCTAATCCAGTCTTCCCACTCAAAGCAGTATCAAACTGTGCAGGTGATTTAGGATTGTGTCCAGTCAGGTTGTGAACCTCTCCAAGGACAGAGACTCCACAAACTGTCCAGGCAATCTGTTCCAGTGTTCAGCCACCCTCATTAAAATAACTTTTTCTAATGTTAAATGGAGTATTTGTACCCACTGCCTCCTGATATATTCACCCTTCTACTCGCTGGGAAATTGAAGTTTTGCATAATATTTTGGGTAATATTTTTCTGAAAAGTATGTGCTAATAACAGTCACACTCTGGTGAGTGCAGGATTCCTTCACACACCCTGTTGTGTGGACTCCTTTGAAACATTACACATGCAAGTTACCTGGCACATTCGGTCAATATTTTCTTCTGTTGGCATTACAAAGTAAACAGCTGGAACATCTGGAATAGCATCCCGATCTGAATGCAAAAGCCTGACAGTAAGAAAAAAGACATCTCTAACGTGCTGTTTCTCTGATATGTGTAAAATTATACAAGTTAAAGTAACTATTTATTTGTACAGACAAATATAATTTCCTACAATTTCTTTCTATATTTAGCCAGAGTTTTAGCAAGAAAGAAAATCACATTTGTATATATTTTGGCTGAATATATTAATAGATGTTTTCAAAGTTTATTCAAAGCTTGAAAAAAGGCTTTAAAAATCTTCAAGAGGAAGCTAAAATACTGCATCCACAAAGTTCATATGTGAACTGTTGACATGGTAAAAAACCACTGTATATTTCATTCTATTAAACTTGCCTTTCCTGCTCAAAGGCAAGGTGCTTAGATGTTTTTCTCACGTTTCTGCTGATGTGTCAGCATATTAAACTGTGCTTCCATTTCTAGTCTTCACTTAGCAAAAGTTAATAAACTTGTAAAAAAATAAATGTATGTTCAAAGTTTCTTCACTACTATTACCACAGCTAAGGAATGACAGTGGACTAGGTAAATGGAATCTGGTGAAAAAGAAATGAGAAATCTCTTAAAATAATACTTATAGATTTCATATGTTTGACAGCAGACAAGTAAAATCTATGTGTAAAAAGATACACAAAGAACATACACAGTCTCATGAAACAGTTTGTGCCAATATAATTTTAACATGTATTATTAGAGAAGGATTTGTACAGACAAATTCCAAAAGAACACCTACTGGATAATTTTTATTTTTGAACAAGGGCCTCCTGAACCGAGCAAGAAATCCTACTGAACAGTGTTTGGAATTATATCTTCACTCCCTGATTCTGAATAATGCCATCTGATTTTAGGAACAAGTCAGTGTATAATCTTTATTTTAGCAGTTATTTAGTAAATGATTTTTCACTGATTTGTTCATTATTTTAGGGAACATTAAAAAATGTTCTTTTTAGAAAAGTATTCCCAATTTTTTAAAAGTACTTACAGATGCAAAGTGATCCCCATATCTCTTAGCTCTTTCACTGACAGCAAAGGTGAGATGATATCTTGGCCAAATCTGTCATAAATGAGAACCTGAACAGATACACATCATCTTATAAAGTGCTGTAAAAAGTGGATGCTGTAGAATACAGTAGATACAGGAATTCAGGTTTAGGGAACTACTATTCTAACCTGAAAAGTGCTTCAAGAAATAAACATCTACCAATTTATAATAAATCATTCATTTGTCAAGGACTTCCATTTGTGCTTACAAATAAATAAAATATGAAAAAACCAAAAATACCCCTCAGTGATAAAGGGGGAAAAAGAATCATCACTTCCATCTCCTGAAAAATGTCTTGTCAAACAAGAGTTTGCTGTCAGAAATTTGTTATTGTATGTGCAGTTTTTCTGACTGCATTTGGGAGAGAACAACAGGAAAATCAGGTAAGAGAAAAAAGGAATTAGTGAAAAAAGAAAACAGATGAAGAGACAGAATGTCAACTCCTCATGAACTACAAGTAATTTTAAAGGTAATAAAGCTAGCTTGAGCTCAGCTTTTTCAAGCTATCAATAGTTCTTCCATTGGGCTTCTTTCTGACTCAGGTATTTTTTCAGCAGTTCTGATATTCAATTTTGTGTATTTACAATACAGGAAAAAAAATTTTGCACAAGTTAATAACGTAAGACAGATGAACTTGATTTAGCTAAAATCTGCAAATTGGAACTTTTCTGAACACTATAAAATTCTCTTACTCTGGTTCCAAAAGTTCTTACCTTCCACACTGGTTCTCCTGTGCTGTTTTTAACAGGAGGAACATTGAAGTTCAGCATACGTTTCAAAGCCACTGGAAAATAAAGCCAAATAATGCTTTAATCTCTTTACACTTGACCAACAGCGATTAAACACGTTAGCAGGGTTTTATTATACATTTCATTTGAGAGGAAAACCATCACAAAATATAAATGCAAGAAATCACATTTTCATTATTTTTATGCAGCTTTGACTGACAGGTGGCTCACATCAGCTAGAATTTATGGGCTCCAGAAGACACTGCAAAAAGAAAATAAGCAAGTTCTAAAACACTAACTCTTCTTAGTTATACAAGCTACATTCTAACATGGTTTGCCTTAAAAATAATTCCAGTATCTTCCTGAAGGTGCATTCTGTCCAGTGGGAACTAGTTTGCTTTATTCCCCGATCTGCTTTTCCTACCCCACAGGAACAACACTGTACACACCAAACAAAAAATACCTTTATGCCTGACTAAAATCAGTACACAGTTTGAAAGATTTTGAGAACTCACATGAAGAAATTGCTAGTTTAAGGGGTACAAAAATAGCCTTAGTTTGCAGCAGGAAAACTCTTTGAAACAGGAATGAACTTTTAATTAAACTTTCCATTCACCATACAGACCAAAGCAGATTGCTTCACCTACCACTAATTTATAAATCTATTATATAATGAATCCTTCCTCATTTATCTGATTAAACAACACAGTATGTGCTGATCTCCCAACTTTTGACTAGCAGCAGCAGACTATATGTGCTATAGTGGCTATTCTCTTAAAACTCGTAACAAAATCATCACAGAGTTTTGCAAAGAGGAAAAACCTGCAGAGATTAGAGCGATGTATACCACTTAGCTCATAAATGGAGAGTGCAGAAACTATTAACTTTTGACTCTGGCTGAATGAACATACTCAGTGCAGTTCTTGGGATCTACAGCATCACAGGTCATGTCAGGCTGGAGAGGACCTTGGAAGACCTCCAGTCTAACCTCCTGCCCAAGGAGGCTCAGCTCTGAGGCTAGGCCAGGCTGCTCAGGGCTTTATCCAGTCAAGTCTCCAGGGATGGAGATGCCACAACCACACTATGCAATCTGTGGCACTGATTGTCCTTGAGGAGAAAAAGCTTTTCCGGACATCCAGTTTGAACACCTTGTTTATGTTATGCAATTTATGCCTGTTGTGCTTCACCCTACTGCCATACACCACTACAAAGGGGCGTGGTTCCATCTTCTCAGTGCTGCCCATAGGTCTTGGGGAGCTGCTGTAGGGTCCACCCTGAAGCCACCTGGACAAAACTCCAGACAGAACAAGCTTTAGTGCTACAGCCTCACCAGAGACCCTGACCACCTTGGTAGTCCTGCTGACTCCCTCCAGCTAATGGTCCACTGGGACCCCTCACAAGCCTTTTCGACAGAGATGCTCTCTGGTCTGGCAACCCCCTACACTGCTGCCTGTACGTGCAAGGGGTTCTTCCTTTACAAGTGCAGGAATTTACATTTGTCATTGTTAAATTTCATAAGATCTCTGCTTGCCCATTCCTCTTGCCAATCTAGGTGCCTCTAAATGGCAGCTCTGCCCTCAAGTAGAAGAGATTTCCCTAGTTTGCTGTCACCTGCACACTTAATCAGACTACACTCTGACTTGTCCTCCAGGTGACTGACAGACATTTTAAACAGGAGAGGTCACAGAATACACTCATGCAGTGCTCCAGTTGTTACCAGCCTCTAGGTAATTATGTCTGATTAATTACAACTCTCTGAGCCTGACCATCCAACCAGTTTTTTTAATGTAGCTGGTTGTTCGTTCATGTAGTCCATGATACCCTAACTTGGCTGTAACACCACAGTGTCAAAAGCTTCGCTGAAGTCAAGGTAAATCACATACTCTACTGTCCTGTTGCCTATAAATCCAGTCATTCTATCACTGAAGGTAATTAGGCTGGTCAGGCATGATTTACCATACATAAATTCATGCATGCGTTTTCCTTTATGTGATGTGAAGTATCTTCCAATAGGATTCACTCAATGATTGACTCCAAAGTGACACTAAGGCCTGGAAGCATTTGTAGGTGAAGACTGAAGCAAAAGCAGCACTGGTTACCTCAGCCCTATCTGTGTCTATCACCACTAAAAGACCAGCTCCATTTAGCAATGATCCAACATTTTTTCTTACTCACATTTCTGCTACTAATGCTACATCAGAAGCACTTCTCCTTTCTTTAGATACATGCTGCACAGCTCAACCTCAGTAGAACTTTGGCTTTCCTAACACCACCTCTATCCATGGCCAGGCAGTGTTTCTGATGTCCTGCTTCCTCCTGTGTACTGCCCTTTCAAATGACATTACTAGCAGGGAAACACGAATGTAGGAAAATCCAAGCTAGCACTGAGTTCTGAGTCTTGCTGCACTCCAGCCTTCCACTTGCTTCATACTTTTTTCTTGTTTTTTAAAGACCATGGAGGCAGCCCTGAAAGTTGATTACAGGCTGCTCCTGGATTCTTTGGCACCTCACTGCTGGTGACATCTTCAGTCATATGAACAATTTTATATAAAGCTGTATGGCTATGTACTTTGGAACTGCTAGAGCTGAAGCAGCTACATTGCAGAGTTTATCATCTAAAGTAAAACTTGGCATAAGCTCTCTGCTAAGAAAGAGTAATCAGACTAGTAATGTGCTGTGACAATCATGTTAACATTCAGCAAGTGTCCAAGTTTCTTTTTTTGTATTCACACTGCCATTTCATTTACATTAATGCTAAATGTTCTCTGGGGCAAGGATCGTGTTTTTACTGTGCTTGCACAATGATATGCTTTGGTTATGAAACCAATCCTGGTTATGAACCAGCATAAAGGTCACAACAGATGGTGCACATGCATGGTAATACCATCACTAAATCATAAGAAACATTTTTCTGAGTATCCTTTAGTTGTTGAATCTAGCTCCCAACAGAAGACAACATGGATTCATGTGTAAAGGCTGACTGAAATAATCAAGTAACAACTGTTGGTGACATGGACAGTGGGACTGAGTGCACCTGCAGCAAGTTTGCCAACAACATCAAGCTGTGTGTGGTCACAAAATCACAGAGTCATTTAGGTTGGAAAAGACCTCCAAGATCAGTGAGTCCAACCTTTGACTGATCACCACCTTGTCAACCAGATCACAGCACCAGGTGATATGTCCAGCTGAACACCTCCAGGGATGGTGACTCTACCACCTCCATGGGCAGTCCATTCCAATGTTTAACCCCTTCCACGAAGAAATTCCTCCTCAATAAGCTGGAGAGAAGAGAAGCCATCCAGAGGCACCCTGACAGGCTTGAAAAGTGGGCCTGTGCAAACCTCAGGAAGTTCAGCAAGGCCAACTCCAAGTTCCTGCAGCTAGGGCAGGGCAATCCCAAGCACAAATACAGGCTGGGCAGAGAATGGATTTACAGCAACCCTGGGGAGGACCTGGGGGTGTTGGTGGAGGAGAAGCATGACATGACCTGGCAACGTGCACTTACAGCCCAGAGAGCCAACTGTACTCTGGGCTGCATCCAAAGCAGTGCGGCCAGCAGGGTGAGGGAGGGGATTCTCCCCCTCTGTTTTCCTCTGGTGAGATCCTACTTGGAGTGCCGTGTCCACATTTGGGCCCAGTATAAGAAGAACTTGAACTTGTTGGATTAAGTCCAGACGAGGACCACTAAGATGATCAGAGGGCTGGAGTACCTCTTCTGTGAGGAAAGGCTGAGAGAGGTAGGTTTGTTCAGCCTGCAGAAGAGAAGGCTCCAGGGAGACCTTATAGCATCTGCCAGTATCTAAATGGAGTTAACAAGAATCCTGGAGAGGGACTTTTCACAAGAGCATGTAGGGACAACACAAGGGGGAATGGCCTTAAGCTAAGAGAGTAGCTTTAGATTAGATACAAGGTAAAAATTCTTCCCTATGAGGTTGGTGAGGCTCTGGAACCGGTTGTACAGAGACCTGTGGATACCCCATACCTGGAAGTGTTCAAGGACAGGCTGGATGGCGCTTTAAGCGACCTGATCTAGTGAAAGGCGTTCCTGCCCATAGCAGGCAGTGAATTAGAATGAGATGATCTTCAAGGTCCCTTTCAACCCAAACCACTCCATGAACGTGGTGAAAGAGAATAGAAAAGAATAAAGCTGTACAGAATATGAGCTCAAAGAAAATGGGCTTTATCAGAAAGACAGCAAAGAGAAGATAAGCAAAGGACTGCAGAGTAACATCAAATAGCACTATCAATGGTAGATGCCACAGGAATGAGATTACAAAACAGACTGGTACCAAAAAGTGAAGCATACTAGTAAATATTTAAGGTCCACAGAGACTGTGACAGTTGTCAAGGAGAAAGTGACATGATTACAGCTCAACTACTGACTACAACTTTTGCAAGCAAGGGAAGTAGAGGACTACAGAGATGACATCCCCTGTGCTTTAGGAGTATGTTCAAGGCTTTACAAAACAGCATCAAGGTAGAGAAGAATCAATTAAGGATTCTCACCCATGTGTAAGAAGGGATGGAATAACAAATCCTTTACTCGCAGAAATCCTAATGCACAATCAGTTTAGTTGTTAATATCGTATTCTCAGTTTCTTGAGGGTCAGCACACGCTCGCATGCTGCTGTATTGTCTTAACAAGGGCATAATAACAGCAGCTTTATTTTTGCACCATTAAACGCTGTTTTCCGTCGATCCTTCCCACCGGCAGAAGGAAGCCGAAACGGAGGGTGCGCTCCCACGGCCGCGGGAGAAGGCACCGCTCACGGCCCGGGCCCGGCCAAGTCCCGCCCCGGGGGCGCCTTCCACACCTCGGCGGCACCTATGGCCACGTCCCCGGGGCCTGGGGCCCAAGCGGGGCCGGGGTCCCTCTGCGAGAACTGCGGCCCGAGGCTCCGGAGCCCCGCCGTCCCGGGCCCGCCGCTGCAGAGGCGAAGAGAAGGCGGTAGAGGGGCCGCCACCCCGTTGCCGGGAGACCCAAGCCGGGTGAGAGGGCGCGAATCCCCGGCGGAGGCGCGGCGGCGCCCGCAGCCCGCCCCGGGGGACAGAGGCAGGCGCCGCAGCGGCAGCGTTCGGCCGGCTCCGCTCCCCGCCCGAGCGCCGGGAGGGGCCGGTGCCGCCCGCGCGGCGGGACCGCGGGCAGGCGCTCACCTGTCTGCTTCTCCCGGATCCCGGCCGCCATCTTCCCGCGCCGCCGGCCCGGCCGCCCCGCCCCGCCCCGCCCGCCGCCTGCGCAGCCGCCGCGACACGTGGCGGACTCTGAGGCCGGGGGCGGGCCCGGCCCGGCTCCTCGGCAGCGGCGAGCCGGGAACGCCCGCCTACGATTGAAAACACGGGCCTGTGCTTTGCCCTGGCTGAGAACAGGGCGGGGATGGCCTTTTCCATCTTTTTTTCTATTGAGTAGGTGGTAGTTTATGCTCTCGGACTGAAGTTTCAAGAAAGAGCTTTAATACGACCACCTCATAACTAACTGAAAGGAGTGATGTTTCAAAACCAGGCATCTAGCTACAAAAAAAGTAGTGAAATTTTAGTGAGTTATCACAACGGAATATAGTCACGAGTTTGCTTTCCTCTGCCTCAGGACGCACAAGCCCACAGGCCCGCCTCCCTTCATGCCCTTACAGCAATCCTGCCGGGGAAGAGCCCCACTCGCCCTAACTCAGCTTTCGATACAAAGGTACCTGGGTAAACATGCCATATACACCTTTATATAAATCTATAGGTACACAAATTAAACTGCAGAAAATAGTGATAACACTTGTAGGGCTAAACCCTATTAAATCAACAAAATAAAACCACGGAAGCTACATATTTAACCTTTTATTGCACTTTGAATATATACATAGTATTTCTCACAATTACAAATTATTTGAACACTGATGCTACACCTGCCATGTAAAATGTTGCTTGAAGATGCAACAGTTCAGGCACTGATCGTGCAGTTCAAGTTAGAGCTAAAAATATTTACAAAATTACATTTTCTTGCATAACATTCTACATACTGTAACTTTAAAAAAGAACATTGTTTATGTAATACAAAAATCAGAGGGTTACATTGTAGCTTTTTAACAAATATCACCATTTGGAAAATGATCTTCTGTATACATATGATTTGACACTTCAGAAGTTTTTGCATGTTAATTTTTCTTTTGTCCAACTAGAAATTGCCTTAGGTAAGAAACGGTAAAGTTTGAGCTTTAAACACGTTTTACTATATAATACAGATTCAAGATACGATTTTCAAATTTATTTTGCAGGCTTCAAAGTTGCAATTCCTTCAAGTAAAATCAGATTTTTTCTGATACTATTTTCAAAATGCATATGCAGAATGTGAGTGTGAATAATTAACTAATACTCTCAAAATCCTCTGTTTTCAAATCCCAGGACTTAACATCTTAATGAAAAAAATCAAAGCTGCAGCACGCAATGGTTTAGACTTTTACTATGAACAAGTATTTTTCTCCTTTGGAATATATTTCACTCTTAAACCAGTTTAAAAGGCTAACAGCTTTTCTGTAAGCATCCTCTGAATGAGTAAAAAAGCAAGTCACAGAAATTTCTTATTCCTTGGCTTTTCAAACATAGAGCTAAAATACTTCAGGGTGTTTTTTTAATTATATGTGCATTGTTAAGGAGACCGTACTAAACCCACTAATTATTTAGTAGAAAATTATCACTCTAGAAAATAAATAGCTTATTTGATGTGCTAATTCCAGATGGAAGCTAAGGGTTTGATGCACAAACTGTGGGGTGAAGTTCTTTGGCCAAACACAAAAAGGACTGCAATAGTTCTTTAGTGGTGCTGACAAATCTTGTAAAAGATGCAGCTTCTATAAGAATATATTTAATACACAACTGATGCATATCAATTATTCTCCCTGTGTTACAGAAATACTGAAAGTAAGCAATCTCCCTAGTTGCCAGGTGTGCCTCAGGTTATGTTTATGTAAAATGAAAACTACCCCATAATATTGCACTTCAGTGATCTGCTATAAAAAAACCTGTGGCCCTTATAGCTACATAAATTGCTCTTACAATTTCAAGACAAGGGAGACCATTCTGTATTTGGAAGTTAGCTTATTCAGTGGAATTCTAATGAACAGTTCCAATAAATTTATGATTGGTCTATATAAATTAATGCTGAAAATGAGGAAATTCCTTTCCATATTCCAGGAATACAACTTGAATATATTAAGTATTATACTGGAGTGTCTAGATAGAGCTGATCAAACAGAAAAGGAAAGACAACTTGTCCTGAATGGGTACATGTCAGTATTAGAAAATGGGAGCAAATTCTGTGGAAGAAAAACTGTTTCAAGCAATATTACACATTGTGTGATTTTACAAATTCAGTGTTTGGATATAGCATTGTATAGCAGATAGTTTTAAAAGTTAACATTTTTTACACCCAACATATAGGTTAATTCTGCCTTTATATAAAAACCTTTCAACTGTTGAGTTCAAAAGTAATAAGCAAAAAAGGTGTGAACTCTATTTTTGTAATCTCAGGTATGTTTTGAAGGCTTATATTCACATTATTTTATTATTTCTTTTTCCATTGAAGGTCTTAAAATGCAGTTTATTTAGTTCCAGGTTCTGAACAATTTCTCTTGTCACTGCAGGTACCAAAAGTCCAAGAACTGTCCTTCAAAATTACTCACATTCTGCTTGCTACTTTTGTAATTTCTGTATTTTTCACATGGAAGAATAACATTACAGAACACATTTATCTCTAACTAGGCAAGAAAAACAAATACTGCACTGAGTACACTACTCATTTTTAAAGTATAATATTATATCTGCAGGAAACTCATGACATTTTAAAAATACAAACATACAATATGAATCCTTATTATGTAAACAAATTTGTGCCAACCCACTCCCTATAATGGTAATAAACCATTCTGAAGGCTAAGAATACAAAGCATTTATTGGCAGAATGAGAGTCAAAAATTATGCAAAGATCAGAAACACAGAATATTATTGGAGAGAAGACACTGAGAAAATGCTGAGTATATAAACAGTCAAATTACATTCTCCAAGAGATCATGCACTTATTTTAAAGGAGACTTGAATATGCTTTTGGCCAATAAGCAAAACCCACTGCTAATGCTGTCTTAATTTCTCATACTCTTAAATTTTTAATGACAAGACTGATGAGATTAGATTGTTCTAGCCATTAGAAGTAGTGAGAAATGTTTGATTTAATACTTGCAATAATTTCCTTAGACTTTCTATTATTTTTTCAGAAGCACCTATCCATTTGTAATTACTGTGGATGTACTTTCTTGCGAAGGTATTCAAATATAAAGCAATCCTGCTTATATTTTCAATTCAAACCAAGCTATATTAAATAACAAAGTATATGATTACTTTTCAGTATTTTGAAGAATGTGGATACATACAGATATATACAGATACATATGTATCTATATTACATCTATAGGACAACTGATGTTCAGGACACATAGTACAGGTGGTCAAAACTGACAGAGGGAAATAGTAATTTCAAAACAGAGAGCAGCATACATTTAAAAAGAACATACTTAAGTGTCCTTTTAATTTCATAGTTTTAGCATTAGTAATATTAAAGTGTTGCTGTGTAGGAACTTCACTACTTAACTTTTACAGCTTAATGGCCCAGCCATTTATACAAACTACTACAGCACTAACATATATTTTATACAGTGCTCAGAATTCATCTAAGATTGAACAGGAAGAGTTTAGAACAGAAGCTAGAAAAGTATCAGGCCCAGACAAGATTGATGGTAGACTGCCTTTAGTTTAACTAAGAGCTTTAGAGCATGGTTGTAGGAAAATACTGACTTTAATGGAAGACGAGTTTACATATTCTAATGAGTGACAAACTTCTTTTCATACTCAACAACATTAACTCCTATATTTCGCCTTGAAAGACCAGTTATTGTTGCATGTTCAAGATTTTATTCTGATTTTTACTATTTTGGCTCTATGAGTAATTAAAAATGTATGGAAGTAGAATGCAGAAATGTGCGAATGTCAAAGATTTTGTTGAACAGAGACAAGTTCAATCTGATTGTGTTCTTGCGCTGCATTATTTTGCCTATGTTTTCTCCAGACCTTTAAAGCACTAGCCAAAACGACTGTAAAACTAAAAGTATTTTGAATTTCCTAGGTTTCTATGAACCATTGGAATGTAAATGAATCAATACAAAACAATTACTGAAAAAATATACATGGAATTAAAGAACTGCATCACAGCTTTATGCAAGACAATGCTCTGTAGCAATTATCTTCAAAATGTACCTGATTTGTTTTTGATAAATAAGTTACCTAAGTATTTGATACAATCCATATACTTACCTGTTACAGAGTTTGGTAACATTTCATACCTGTCTACAGCAAAAGCTGACATTTAAACTACTTCTGCAAGAGATGGCTGACTCTTAAAGTTGACTTCAAAAGGAAAATTACTGAAAAAATAAAAGTTTTTTTTAATTTGGAAATTGTATTCTATCTCATAACATTACAACTTTTAGCATAATTCTGGGGGAAGGGTCAGAAAATACTAAAAGTATGTTGTCCAAAAATACAGTAGCGAACTGAAAGCAGATGTTCCTGCAGAAAACTCAAGTTTCCAACATTCAGTTTAACAGCAAAAATACTTACTCCCCTTCAACTCTTAGTGTGTTTCTGATGGTGAGCTCCATTTTATTTTTGAACTGCTGATATGTCTTTGTTACAGGAAGCTCTAAGCAATTAAGAAGTCTCTTTCCAATGGGATACCTTATATGCAAAAATTTAATAGTAGGTTCAGGATCAAAACCAATGGATGGTATGTAACAGGAGCCTGTTACGAAGAGCAGAATATCCTCCAATGTCACTACAGACTCACCACCTAAAAAAACGGAATAAGTTTTTATCATTGATTGTCTATTACACATAAACCATTAGCTTGCATGTTAAGTGCTAAGAGGAAAAAAAACCCCACATGAAATCAAATCAATATGCTGAATAAACATGCAGTTATATGGCCACCTAAGAAAAAGTTTAGCAAGAAAAACCCACTTCAGTTAATTCTGAAAAATCTTAAGTGAATACAAAATCCTCTTCTGCAAGAAAAAGATAGAAAACAGTGGTCTTTAAGACTTTACACAAACTATTTAATAAAGGATTTTTCTGTATCACTTAGGTTGTGTGTTGGATTATTTTTTTAATTCACAGCAGTCCTAGATCCAATCTTTCAGCTATTTACCCCTCTAAAGTTTTGGGCAACAGTTTCAGAAATTCTAACTAGTAAGAAAGAGGGGGAAGAAGGAACAATTAGGAACTGATAGTGACTACAAAACCTTGATTTATTTACCCTACTGAACTCTAAAAAAAAAAAATCAAATTCTGTATGTACACCAGCAACTAAATAGCCTGCACATGAAAGGGGAGGATTTTGAAATTAAAAAAAAAAATTAAAAATTACTTACTTTCCACATCTCGCAAATAGCCCATCCAAAAACCAGCACCTTTAAGTTTATTTACATCTGATGAGGAATGGATTGTAAAGAGATCACAAATAGTTTCCGCTGAAAGTCTTTCGGGTTTGTGGCACAATATGCTAGAGAATGCATCTGGGTGCATTTGCATTTTCTCTAGAACGCCAAGAGTTTTCAAACCCTGCCTAAAACTAGGAGGGGAGGAAAAAAAAAGACCATGCATCAGAACTCTGCATTTTATAAAGCTGCAAGATGGGATATAATAAATCTTCCCCATCTGCAGTCTCTGTACCTTCTCAGTAAAGTTACACAGTACTCCCATTTTATCTCGGAAAATGCATTTAACTTTCATTTTAACAATCTAAATGTTTCTGTGGAGCTTTTTGTGGAGATGAAAGAAATACCAGTGATATGTAGAAATTAACCTTATTTCCTGGTACTTGATTGTGCAAGGTTTACTTTTATATGGGAACATAGCAAATCTCTTTCTTACAAATAGCTCTTTGGAAAACAGTTTAAATTTCTTGTCCATAGACAAAATGAGTTGTCTTAAAAGATAGCCTTTGCTTGGCTTTTGCAGTCTGCTTGTGCTTACATGCTATTATTTCTCCCTGTGCCGAATGCAGACAAGCAACATCCTGGGCTGTACTAGGAATTGTGTTGCCAGCAGTTCAAGGGAGGTGATCTTTTTCCTCTGCTTAGCAGCAGTAAGGCCACACTTGAGTGCTGTGTTCAGTGCCAGACTGCCCAGTACAAGAGAGATATGGACATACTGGAGAAAGCCTGGCAAAGGATGACTAGGATGATTAAGGGACTACAGCATAATCCTAAGAGGAGAGGCTGAGAGAGCTGGAACTCTTCAGCCTGGAGAAGAGAAGGTTCAGGTGGAATCTCAACATGTAGAGGTATCTGAAGGGAATGTGCAAGGAAGTCAGAGACAGGTTCTTTTCAGTGGTGCCCAGTGGCCTAGAACATTTAACAGCTAAAATAACCAACACTCTAGTTACTCTCAGTCCTTGATAGTGACAAGTGATTTCTTGCTCTACTCACTTATGCACATCTTATGTCCATCTCCCAAAATGCACAAAACCACATTACCGCATAAACAAATGGGCTAATTATTAAGTTTTACTTTTTAGCTCACTAGTTTTAAAATAAGATATAGATTGTTCAATCATGACAGAGGACCTTGGCGGAAAGACTAATTGCTCTGACCTTCATTAAAAAAAAATCCTCACATTAACAATTAGTTTTCATAGCTCTTGGAGATTGAGTTGATTGAAATTTCTCAAAGATAACACTATATTTGAAGTTTAAATCAAGCTATGCTTGTTGGAAAAATTAGCATCCAATACGTTTTACCAAGCAGATGAAGAACGCGAATTGGAAGTAAGGGCAGAGACCAATCAAAGAACAGTCAAGAGCTGCAACTTTTCCAGCTAATGAGGTCATCACTACCTCACAGAAACATCAATGCAATGCCTATGTTCTAAGCAGGCCAACTTACACTTGTTGACAGTATTGCACTCCTAATGGCACAGACAAACTCCCTAATTAGAACTCTGGAAAACTCATTTGAATTCTAAACATATGTTAAACATTTCTAAAATGTAAAGATTCTAAATTTGAGCAATTCTGAATTAGAAATGAACATAAGCTAGAGAAATTTTATAGTGCAAAGGTCTTTGTGATGCTGTAGTTTAAAAACTGTGAATCTGCCTTCTTCATAAGGTTGAAAACGGAATGTGACCAAGGAGAAGTGGAACAGAGCAGATATGCAGAGAAATAATTTCAGTCTTTCAGTTTAACTACCTAGTTAACAGTTGCTACTTAATCAACTGAAAATTACAGTACACTTCATTGAGAATAAGTGAGAACATGTGAAAGTTAGTTTTAGCAACATATTAATTAGTATTTCAGTGAGGAAAAGAACCAAGAAGTTTGAAAACTCAAACAAAACAAACCTTTCTAAGGGTAAAGTAATTCTCTTGATTACATGATAGATCAATATGTCATTCACCAGCATGTTCTTATCACACAAAGCTGTTACAGGTCTTAAACATCCAGCAGCAGTGAGGAATTCACAGCAGTCCTGTAGTGTAGACTGTAGGCTGGACAGACTATTTGCATATTTTATCTGCATAAAAAGATAAGTCAGGCCGTTGTTTACCACGTGTGCACACATATATGTGAAAAATAAGCTTTTTGATTTCAACAAAATTTATACTCAGTAAGTTCTTCTTTATCTCCAAATATAGTCTTGAGCAAGAAATAAAATGAAACTTATCGCATGTTACCATTTGTATTGTTTGTGCTACATCAACATCAGCAACATCTTCCAAAGCTGGCTTCACATTCTCTGGACCGTAGACAAGGCAATCGAACAGTGTTTTGGAAAAGAAACCAGGAGATGGACCACCATGAACCAGAGAAACCGCAATCATTTTACCAGCTTCAAAATAAAGATTTTCTTTTACAGCTGCAAATAGAAAAATGTTTACTTTATATGCATAGAAATGATTTCTGATCCTCATTTCATAATAGAAAATGTTATAGTGCTTTTTTTTCTTAATGACTTTTGCTGTCTCCTGATAGTTCAAACTCTAAGATGACATTTTTACATAGGAGTATCACATTCTTTTACACCAACTCTTCACCCACTATCAAGGTTTGGAAGATGTAACTTCCTCTTCTACTTTACACCCAATGCATATTTAATTCTGAAACATAAGAACTCAAAGAAGCTAACTTGGGGTCTTTGGGAAGCATGCTATGAGAAATAATGTTCTAGAAATTTGAGGAAAGAAAAATAATTAGCAGAGAAAGTGAGTCCGGAAGAAAGAAATTCACTTAAAGAGAACAAATACCCTAATTAAAAAGTTCCAAGTCTAGTTATATGCTGTATTTTTTCCAAGGTTGTCATCAACTTCTCCAACTAACCCAAAATTTTTAATTACAAATCCACACACCATCCCCCTTCAGAGTTGAAAAAGTAAAAAAAAAAAAAAAATCAAACCCCAATTTTTATCCTTCAGGACTACACTTGTGAACTGACACTCCTACTGGCTGAAGATTAAAAATTAAGTTATATACTTCTCAATATGTTTTTCAACCAAGCAACCAATTACCTTGAAAATCAAGGGCCAAGTTCTTTCCAGAAGAGCCCTCAAACAATGATGAATTCTGAAGGTGAAGAATTAATAATTGGAAGAAATGGTATTTTGATGCAGCAGAAGTATTTGTCTTTGATCTATTTTTGCAGTTTGAGAAATTTACTTCAATGGTGTTTGTGGGACTGAAGTTGCGCTGTCTAAATCCTTTTAAAGCATTACTCCAAATACTTTCTGCATTGATGTTAAGTCTTGTTGTTTTTGTTTTAACTTGTACCTTTAACTCCTTCAGTATATTACAAACTTCCCTTCTTTGCTCTCTTAAATGCCTATAAGAAAATTGCATGTATTTTCAGATGAAATCTATGATTCATAATCAGCAACAGTTCTACAAAAAACATTTTAACAGTCTATTAAGGAGAACACTTCTTTAAACACTGTGGCACATTCAGGTATTGCCTAAATTATTAATTATTAAAACATTTAGTATAGAATTAAAAAATTTTAACACTGTAGTGGTAAGTTTAAGTATCTCTTAAGAACCAAAAAAAGGAGGCAGAAATAATTACCCTGGCATAAAGAAAATAGTGATTTTCTTAGTACAGTGCCAAACAATTCTCATACAATGATTCGACATTTAAACAATCTGAATGAAACAAGTGAGAAATTAAGAGATTACCATTTTACATTAAAGATGTTTTGCAACCAAATTAGAATAATCTTTGTCACTATAATAAAAAATATATTTGAGTAGGAAGAAAGTTCTCATTTAAAAAAACAAGATGTTTCCTTTGTTTTCTAACTTCCAACCAAAACTATCTCAAATACCATATCTACTAGAAATAACTTACTCCCTCATCAGAATTTTTAGCACATAAGGCAGAATCCATAAATTAACTACTCACAAGAAGATAATGAATTTTATGTCCTTAAACTGAGTATTTTATATTAAAACATGATGTTTTAGCACTGACTTTAGTACAATCATGAACTATTCATACGGTACAAATACAAACACATTTAAAATTTAGGACGTCTAATTAGAAGAAAGCAATTAGGATTATTTTTATTCCCTATTTTCTAAAGAACGTTTAGCCATGCATCAGTAAGGGCAAGTATGCATTTCTGGGTTTGGATCCCCTCATTACCTAACCTACAAATTCTCACTAGGTTTCATTCTTTTCTCCTCGTGCCCCTCTAGCATTTAGAAACAGCAGAAGTCTCTCTCAAGCTATGACTTCAGGTTGTAAGTGTATATCGATCTCATTTTTGCAGTGACTATAAACATACACACACACAAATATATAGGGATACTATATATACTCACACAGAGAAATACATATGCACACTGTATATACACAAACACACACAGAGACCCTCCCCCCGCATGTTCTGTAGGAAATATATTATAAAGCCATGTGCTAGATTAGTCTTCAAAATAAGAAAAATAGAAGAAAATACTTTTGCGTCAGGGACCAGCTCCTGTTTGACTTCACTGGAGATAAGGACGTTGTCATTCTGTCAGATGCTGGAAGTTCTAGGTGTGAGCAAGGTGACAAGTTCTGGCACATTATCTTTGATGATCTGTAAGACAAACCAGTATTTTAAGAAGAGATACAACTAAAGAATACATGAACACTTCCTATTTCAAGGTAGCAGTATAGTTTCCCCCTACTTCAGCACCGAATCTCATTTGTATCTTCATTTCCATGAAGTCCACCAGCACCTGAACAACTATTTTAAAAATAACAATTCTGTATTTTATTCCTTGGTGGCCTTAGGATCTGTTTTTAGTTGCATCTCATACATTAGACGAAAGTCCTGACTGATACAGTAAGCAAAAACTAAAAGTATTAGTTTCTACAAACTTGAGAAGTTTTTATTACAGCAGAGGAAAACATTAATATGAACATCTCTAAGTCAGACTTCTAGAACATTCTTAAAATGGAAAAAATACCAATAAGCAAACAATGCTTTGCCATTTGTATAATCTAAGTTACCACTAAATTGTTGAAATTCCTTTAACAAGGATCTATCCTTACCAACTAAAAAGTGGTTTACATGCCACCAAATCCAAATAACTACAGCAAATTTCCAGAGCTCATGGCTTACTCAGAAAACTTCAATTATTAAACTTTACTCCAATTTAATTTGATTTGCAATTAAATGTAAGTTTCTGCTACAGAATAAGCCACCATTTCCTCATGTTTAAGTATTATTTTATGCAATAATCAGTTTCTGCGAGAAAACAGAAAATTACACACTGGAGTAGAAAATTGCGTGGAGATCCAGATGATTGCCGAGGGGACTTTGGAGGTGGCTCTTCCAGCAAACAAGTCGTCCCATTTGTCTTTTCAGAGGTAGCCAAAGCACGCTTTTTCCGTTTGCTATACTTTCCTGTATGATTACATTATATTAATTTAATGAATTTGCTCATTGTAAAGTATACTTACATAACTTAAAGTTATCATTTAAGAAATCACTGTCACATCCATAACTTTACCTGATTTTGCAAAGATACTTCTGCATTCCATGCACTCCCAGTTTTGCTCCCATGACTTCATAGACGAACAGGCCAAATGAGTCCCACGAGAACCGCAATACTGACAACGCTTTATTTCCCATTTACTAAAATTAAAAACTTAGGTATTTAGACAGAAGAACGAGGCTAATTAAAACAAAGAATATTCAAAAGTAAGCGCAATCCAGACACTAAACCAACAAAGCATAACTTTATCAGTCTGGTAGAACAGATTCTAATCAGGGAGACTTTCTTCACACAAGATGTACTCATACCTGGCCGCAACAAGAAAAAAAAGCTACTTATGTTCCAGCACCTTGCACTGAATGAGGGTATTAGGGTACTCCCCTGCCCTGAAGTCCATAGTTTGTGGGCACTATTTTCTTCTCATGCTGCTAGTCAGCAAAATCCTCTGTGTTCTATGGGTATCCATCAGTCAGCTTTTCCAAATGGTAATTCTTTTAAAGGAGAGCTCTCTACAGAAACATTCAAACTACTGACCTAAGTCTACTACTTTAACAATAATTTCTTGTAAAGGCTCTAAGTATTTTAACACTTCTGAAATTGCTGAATTAAACTCCAAATGATACATACACAACATTCATTTACACACATGCTATGTTGATGCACAAATTCTGCTTCAGCCTGTATAAAATGAGGACAAGGACAAGGTAACTGATAATCCATTAACTTTGGCTGTCGTGGCTTTTATAACCAGATTAAGTTAGAGAAATTTAGTATTGAAATATGATTGTAATGAGTAAAACAAACACATTATCTAGACAGTGTGCTGGCTTGATATTAAAACCTGATGCCGAAAAACATCAAAGCATTTAAGTAACTAAAAATAATAATAAATAACAACAATGAAAAACACATCAAAAAATGATTCCATCCTAAATTATACTTTCCTGCTAAAGTATCATACCTATCAGGTTCATTATAGTCTCTTCCTTTCTTACAGAGACATCTTTTAACATCACAGTGTTGATAACAATGCAGTAAGTCTTGATATGCATTTTCTTCAAGTTCCCAAGATGCATCCCTATAAACAAGGCAGAAGATTGGATATTAGAACGGATTTATGATCGTTTCAATGGGTTAACTATATTTTGAAAAATATATATGCAATAAACACACGAATATATTTCAATCATGTCATGTTCTATGTAACAGACAACAGAGAGGGGGAAGAAAAGTCTAGTAACTAAAATAATACTATAAAACACACAGACGGACTTCTTCTTGCACAGTTACTTTGATTTCAAGTATTTATTATTTTTCACATGACCTCAGTGCACATTTTCTCTGTCTCATATTATTCCCTTTTTTCTCTCACAGAAAACAAGGATATTTGTTTAGGCAGCCTACTCAAGTTACCGCCGAAACTGGTTTCATGAATGGTAACTCAGAATGTTCCAAACCGGTACAGCAAAGTTCATCAAATATTTTGACTCTTCTTCCTCTCCAGAATCTTAAGCTTCTGCCTCAAGAGGGAATTAATAGTGCTCTCTGAAAAGACTAATAGTTATTAAGGAATACTACTTCTAACAAAGAAGCATCATTCTGATCTCTTTCTATCATATTTTGAGCCTCATCAGGTTATAGAAACAGGAAAAACGGCTCGGAATTTTGGAAGCAGGTATTATAGCAAACATAACCTTTGCAATCCCTTGGCAGAAGATAGAAGCTGTATGGCTGAGTAATCAGTCAGTTACAATTCTGTCTTGACAGAAATTCAGATAATTAAACTTGGGCACAGAAAATACACTTCTCAACAATCCCTATGTTAAGGAAAAATTACTGTATTTAAGAAGTGCTTTTATCTTTTAATTGGGTTTAGCGTTTAAGTTGAATGATGGCATTAAAAATGACTTTTCAGAGCTTCCTGCTTTATGTTTGAGATAACTAATTTGACCTTTGCCAATTTTTATGCCTATCTAAAAGGACACAGGCCACTCCTTACCAAACTGAACAATCCCACAACTGAAGGTAGAACTAACATTTCACATATTAATAGTTGAAGTTCTGTAGAATAAATTAAAATGTTTATAACAGCCTGTCAAAGTTTTCATACAAGAGTGATTATTAACAAAATTACTTACCTTTCTGGAATGTGTATGCCCATTCTCAACATTTCTTTTTGAAATTTGTCCTTGTTATTACATACTGTGCACCTAAAGAAAAATATCCCAGCACTCAAAGCTTGATACTGTGTCAAGAAAAAAAAAACACAACAAAAAAAACCAGACCAATTATTGAATTACTACCATCCTTAAGATGCCAATAAATTGCGTCTTAATATTGAGAAGCATTACATTCACGGATACTGTCCTGACACGGGTGTTTAAGCTAGTATCAAATTGTGATATGACTTGACATTAAAGCAAATGGAATGGATTTTCTCTTCCTTTAAAGGAAAGGGCTCATACGCTAGAATAAGGTTCATAAATGAAAGCGCCATCCTTTTCAGTCAACCTCCCCAGATCCAGAGTAAGTTTACAAAAAGAATGTTGTAACTTTTTCTAGTCCTGGATTTAGTCAAAGAGAACTGATGATGGATATAGTTTTGGCACTCAGATTCTGCACATAACAACTTGCAAGAAAGCAACGACATAGGCTGAACTTCAGTTCCTAAAAGTAGTAAAGGCATACAGTATATATCATACATGCAGAAACATGGAGGGGCCAGTGAGGGAGAAAAAGCTAACAGCATTAAAACCCCAAAATCCTTTTGTGTCCATAACACAATTTCAGCACTGTTCTTCAAACCTAGTATGTTTCATACCTACTATCTACACTTAACACTAAGCAATTGTTCCATTACTTTTTAAACAGAAATGTGATCTCCATGGATGCAAAAAGAATGAAAGGGAGAACCTGTATTACCTGCAAGCATTCTCGATGAAACCAAGCATTTTTACAGCAAGGACTTTTCAATACAGTATACACTGGAAGATGTTCAACCAAATCCAGGCATATTGTGCACTGTGAAGCTCCTCTAGGTTCTTTGTCCGTAAACTTTTGGACTGGTCTATGTTCCCAACAGTAAGATCTAAAAACAATAATTTATGATTCCCTTAACAAAATAACATTTTAAGAACCTTCTTCATAAAATTTGAGGACAGTAAAATTAATTCATTACTGTATTTTTTATGAATAAGTGCTATGCAACAAGCTAAAAATGTAGACATACTGGTTTTGGCTAGGCTAGAGTTAAGTTTCTTAATAATAGCTTGTATGGTGCTGTGTTTCGGATTTGTGATGAAATCAGTGTTGAAAACACAGTGATATTCTAATTATTGCCAAGCAGACCTTGAACAGAGACCAGATCTTTTCTGTTTCTCACTCCTTCCCACCAGTGAGCAGGCTAGGGGTGCACAAGGAATTGGGAGGTGAGACAGCTGGGGTGGTTAACCCCAACTGACCTAGGGGATATTCCATACCATACATCCAAGAAATGTAGCTCGAGAAGAAACTTTTCTGAAAATGCCTTATCTTTACATGCACTTGAGGTAATGTGAGCCATTTTTATTAAGTGCCTGCTGGACTTCATCCACCCTAAAACTCAGCTCATAATAAGGAAAATGCACTCAAGAGTATTTTGACTACAGCCAAGATGCTAGACAGATGACAGTAAAAGAAAACATTTTTTAGACATTTGATATTAAGCCCATTTCTCCTGCAGTCCATCTCTAATAAACTTGGAAACACAACAAAATGGCAGACAGTGTGTTTTTACTGCTGAGATGCATAGGTAGGCAAACCTCTGCCATTTCAACAAAGGCACAGGAGAGAGGCAAACAAAAAAACCAAATCAACCATTATGCAGTTTATTCCACAGTTCAGAATTTACTGCTCAATTTTATAAACAACTCAACTACTTGTGTAAGCATAAAGTCATATTTAAAAGTGTTGAGAATTCAGTTTATAAGTATTAGGTATGCAACGTAACTGTTTGACTTCCATGTCTTCCACAAATAGGGTATTTTGTTCCTAGATAACCTGATGTCATTTGTAACTAGCAGCCTATCCAATAATAAGCCATGAAAGAAACCCAAGTTACGTCCGGTATAAATATAATAAATTGAAAATGGAAAAACAACTCACCTGAAGTCTTCCATAAACTGGAAAATGCATTCCCTTTGTAACCCACAAGGAAAATGGTAACTTCGTTTGCATTTAGGAGCTACACATCCAATCGAAGCACCCTTTTTCTTACAGATATTACATTTCTAGAAATAATTTTTTTGGGAACAGAATATTAACATCTTAAATACAAGTAAAATTACAGGAATTAAACCAATAGAAAAATTACAGAAAGTGTGTAAGAAAGAATAGCAGCTCATAGATTATAACTGTGACAAGACTAATGTGGTTTAGCTCTGTTACCAAGAGCAAACATATGCAGTTATTTCACAGACTTTATGTATTGGTTTATATGCATATTGTCTTGTGACATGTAAGCTAAAATACAAGCTATTTTATCAGTACCTATAGTTTAGTTGCATCTATAAATTATTTACCGTCAGCTTCAAGCTCAGCACAATGTCATGAGGTATTATGAAAGTTTAATTCACTCTTATTTATCTGCAACATACCCAGAGAATAAAAATAGTTGCAAACTGTAGAGGCCCAGGGAAGCTGACTTCAGTTCTGGGATGGATTGTAATGGAGCATCCCTGCCCCCCAGGCCACACCGTGATCTCAGAAATGCTCGGCAGGCTTCAGCCTGGACAAACTGTACTGGACTAAGCCTCTCTTGAGGTTCATCAGAAACACTGTATGTTCCCAGGAACTAACACGCATCTCATGAGCTCCTGTTTTATAACAAACAGCCTTGGAAACTTATTTTTCTTGCCTGAATAACAACCCAGGCGGAGTAGTATTTTTGTTACTGAAACTTCAAAGAAAGTTACCAACCCGAACTGCAGCCAGGATGTGCTAACGGTGCCTTCCCGGGCTAGCACGAGGTGCTGGCACCGAGCAAACTTCTGCCTGCCCGAGCGGGGCAGATGGAGACTGATCCCGGCGCGCGGGGGAGTGGGCGAATCGCCCGCACGGGTTCGCCTCGCTCTCCCATGTCTAGCGCGCCCGAAGGAGGTAGGATAAAGCGGAAGGACTCCTTGAGAGGAGGAGGAGCAAAATCCATTGAGCAAGCTGAAGCCACGCGGCTTGCGGGGGCGCTTTGTAGCCCTGCCAAAGGGGTGTGGAAAATGCACAGTAACCAATGATACATCAATCAGCGGGTGTTACAGAGGCGGGGAGAAGGGATTACAGCAAATGGGGAAGGGGTAGGCGGGGAGAAGTAACAGAGACCAATTAGCAACGGAAGAACCTAGATCTCTCTGGAAAAGCAGCCAGATATGAGAAATATGGGAAAGGGAAAGCTGCAGCTAAAGGTAAGGCACGGATTGCAGCTTTTGGGGTGCTCCCTGTAATTTCAGGGATTTTAGGCTGTGGTTCAGCTGAACCTGGCTTTGGCCATGGTTCACCGCAACAAGGATGGAAAATTACTGTAACTAAAGCCCACTCTCTGTGACCCTATAAACAGTGGTCCAAAGTGAGACCTTAAGAGCTCTCGATTCCCAGAAGACAAGGGGCTAATGTGCATGTCTCAAGCACTGATAACCACATGGCTCTGGAGCCAGCCAGGGACTGCTGGCAGTAACAAACAAGAACTGCTGGTGATAAACCAAGGACTATCGATATTAGCACACTGTGAGAAAGAACAAGATTTAACTGGAACTGAGGGCCAGGCAGAGATTCACTTTTTTGTGAGAGAGAGCCACAACACAGCACAGTGCAAGCACAGGAATGTGTGGCGGGAAGTGGGCATGGACTATAGGGTGGGACTAAGACCCCCAAAGCCCTCCAACCCATTTTCAGAAAGGCCTGAAAGAACAGACTGCTCATGATAACTAATTTACATAGAAGGCAAGAAATCTACCTTCGGGGTGGAAAAACCTATCCCTAAAAAGGTACCCCCCAAAAACCCCAGGCTAGTTTCCATGCCAAGTGTGTAATTTACTAATAAAACCTTCTGATCTCTTGTCAACCATCTGATATTCGCTATTCCTTTTGCCCAATGAGCATTTACGAAATCTTAGGTGCTTCCTTCCCCTTAAGGGTGGATTGTTAAAATTTCTGCAGGGCTTTTTCCTTGTGGCTTCCACAAATCCAATATACTTGTTACTTAAACGTAAAATTTAGATGTTAGAATGGGCTCAGCACATTGTCCATTGGAGAAAGAAAACAAACCCCACAGGCAGTACTAAGAGCACTTAAAAGTAACTTTTTTCCCCCTTGTAAATACCAAAGACATCATTCTTACCAGTTTTGCAGCTCTGTTTACTTCTTTTCTAATATCTGTGATTAAAAATCCATCCACACCTTCATCTTCTTCCCCTCTCTGCCAAATGCCACTTGACATCAACTAAGAAAACAATTCAATTTAAAACATTCACCTACCTAAAGATTTAAAGTTACATACACTATGCTTGTCAAGAGAGAAGTTTAGTCTAAAAAAGCTCATATGGAAACATTTTAATGATTAAAAAGCTGATACAAAACATCTAGGTATTTTTGTCTGACATGACAATAACCAATAACATGAAAAGAAATATTTCATAACATCAATGTATTGTATAATACTGTATGGTCCGAGACAGTGTATTTTGCCTTCCTTTTTGAAGTATACAGACTATTCAGATAATTGTCAAACAATTACTTTCAGCATATAAATCTTCAGAGGAAGTAAAATTAAATTAGCTTAGTTAATATGAATGACAATTGTGCTGTGGAGATAATGAAACACAGTAGGAAGTAACTGTACTGAAGTGTCACCTAAGAGGAAAAGTAATTCACTTTAGAGGAGATTTAAATAAACACAGAATCAAGTAACTAGGCAAATCAGAAGAGCCTGATGATAATTTAAAGTTAGGCAGCTACATTACAATCTTCAAATAACTGAAGAGTTTCACAACTTGATGCCATCTATGTTCTTTACAATCTCTAATTTCAACATAGCACCATTTTAACTAGCTTTATCAATATTTTAGTCAAATAAATGTAAGATTATATACTCAAACATATTAAATATATTTTTCCAACTGTGAGACATTTGGCAAAGATAATTAAACTATCACTAATGGGTTTCGTTGTAGAACTCTTTTCTTATATAACATATACTATATTTAAGTAAAATCACAGGGCTTTGCTCATTTTTCAAAGTAGAGACAACAAGATGTAAAAGATATTGTGATGAGCTTCCTGCAGTTAAAATATCTTGTAAGTCATAAGGCTCAGTGTTGCATGCATGCCTTTTCCTAGCTTTTCATCAGGATAGGACTTTTTCCTATAATTTGATATGGCCTTATATAGGAGACAAAATTACCACTAAAATAGTATAATGACCTATATTTCCTTCCAGCTGCTTAAAATTTCTTTAAAAACAAATATTTCTATCTTTATGCAACTTCAGAAAACCTCCACTCTCCTTAGTTTTTAAAGGATTCAGTATCTAAACTATTAAACCATTTGCAATCAACACTCTTTGAAGAGCTTGTTAAGAAAACATACCCCCTACATTTCTTCTGATACTAGACACTTAAGTTTAAAATTTGGGGAGAAAATTCAAATTTTATTTATTAACAAACAAAAACCTTTTTTTGGTAAAGTAGCCATATTATTCTAAAGACCTGTGAAAATTTAGAGCTTGAAAGGTAGTTTAAGTATACCTTTAAGAATGTGAGTTTTGGAAAATGTCAAGGTTGGTAACAAAAGCTGCAGGTTATATCCACAGCTTTGTTTAAATTATAAGCTTCTACTAATTAGTGATACTGTACTAACATGATCAGCAGAGTACATATAACTTAACTGAAAATTAGGACTTAAAAGTGTTACAATGTCCTATGTAATGTCAGAGAACAGCTCACAGCCAACAAGAATAAGAAATGAGGAAAAAAGAAAACATTTCTGTACTTTTTCCACAAGGGGTGGAATTTTCACATTTCAAATTTTGAAACTCCACTGTTGTTATGGAAGTAGGTGCAAACTGTTCCCCTTGTCTTAACATGTACCTTCATTGCTATTTGCTATGATAGTTTGGGAGAATTAATGAATTCCTTTAAATGGGCCACAAACAGAATTCAGCTTTGAATAAAGGCTTGTTGGGATTTACTTATTTTATCTGCTGCACCTGACAAGTACAAGCCTTCAAGGCTGTGAGTTAAAGCTCACAGTTCAAGCTTTACAACAAGAAAATTGTTACAACAACTGGACAGGTTATCACTATTAAATACTTACTGCACATTTTTTTTTTCCAGGTAAAACAGAAAACTCCAAGATCAACACCACACACTTACCAAACAGTAATAATGAACAGTGAGATTGTATTCCACATAGATCCTTTTTTCTCCATACTTTTCAGGGCAGTCATCTGTCCGTCCACAGAGAACACAGACTAAAATGTAGAATCATGTTTATAACCACAGTGAGTGTACTGGAATTACTATGGATCAGCTATAGAGCAGTAGCTTTCACCTCTTTTAATCACATGCAATCTTCAAGTAGATTACTGGATAAAGGACAGTAGATATCCCTTTCCTTAATGTTGAATTTTATAGTAGATACAGAAAAATGTACTATTTGTTCCTCCTCTAGTTACTAGAAAGAAAATACTTAACCAGCCTGCTGATTCAGGAGAGGTCTATCAGCCAAGCTGAATTCACAAAGCAGACTGTGCTCCCAATTGAAATATTCTTCCCAAAACACCCAAAGAGAATTGTCAAATGGCCAACAATGTCCAGGTGCATGTGAAATGTCACCTAGTTGTTTTTAGTACAATACATAAAGTTATCCCCATATTAGAATCCATGAATCAACCATTGCTTTGTCTACCTATGGGATAACATTGGTGAAAAGCATGTGAATAGTGCCAAGCCATATGCTACCACAGTTTTCAAAAACACTTAACAATTTGAGACAACACTGCATTCAACTAAAACCTTGAGGATTTACCACTTACTGAAGTTTCTAGCCCACTAACATAGTTCCATGGACATTTAACAGCTTCCCTTCAATTCCCAGGAGACATATAAAATACATTTAAAATATTCTAAGATCAAGAACAGTCACAGTAGTGACAAGAATAGGGTTAACTGCTTCAGCCTAAGAAAGTCCTGAGTGGTACTTCTCAAACACAGCTGTGTTATTTCGCTGCTAAAGTCACAAGGTTACTTTCTTAAAACACCTGCAGAAAATACTATTTTAAAATATTCTAATCACAGCAAACAAATGCAAGGAAGTTTGCAAGTTATTTATTTCTTTTTCATTTCCTGAGACAAGTGGTGGTTCCAACACAATTTCACAGAATGGTTAGGGTTGGTAGGGACCTCTGGAGATCATCTGGTCCAACCCCCTGCCAAGGCAGGGTCACCTAGAGCAGGTGACACAGGAACTTGTGCAAGTGGGTTTTGAATGTCTCCAAAGAGGGTGAGTCCACAACCTCCCTGGGCAGCCTCTTCCAGTGCTCTGCCACCCTCAACGTAAAGAAGCTCTTCCTCATGTTGAGGGGGAACTTCTTGTGTTTTAGTTCATGACCATTGCTCCTCATCCTGTTGCTGGGCACCACTGAAGAGTCTGGCACCATGCTCTTGGCACCTGCCTCAGAGATATTTATATGTGTTAAAGAGATTCCCTCTGTCTTCTCCTCTCCAGACTAAACAGGCCAATCCCCCTCAGTCTCTCCTTCAGACTGAGATGCTTCAGACCCCAAATCATCACTATGGCCTCTGCTGAACCCTCTCAGGAGGTCTTTGTCTTTTTTGTACTGAAGAGCCTCAAAATGGACACAGTAATTTGATTCTTGGAAACTCACCTGCTCTTTGAGCCTAAATAAAACAAGTTATAACTAGCACTATATATGCAGATTAAGTATTTCTGAAATGATTTAATAAAAACTTTACTCACATGTACTTTGAACATCAAAATTATTTGGTTTACTCATCCTGAGTTCTTCTGGCTGTCATGCAAAAGAAATGAGGTATTAAATACATCCAGTACATTAATGAACATTATATACCTCTTTTATGTTTTATTTAAACCTGAAAAAAAAAAGCGCATAAACTCAATAAACTAAAAGCAGGATTAGGACTTGAATTATAATTATAATTGAATTATAATTCAACTGTTATTGTGAGAGATAGGGGTTCAGAAAGCAGGATGCAAATGTCCAGAAAAAAAATTCCTAGACCAATGAAAGATACAGCAACTTTTACCTATCTCCCCAAACTAACAAACAATATATTTTATTTTCAGAAGAGAAAATAAAGTCCAATGAAACACCTAGTTATGTACAAACTTAACTGTACAGAAGAGTTCTTACTCATTTTAAGTGTCAGAAATAATGGCTCACAGACCATCTATGGAGTAGCTGTGACTTCTGCTCAAATAAAGGTTATACTAATACAAAGAAGTTGGAAACAAAAACTAGCTGTGTAGTGTAGTGATGTAACTATGAATATAGTCTCCACTCTTTGGAGAAAATGCAGGATCCTGGCCTAATCAGAGAAATCCCAATCCACAAAAAAGCCAAACAGAAAAAACTCCACCCCAAAAAGGGTGAGGAATCCAAAACTGGGACATGCATACAAGGGAATTTACACCATGTAGGACTATGTATTTTAAATTCTGAAGTGCAAAGTAATTTATTTAGAAACACTGATCTAACTTGCATTTCTTTCAAACATCATGTGAACTGCCCTCCACTGTGTGCCATGCCATGCACCCTATCCCACCTTGGACAAAAAAAACCAAATAATCCCCAGTTTCTTCACCACAGCACCAAGATGATTATTCTTTCTCAGAATCCTTCTAGGAACACATCTGTAGATCTCTGACTTGCCTTCCCTTAGGAAGCTGAAGAAGGCATTACCTAAGTTCTGCAAGCCAAGAATCATGGGTGATTGCCTGAATCTCCAGGCTATATCTCAGGTAGGCAAACAACTCCCTCTCACATGCTGAAGCAAACAGGGGAGCAACCAGTAACAAATCCAAGGTCCATACCAGATGCCTGTCAGACTGCGAGCTATGCGGTCTGGTATTTACAGTTTTGATGACTGCCAGATATCAGCTTCAGGAACAAACTTGAGGCTAATCCAAACTATTGCAAATAAAGCACTGTAGCAATTTTACTGGAGATTTAGGGAAGGAGAATTGTATTGAGAAAGGAAAAGAAAGAGAGGCAGAAGTCTCAGGCACAAGGCAATTGCCTATACCACTAAGAACCTGAGTAGCTGCACGAAAGACCTTGGCCAGAAAACAATCTAAAAGGAAAACAAACCAAAAAGCACCGCCACTAAATTAGGTGATGAGGCTTCTAAAGACACACCGAACTGACAGTCAAATGAAATAAGTGATTACTGTTTTCCCAGAAACACACTTCCCTTTTCCTAAAGGAATAAATATTCAAAGGGAGCAAAAGACAAGCACAGAGCTCACACACATTCCCTTTCTTCAGGATTTCCCCAGGATGGTCACTGTCAGTTTCACCATTCTCAAGCTCCTGCGGTACTACAACAAAGAAGCTACCTATACACGGCCACACAAGCCGTTTTGGTAGAAAGCCCTACAGGTCGACAAAGCACATATGTGCCTGCAAACAAGAAAACCACCTTCCCACCTTTCCTTGGCTCTAGTAAAATAGAAAGGAAAAAACAAACAGCTACACCACCCCCACCCCTAATTCCTTCTACTTTTCTCAAATTCTTTCAGGGAAGTGAATCCAAAGTTCAAATTTACAAGTTAAAAGATACACGGATCAACCATTGAGGCTCCCTGCATAAGTCCTATAGGGCTTTTCACAGAACAAAGCAATTCCCATCAGTCTGTTTGCAAGACAGGAACGAACACATCATCGCCCAGTGTCTAGAAAACTGGTGTAAATAAAATGTACCTACTTTGCCTAAACAGGCTAGAAAAGTCCTCAGAGTGGGTGTTTAGATTTTGCAAAATTCTGTAATTTTTTACTGCTCCAGAACGTAAGGCATTTCAGGATTGTTTTAACTACATGTTGAAAAAAGAAAAAACGAAGCCAGCCCCAAGAGGCACGGTATCAGGCACACGTTCCCCCAGCACAGGAACAAAGGAACCCTCCCGGATTCATTTGTGCACGCTGTGTGTCCTGAATTTCCACACGGCGGGGCCTCCAGGTCACCCCGCGGTTACTGCCCGGCTCCGCGTCCCGAGAAAAGAGCCGTCCCTCGGCATCCAGCCCCCGGCACGTCCCGAGGAGCCCCGTGATGGGGCTCAGGCGGCCGCGCCCCCCCGCGCCCCGCAGGGCTCAGCCGCCACCCCCGCCCGGCACAGGGGCCACGGCAGGTCCTGGGCGCGACGCCGCCCGCTCCCCTCCCGCGGCCGCACTGCCGCGTCTCCCCGGCATGCCGCCCGTCTCCCGCTCGCGTGGAGCTGAAAGGGAGCACGTTCGCTTTGGTCAGCGACTCCCGGAGCTCCTGCCCCTCCGAGCGGCGGGAGCCAAGCAGCGGCGGCTCCCCAAAGCACGGGCTGGGAGGCTGCCGCACGTCGCTCCCGGCACGGCGCATAAAGGGGCTCCCGCCTCCCTGCCCCGGCAGCCCACACAGCCCCCGGAGCGCCCCACCGCCCCTCGCGGCCCCTGGCCGGGCGGCACTCGCCTCCGCACGCCGCGGAGCCCGGGGGCGGCACTCACCGCTCAGGCCGCGCCGCGCGCCAACCGACGGCCGATTCAAACCCCAACATCCGCCCCCTGCCGGAAGCGCGGCCCGGCCCGCCCCGCCCAGCGGCCCTGCGGCCCCGGAACAGCGGGCAGCCTCCCCACAAGCCCCTTTGGGGGCATTTACCTGAGGAAACAAGAAGTTGAGGCTTTTGTAGGAAAACCACTTTTTTTTTTTTTTTTTTTTTTTTTTTTTTTTTTTTAATTTCTATCTTCTGCAGCTTGTTCTCGAGGGGCCTAAGGTGTCACAGTGTAAGGCAGCAGTGCTGACCCTTTTCCCCCCATAGCTGCAATAAAATGGAGTTTCTCAATAAAGCTCTGTATTTGATGTTTGTGCTGATGTTTTTCCATTGGAACGCCACTGGTGGTGCACTGTGTCACAAGGGAGCTCATTCCAGCGGCTTTAGGATGCAGGCGAGTGCTCGTTCCCTGTCCAGTAGAGCTGGAATGCTGCAGTCCCGAGGTCCATGCGGTGGGAATGCTGAGCGGGTATCAGGTCAACACCCACCCTCTGCAGAGCCGCTCATCCCCGCGCTACCCAGGCTGGTCTCTCCAACACCTGGTCCAGACCTTTATTCCCCCTGGTAACTTGGCTGTTGAGCCCGGAGTCTCTGAAGAACTCCCAGAGCCAAGCTACATCCCCGGTCACTGGCCGTGGCTGGAAGTTCTCTAGCGGCACACAGAGACGGAACAGAGAGGTTATCTGGGATCTGGAGTTGGTTAGGCAGGTGTGCTGACCGGCAGCTTGTTTCCACACAACTGGCCCCATTGTCCCACTACCTCTCAATTTTCCTGTGCTTGTTTGCTTGTCATGTACCTTCATCACACCCGTTCCCCTAAACATCGCGTAACACATTTTGCGCAATCATATAAATAACCTAAAATACCCCATAATGAGTGCGTTCTTTCCTGACAAATTTGTGATCATCTTTCCCCCTCATCAGTTAGAAAGTTCCAGTTTAATCTCCAGAGGATGGAATGGTTCCTTCAATGGCTCCTATCAGAGGCCTGGTCTTTGTCTTAGTCTGTTATCTCCTGGGTTTGTGTATCTGGGGCTTACCTACTTCTTCTGTGTGTTGCCCAAGTCTTGCATGTTAAATTATTTTTGACAAATTATGTTGATTTTCCTAAATGTACCTCAGTATGGGGGGTATCCCATTTTATCCGATAACTGATGACCTACCTGGTACCCAGAAGAGCTTCCATTCTCCTACATGGATTCAAATGCACATTTTCAAGAAGTGTACAGTATCATTCTTGTCCGTACCCTGTCCGGCTTGCTGACTATTCAAATATATAAAAGGAATTGTCACACTGCCAATGGGAATGATAAGCCTTAATGTTGTCTTTGGAGAGGCTGATCCCAGTCTGCCACATTGTTGATATATGTGTCCCAAGTAACGGTCTGCTGAATAAAGGATGTTATTATTATACTACCTCCATCTTTTGTAATAGATAGCACTATTTCTGGTCTATATTACAGAATACAGTATACGTATACCTATACAGTATACAGTTATGTATGCTATATGATTCCAAATACAGAATATTTCATTTTGGTTCAGCTGTTAAGTTCTGTTAGTTATGAAAATTATTATTATTATTATTGTTATTATTCTCAGTCAGAAAAAAACCGGAACATTTTTGTTTTTGTTCAGTCTTTATCAGTCAGGTAGTCCTACCCATAAGGGAGAATGAGCTCTAAAGGAAGAATTAACATTTGAATATATCTGTGTGTTTTGCTGGGTTTTATGAATTATTTTTTTTTTATTTAATGAGACAGCCTCAAACGTATTTCTATATTTATGTAAAACTCTGACAAGCAGTACATCCTCTAAATGTACTGAAGTACGGTAAGCTGTCTAAAACTCCAAATCACATATGGAGACACTCAGTAATCATGTCCTAGCTTAAAAGGTATTCAGGACCTAATCATGATGGCAGCGTGTTATAATCAATTTACATGGTTATATAATAATAAAATTAACATAATAACTAATAAAGTCCTTATTCTTTAATTGTTTTTAAAAGAAAGGTGGCCAGGTTACCGTAAAATTTATATATATATGTGTTTTTTAATCATGGACTGTCTTATTCTTTTGTTCTCACATAACCCTTTAAAAAGTACTAGCTTACTATTTACCACAAAACACAAGTGTTTTGTTTTCCTAGTTCTCCCCATTATATTTTCTCATTCTTGTTTGAATGTTTGATCTGAAATCACTTCTCACTGTTCTTGGGGTCTGTTAAACTCAAGCATACAACCTCTTGGCAGCAGAAATTTCCTCACAAAACAGCAGTTTCAGATCTCCTGGTCCTGGGTTGCTCTGGTAACAGGCAGGTGTGTGAACAGCAGTGGTTGGGGTGATATTTCTCCTGCTGTGAGACAGTGGGGCTTCACCCCGCAGAGATCATCTGCTGCCTTCATTGCTGTGTTCATTCCGGGTCAGCAGCCTGATGGGCCTGTACAAATGCAACAGCACTGTTCCACTCCTTGGCTTTTCAGATGGGACCTAAGAAAAATTGCTTACAATTTTCCCTCCCCAAGCTAAAACTATAAATGGGTCTTTTTGTATCTGGACACTTATAAGAACCGGGGTGGGGGAAAACAACTGCATTTACTGAGTGAAAGTGATTGCACACACCGTATCAGTTATCCTTCCTGAAGCTGACAAAGCACTTTAAAATTATCCTTCTACATGTGATGACCAGCTATAGTTTATATATATCTGATTTTTTACATGATAGTTTGTGGATATTTTTAGATTCAGTAAAAAAAACTTTAAAAGTTTTTCCTTTTTCTTCCTGTAAGTAAGAGTCAGAAAAACTTCCACTTCTCCCAATCCAAATGAACAAACTCTAGTCTGTAGATGCGAATGTGCTAGTTTACTTCAATAGTTCATGTTTTGTTTTATGTTTGAAAGTTATATTTAAGTATCAGCTAATACTTGCCTTGTAGAAAGCATTTTGTAGAGTCGATTGTGGGTGAGGCTGATGAAATACTTTTGATTCAGACACTTATAAAATATTCCAAAAGAAAATAATACTATTTTTGCATGGTAAGTAGCTTTAGGGAAAATAGTTAGTTGGGAAAATGTTTTGATATTCTACTGCCACTTAGTTCTCTGAATGTTGAAGCCTTCCAGTATTTCTTAAACCTTTAAAATAGGTTAATGTTTCTTGAGATGTTTGTTTGAGCATACAGATACTTAGCATAATTTGGGAGATAAGTAGGCTTGTTTATGAAATTCCTAATCCACCTCAGGCAAGAATCTTATAAAGGTAAAGTAGAATATAACACATTTTCTTTGAGCATTTAAATAAATATTTATTTTAAAGGTGGACAGGGGTTGTTCCTTTAAGGGCTGGTATTTTCTGTTTAATTTATTGTGGAAATCTTATAGGTTTTATAAATAAGCAGAAGTGAGCAAACTTAGCTGAAATCTGCTGAACCAAAGCTTTTCAGTTGGATAGACTGTAGCCAGCTTACTCATCCAGTAGTAACTAAACGAGCAGAGCGAAAGAGCTTACCTTAAGCAATCCAAGAAGACTCAGATGGGGGAGCAGTCAGGGGACACAGAAATCAGTCAAAATTCAAACCTTGAAATCAATCAAAAGTGCGTGTTAGATGATGGGTTTTTTTTCTTAAATTTGAAGGTTTCTGTCTGTTTTCCCCTTCGCATGTTACTTCTGCCAAAATCTTACGGAGACCCCCTACTGAAGAGGTGATTAGTACTAGTTTTTCTTTCTTAATAGTCTAGGACTTACGCTGCTCTTCAGTGAAAATGTCAGAAAGAGACCCAGGGTTTGGAAAGCATGGAAGCATTTAGAAACATACCCCGGAATTGTCATTGAGGGCTGACCATCATTC
This sequence comes from Corvus moneduloides, assembly GCF_009650955.1. NCBI lineage: Eukaryota > Metazoa > Chordata > Aves > Passeriformes > Corvidae > Corvus > Corvus moneduloides. The sequence goes on from NC_045481.1 coordinate 27,838,478, forward strand.
AGAGTTGACTCTAAATTCCTTTCATCTAGTATCCAGTCAATCATATTTTCTTTTCCTTTCATAATGATGCCCTGAATATCATTCACAAATTTTTACAGATACAAGGACAAATCTGAAAAGGAATCTGCCCTTACAAAAATGAGTGGTAGGGTTTTTAAAAATATGTATTTTTTAAGACTTTTGTGTTTAACTGTGACAATCAAGATGCTAATTTTGCCTTCTTGGGCAATGGTGAATCATCCTTCAGTGCACTATGCAAACATTTTTTTTCCATCAGACCCAGACAAGACAGAAATACAGGTCCACTCCCACATGAAACCACTGGTGCACCCCGAGGGTGTAATTGTCCTTTGCAGCACAAATACCTTTGAATTACATAAGAATGAAGATCTCAGCTCCAAGATCCAGAATGTCAGTTGGCAACTTTGTTGATTTGTAACAGTTAATCTCTTTAAAAAGATTTAGATACTAATATAGGAATTTTGCCACAAAAGCTTAGTTCTGGAGTCTGACAAAAGCAGAAGAAAAACGGTGATGGCCTCAGTGATTGCTCTGCTGATGTATTTTACTTAAGTATTTATGGGGTTTGTGTGGCCAGATTTTGGGGCTGGGGGTGGCTACAGGGTTGTGAGAAGCTGCCAGAAATTTCTCCATGTCTGGCAGAGCCAATGCCAGCTGACTCCAGGATGGACCCGCTGCTGGCCGAGGCAAAGTCCATCAGTGATGGCAGTAGTACCTCTGTGATAACATATTTAAGAAGAAAATGTTATTGTGCAGATGTAACACATCTCTGCGGCCAGAGAAGAGTGGAGTGAGAAAATGTGAGAGGAACAACTCTGTAGACACCGAGGTCAATGGAGAAGGCAGGACGGCAGATGTTCCAGCTGCCACAGCTGAGATTCCCCTGCAGCCCATGGTGAAGACTATGGTGAGTCAGGCTGTGCTCCTGCAGCCCATGGAGGACCACCGGAATGCAGAAATCCACCTGCAGCCCATGGAGGAGACCCACACTGGAGCAGGTGGATGCCCAAGAGAGGACTGTGAATCCTTGGGAAGCCTGCACTTCAGCGGGCTGGCAGGGACCTGCAGACCTGTGGAGGGAGTGTTGCCAATTTTGGGAGCTCTCCAAACACAGACACAGAGTCTAGTTTAGAAAGGAGAAATTGTTTATTCTGTGGAGGGTGCAAGGTTTCCATAAATCAAGCACACCAACTATCAAAAATTTTTAATATTTATATATTTCATCAAACAAAGGCAATAATGTTTATTGGCTATTAATTACATAATTCTCTTATTAATTAATAGCCTATTTTCTATTGGTTAATGATTCTTTTGCTTCTCATGCTAATTAGTCTGCATGCTCAGTCTATCTCTTCTTTAGAATCAGTGGGTTTCCTGGGTTGGTGGTCTGTGCGTTGGTGGCTGCAGAGTTCCCTCTGCCGGAATTACCTTTTACACAGTTGGAGCTGATTCAGCACAGTTGCTGGGTTGGTTTTATTAGTTTCTTCCTTATCTTGGATGTTCTGCCAAATGTCCTTGTGGCCCATAAATTATGCATTCTTTGTAGTTTACCCTTCTTCCCAAGCTTTGTTTAACCTCCCTTTAGGGTCTGAGATCATTAGAGCATGTCAAGCCCTAAACTGTAACAAGGCGAACAAGTAATTTGCTTTTCTAACACCTGGACATCACTTAGAGCTTGATTGTTGGCTGCTATCTGTTTCACAGATTAAATCTTTGTTGTTGATTAGGCTTGAAAGTATACAAAGATCAAACATCAACGAACACCCTTTCTTAAGAAAATTTTTACGTATTCCACATTTTGCAAGAATAAGGCAGGACTCTCTTTCATAAACCCTTCTCATTCCCTGTAACTCTCTGGGCAAATTGTTAACCTTTTTGGTGACTTTTGAAGATGTCAACATCAAGAGGAGCCCATGCTGGAGCAGGTCTCCTGTTAGGACTTGTGACTCTTCGGAGGATCCACACTGGAGCAGGCTGTTCTTGAAGGACTGCACCCCGTGGGAAAGTACCCACATTGGAGCAGTTTGTGAAGAACCGTAGCCTTTGGGAAGGACTCACACTGGAGAAATTTGTGGACAGGTGTTTCCTGTGGGAGGAACCCCATACTGGAGCAGGGGAAGGACTCCTCTCCCTGAGCAGTGGCAGGAACTGACCATAACCCCAATTCCCTGTCTCCCTGGGTCATGTCAGGGAGTATGAGGGGGGAAGGAGATAGAACCCTGAGGAAGGAGGGAGGGTGGTGGGAAGGTGCTTTTAAGATTTGTTTTATTCTCATTATCCTTCTCTGCTTTTGATTGGTAATAAATTCAGTTAATATCCCCAAGTCGAGTTTGTTTTGCCTGTGACAGTGTTTGGTGAGTGATTTCCCCTACGCTTATCACAACTCACGCACGTTTTATTATACTTTTTCCCTCCCCTGTCCTGTTGAAAAGGGGACTAGAGTGATAGAGCAGCTTTGATGAGTACCTGGCATGCAGCCAGGGCCGACCCGCAACAAGTAAAAAGCAGGAAGGTATCAGGGAGGTCACAATACCTACACTTTGTTTGCCGCAATTAAGAGTCTGGGGGGGAAAGACTTATGCACTGCTCTTACAAAGTTCACAGATAGATGTAAGGAAAATACCAGATGAGCTAAAAACAGCCAAGGAAGCATCATTTCCTGGTGACAAATGAGTCTGAGTCCTGATTTTTGTATTTGTTATCAGTGATTTCTTTTGTATTTACAGAGAAAGGAAATTTGATCATAAACGTCTCTATTATTTCTTCTCAAGTGCTGAGATGAGATTAAATTCTCAGCTCTAAAATGGCTAGACAACCTGAAATCTTGACTGTTTTAATGATTATGATATATTCTGCACCTGACTTTATCTGTGGTATGCTTACATAGGCATTCTGTGTTTATACTACTATCCTCTACAAATTCTTCCTCTTGAGGAAGACCTGCTTTGGAGAACAGAAACAATTTAGATTGAGATGTTGTCTCTTAAGTGTTATCTCATTGCAGAAATTTAGAGCTGAAATTCACTACCACAATCTGTGATTATCCAGACTTCTCACATTTTGCAAATTGCCCAGGATCTGAAAATTGGCTAGACAAAAGATTAAAAATAGCAGGTGATTACTTAATTCCTGGAATACTTGAATGACTATCAAGGGAAAACAGCCTTTATTTTTTCAAAAGTACAAATAGTTACAAATAAAGAATTTTATTATAAAATGGATAGTTTTTAAACTAGAAGCATGGAAAATTATTCCTATTAAAAAGTCTGTTCAGACATTTTTCTTTTCTCTAAGGTATGATTGTAATAGGAGAAGAAAGTTCTAATATGCAGCTATAAGACCACAGTATTAGAGCTATGCACTGGGGATCATCTCTATGGTATAATTTTAAAGGGAAATAGAAAAGTGCCAGTACCTGAGATTGTTATTTTTAATACATTATTGTGTTACTTAGAACTCTGTTTGCTGCATCGCTTACAACGAAAAATACAGTTACTATATTTGTTTCAAGTACTGCATTTATTTTGTTGATCTACATCTTATTTATGAATACCAAAATATTAATCAGATGCTGTGGAGGGTGTAATATATCCTAGCTGACAGATCTCTTACAAGGCTGCAATTAGCTCATATGAAGATCTGAAGTCACCTTCTATCTCCATTACTTGAAAATTTGAAAAGAACTTTTCCTCACATGTTTTGTTTTGGTAATCATGTCTGAGAGATAACTATTCTATGAAATTACAGCATTTTTAAACTGACTAGCTATGGAATCACTCTCGATTTTCTAGAGAATTATTTAACAATGCTCTGTTTGTCCATAGGTGTTGATAAGGACAGCATATAGAATACTTCTACTTTGTCCTGGAAGAAGTGTACTGAACACTGAACATAATGGCTTGGGAGAACAAGTGTTAGTAGCTAAGAATTTCTTCAATCCAGTGAACTTTCACTAGTACTCTTGTCAAAGAGAAGATAGGTTTGAGTGGGATGGGGTTTAGTGGTAGAAATTCTGTGAATCAACTGTGGTTGATTAAAACCAGCGGAGTGGAAGTAAGCTTCTTCATTGACATGTACAATTATACTGCTTTTAGGAGAGCGCTGTGTTTGCCAAGTTTACTTCCTCAAAATAATCTTTGGATAATTTCACCAGTGAATGCTTTCAACATTCAAATTTTAGCTCTGAAAGCCCAGGTCACTATAGTGTTAATCCGTCGCTCAGTGTCATAGCTCTTTTGGCTGTGCAGACTGTGGCTGACAAGGTAGTGTCAATCAGCTCAAGCTAGAGTTGAACTCCGTTCATCCTGCTTATGGAATGATGTTTATTCCTATCAGTAGTTGATATTTTCCTCATATCTGTCGATCAGTTCAGAATTTATTGACAGTTTTCCAAATTATTAATTGGGAAGTGTAATGTGTTTGACTTTACATAGACTGGAACAGTGACATTTTTGTTGCCCTGTCATGGAAACTCTGGAGATGAACACTGTGTCTCCCTCCTGGGGTCCACTATATTGCTTGAATTTAGAAGTACTTTTGTAAAAAAAGGAATAAAAATTGACCTTTTTTGATATCCACATTCCCCCCAAACCCCAATGCTTCACAATGTTAAAATCACTTTTCTCTATAGTTCCTTTTATTCTGATCACTTTGAACTTAATTTTTCTTTCAATGACCCTGAATAAACATGTGGCTTTCCATGTCTCAGGCTTCTCCAGCAGACTTACATTTTAGTAGTTACATAAACAAGATGATCCAAATTTACTTCATCTAGATTAAATGCTTTTGAAAAATTTTTGAAAAACTAAAAAAAAAAAAAAAAAAAAAAAAATATTACAGCTATTGACCTGGAGACTTGACCTGTTGTAGGTTTTTTTTGTTGTTGTTGTTTTTTAATTTTATGGAATAAGCTAGATCATTAGGGAGTTGCAGTGTAAATTTCTTCATGCCATGCTGCCACTTTGATTAAACTGTACATTGTGGGTGCTGAGTAAACAGAGCATGTTCTGAGGTCTGATTCTTTATTTTGTCTCAGCGGGCTGCAAATGTGGTTGCTTGTCATGGCTAAGGTGCTGGCTGCAGTGATATGCCTTCCTCTTCTAAGTTATGAAAAGGAAAAATACCATTCCATCCCATTCCATTCCGAATACCAGCCACCAGTAGTCTACTGGTAATCTGAGGCAAAGATATCTAAGGACAAAGATTGCCTCCCTCATCCTGGTTCCCTGGGGGACAGCCTTGTGGTTGGGGAAGCTGAGGTTCTTGTCCATATTCTGCCACTGGCCAAAATTGTCTCATTTCCCTCTGTCTCAGCTTCCTAAATTATAATGTATGAAAAATGATGTTGACTTTCTTTGCAGAATATTTTGAGCACTGTTCTTTCAAGAGGTGTAGGCCGATCTTCTTGATTGTTGTCATATGTTGATGTTTCTTGACTTGTAACAAATTAAAATGAAAATTTGGAATTGATTTCTCTATTGATGCAGTTGCAAGTAAAAAATTGCAGAAAATTACCACTAGATGGAGTCAATGATTTTCTAAATTATTCTACATAGCTCAATATAATAGAGTTGCAAAATGATTATGATCACTGAGATAAGTGGAATATGATAATTTAAGTAGCTCACCTGTATCCTGTTATAATTGCATTATCTGTTCTTTGAACTTTACAATTCTATGATTTTTCAGTTCATCTAAAAAGATTTTTTACAATTTGGTGCTGAATAACAATATCTTAATAGAATTCTTTATCAGACTTACAACATCCTGTATCAGTGCTCACTTTTGCTATTCATGTCTCTAAGTTGTTCTTATGATTCTCTTCAATCCTGTCATTTCTCAGGGTAAGTTCAATTCTAGTGGTTTCATCCTTTTTATTAATTAGAAATTGACAAGTAGGGTGAATTGCCAGACATAATTTTTAGTTCATGCTTAAATAAAAATACTGTTATGCATTGTTCTGAAAAGCAGCTTGGATGTCATCAACAATCATGAGATGTCAGTTGTTAAGAGTAAGCTGTGCTAAATTTACAAGCACAAAGATTATTCTGTTAGGACCTGCAAACTTCACCTCAGACCAGGATTACTGTAATATTTTTTTCATGTTGCATTACTTAGTAAAGTCTGTCTTCCTTATCTGAAGATAGCTAGCCAGTCAGAAATGTCATTAACTTTTATTCTGTAAAATAAAACTTGTTTTCACTAAAGAGTTGTCCAGATGTTCCAGCTTTCTTCCAATGGGCCATTACTAATGTGTTGTCTCTGAAATTTTGCGGGATACACAACCATTCTCAACTTCATTTTTGTATGATTTTGTCTTGCATTCAGACTCATTGCAGTTGTCTTTTGTACAAAATGAAAAACGGAGATAAGATTTCCCTTCAGTATTGCACTACTAGTAACAGGCAGATTTTTAGTGTTTTGTTGAAGAAACAATTTCTTGCAAAACAAATACATGACAGTACTTAAAAGGAACTCTTCCACCTTTTAGTGAATATGATCACTAATTCAGAACTCTTTTAATAGCACTGAATCTTATCTAATACAGCTCTTACCTTATTTTGTTTCTTCTGATAATAGCAAGGAAAAAAGTAATAAAAATAAAAACCTCACCTTACAGTTAATGTTTCTGTTACTAGGCAAATTAGTTAATGCCTTCAGTGTATTACTTTTACCCATCTTCCAAGAATATTCATTTATACTAATAAAGGAAATATTAATGATACCAAAAATAGAAGATAAAAATTTTGGATATGTATAATACATAGTGAAAAACCCACACAAACAGAAAGGTATGTGTTATTTAAATACTATAGGAAAAACAATGAGAAAAGTATAATTTTAAAATCTACTGCTGGCTGTAAAAAAAAAATCAAAATTATAAGTATTTAAGGAAAAGCAGATAGCTTGCATTTTTTTTTTTTAAATTATCCTCATCATAAAGTGATATTGGAAAGAAATGAAGAGATTTATCTGAATCCCTTACTTGCTTGCTTTCCAGCATCCTGAGTTTAGTGAAAAACATAGAACTGATGAGGAAGAAAAGAAAAACAGACTTTTTGATTCCAAACCTGTGCTTTGTTATACTTCTAAAATCTGACACAAATAGTCATATTCAAACCTATCTATAGGTAGCTTTTTCTATTCATGTTGCTGAAAGCCAGACTGAGAATTTATCTAAATTCTGCTAATTATTTTGCATAGAATCATAGAATACCCTGAGTTGGAAATGGACCTACAAGGATCATTGAGTCCAGCTCCTGGCCCTGCACAGAACAGCCCCAAGACCATGTTCCTGAGTGCATTGTTGAAATGCTTCTTGAACTCTGTTAGGCTGGTGCTGTTGTCGCTGCCCTGGGGAACCTCTTTCAGTGCCCAACCACTTCTCTGAGTGAAGAACATTTTTCTAGTATCCAACCTAAACCTCCCCTGACACAGCTGCAGGCCATTCCCTTGGGTCCTGTCACTGGTCACCAGAGTGAAGAGATCAGTGCCTGCCCCTCCTCTTCCCCTAAAGAGGAAGCTGTAACTGCAGTGAGGTCTCCCCTCAGCCTCCTCTTCTCCAGGCTGAACAGAACAAGTGACCTCAGCTGCTCCCCATACGGCTTCCCCTCCAGGCCCTTCACCATCTCTGTTGCCCTTCTTTGGATGCTCTCTAACAGCTTTGCATCCTTCTTATTTTGCAGCACCCAAAACTGTCCCCAGCACTGGAGGTGAGGCCGCCCCAGTGCAGAGCAGAGAGGGACAATCCCCTCCCTTGCCCGGCTGGTGATGCTGTGCCTGATGCCCCCGGGACACAGGTGGCTTTCCTGGCTGCCAGGGCACTGCTGACTCAGATTAATTTTTGGTTAACTATTGTTGAAAGCACAATTATTTACAGACTAAATTCATGTTCTTTTAATCAACTACTGCTGCAGGCCTATAGGCTTAAAAATACAAAGGACAATATCTTTCATACAATGCAGCTAAGACTTTAATAGTTTGTGGTATCTTTTCACATCTAAACAAGTATATGGGTTTATAAAACTGTGTTGAATAAAGGTCACACACTAACAAATGAAATGGAACACACTATATAAGCTTAATTTTGTAAAGTTTACAAAGATTATTTTTAAACCATATGTAGGCTCAGAGTCAGTTATATTGAGCATCTGATGTTATAGTCATCTCTTGGAATAATTTGTTTCATTATCCAATGAATTACAGAATTATACTGTGTGGATTTGACCTGTTTGTTTTATGTATTCATAGCTGTTATCAAGAACTTTAATGGCTTACTAACCCCCACCTGTGAATAAAGCTTTTTCTTTTGTAAAGCTGGAAGGATGTGGCAGAATAGAAATAAGAAGAGTTTTTACACCTCCTCTTGTCAGTCTGAATGATTCACTAGTCATGGTAGGCTCTATGCTCTATATCAATACAATTAAATAATCAGTACCTGTAAGTTAAATCACTTTTCACACCCACTAGTAAAAATATGACAATAAAGCTATTCCCACTATAGTTTTTTCTCTTTTCATTGAAAGTACTTGCATATAGTTTAGAGACTACTGCTACAAGACATAAAAATACCTAAAACTTCTTCTCTGTAGCTAATAAACTAAATAGAAGAAATGATACATTTCTGTAGAAGTGCAGTATGTAATTTTTACAGGGACAAGCCACTGAGAGATGGTAACATATCTTTTGTTTATTTAATTGTAGACCCTGTAAATGTCATTAGGATTCTAGACAAGTGGTATTTTGGACTTGAGAATTAACTGTGTGGTGCAGTAGTTATAAAATGAACAGATAAAACATTTTTTTAAAAAGTGAAGTATTGGTTTAAAACTTAAACTTATTCAGTTGGAAGAAGGTGCTTATTTTTTCTATGAGTTGCCTGGCTAAATCTTCTAATAGCCTGCATTGAGTCTTGACAGCTCAAAAGCTCTGCTAAAGCCATATAAAACCTGAGCTCCCTGTATTAGATTTCCTTTAGAAACACATGGAGCAGTGAAAGTTTTTTATCTAAAATGAAGTTGTTACCCAGGAGGTTTCTGTAAAGTAAAAAATAACTATGATTAATAAGGGTTAGTGTCTCTGAACTTGTGACTTTCTCAATCTACTCTCAGCTATATTCAGGTGCCATGAGAAGTCCAGCTCACTGTCTTTTAATTTAACAGTGCCTTAAAGAAATAGTGAGAAAATAATAAGGCTAATCTCTATGGGTTTATGTTCTACAAAGATTCATGCTCTAGCGGTGGCTCTAGCTCTCCAACCTTGGGCTGTCTACAGGTAAAAGATAACTCCTACCTTTTGTTGTGTTTAAGTAATGAGTACCTAAATAATGTTGTTGAGCCCTTTTGGCACCATCAGCACTGGTTTATGGAATAAAGCATTTCAAGGGAACTCTTAAGTATGAAATTTAGATGGTCAATCTAGACAGGTAGACAAATCTACACAATTAAGCATTAGTATTTTGATGCTGCATGTGGCATTCAACTTACATGAAAGCTGATTATGTATGTTATACATTGTCTTTTGGTAACTTACATTGTCATTTTAATGCAGGGAGATAATGAAAACTTGGAAGTGATGCAACTGGCCGTAAGCGAGGAAAGGCTAGAAGAGGAAGAATTTCAAGATACCTTTTTTGTAGTAGCATTTCGTTTTGCCTTGTATGCTCTTATATATAACCCTGTCACCCTGGAACCTTTTTAGTATGAGAAAATACTGGAAGTCTTCTTTAGGGAAAATATTAAAGTCTTCTTAGGGAAAATATTAGGTTTTGGCTTTTCAGACATTCTGTCCCTTTTCCAGGTTTAGGCTGAGCATAAATGGCTAATTAAAAGGCAGATGAGTTTCTGTCTTGTTTTGCAGTTTCTCAAGCAGGGAAAGTATTATATGAAGCAGTTACAGAGCAGAGCAACAAATTTTGAGGAATACATCTTGACAGACTCATTTTGTTGGCTTGCAGTGAAATGGACTGCAGACTTCCTGTGCTGAAATCTGAAAATAAACATAATTTGGCACTTATCCGTGAAACTTAAGAAAGTTACCTTTATTTTATAGTATAATGCAATGCCATTTCAGAATGCACAATATGTCTTCACTATTGATAGTCATACAAAGGGGGGTGGCAAAACTGGAGGTTTTTGGGACAGACAGCGTTGTTAGTATTGATACATTATAGGATGTACTTGGCTGCAGGAAGCTTTTGTTTTTGGATGGACATGTAGAGCAAAAGCAGAATTCTCTGCTGATATTAAAGCTGGCACTTTTATTACAGAGTTCACAGCTAATCTTAAGTGAATAAGGTAGAGTCTACATATCTGATGGGTTACTGCTGGAGGATGTCTGCAGAATAGCCAGACAGTGCTGAATGGGTTACTCCAAGACTGCAAAGAAGCCCTCCTGCTCTGCCCCCTCACGTTTTCTGAAGCACATTGCTGTTACGTGTCTAGCGAAATAGGAACCAACCAGCCTGCATCCACGATGCTTTCTGAGACTCTTTTTGGGATCAAGACATGCACATGTATGCTGAAGGTCTTCAACATGTCCTGAGTCCATCCTAAGCCCTTCAGGGCCTGTGAAATACCATGGAAATACACGTATGCTGAAGTGGCCTTTGCTCCTCTCTAAATGGATGTATGGTATTGTTCTGTAGTAGAGCTCAGTGCAGGGATGGTGGAAAGGATCGGAGAAGAGGAGAATGCTGAGAATTTTTGTTCATGTCTATCCCAAAAGATACCTGATGGTGTTTCAGAGATCTCTCACCTGAGTTTATCAGCTGTGCTTCCAATTGGGATAAAAGGCCTTGTGATAAGCAGACTCATGACAAAGTGAAGGATGGCCTGGGGTGCCACAGAGAAGGCTGATGTCTGACTTTTTCTATTGGTTCTTTTTTTTTTTGGTGTGTGTGGAGAAAAGTGCTTTTCCCAAAATTGATACTGATGGTAGGCTACCCTTTTACAGTCCCTGGAGAAGCGAGGAAAAAGAAATCTGCCCAGTTTGTCAGTTATTACCTTGCAGAATGACTAAACAGATATAAATTGTACTTGAAATATGTTCAATTAACCATGAATAATAAAGTCTATGTGGTTGGGTCAGGTGTTAGATATGAGAGATTGTTAAAACTGGTTATGTGGAAATGCTGTCAAAATGTGCTGGAGCAGAGGCTCCAGAGGATTGGGGCAGGGGGCAGAGACTTTGGGAGGGAGGTATGGTGGCAGCTATGGTGAGCCATTTAGGCCATGCATAGCCAAGTGTGGCAGGCTTGTGTGCAGGCCTGAGCATACATTGCTCTTTGGTTTGCAACAGTACTGAATTCTGCATCGATGCCGTGCATGCCCCCGGCAGGTATGTTACAGCTGGGGCAGCACGGCTGGTCCAGGGAACCAGTCCTGAAAACATGGAGGATAATGGACTGTAATTGGTGAATTTTGTGAGTGCTGAGTAAATTGCAGCGAGTATCTGTTTTCTTTACATAGGTAGATGTCTGTAATGTCCCATTTCCCAGAGTGGCTTGAATTGAACTTTGGTCTTGGGACAGTTTCTTTGAACGTTTGTCGTGATTTTTCCAGCATTAGCATAAGCAGCATTTACATCAGAATGTGACTAATATCAATAATTAGATCCTTACTCACACAGCTTAGTGAATACTCTGCTTATAATATTTAAGTCAACTATTTCCTTTTTGAGGCAGAAGGAGTACTTTGAAAAGTTCTGCTGTATGAATTCTGATTCTGTTTTGTAGATATTTGAAGTAATTCCTCCGCTTTATTTATATATCAGGTATTTTTCCTGATGATTGTCAAACTCAAGGAATGTCCTTATATGTTTGAGACATATTTTGTATGTATCTCTTTGTCTTTTTATTTAACTGAACTGTTTACTCAACACTTAATATAAATAGAAGGATACAAATGAAGTTTTAGCTGGAGTGCTGATTGATGAGTTTTCCAAGAGTAAGAGATCAATGGCATTATATATGTTTGTAAGATGCACAACACTGGTGATATTTATGAACACATGGTAGGTGTGCATAAATCAGTATGTTTGTGACATTTTATTGAAGAATCTGAGGTGGGTTGTCATGGAGATTAAAAGCTTCAAAATGCTATTTGTTGGTATTAGTTTGCTGGGCATAAGGGCATATTCGTTCTGCTACCCTGAAACTTTTGTTGTAAAGAGCTACATTTCTACCTGTATTGCAAGAGCTATTCTAGCAGGACAAGTAAATGAAGATCCAATGGGCACATTGGGACTTAAAAAAAATAAACTGTTTTCTATTTTTGATCAACATAACAGTTTTTGTTTTGAAGCCATTAAGAAGGTTTTCTTCTAACTGTAGTGTTCTGGGCTATTTATAAGGTAGCAGAAAATTGTTGACTTCTCCAAACCTCTCTGCCCACCGTCAAGAAAAAAAAAAGAGTTCTGGTAACTGGTAAATGAAAGTATTTTCTTCAGATGGAAATATTATAGAAATTAAAAGCATAGAATATGTTTTGCTGGTACTTGCTTTTACAATAGTACATACTCTAAATGAAAAGCTAGAAAATTTCTCATGTTTTTTCCTTAAGTAATTAGAAAAAAACGCTTATAGACCAGTTAACCTCGTTAAAAGCAATGTTGTTATCTGCATGAGGTCATTGATGTGTTGCCATTAGTATGGTTGGTTTTTTAACAATTAAATCAATGACAATGCTGCAACAAATGCTGCATACATACACAACATCACACACACTCTGAATGAGTAATACAGTTTTCATAACAGACTTGAAGTGATGATTATTAACTAGAATTATATATATTTATATTTAAACTGACACTACAGAATTCTTTTGAGTCTTGACAGATCTGTGGAATATTTAAATGGAGTAATTGTAGTTACCAGACCTCCTGGGATTAACCTGCTGGAAAGAAAGTGACATTTTGCAAAGAGAAAAATGAATTTATAATGTGGAAAAAAAGCTAAAAACGAGGTTATGGTGTGCCTGTTTATAACCATTCAGGAGGAAATATGTTTATATGGAGTCACTAATACACTGTAGCAATATACTTCAGTGACACTTAATTACAGAGGGGCTTTGCATGTATTTTATTGGGTTCTATGTTTCCTGAAATAGAATAAGCCACGCTGAAAGGAAACTTATCAGTTATTTTATTTTTGGTGCATTCGTATTTAGGAGTTGATTCTCTGCTATTTGTGTTTTCACCAGGAATAACTTTACTAAATTCAACATACTCTATGGTAATAAAGAAAAAAGCCATCCAAAAGAGAACAATAACAACCTCTCCCTGTGTGGCACAAACTTCTTTGGATAAATCACACCCTTTCACTTAAAACTCTCAGGGATACTCAGGTTTTCAATTAAAGTAGTTTTTTCAGCAGTAAACACTGCCTGCTGAGCTTTCCTGAACTGAATACAATCACAGAATCACCACATAGTTTAGGTTGGAAGAGAACTTTTGAGGTCATCTGGCTTCACTCAAAGCAGGATCAACTTCACTGGGTTACTCAATACCTTGCCTGATTGAGTTTTGAGTGGTGGCAATGCCACAACTTCTCTGGGAAACCTGTTCCACTGTTTGACTATGATGAAAGCATTTTTCCTAGGATCTAGCTGGAATTTCCCATGTTGCAATCTGTGCTCACCAACTCTCATGCTGTAACTGTGCTCCCTATAAGGAGTTTGGCTCTGTTCTTCCAGACCCTCCTAGTAAGCAGTAAACAGCAAGAAGATCACTAAGATCTCCCCTTTGGTTATTCTTCGTAGGATGGAACAAACCCACCTCTTTCAGCCCCTTCTTGTACACTGTGTGGCCTGGTCGCTGGCTGGTACACACTGCCAGTGCCCATGGAAATGGTTGGTTGCTAAGAGCAGAACTAGAAAAAATCAGGATTAAATGGAAGAAAGTGGTTTCAGAAGAAGGAAGTCAATAAGTATGAGACATCAGCTGTTCCCTTAGGAGCTTGTGGAGACCTTAATATCAAGTTTATGTCCAATGCAAAAAATAATGCTGTCCATGAGCTGGCAAGGAAAACTAAGCCATATGAATCTATGAAATTGAAATTTAGGAGAAACATGGCATTCATGGGTATTGAAGTGATTTAAACTGATATTCTATGTACTCTGATATTGCCTACAGCACAAATAAAAGTGGGGCATGGTGGGTGACAGCTATGTCTTCCGACATGACAGAATATTCATGTAATAAAGATTTTTATATTATATAATTTTAAATATATAATTCATATATTTAATATAATTTTAATAAAATCTGTTGTAACTTTTATAATATTTTATATTATATATAATAAATACAATATTTTCAAAAATTAACATATTTACCATATTTTCTCACCATTCTTCTATCATTGGGACATCAGGAGTAATTTTCTTCTCCTAAATGCTCCAGACTAATAAACTGTTAATGCATGACCGAGATGAGGTGAAACTCACATGATATTTCTTCTCTGTTACATGCCATTTAGTAGCTAAAACCTGAAGTTTCTACCATTGCTTTTCCTGAAACTGTGGTTATTAGTTAATTTCAACTGCTATTACTAGGAAAAAAAAATGCTTCCACTAGTCTCTTTTTAGCAGCAAAAATGTCTTCTTTTTTTTTTCCCACAGTAGAATCATTCAGCCTTTACTGAAAGCTACACTGAAAGATAGTGTCCAGAAATAGTACCTGCTGCTATGCTCTTTAGTCTCTTTCTCCCCTTGATCAGGCAGCAAAGAGGATTTAAAAAAAATACATCTACACTAATAATTGCTGTAATGAACCTTGCAACTTGTTAAATAAATACAACATTTCTTTGCAAGACATTTGACCAAGTATTTCTTGAAGGTAACAACACGCAGTTCCAATTACTGAATGACTACCCCTTCCTTGAGAAGTAACCATGGTAAAATAAGAGTAAATAAAGGAAAAAACTACCCACAAACATGCAAAGTTCCCTTTAAAATATTTTACTCTGCTCTTACACTATCTTGTGTCTTCATCAGAGTAGTGTCACCATCTTGTAGTTGTGCATTAAACTAAGTGTATAATGAATAGTTCATTGCCTTCCTTAGCTTCTCCTCAGGGGGAGAATTAAATGTGCACTCTTACATCTTGTTTTGGTGGAGTTTTATTTTTTAATTTTTTAGAAGATTTTTGCAGAATGTGCCTGAATTGCAGAAAGTTGTCAGAATGAAGGACTCGGGGGACAGAAAATTATAGAGCAGAACATTATTATGTATCCTAGTAACTATTCTTTTAATCCTGTTTCAGCCTATACAACCACAGAGGTGCAGAAGGAGGAATAAAGGCCTATTACCCTTATTTCTCAAATCTAGATGTGATTCTGCAAAGCAAGGCAGCATTGAAAGGTGAACTTCTGGGAGCCCTGATGGACAGAGGCATCTTCTTGGTGTGTGGGGGAAGGTAGGTGGTGTCATCCCACCCACAAGCTGTTCTAGGGGTTTTTCTTTTTAGGAACTACACACAGCAGTGAAAAACCATTTTGGAAAGGGATGTGGACATAAATCTTTGCTATACAAGGGATATGTACTACTACCAAACAGGACGTGACAGGTGTGTTTCTGAGTTCCTCTTGTTTGAGGCCACTTTGCACAGATATTAATTCTTCATTTGAGATGAAAGCTGAACGGGTATGGGAGTCAAAGGGTTGAAAGGCTGTATAGAGTTCTGCAAAATGCTTGCATGCCCAGCAACTATATAATAGAGAATTTTTAGCAAGATTTCTGTCTTTTTCTGTATTTTTGTCTTTTGGATTGTCACTGTGAAGGAAAGGGAACACGGTAGCAAAACTAAGTAGAATCTTTAGATAAAACTTAATAAATGTCTCCATTTCCTCACCTTATTCTTTCTTGTTTTGCTGAATAAAAATACAAGTGAGAGGGGGAAATATTTCCCTAATATGAAAGAGAGGATTACAAAATGAGCATTCAACTTGAAGAGAATGTCAGGGAACAACAGTACCTTATACTGCACTCTGAAAAATTGTAAAAAGTACAAAGGTTCATAACATATTGTAAAGAAAATTCTTTAGAACTTGCTCTGTTATCTTGGAGGTAACAGACACACCATATGCCGTGTCTGGCAGTTGCTATGGCAACTACTTTTAAAATTTAAGCATGGGGAAGCTATTGCCTAAAATCTCCACAACTTGGGGCCAAATCTTGCTTGATGCTGAGCACCAAGGGAGAGTAAAAATGATATAAATGAAATACTAAAATATCTTTCTTGTTGGCTACTGAAATTTTATCTTAAATTCAATACTAAAGGAGATTTCAAGTCGTGGACTCCTGAGAACATTGAAAAAGAGAAGAATGGGATGATTGCAATATCTTAAATTTAATACCATGCAAACTGTTTGCCATTAAAAATAAGAAAAACCTATTTGTTCATTGAGGCATTTTACATAAAAATTATGATATTTGTATGAAAATAATCTGTCACTGTTTTATGTGTTTGAGAATTCTTGCTTAGAAGTCAAAGAATAGTAAATTTTGAAGGAAATAAATGGGAAGGCAGTAGATCTTAATAAAATGTTAGTGCTTATTAGAACTTAGCAAATGCAGATTTATTTCCTTGGACAAATAGTTTAAAACTTTGAATAATGCTTGCACTATCACACCAGCAGCCTGCATAATGCACTTCTAATGCAAAAGACGCTTAAAATATCAAATAAGGATGCTTCTAAGGAAAAAGCAGTGCAAATAAAATTAAGAAGATACTGTTGTTCTTCACCTAAAAAGGTCTATTAGACCGTGGTATAATGAATGCTGTTATAAGCAAGATCAGCACTTCAGTAACTGGATTTCTGTGATCAAACTATGTCACAAATTCTGTCTTGCCCACATGCATTCTAGAAGGCCTCCTCAAGGAGTTGCAAAGGTGGGACATAATTCAGCCAGAAAATAATACTGGTGTACTGTAGCTCTTTACAAAACTACCCATACAAATTGAACTTGTGGCTTGGAGTCATTCAGTAATGGTCTGGCCCAATGTCACTGAAATGGGTGGTGTTCTCTCTATAGATGTCCCCAGACTTTGTTTGAAGCACTGCCCATTCTGCTTACCTTATATTAATACTTACCGGATTAATTATTACCAAGAATATCTGATGTTTTCAGCACACATCAATGCAACGCTGGATTTCTAAAAGTAATTTTTAAAAGTTGTATTAAAAATTCTTAGATTATATGAGATTACAGAATCACAGAATATGCTGAGTTGGAAGGGTCCCACAAAGATAGTCAAATCCAACTCTTATCCCTGCACAGGACACCTTAACAGTCACACCCTGTGCCTGAGAATACTGTTCAAACGATTCTTGAACTCTGTCAGGCTGGTGCTGTGACCACTGCCCTGGGGAGCCTCTTCCAGTGCCCAACCACCCTCTGGGTGAAGAACATTTTTCTAATAACCAACCTAAACCTTCCCCATTCACAGCTTCAGGCCATTCCCTTGGGTCCTGTCACTGGTCATCACAGAGAAGAGATCAGTGCCTGCCCCTCCTCTTCCCCTAAAGAGGAAGCTGTAACTGCAGTGAGGTCTCCCCTCAGCCTCCTCTTCTCCAGGCTGAACAGAACAAGTGACCTCAGCTGCTCCCCATACGGCTTCCCCTCCAGGCCCTTCACCATCTCTGTTGCCCT
This sequence comes from Corvus moneduloides, assembly GCF_009650955.1. Classification (NCBI taxonomy): domain Eukaryota; kingdom Metazoa; phylum Chordata; class Aves; order Passeriformes; family Corvidae; genus Corvus; species Corvus moneduloides. The sequence goes on from NC_045481.1 coordinate 27,856,150, forward strand.
TCTTTGAATGCTCTCTAATAGCTTAATGCCTTTTTTTTATTGTGGGACCCAAAACTGTCCCCAGCACTGGAGGTGAGGCCGCCCCAGTGCAGAGCAGAGCAGGACAATCCCCTCCCTTGCCAGGCTGGCAATGCTGTGCCTGATGCCCCCCAGGACACGCTTGGCCCTCCTGGCTGCCGGGGCACTGCTGACTCATGTTCAACTTGCCATTGACCAGGACCCCCAGGTCCCTTTCCATGGCACTGCTCTCCAGCATCTCATTCCCCAGCCTGTCTGTACGTCCAGGATTACCCTGTCTCAGGTGCAGCATCCAGCACTTTCCCTTGCTGATCTTCATATGGTTGGTGATTTCCCAGCTCTCTAACTTGTCAAAGTCACTCTGCAGGGCCTCTCCTTGAGGGTGTCAACACCCCCTCCCAGTGTTGTACTTTGTGCAGACTTGCTCAATATCCCTTCTAGTCCTGTTTCCAAATCACTTAAGAAGATGTTGAAGAGCACAGGGCTGAGGATGGAGCCCTGTGGAACCCCACTAGTGACAGTCTGATGTCACCTCATTCACTGCAACCCTTCGTGCCCAACCCATGAGCCAGCTGCTCACCCATCCCATGATGTGTTTATCCAGCTGTGTGCTGGACATTTTGTCCAGAAGGATTCTGTGACAGACAGTATTGAAAGCTTTACTGAAATCCAAAAGGATTACATCAACTGGCTGCCCTTGATCAACTGGGTGGGTTACCTTGTCATAAAAGGAAATCAGGCTTGATAAACAGGTCCTTCTTCTCATGAAGCTGTGCTGGCTGTGACCAGTGACTGTGTTGTCTTTCAAGTGTTTTTCAATGGCTCCAGAATAATGTTTCCTTAACTTTACCAGGCTCTGAAATGAGACTGACAGGCCTGTATTTTCTAGGCTCCTCCTTCTTGCCCTTCTTGAAAATTGGAGTAACATTTGCCAGCTTCCAGTCAGCTGGGACCTCTCCAAGACCACTCAAAAATCATTGAGAGAGGTTTTTTTCAAGATCCAACATTTTGCAACATTGCAAGATCCTTGCAAGAAAGTGTTATTTGTCTCAAGTGTCCTGTTATCGTGCTGTTTTTTCTCACTGGGTTGAGAACTTTCTCTAAGACCTCCCTCCAAAATAATGAATTCTGTGAGTTGTGGCTCTCATAAGCTGCTATGAAATTATCAGTGCTATTATTGATAAGAGAAAGAGTTGAAACTTGAACACTAGTTTAGACACTAGTCTACTCAGGGCTCTTGAAATTAATTATTTACATTGTAAAGAAAAATATGTGTTTTAAATGCACCCTGTTCAGCTACAAGGATCGTCATTCTATCTTCCTTGCTTTGTCAGCTACTCTTTAATCAATGCACCTTAATTTAACTTCTTGAAACATTTTTTGATGGACAGCAGTGGTAGAAAAGGTTAAACTGACTTGCAAATAATGTGATTTCGACTAGATTATGAAAATGACAAATACATTCCACATAGGAGAAATTATTAATGTGTAGGGAATCTGAAATGAGTAGCAGAGATCGGAAGAAGGTGAGGAAAGGCTTTCTTTTGTGGCTGCCAAAATTTGAAGTTTTAGGGAAGGAAATATAAAACTGCCAAGACTGTGCTGAAGGAGTTGTAATTTAATTTGGAAGAACCAGCTGTCAAAATCACAGCTGGCTTTTGGACTTGCTATTAAAAGAAGTTGTAGCACGTTTTTGCTGCTACTTCCTCTATGGGGACATGGTGAGCAGCTCCTTCTCCTCTGTTCCCTCTCTACTCACATTTGGAGCTGAAAATCATTGCCATGCCCATGAGAAAGACAGCTCTTGCAGTCTGGTTGTTCCAGTTCTGGGCCTCTGGCTCTACCTCTGTACTGTCTGACCTTCTAGAAATGTCTAATATTTGCTTGGCAGACCATTTCTGAAGAGCATATGCATGGTTTTGCCAGAGATTTGACAATTCCTGATGTCACATTAAGATATTTACTTGCAGAAACCGACTTGCTTCTGAGTAGACGCTAAGGCACTGATGTTCACAGTATAGCTGATAGCTGGTAGAAATGAAATAATCTGTATTGACACATTTGGAAGTTTCACATCTTTTTCCACTTAACATGATAACGTGATAATTGCTAGACTGATGATTTTTCCAGTGACACGTCTCCTTTTGTCAATATTTAGACCTGTATATAGAAAACTTATCTATCACACCTGGCTAATTTTCACTTAATTTAAAAATAAATGAAACATATTTAGTTTGCAGGGTTAGAAGAACAAAATGAGGTTTTATAAACATTTTTCTTGAAACATTATTTGAAGGATAGGAAAAGATAATGACAAATATGTATAAAATCTGGCTCAAATGAAACTAGATTCCATGAATCAGGAAATTCTTTTAATGCTTAAATAAAACTAATTGAACATTTAAGTTGAGGCTTCTTTCTGCTTACCATTTACTGCAAGTGAAACCTAAACATAATGCCAGATAGAAATAGCAACAAATACCCAATAAAATCACTTTGATGTAACTATCCCGCAGACAGGCATATTTGTAGCCAAAGTGATTCTATGTTCCACTGTACATTTGTTCATAGGGTTTAAATATTGAATCCAAACCATCTAGGCTTCTATCATAGCATTTCTTTGCTGTGTGTGCCATGACTTTTGCTATTAGTGATAAGGGAACAATTTCTCAGTGAAGGAGCTTGGGCTGCAGTATTTTGAGTATCCTGACTTACCTGTAAACATTGTAAGCTTTAGTTTTCTTTAGCTTTGGTGTTTTCTGCAGGACTGATCCTCAGGAATGAGTGTGACCATACTGTTCTGCAAGAATAGCTGTCATGACCATGGAATGAATCACTTCACTATTACTTTGAAAGGTTAAAGTCACAACTTTTCTTCTACACGCAATTATAATTCTTGCTGTAGTTCTGTTTTCACACCCATGTCTGGCAACTGTGTTCTACCTGTTGGGGTGGAAAGTTTAGTCCCTTATCCTTGGTAGCAGCTATTCTGTGTAAGGAAAAGTGTTCACTTAGAGCTCTTCTTGAATAGTTCACTTTATTGTGGTAAACACTGATATTCCAGTCACATGATTGAGAATTCAGTCATGGTGAGCTTTTACGTACTGTGAATGGTTATGAAATCTTACATGTAATACTGGTGTTTCACAAGGTTTTCAGTATTATACATATTCTACATATCGTAATTTTGGATGTCATTAAGCTAGTTAAGGTGTTTTTCTTCCCCACATTTTTCTTCAGATAATGAGAACGCACTTTGGGTTTTCCCCTCAGAAACTTTTGTCTCACAATCAAAAGGATGGACAGTATTCTAGAAAAGGGCCACTGTGAATTTGCAACATGCACTGACATATAAAAGAGGCACAATTCTACCTTTTTCCACCAGATCATCATATTTCCTGACCCATCTTTGATATTAATTTGCTTCCTATATCACACATATGTGATCTGAAGAACAACTTTTTATTTTTGATTTTTATGAAATCCAATAAAGAATCTTTTTCTGCACAACTGCAGTCATCACAACAGCTTTGTCTTGTAGTTACATGCTTATTAATACATTCCTTCTATTCTTTGCATTATATGGTGAAACTTGTGCTGAAATGTGGAAGCTGACTGCTTTTATTATGTGTCACTCTGTGCTTCTTCGCTGAAAATCGCTGGAATTGTTTCCCTATGTCTTAGAAACAAATCTGATATTTGTCATTTAACTATATTCATATTCTGCTTTAAAGCCCATTTAGTATTTTTTATTTAAAAGATGTTATTTCACATGTTATCTCTCAATAGATGGTTTTAGTTTATCTTTCAAATAGTTGCGGTTGCTCATGACATTTCTCAAACAGCTTGCCTTTGATCAGAAATCAGGGATTCCTTATGCAGCTTTTACTGGGTTTTAAGCCTCATATATTTCACCATTATTGTGTAGGCTTTTAAAATCAGAAATGTGGGTAATAGGAAAGAAAATCAATACTCTTAGAAATATTCTGAATTATTCTGTCTTGCAAGCCTTGCAAAGGACTCTCATTCTGCAGAAAGATTATGTTGTAGCTTTCCATAACCTGCAGACACAGCTGAGTATCTGATTTCCTGAGTGATAGTTCTTTTTTTTTCCCCCTACAAAAATCTGGAAACATTGCCTTAATTTCTTTTAGTTCTTAAGTTCCTATCCAGACTAAGAGATTTAGAGAATTTATTTTTTCCAGAATAAAAAGAAAATTCCCCCAGTCCCAGGTAAGTGTCAGAACATTTTCAGAATGCTAGTTACTTGAAAAGTCAGTATTATAATAGGTTTGTACCCTTTCATATGACAGTACCCATAAACTTCTGGAACAATGGAACTAAAGTGCAGGGAATGGATCCAATATTGTCATCTTCCATTTTTTTTTCACAGCCTTGTGATACATGATGCATTTCTGTATATTTCAGCTGCTAAAATTATTTGGATAGAGAGGGAATCTGAGGATTTTTTAAAATAAAAGACAGATTCATAGACTCCATATTTCTAAAAAAAAATTAAGGTGTTATAAAGATTTTCATAAGGTTTTCAAAATGAAAAGTAAATAAAATTGGAAAATGTTATTAAACGCATAATTTTAAGTATTTTTAATTTTGATCCCAAAGGAAAGGACAGGAGGTGTTTTTTAATGCTTGACTATTTCTATCTGATAATGTTGTGAACCAGGGCACAATTTTGCCAAATCCATGCCATTTTTGGAACTACCAATTTTCTATATAAGTTTGTTCTTTTGTAGATATATTTGCACAGAAGGGGAACATTAGGACTCTGGTAGGGAAATACAGAGAAACAGAGAGACTAATTTTGCCTTAAGACTAGACAATGTTATAATCACCCTCCACAGCTTTGGGAAACAGGAGTCTTGGTTTTGCATTTAAATCTGCTTGGCAGTATGCACTATGTCTCCCAGCCACTTGGTTATTTGTAGAATTTGCTGTATTCAGGGGGTTTGAAATACTTTAAAACAAATTGAGCTGAATGGGCATCTTAAACCATTTCCTGATTGGTGTGTCTTGTAGCCCCTAATGTGCCTTTCTAGGTCTTAGTTATTTCCTTTTCATAAAAAAATAATTGCTCTTAAAAATGTCTGCTTGAATTTCTTTTGTAAAGAGAGCCAAACTGAGGAGCTCTAGGCAGATTAACTGGACTGCTTCGTTTAGTAGGCTCTCTGAGCTTTGAAGAATGCTTCAAAAGTATGGAATAAAGCTCTTTTTCTTCCTATTTTTGCAAGGGCTAACAACTTCCCAGTCTTTTAATTTGCTGTCCTGTTGCATTAGAGTTCATTATCTTTGTGTTTCAGTTTAGTAATTCTGTCTGAGTTCCTATCCTTTCTCTCTTCTGAGTCCCTGCTGAAAATGGCAATACAACTAACACAGCAGAAGCTTGTATACGGACAGAAGATATAATGAGTATAACACTTCTTGTGGGAATTAAATGCTGCATTACAGGGTTTCATTTGTAAATATCTGCAATGGAAAAGTATGTTTAAAAGTGCATTCAGATTCACTGTTTGGAGTCTCTTCTCTTTTGTACTATACCTGCGCTGTTCGCATTGCAAAACGGGATGCAGTTCGGGCTAGACTGAGGGTTAGATATGTAAATTTGGAGAAAACAAGGCCAGAAAATGGTTTTAAGGCATTTAATGACTTTAAAGACAAAAATGACTTTAAATGTACAACAGAAGCACAATAGAATTTGTGCAAATATTGGTTGATAATAGCTTTATAAATGAGAAATTCAAAGAACAAAGACTGCAAGTGACTTATTCAATGTTGTTTGGCCAGATGGTGGCAAAATGCAGGTCTTCAAATGACAGTTCCCATGTGCTGACTTCTCAAGGAGATAATCACATTGGCTGTGAACACACAGATTGTTTTCTGAGTGGAAAACCTGACTGGTCTTGTACCAGTCCAGAAGTCTTTTACAACTTAAATACACAGTGGGGAGAATGGATATGCGTAGTTCACACATGGAACTACTATTCAGTGAAAAGGCTAGCTGTTTTCATAACTGAGAGAAAAAAAAGGTATTTTGTGGAAAAAATTAGACTGGCTCTTGTAAAAGAATCATTCCCTTTGGTCTAGAAAAGATCTTCCATCAACTCCTTTGCTTCTTTAAGAGGAAAATTGGGAAAAGCTTAACATGTCAATGTAGGTATTTTTTTCTTTTGATAAGAAAGAATGCACAGAAAGGTAATCTTGATGTTCAAAGAGATCTTGTCAGTTCTGTTGATGTCAGTATCAAAAGAAGTTGATAATTATCTGAAGAAAACACATTTCTCTTAGTTACTTTCTTTTTCATAAAAAATTTCTCAGGTTAATCACAGCAGCAGATCTGCAGGGGTATGTACTGTGCACCTTCACTTCTGCAGCACATTGTCTACCAAGATTCATACAGGCAATTATAGCATTATACCTTCTCTGGCATGACTAAACTTATGTTGGTTAGACTGCAAAGAGAAAAACCTAGTAGTTATCTTAAATCTGTATTTCTTGTACAGTATAATTATACCAAAGCTGTGGGTTGGCTTTTTGCTATCTATAGGTTACATTTGGCCATGTTTTGTTTCATTTTAGGGGGACTATTACAGGTGCTGAAGGTGAACAGGTGATTTATGAAGAATTGTGAGTGCATTTCACTTCTGCATGGTTAGTGTTTATTTAAGACAAATAAGCCTCTGCATTATTATTAAATGAGGTCTTTAGCCAGAATGGCCTCTATTCCGTGGAGCATTTGTCCTGATTTAATCTGTACACCACTTCTCCAAGAGTGTTAACTTGTAAAGCCACTGGAGGACTCCTCGATGACAGTTTAATTTCTAACTGAATTGCCATCAAGATCAGTTCTGAAAATCATCAAGATGATAAAAGAAATCAAAAGGCCTTGCTGCAAATGAAGCAGAGATAATTTTTTCCTTTTTTTATAAGGAACAAAAGAAGTTCTAATACAGCACTGCTTTTTGGATTCTCTTTAAAATTTCCTTCAGAATGCAATAGCATAACACTGTCTACAACTTCCTTTGGTTGGGATCATACAGTGTGATTCAGACAATGACATCTTCAATTCTGCTCAACAGGATTTATCCGCAGAATAGTGCACAGCAACATTTATGCATTTATAATGTTCCATTTCACAGACTTTTTTAAGGTCCTATAGCTTAAAAAGCCATGTGTTTTGCCCATTATGTTTCCTTCAAAGCTGCATCCACTAAAAGAAAAAGGAGCTTGGAAATGCTAGAAATTCAAAATTTCTCTCATACTAATTTGCTCTCCTTTGGATTTTTCATAAAGACAAATCAGGCAGAACATTTCTGTGCCTTAGTTTCCTCAGCTGGAGAAGGAGGGGGGAAAAAAAGAAGCTGTGATAACTCCCACATATGTTGGGAGGATACACGCATTTGATAGGCTTGAATGGAAAGCTTTACATGAGAATATCCGCAATAACCGACGCTTTTATTTTGTCTGGCCTCTCATGAAAAGAAACACAGGGTTAATTCTGGAAGCTAATTCTTGGAGCTATGCTGTTGTATAAATATAACCTTGGCATTATTCAGTGCTATATTCTAAAAAAACACCATTTTTTTCTCTCCTCCCTGCTCCACCCCTCCCCCCCCCCAATAGTACTGCACCATAATTACAATTGCCATAGAGGCAGGAGCAGAGCAATTAAATTCCCCATAGGTGTCACATGTAATTGTTCATAGAGAATCAGAAGATTAAACATGGCAACAATGCACAGCACAAGATAGCCTAAACCTAGTTTTCCTGCAGAACTGCAAATAGTAGCAAATCGAAAGACTGTTCTCCTTAATTACCACTGTATGAGGCATCAAGCTAAAAGCAGGCTCACTCTGTAATGTTTTCTATACAATTACAGTATGTACATACAATGCAAGCCCTTATGCACCACCTAATAGACAATATTATACACACAATTATTGCTAACTTTCATTTTACAGGGAGAAATTGCTGGTGAGCCTAGGACATCGGCCTCTCAGCTTCCCCAGCAAGCAATGTGTTGACTAAACTAAGGGAACAGTTTTACTTCCTGAAGCCAGTAGAGACTATTTATACTTAAACACATTTCTTCACAACTTACAGCATGTTGTATTAGGTGAGAGCTTGTGAGCTGGATGGGCTGCAATCTCTGTGAGCTTTGCAAGCTGGAGCTTGTGGAGTACTTCACGAAGTTTACACATTTTCTCTCTCTCTGTATTCTGAAATCAGCTACCCTGCTGATCAGAAATCCATTTGGGACTTGAACTCAAGTCCACAAGAGTCAAAGAGCTGAAAAAATAAAACCAGTGTGGGGGTTCAGGGAAGAAATTGTCATTCTTGTACACTGATCTAACATGTAGCAGTCGGATCAATATGTTGTGTTGATGTTCTGAGCCAAAGTAAGTATTGGTACAAGCTGAAATATGTGTCATTGTCCTCGCTGCCACTTTTGCCAGGATTTTATATGGTTTCGTGTCCTTATTTCTTTAATCACCTTTTCAACTGCTGTAAGGCAGCAAGGTATTCCAGTAATGAATTTCTTCCTATTGTAGTTTAACTGCTCACTGAAATTTCCATTCAGTTGGAGAAACCATTTTGCTCTCTGACATGTTTTTACTGATTATCAGGGTTACCGGATACACTGTGCACTGAATTTTAATTGGCACCAAGCTATGTATTTTTAGTGAGAAAAATGGAAAATGCTTTTCATTAAATTCTTGGAATTCAAGTGCTGTCTTTGAGGATAAAATGATTCATAAGATTTACTGATTTACACATCAGAAGCAGATTATAAATCAACCTTCACCTGAGACATAAATAAAAGAAACAAAATTGTGATAGTCCCTATTTAAACAATACCTATTTATACAATTATTTATATTGTAACAGCAAGTACTATTTTACTTACTGTACAAGGTCAGCAGCTGACAAGTGGATTTTAACTTTCAGCATAATCACCTACTTTTATCAAGGAATTGAAATAACTCAATAGTACTAAAAAATATCTGAAAACAGTTGCATTTTATAAGGGTTTTTTCTAGCAATATTAGTACACCAAATGAAAGTTATCTTTTTTTGCGTTAATAAAATTAACTGTTGCAGATACAAAAAAATTATCAATACTTTTTTTGATGGATGGAAAATGAGCAAAGCCTAGGTAAGCAGATTTGTACTGTTTTTAATATGAATAGCCAGAGATGCACAGTTTTTTCATAACAAGTGAATCAAAGAGAAATACATTTTAGGAATGCATGAAATGGTTGTTAATTATGGCATAGTAGATAATCTCATCCACCTAGGAAGCCTAAGTGCTGTCTCTCCAGCTCCTAGTTCTGAAATTCATTACTTCATCTTGGAAAGAGAGAAAATATTACGTATTCTCTGAAGTCATCACAGTCCAGCCAACTGGGGGGCAAAAATGAACTCTCTACAGTAGCTTGTAATTCTACATATTTGCCAGCAGTTAATTAAGAGGTAATGCCCGTAAACCATATTTTCATTTCAAAGGCAATAAAAGGATGAAGAGAATCATTAAAGAAAAGAGAATCATTAAGGAATACTGTGGCTCAGGTAACATCATGTTTTTGTGTAAATTAGATAGACACCTTTGAGACCATTTTATTAGTGCCGATTACACAAAATAAGTGTTTTCATTATATATATTAGGAAAGAAGTTGCTTCAGTTCTATTAGTTTGGAAATGTTTCTAACACTGCAGATTGAAGCAGCCTAAAGATGAAGAGAAATGTAGCGTTTTTTCTGATTTGCAGGAGATGATAAGCCACTGTTAAGCTACAAATAATGGAAAGAGAGGAAATGAAAAATATACTAATAATGATGTTGCAAAGAAACTCTCCCAATGACTCTCTCAGTGCCTGAATCTATTTTCCTTCAAACATGGCCTGATTTGGAGTTGTTTGTACAGTTATTAATAGTTTAATTTTATTAGTTCACTGCAGAAAAACCTGATTTACATCTTGTGCAATTAAATGAGTCAGCCTCAATCACATACTAATCTCAATTTCTTGAATGCAGCATTGAAGGTGACCTCAATATGCTTTTGACATTGAACTTATGAAAAGCGTTCCAACAAACAAAATTTTGTGTTGCATCTAAAGAAAAGTACACCCCAAAAGACACTACATCTTTCAAAATTGATGGTGGTGGCTATATTCTGATTCCATTCAGACCATAATTAATGAACTTCTGGTTTTACACTATTATAAATTTTAGAAATGTAGCTGGGTAGCCATCTGGTGAAAAAGGTAATCTTGCACATACAGAAAGAATATTTTAGGATGGGAAATAGTCTAACTTGTGTGCTGAATAGCTATGTGGGAATTTGCTGCAGTAATTACCCTCCTATCATTAGTGACAAGTAATTGCTATAGCAACCCTGCTGCCACCTGTCTCACACACTCTCTTTCAAGCACACACACACACACACACACACACACACACTCACACGCTCTCTCACTACATATTCATAGTTTTGAAACAAAAGCAGAAAAGCCAGTAGCTTAATGTCATTTACTGAATCACTGTTTTTTCTAATCATCAAAATATAACCTCTTTCTCCCCTGCCAACTCCTCATAAATATTTATTAAAAATAAAACATTTGTGTTGTAGAAAATAGTGCTGTTCAACCAAAGTATCTCTATTCAACACTAATTCTCTGAGGGAGAGAAAAGAGAATTCTCACAGCTTGATTCCTTTTTTTATTTTATTGCATACATTGGGCCTGAGACTGATTTTGCAGATATGGATGTGAATTCTAACAAAGGCAGCTATCTAATATATGTAACTGGTTTAGTATTCACAACTAGGGCAGCTGAGATTTGTTCTCTTTGATTTAGACACATCCCAAACCACCATGCGACTCTGTCAGCACCAGGTATTTCTTTATTGCAGGCAAACACTTCCAATTTGCACACAATATTTTTAACTTGTTGGCAGCGGGTGGAGACTGAAGAACAGGCTGGCTATCAAGGTTTCTCTGTGGCACCATCTAACCCCGGTTCTAGTTTTCTATTTTGCTACTGCTTTGGACAATGTTAATGGAACCTGACTTTGAAATTCTAAAACAATCTACAAGAATAACAGTTCCTTTGTATTTGAAAGTACCAGAAGTTAGCAGTTCCCTTTGATTAGGCAGTAAAAGAAGAGGATGGTTGCTGAGCATTTTCGTTTGCAGCTTATGAAATGCCAGTTTTAAACCCTCAGTTATAAACATTCTTCATAAAGCGATGATCCTGCTACATCAGCACAGGACAGAAATCTGGCTAACAGGTTTGTCACCACTAGATGTCAGCAAAATATCAATAAACAGGGTTTACACGCGCAAATTTAAAACCACTAGTTCTCTCTAACCCTATCACTCAGTATGTCCTAACGTGAAGATGAAATAAAACAGCGTTTGAAATATGAAAGAACAGTTAGGAAATTCGGGAATAGCATGCCTCGACATCAGACATTTGTGGCCCACATGCTTATTCCAACTCTTTTGATCAAAAGAGACCATTCACATTTAATTCTTAATATATGTATTTTTTCCTAAATAAGGCACAGATTTTCTCATGCTGCTCACTCCATCTAAAAATAATCCTGTGCTACAGCTTTTCATGCTGCTGAGGAAGAGAAGGGAGATGTCTAATGAAGTACAGAAGTATTCAATTTTTTCAGAATATCAAGTTGTATGGAATATTATTTCAGATAAAAACTTGCATACAAAAAGTAAGTCTTGTAATATTTTTATAGAAGTGAAACCTATCCTTTTCATTGTTTTGTTGAATAAAAAAGAAACTCTTAAAATTTTTCAAATCAGTTGGGTGATAGTTTTAATTTTAAAATCACCTTGCAGATTTTAGTAAGGGCGTTAAAAGCTGTGTGCCTCCTTAAATCCACAGAATATCTCCCTGCATCTGCCAGCAATCTGAATATTTTATTTATTTGGTTTAAAAACTAGCAGGAAGAAACCTCATTCTGATCAGCTCGCTGTTTAGCGTGGAATGGTTGTCCAGTCATGTGAAGCATGGTTAGACTTCAGCTTTCAAGAAGGAAATCCATGTACTGCCCCTTATACAATTTGTCTCATTTATTTCTGATTAAATTATTCATTCTTTTTCTGACGTTTTATCTCAAGACAATATGGCCTGTCAAAATACAGGGTTCGCAAGCAGAAAGTAGTACTCATTTCCCAGACATATGCAGTCCTTCTGTGCTAAATCTTTAAGCAGTATACATTAATCTGAGGGATTTGTTGGTAAATTGTCCTGTATTTTGTCACCTGTTTGACTTGAATTGTTCCACATATTTAAGGATCAAAATGTATTTTGTTAAATAGGGTTTTTCTGCCTCATAACAACTGGGAATAATTAAAAGACAAATAACAACAAAAAAGAAAACTCTGCAAACATATAAAACATGATATGCTGTCTCAAAAAATTATAGAAATAGCTATCTAATAGTTTATGATGAAGCGGAAACAGGGGTTTTTTAATGTCCACCAGAAATAAATCAGTGCTGTAAATGAGTTGCAGGAGTTGTGGTGCTTTCTTCAAAAGTGCCGGAGGTGCATTCAGCCAGTGCCCAATACCATGATGTAACTCTGCTCCACTGTACTTTGAGATTCTTTGATGTTTTACAGAAAATACTGATCTTATGGATTTGGGTACCTATTTTGAGTACTTCAGAAAAAAAAAATTCCAGAGATTTCCCTGAAGATTGCTCTTAGAAAGGAACAATTCGCCCTGTGCTCAGTTCTGCAAACAAATAAATAAACTTTGCTTTCAGCAATGAAGAGGCATTTGTACAATTTACCTTCTGATCATCAATACACTACTAAAGACAAAATCCCATGATGATGAATATCAAAGTTCAGAAACTGCTTAAGACTCCAATGTGTAATAGCACTGGAGCGTCTCATTTCATCTCTTTCTACCCATTCAGCAACTATTACCAGAGGAGGAGGCAGAGTTTCCTGGGGACAGTTCTCGGAGGTTATACTCCCAGAGGTTGGTTGATGCTTGCAAGAAAACCCACAACAGTGCATTCTTTTTGCAGATGGAAATAGTAGGGGCACCTCTTGAGTCCATGGGCAGTAAGACTGGTTATTTCTCTAATGTAAGGGAAATAACAGAAGAAAATATCCAGTTCACACCTGACTGTGGGTTCTGCAGACCTAAGGATCATTCTATTAAAGTCAAAGCCCATTAGCAGTGTGTAAACAACATCTTAGACACTGACTGTTCATGTTGAATATATTTTTACATGTTTTCAGTTCTCATTCAAGGCAGAAATGTCAACACTTTTGCCAGACAGTAAAGGGCAGACATTAAAGGGTGCTACAATCTTGAGGCTGCCATCTGTTATTCTTGAGTGCCAGTCCTGATGGAAAGGAGAGGTGATACTTAAGAAGGATGACAACGGAGAAGCAGTGGGAGGGATTCAAGGGGAGGATGCTTTGTCAGGAATTTCTGTTGCTCTTTCATATTGACTTTTCACTAAAATCTTGCTCATACATGATTTTTTTTTCCCCCCAAAGATGAAAACTGCTGTCCTCTCAAAATCTGCTTGGTATCTTATGAAATCTCAGTGCCTTATGCATGAGATTCAAATACAAATAAAGGATTGATGGCATTTATAACATCTTCTACAGAAGGCATATTGATGGGGACTCATGAGTCACAAACAAATTGCACATATGAAAGCAAACTGTATTGGAACACATTGCACTTCCATCCAGAGGCTGTTTTAGGAGGCTAAATACTATGACTTAATCATTGTGGAGGTATTTCTTCCTGCATTTCAAATGGTAGTGGAATATACTCTCTGACACAAACGGATAAAGAAACTTATTTTCCTTTTCCTCTGTTGCCAAAATAGGGATCATCCCAGTAGGATGGCAAATGTTTGAGGATCCAAGAGGATGTAGATTATGTTTTTTCCTTCCCGCTAGACTTATGCTCAAAAGGAATTTCCAAGTCATTCCTAGGTAACTAGGGATGAGAAAGTCAGAATCTATTTTATATTTTCTGCCAAAGATCAGTGGTTTTATTTCCCTTTCTGACCATCTGCTTCTATCCATAAAACATCAAATCTACATTTACATCCGGAGACTGTTGATAAGATTCTAGATTTCTAGCTGTGATGACAGATATTTGGAATCATTTTGCCTGAAAATCAGTAATTATCTGTCAGATAGATATAATAAGTATTCTTTCAGCTAATGAAGGTGGATGATTACGAAAAGACTACCCACATTCTAGAAATTTGGTGTGTACTTCAAACCTCTATTGTCCTTCATGATATAGTATTCAGAATAAATTGTGTGTCAGTAGACTGAGACACTTCACAATACAAGTATATTTACACTGGTGTAGATGAAAGCAAATATAGCAAATATGAAAAGCATCAGACCAAGATGTTACTCAGATCAAAATTATGAGACTGTCTGGTGCTGCAAAATCAACCATTAAACATCGAGGTTTCCATTTGGAAGCGTCACTCAGAATGTGAGTTAAAATATCTCCGAAGATAGGTCATGTGGAAAATGATGCCAAACTAACTGGTAAGTCAGTAGCAATCTGCAGATTCTATCTTCTTGCAGACTGATCATATTTTTAAAGTGAAAAACTGGGGTGTTGTGTTCAGGGGTTCTCAGGGAAACATTCTGGTACAGGGAAAAGGGAAGTTGGCCAGGAATTCAGAAAAAAAAAAGAAAAAGAAGAAAAAGGGGGCACTCTCCATCTTACTTTCAGGGCTAGAATAGAAAACTGGGACACCTTGTAGTAAGGACAGGTTGGAAAAATTTTTATCACTGTGTCACCTCTTCCCTGTCTTCACTCTCAAATTCATTCATTCACATCTAGCTCAAGCCTTGTCCTCTTACGTCAACATGCAACACCATCAATTCTATATGTGATTTATTTTACATTTTTTTCTAGTTTGAGTTTTGACAACATAATTGAACCATTTTTAGCTCATACTTAAGGTCTCCAAGAGAAATTAAGCTCTGTCTTCAGAAATGTTATCCCATCTCATGTTTTGATTTCCCTTCCTCCTGATTGATCATTTTACACTCAGGACTAACACTTCAACACTGAAACTTCCATCTGACACTTTGAGGCTTAGGGTATTACTCTCTTCTCTTTCTTTTTCTATATTCTCTTGAAAGACCAAAGCTTTTAATTAGGTTGAAAACTCACTTTCCTTTTTAATAAAGCCCAAACCTCACCATAGCCCTAAACCTCACACATGTATACCCCATTCAGCACTGCCACTTCTGACTGAAGAGTCTGAGCATATAGCTTTGAAGGCAATGATGAATTTTGCATGCAGGAAGGTTGCCTGTGTTTGCTACAAACAGGCTTTTCTACCTCTTCATTCTCCCTGAGAGGATAGTCTGCTGAACTACTACAATATCTTTCACAATATTTAATCAGAACCAATAATTATCAGCTTTATAAGAAGGACATACACTTTATAACCATATTTCAATATGTTGGTGAGCAAAAGATAGTCACAAAACAATTCAGAAAACCAACCTGGAGCAATGATGGAAGAGGAATGCCTAACAGATATCCAGCAATAACTTGGAAAATATGTTAGACGTTAAAAAGAATGTAGTTGGCAACCCATCATAGTAAGAATACTACTATTGATTTATAAATGGTCATAATTGTAAGTGCTCAAAGTTCAATTTTGAGGAAGAACAGATGTTATTCAACAAAACTGCTCAAAACATTGTTTCTCAGACCACAATCACCAGCTCTTCTATTATGGCAGAACAACCATGTGAAACATGGAAGCTTTGCAACATGGGAAACTTTGCAACATGAGAAACTTTAATGCTTTGGGATTCGATGGAGATAAAATCCATTAAGTTTAAGCATGCATTACACCTTTACAGCCCTGGCACCTGAGTAGAAAATGCAGACTATACCATTTAAATCTGTACAGTGAATAGAAGTCTGCAAATATGAATTAAATTCAGTCAAAATAATTGTGTCTTTAATTCCATAAGGCTTCAATCTGCTTCTGGTTATCAGACTTGGAAGGTACTGTGTTTAATTTGCATTTGTTTTAATAAAGTAGTTGTCCTAGAAGTAGGTTAGAGGTTGATGAAAACAGATGAGTATTCATCCCCAATATGTTATGATGGTATAACCATTTATTAGGGAGGACTTCAAACAATTTAAGAAGAGGAAAAAAATGTGGAAGTAAAGATAAACTGACTTGAACACAGGTATGTTGTATGGTGAGGTTATGGAGTCTTCATCTGTGGAGATAATCTTAACACGTGGCTGGACATGGTCCTGAGCAACCTGCTTTAGCTCACCCTGCCTGAGTAAGGTGTGGGAGTAATGACCTGTCAGCCCCAACCATTCTGTGATTCTGTGATCCTCCCAGGCTTATTTCTTTCATTATCTAGAAACAGCCAAATTTTTCTACTAAAACTCTGTTTCTGCAAAGTAGGATATACAGAATATATCCTGTTTATAAATATGATCTTGTTACCACCAGGAAATAAACTGTCAGTTAATTTAATTAATTAAAAAAATAAAAACACATCTCAGATGAAAGCTAGCTTGGAAGTAGCCCAGAGGTCAGAAATTGAAATCTTTGATGTATGCTTGATTATCTCAGTCTTCAACATATGTCCTTGCATGATGCTGTCTGTAAGTTTCTGAAAATGGTGAAGACACTCCACATTTCCAGTGGGTGTAGGAACAGTGAAAACAAGCAAGAAAGTGAACTTCCTGGATAATGCAATAGAAATAGCATCTCTCTGCCCATCTGAAACTTCATTTAACCAGCTAAGGTTTACAGTCAGTCTAACATTACAGTGCTAAATTCATTCAGAGGCTCAATTGGTTTACTGCAAGTGAAAACAGTATTGCAAGCATTGATATAACTTCTGAATTTGACGCTAGGCACAGATACTTTGGTGGGTTATAGGTCATTTGAGTCTGAACATTCAAGTCTGCCTATGTAAGTCACATCAAAACAACAAAAAAAATCTAAAATGATTAAAACTTGTAAAATAATTCTGCCAAATATTGAGGAATCTCTGCAAAAAATTAAAGATTTGAAAGAGGCTAAAATGATCAAGTTTTCACTAATATTTTGCTAGTTGAATGCATTTGGGCCTGAATTTTCAGAGCATTTTAAAAAACAAGTATAGATCCAATTCATTTCAGTCACAGCTGTGATCACTTGGCACTTGTATGGATCTGCAAAGGATGACTCAAATAGATACCTAGAAAATGTGGCCATTTTTAGCAGTCATTAGCAGCCATATGAAAATTTTGATTTAAGTATCTCAATTACCATCACATTAGAACCATGTGGTAGATTCAGTTCTCACTGTCACAATTCAAATCCATTATCCTTCACCTGCTGTTTGCAGACACACTCTGGTCCTACAGACTTTCCTAGTTACACGATGGATGAATCAGTTTTCTTGATCTTTATTCTTCATCACATTTTATCCTTGATATGTTTCCAGAACAGAGTGTAGTCTATTCAATCAGGCAAAATGTGAAAATTTTCTTCCAAGAACAAATAAATAAGGATTTACAACTTAAACATACATACAACATACATGTAAGGCCTGAATTAACATTGCTGAATCAACCTTAATTCTTGGGTTTCCTAAGTTTTGAACTTAGAAAATTGACATTCTTGCACTGCAATACATGTAGTTTCTGATCTTTTTTTTTTTTTATGCCAGAAAATAAATAGCAAAAATTATCTGCAAAGTAACCATGTTGCATCTTGCATGTAATCAACAGCACAGAACTTTAGTAGCTTATCTGGAAAAATAGCTGGTAAATAATAGGCTGTTGTTTTTAAGCTGATGTTATAGCCATATTCCCAGCATGCTTCACAGGTATTTTTCTCACAACAGAAAAATTCTGGAGCAATTAAGATGGAAATAATATAGTTATGTTGGCAGATTGATGCCCTGGAGCTAATAGGCCTGTGGTCTTAACAAAGGCTAAGTGTTTTAGAATTTATGTATTAGAATGGATGCAGTTTGGAGCTGACATGCCTAAAGCACTTCTGGGCTATTTAAATTGGAATACATTGGACTGTATGTGCATGTTGGCTGCTGGGTAGAGTTGAAGCATGTCTAGTACACTGTGTCATGCAATGTTAAGCATGCTTATTGTTCAGGAAATTATGTTGCTCAATTCTAAAAGCTTCTTACTAAGATCTAGTACGATTCCTTACTACAAGATGAACTGTAGCATCTAAAAGTTCAAAACTTCACTGTATCTGGTGGACAAAACCAAGGTTTTGCTTCAAAGCAGACATAGGCTAAGAACTCCTTATGAAAGGCTTTTGTAGTATTTGAATATTTGAAAAATATTCAGCAGCCAACACCTGACATGAGAATTTCGGTCCAGAGTTTGAAATTTTAGGAAATTTAAATGCAAGTCAAATTTGAATACTAAAATAGTGAAGTGTTAGACAACCTCAAGTCTAGATATGATCTAAAATTAGTGTCTTTTATGTGTAGGAGCATGTGTAAAAATGGTAATATAAAACTGCTACTTTTTTGTTAGCCTACTGCTTATCTGCTTTCAAACAAACTAAAAAGCACATTATGGCTTCTATGATCCTATATTCTTTTCTCCCCCGTACCTTGAAACATGTATAATTCAGGTTTTATGAGGCCTCTTCAGATGGGAAATAGATGTTTTCTTTTCTTCCTGTGGGGGCAAGTACGTGACTAAATAAGGATGTATAAACTTCTATAAGTAATTTCAATGAGGAATTAATGACAAAATAATACAGATAAATCTCAGTGTTTCAGATAGAGCAGATACATATTCTCCATCAGAAAAAGACTATCTTGTATGTTCCTAACCATATTATTGTGACCTTCTCAAATGATGAGTAAACCAGAGACTGGGTAGAAGTTTGGTATGGTTGTCTTTCATGATATTACTAATATTTTATAATGTATGGCAGTGATGAATAACCTTTCATGTATGTTTACAAAGTAATGGCATAATTGTTCATGCTTGCATGATAATTAAATGTGTTGATGTTTACAGTTAGATGTAATAACATAAAGATGGTCTGAACATTTGCCAATGTATCTTCTATCTGGATCTTTTAAAAAATAATATATAGTAGCAACTAATTAGGTGACTAATCTTTATGACAATTTATGAATGGTCTGCATGATACACACACAAGCAGACACACATACACACATTTACATTCTTATCTACCTTCACAGAATGAGGTGGATGAAGTCAGTACATTTTTAGTATAAGTACCTTACTTCAGTCTAAGGCACATTATCCTTACAGAACACTTGACTGGGTTTGAATTGCAATAAAATATATATAATAGTGAAGTATTTTATGATAAAGTTTACATTATCTGATGTTATAAAAAAAATTTCTTAGAGCTCTGATTTGTATGTATATTTTAAACTAGTAGCATGAATCAATCAGCTCCTGTAGAGGAATGACAAAAGGGGTCTTTTAGACGTCTGACAAGAATTTGCATAAGAATAGATGGTTTTGTGTTTTGATAAAGGTGTTTCTTGTTCACTAAAACTGAAAACTTTGAATGATTTTTTCCCTTGTAGTGACATTATAAAGGACAAAAAGCTATGAGTATTATCACTTCAGAAATATGCACAACGCAATCTTTAAGTGTTGCAATTAACCACAATTTCATTACAGAAAAATGATGAATCATGGGCTAATAAAATATCTCAAAATAAATACTAATATATTTCTATTTTCAATGTTCTTGGGGAAACCTTGGCTTAACTTTAAAGTTTGCAAGGACTGGGGATTAATTTGGCCCCATTTCTGAAGAAACAAACATTTTATTAAAACTAACCTGTAGGAAACTTCAACACAGCAGGAACTTAATAACCTTTGTCCATTGCAGCTTTACAGAACCTAAAAAGGGGGACAGTGCAGAAGTTCTGCTTAACACATCTGATATGTTACAGTTGTAAAACTGTAACCATGAGCAGCTAATCTAATTTAAAAAAAATAATCAGAATTGATTATTAAGCTTCAAGGGAGCTGTGAACAAGGGTTAGTGATTGAAAAAATATATGGGACTTCCATTCAAACAGTCAAATTAAGTGTTCATCCCCTATTTAGGAGCCTTTTCAATATATTTTATACCCTGGGGAACCTAGATCCAACCAAGAGCCATGGCCTGTGGTTGTTCTGCCTACATTTGCAACAGCTTGAGGTATGCCATCTCACATGGTTTAGGGAAATTGCTGCCAGCATAAGACAAATAATTCCCTCCCTCTGGTCCTCAAGAATAGCTGGAAAGTGTAATCTCTCATTATCAAACCTTCTGCTTTATTCTGTCCTGGTGTAGCTCTGTGTCATTGTTCACAGTCATCTCATCTTTGTCACAGATACATTTTTTTAATGTGACAGAACTGCATTTAGTAATCATGAGCTTGACAGATATGTACTTGAAAAACAAAAAATTATAGCGGATAAATTTGAAATTTTTCGTCAGTTTAATGCAAAAATATATACATTTTTGCCTGTATGGGTTCACACATAAAGCCTTGATTATGATGTAATCCTGTATGTTCTTCATTTAAATAATAATAATGTCATCCTACTTGAAGATTCCTTGTTTTCAGTGTTTATTCTCTCCATTCCAATAATTCCTTCAAATTTTTATGTTTCAATAGCTTCAAATTTAATCTGTAAAATCAAACCTTGAATTTTAGATTTGTCAGGACCATTACTTTATTGCTTCCTTATATGTAGGTAGGTCTATCCAGTGTAAGCAGATTTCACTAAGGATAAAAAAGTGCTTGTTTGCCACTGTCACAAACCAGCCCAAAGGTACAATCTTACCATTCATACATTCAATCTTGGCTTTTACAGCCAAGAACTTTCAGATATAATTACTTTGACTTACTCGAATTATTTCACCTGACTCTAATCAGCAGCAGGGGTGCCCTATCTTGTAACATCTGAGCAATCTGAAAACATTAGGCTTTATGGGTCTTCTTACTGAATGAGAATATTGCTATTGCTCAAATTGGCAAGACAAGCTACAAGCAACTGAAAGCCTCATGGTCTTTTGGTGACTGCAAAAGCTCTCAAGCAGATCTCATCCTCTTCTAGTCTGTGGGGCTATATTATATGAGTGTAATCAGTAGAAAAAGGATCTTGATTTCTGAGTAGTAGGGAAAATGGCAGAGGACATGCTCCAACATCTTAAAAGAGCCTTGTTAAAAAGGACAGAAATGCTTACTGAAAAATCTGGCAAGAACATTGAGTTTGATATTTTATAGCAAATCAGAGGGAGAATGAAGACTGGTGTAAACATTTTTGAAGAGCAGTTCTATATCTAAGCCCTGAAAATTCTACATAAGACAATTTACACATATTTTTTTTCCTAGTAACTTCTGTCTACAGAGAGGTTATTGTATATTAGAGTGTAACGTAAGTATAATACATAATGATAAGGAAAATCAGGAGGAAAAAAAGTATCCCTGAATTTATATACCCGAAAATACACACAGAGAGTTCCCCCAAAGGGCCACTGCAAGAAATTGTCTCACTTATACAAACTCAGTGCTCTTCTCTTTGAAGTGTGATACAAAATTTTTCTTTTCCAAAAAGATACCATGTAGAGAAGAAACAGCAAAGGCTTTACTAACAAAGTGTATCACATCCCTTGATCATGGTGCTCATTCCCAACCACATTCTGGAACCTGATTTTACTTATCCCATCACAGCTAACTTCCAACTAATTATTCTCATCAAATGCCTTTAATAATAATTGGGGAAAATCTTCCCTCTTGCTCTGACTGATTTCCAATATAACCTAGGTTACTTTCCTCAAAAGAACAAAAAGCACCAGTGCAGCTAGAAACAGTTTAAGATGAATGGGGAGAAAAGAATGGCTGGACAGGATTGTCTCTCACAGTCCAACCATTGCACGTTAACTCACTTATACTATGTATGTCTGT
Source organism: Corvus moneduloides (assembly GCF_009650955.1). NCBI lineage: Eukaryota > Metazoa > Chordata > Aves > Passeriformes > Corvidae > Corvus > Corvus moneduloides. Next base: position 27,878,177 of record NC_045481.1, read on the forward strand.
TCCCTCTACAGGTTGATGGCCACCTAATCTTACACATTTTAGGTTTTGGAATAAAATTCTGTTTAGTGGATGATGGTTTTATATCCTCCAAGTTAATTTCCTGGATTTACTCCACTCTTCACTAGTTTTAATGCAGGAAGAGATTAGAGCATGGGAATGTTTATATGATTGTCACATGTTTATGTTGGGAATTCTTGAGAATATCACCTATACACTTGGGAATTCAGTGATCCATCACTATCAAAATTCCATGCTCTCACATTTATTCTTTTATTAAATTGCATATACATATATAAATCTCATAAAAACCTGCCACCTGTACAGGCAACATGATTAACACACTGTGCCTGGTATTGCACATGCCAGCCATGGTCAAACCTTCCCTATTGTGTCAGTCATTTCAAAGCTGCTATTGCAGAAAGATACTTTATATCAGAAGTCATTTGACTGACACATTCACTTTCCTCAGCAACTGTGCAGAAATGTTTTGTGACATTTCATTAGTAATAAGACTTTGTTCACGATAGAAAAAAATGAAAAATTCTGATTAATAAAGATGACCACACAAGTTATTTTAATATTGGGGTTTGAGATTATGCCTGATTAAGCTGAAGTTTACTGATCTCTGTAGCCTTTGAACATCATATATGCCTGGGTAAAGATACATATAATTCAGAAATGAAGTCTAAGTTGTTTCTCTCTGTTATTTCAAAGTTCCAATAAAAACCTTGTTTTCATCCTGAAAGGAGGCCACAGCACTCTGTGTCCCTGTTATGTATTTGAACAGCTCAGTAGATGATCTGTACAGACCTCCAGACCACAAATCTGGCACAGTGTGTCACTATGACACTTGTAATATCTTTATATGATGCAGTATTTTCCAGTGACCCCCTACGACATTCCTCAGGCTAAGTTTCTCTGAGAAAATTTTAATTCCTATCATGAGCTAAATTTTGCATCGTGGTAATGAGGTTTATGAACAACCAAAGCTGTAGAAAAGAGATTATATGGACACTCCCAAATTCAGCTTTTATATCCATTTCTTTCTACCCGAAGATATGTTTGGTTTTATTGTTTTTAACGCTTTTTTGGACCTACCTTTTTTGAGTGTGTCTTTCAATGCAGGTGTTACACAGGAGAAGCTGAAGGGACCCAAACCCCATCCAATCGTGGGTTAACCCCATGCAATCCACCTACTTGTATTGACATTGTTTTAAATTTATACTCTACTGAAATTTAATCTAAATAGACGATTTTGTTAAAATGCTCATTTTGACTAACAAGGAGAAAATAATTTTAAACTTAAAAAAATTCCCGTATTTTTATTTCAGTATTTGTTGTGAACCGTATTTAAGAAGGAACTGGGGTCACTATGTAATATTTTTTTGGTGATGTTTTAATGTTATTATCTAAGTGGTTATTATAAGCACCTCATCATCAGTCGTCAAGAGTTATTGAGTATTTCCTTTTGAAGAAGGGTAAAAGGTAAATAATGTCTATGAGAAAATGAAAGGTAACTGTTTTTTCAGTGTTTCAAGTGATTAGAACGGCATAAACTAGAACTTAGCCTGCCTGATATTGTGTAAAACGGAGACATGAAATAAAAGGAAGCTGGCATATAAAACTCATCAAGAAGGAATTCCGATGGGAAGGTCAGCCAGCTTTGTTAGAGTCAGTAGTGGTGGAAGCAGAAAAGAAAGAGAGATTGGTACAAAAACGCTGACAGGGATTTTTCAGAGGTTAATAATAGCAGGAAGTTATCTGACTCTTAAACGCATTGGAGAAAAACAGTGTTACTAATCACACTGATTATTGTTTCAAAGCCTAGGAGTGGAGGATTTTTTTTTCCCAAATCACCTAGTCCAGCTATTGTAACTTGATTTGGGGTAGGGAACATGGGTTTGTGTGTTCAGACAATGTTTCTCGTACTGAAATTCTAAGTTCATTATGTGGAAATTTGAGTAGATGGCAACTTTTCTTTGTTTTACACTGAACCAGTCTTGTGATAGGTACTCAGTAAGCGATGGTTTTTGGTTTCAGTGACTATTATAATGTGAATTTTATCCCCTTATCCAGTTACTATTTTTTAAGTCAAACAAGAGAAACCTGTTCCTATTGGGTTCTGGCTTCCTAAATAACCATTTGCTCTTTTTGCAGCCCATCAGTAATGACACTGTCCCAGGCAAATGATGAATAGGTATTTTGACATGGCTCTTAAAAATGCTGTTTTCATATTTCATAGTGAACAGAGGGGCTCTACAGGAATTGGTCTAAAACAGAAATTTTCTACAAACTCATTCTATACTGAGGGGAAATTAATATTCCTACAGCTGTACCTTTACCACATCATTTCATTAAAAACATGTTTAAAAAGATCATACCTGTGCTTCATCTTTCTCTTTTGCTCTCAGTTATGATATGTGGGCTAAAGTCACATCAAACTACGTGTGTACATTCCTTAGTCTTCACTAAACTTTTTTTTCCTAGGAAAGTGACTTTTTAAACTTTCATTTTTACTGTTTCAAAGCAGTTATTCTTTCAATTACTATTTTTCTCTCTTGTATACTTGAATGTCAGAAAGCTGCACCTACCATCACATGACCTAAATATTCACTTAGAGTGAAATATTTTCAAAGTGACCTTCCACAGCAGGCTACAAAATTGATAGTAAAAGCCGTTCTATTGATGCTTCTCTTTTTCTTTGTTCCTTTCTCCTAAGGAAAGTAGATTGGAAATACAGCAATTATTCTGCCTGGATATTGAAAGGGATTTCTGAGCAACCTTGCACAATTGAGCTGGCACATGTAAAAACTGTTTCTGACTCACTGAGCTGGCATATACTGCTAAATCAGCATTGGCAGGACTCCAGGCAGCCTGTCCCCAACACTGGATATTGCAGTAAGTACCAGTTCTGAGTATTGTATCCAAATTGGTTTTATTGAATTGTTTCATTCAGTGCTGCAAGGTCTGGCTTAAGAAACTAAAGCCTTGGACTAAAAATAAAAAGACCACAGTGGAACTAAATATGTGCCAGCTGAGCTATGGTAACTGAGTATACTATTAAAAAAAAGACTTTGCTTAAATTCCTTTCAATGCCCATATTTTCTTACTCAAAGGGACTTTCAAATATTTTACAAAAGTATCAATTAGTTTACAAATTATCTTTATGAAAGAGTTCAGAAAATAAGACCAAAACATACAAAGAGTGGTTATTAAATGAAATACCCATGATCTTTTTCAGCAATGTTTTTTTTTCTGGAGGGGATGCCTTAGAAACTGTGCTCTTTTATAGGTAATTAGGTAAATCTTGATATGGTAGTCAATTAGTCAATTTCTCACTTCAGTCTTAGCAGTGCCATATTTTCTTTAATTTTCTGAAGACCAGGGATTTCTACAGAGGCAGCAATCACAGTTCAGCCATTCATACAGATTTACTAGTCTGTGATACTTCAGTTGAATCTGGGCTGTATCCTTGGTGTACAAAACGTGACAGCCACTGTGGACAAGATTAATCCTACATGAATTTAGGCATGTACCAAGGACCTTCCAACATACTTGATGAAAAATAACATAACTAGGTCTCCAGTAAGATTCATTTATTAAGTGGTGTTAACTTCAGAGAGAGAGAGAACATAGTAGAGGTAAAAACATCAGGAAATAGGACATTAGAATAATGGAGCCTGAGATCATGCATCCTGTATGCCAGAAAGCCTGTATAGCTCTAAAAATCTGTGAGATCTTTTTTGGTCTTCCTGCTTGTGTAAATTGGATTAAAGACAATCTCTGTCACCTACCAGGGCTTTAATACTATATGACTGTGTAGTAGGCATACCCATAGGCTTTTGAATAACAGGAAAAGACTGTAAGAAATAGTCTGCTCTAGCCTTCTCCAAGACCCTTCGGAAATCCAGTCTTAAAACCGTCCCAGAATGGATTTAAAGATGGTCTGTCAGATTCTAAACAATTTTTTTGGTTGACATCTAAAAACTGTTTGATTATAAATGCCTACTTTACAAGCTCTCCAGTTAGTGCAGGGTCAATGTCAGTTTCCTAATAGTACGATAGGAAATGCTAAAGTGCTTGATTGTCCCTATCTGCAGGTTCTGCACATACTTTGGAATGGAATAAATCTCCATTCACAGAATAACTAAATACACCTGGTTTGAGATAAAGGTGAAGTAAGCATATTTATTTACAAAATAGAAAGATAATCCGGGTCTTGAGACAATAGTACAGAAATGAAAAGATTACTACAGCTCTATGTAGTTAGTTCTGAAAGTTTTTCTCACCCTATTTGTGTCTAGCACTAAAGCTGAAACATGGTTCATAGTTTCTGACTGAGGTACAAGCCTGCATCTTCAAGGTGTATTAATGGAAAGGAATCTGTCAGGGGCAAGTCGTAATTATTTTTATGCAGATTATTTATGAGAGCTATTCATATTCAAAATCTCCTTGCTTCTCACTCTTTCTGGTTTTCTTAATATTAAGTCAGTGGTGAAAAGTTTCCTTTCACCACTTCATTGCCTTCCCTTACCAGCTTTGAAAATGCAAAGGACTTCTGGGCGTTATAACCTGCTGAAATACTCAGTTGCTCAGAGGTGAGTCGCTACCAAAATGAAATTGAAAGTATTTTTTCCTACCTCCTAAAGTTAGACATTATTACCTTCATATTTATAAAGATAAACTGTACTTTACATTACATGTAAATGTATAAATTGACAATTAAACTCCTTCAGCTGGGATTAATGCTTACTTTTAATTAAGATTGTGCCACTTTATTTGTTTTTGGTTAAGACTGGGTGCTTACAACTGACTTTGGATGATATGGAGTTTGGGATGAACTTAGCCATCAAACCTGTCTTTAAGGTTCATGTAGCTACTGGTGATTCTACAATCTGCTAAATGTATTTACAGCAATATATTATTATAATTTATAATTACTTGGTAGTTTGTAAGGTCTGGTTTAACTCTTATTTTCTGCAATTTCAGACTATTCTTTCTCATCATATCCAGCATATGCCATGTTAATAACATTCCTTTCCTTACTGCCTTTTCTCAGCTTTTTTAGCTACTTCCTTCCAACCTGTAATTGCATGTCATGTTTTCTGGATCTCTGTCCATTTTACTTCCTCTTTTCTGGACTCTGTACATAACTTTATTTGACTATCATTTTCAGAGACTGGGTGGAGTTTTCTAGCTGATATTGAGCAGACCAAAAGTATAATTCCACATGACTTGAACAACAAGGTATTAGACTTCTGTAAATCATGTTCTCCCTCTCTTAGTACTGCCCATACCCTGTCTGTACAGCTGATCATTGCTGCTAATATGTAACACTTTGAAATTTGTTCCTTTAGAGCAGTAGCCTCCTTGCAGCATCACTTTTTCAGTTTATGAAGAACCTTTTGAATGCAATTTTGGTTTCCATTGTATTTGCACCTCATCCTAAGCTGTGTCATCTTCAAATATGATGTCTCTTTTCTATTTCATGAAGCAAATCAATAACAAAATATGGAACAAAACACTAGACAGACCCTTGTGGGTTATGTACTGGTGTATCATTATCATTAGATAATGTGGAAGGATTTGCAGTTCATTTGGTATTAGTTCTACCACTGTACACTAATTTGCTATGACGATGTTATTGTGGATAGTGCTGAAAATCCTATGAGAGCATTATAAATTAACTTTCTTATTATATTTGTATCCAAACAAGTTTACACATTTTTATTACGCATTAGCACGGATATATTCAAACGATGGATTTTAACACACAAAAGTTACAGAATGTAAATGAATGCAACAATTTCAGATGAATGAGCATTACTCAAAAAATACAGTTAAATTCATGCATATCTCTTGACACTAGAAAAGCTTCTTGGAAAACGAGAGAGGTGTATGAAAATCTACATTGAAATCAATTTTAGTGCCTTAGCAGTCCATAGATAACCAAATAGGCCTCAAGGTTTCTGAAAGAAAAATGCCAAATTTTTCCAACTTGCCAGCTGTAGCCAGTTGGTTTTCCCTATGGCATCGCTATTTTTTTGCACCATCACCTCATGAAGATATGAATGCTGAAATCCCCTGAGTCTTGTGCTCTTCTAGAACTGACTGACCCAAAGGAACTTAGCAAGGCAGCAGAATTTCAATCCCAGATGTAAGAAACCAACTTTGGTTATCACTTTAACAAAAATGGTTTCTGTCCTTAATGGCTGTGTGATGTATTGTGTAGTGTCATTCATTCTAAGAGGTTTGCTAAAAAGTTCTATGGTTAGATAATCATCAAAACTGAAATATTTGAATTGCTTTGAGCAGATAGCTAAAGGATATCTTTCTATGTCTGTGAAAGAACACTGATGATGATGATATATAGCAGACTAAATACCTTTGTAAGCCACTCTGTCAGGGATTATTCAGTGATTTTGCTTTGGAAATCTTTGTAATTCTTATGACCTATACAGTTGAAAAACCCCACAGTTATAGTTTTCCAAAAGCAGAACAAAGAGAAGAAATAAACTTTTTACAAGGGACTTGGTATTATCTGAAACCCTATAATAAAAATCTCATTCTGTTTCTTCAATTAGTTGATTGATTTCAATAGGCGTGCCCACAATCCAATCAATTTTAAAACAGCTGTAAAAATAGATTTCATTCATTGAAGGATATCCTACTCATGGATCAACAGCAAAGTTAGTAAACATAAAAGAGAATGTGATGAATTACGAATATTCTGATAGTACCATGCAATTTACCCCAAGACTGTGATTTGTCAGTGATATTTGGGGTAACCACTCCTTTGGAAACCACCAGTATAGCTGAGGAATAAAAATCTTGCTTTATCTAGCATCAGAGAGAGGTTTCTTTGCAAAAAGATCTTGTGAAACACCATAATAACTGGTTAACACTCATCTGTAAGTTTTAAAAGGGTGTTTACATAAATAAAATATCATAATAATTTCAGACATTCAGAATGTTAGAGTTGAGATCGGCTATGGTAGCCTTGCTAATACTTTGATCTATGTGTGCATTCCTGGGAACAAAGGATGTTTTTGTTGGAACTAGTTCTCAGAAAATGAGATACAACTGAACGGTGACAGCAGTCATTCATGGTGCTGTATTAAGGATGTTGTTTCTGGTGACAATAAATTACATTTCTCTCCTGTAAAGCACGGTGATTATGAAAGGTTTGAGACTGAGGGAGGCCCAATATGAAACATCCAAAGAGAGACGCTGAAGTGTTTTGCAGCGTATTTCCACTTTCAAGTATTCATAGTATTTATCTCTGTGTTACAATGAACACAGAAAAAGGAATATCTAAACAAGAAAAAAATTTCCAAGCAGGAAAAATCAGCAAATTTCTTGATTTCATGTTTCCAAAGGCAGAGAGATCAGAAACAGACAGGATGCAATATATTGGTGCAAAAATCAAGCTTCTGTTTGACCCTTCTTCAGCAGAATATTCGGAAATTTATGTAGTAAAATGCAATCACAAATATACTATGAACTAGAAATTTGCTACACTTTTAGTCCAGTTCCTTCCTCTATAAATTGGCAGATTCAGGGGAAGTCATGAAGGGCTCCACAGTAAGCATACCTGAAATAATCTAATCAGAGGAAAACAACTTTTTGTTAACTTTCTATATGCTGATTTATGTTCATTAACAGGAAATTTTATACAATTCTCAAGTCTCAAATTCATCAGGCATTAGTAGTATCTCATATCAATGTGTTCCCTAGGTTGAATATCTATGGCATATATTTTCCTTCAGCTTGTTCTGTGTATTTTACTCTGTCCTTCTTTACTCTAATGAAACTGCTGATCTTTCACGTTACTCAAATTTGCAAAGCCATTTACATGTCTTCAGTAATGTGTTTTGAAACCCTTTTTTATTATCGATGTAATCTTTTGAGATAAAATTGTCAGGACTGAAATCAATTCAACAGGAAAGCATAATACTAATTTATATACATTCAGAATTATTTATTTTTCATTCTTTGTTTACAACAAACCTTTTATTTTCATAGTTGACTTACATACAGTGAATCCTTACCCCCCCCCCCAAATATATAGTTCCATTTTAATGGAGGTACATTATTTGATACAGGATCTCTAAATGCTTCTCGTTTCCAGGTAATGTAATTTAACATCCTGTGCCAAATACTAGTTTCACTCATGCTAGCAGACATCTAACAACATTTTAATGTAATATCTGTGCTTTTTATTGATTTAATGTGATGAAATTCAAATAGTTCTCTGTGCTAGTTATTGAATGATTAATATCTGTGGAAATCTAGAAGCTTGTAGATTTTACTGTATCTCAGCAATAGCAGATGTGAACTTATTTGAGAGATTGATAGGGAATTGTGACACCCTTTAGGTCACCCTGTAAAATGTTATCTCCATTCACAGTCTAGATCTTCTCCTAAACTATAGACAATTTATGTTTTCTAAAGTCATTCCGTATATTTCATGAAAGTATTTGAAATGGCTACTCTTTGTGTTCTTTCTAGTGCAGATACATGTGAAAGGTACCCTTCAGGAATAGCCTTGTCCTTGGTTGAGGGTTCTCTCCCACAATACTCTCTTGCACTCTTTTATTAACACTTGATTTTGCCACCCAAAAAATCACTGAGAATTTAATTGGAAAAGTTCATTTGCTATCATTCTGTTACCGAAGATGACAAATGAGAGTTCTGCCTGTTATTATTAATTAAAAGTCAAAAGTAGTGCAAATGCAAACAGCAGCAGATTGAATTGCAAGAGTAAAGATTGCAGGAAGCCTCATGAGCATGATCAATTGATTTGACAGAATTGTGATAGAATTATCAGTAATGGCCCAGCACAGTTTGGACAGCTCTGTCCTAAATCCCCTCTAGGTCTGGAAGGTCTATAAACTGACAGTTGAAACTCCAATACACCTTCTGTTTCCCACTGAGTTAAACTGTGTGATGGTCAATGAGACTTTCACTTTGCAAGCAAATTAGCTGGGACTGGTCTCTCCTGCTTCCTTAGTCTAAATATGCACTAAGAGTTTACCTCTAAATTCTCAGGCAATTGTAAGAAAACTTCTGCTTCTATTTATGATAACAGGTAACAGTTTTAGGAACCATTTATTGCACTTGATGACATTCTAATCCCAAGTATTGCAAGTTGTAAGGGGGGTTGTCCTTATATCTGGTACAGAGTAAGTTACTGTTACTACACAAAGACATACTGAAGGTCCAGCAACTTCTTGTCTGTGCTGTTCTGAGAATGATGTGTTTTGAGGATGCTTTGTCTGCTGAATCCTTTCTAATATAGACTAGTAGGATGTATTATGTCATGCTCCTCTGCAGGCTCAAATGAGCACAAAGAAATGATGGCTGTTGGGGGATGTTTGTTCCAGGCCCATCACAGAAGCCATCACCCACTCAAATGTCCCTCTCCAGGCGATGAGAGGAGGACAGGGGCACAAAACCAGTTGAGAAATGCAAATTAGGGACAGGAAAGGAAGAAGCATCCTGTCAAACCTGTTCTGAGACAGACTGAGCCTCATTTTCCAGGTGTGAAACCCATCAAGACGAGTCAATGCTGGAGCACCTCATATTTGCTACCTAAAGGTAAGGGACATATTATGAGATGAAGGAGAAGAGCATTTCAGGATTGCACAGGATTTACTCTGGGATGTTTAGGGGAGGAACTAACGGCAGGAAAAGGGAAGAATTTAGGTGATTTGAGGAAGTGTGGGAAAAAAGGACGAATAAAGGGATAAGAAGGGCCTGTAACATAAATAGTTGCTTGTGGGTATGCTTGTGTTGCCATGCTTTGTACCTGAAAAATGCACTCTGTCCTATCTTCTTATTAAATTCCTTCCCTACTCTTTCTTGGGTGAAGGACTCTCTATTCTGTGTGCATGTGTGTGTATGGGGCTCTGGGTGTACCAATGGGAGCCAGACTGTGGGTTGGAGGGTCTGTATGTCTGTGGTGCCAGTAACTGGAGGATGTGGACCCACTGGCTGAGCATGTGAGCAGCAGCAAAGATCACCCCAGACTCTGCAAGGGGCTGAAGTGGCCAGAGAGCCATGTGTGCGCATGTCTGCCTGTTTGTCTCCCTCAGGAGAAGACCACAGGAGGAGCTGACTGTTGGAGGGAGCAGGGGACTTCCAACCTGATCCAGAGAACAACCAGAAAGACTGTGGGGTCTGCTGTCTCCAGAGGTGAGACCTGATGTTTGTGTAACTCATGGGGGGCTGTGAACAGCGTCATTATTCATGGAGACTCTGCTAAAGTATTCCACTGTCCCTCTTCTTACTTCCCCCCTAATCATAGACAATAAACATTTCACTTAAAAGGTCACTTTCTGTCTTTCCTGTAAAAAAGCTGAAATAAAATAAAAGATGAAATAAAGTATTCTGCATTAGTATAATTTCAAGTCCCAGGCTAATGAAGAAAAAAACATTACCAGATATGTGCACAAGCATGCCTCTGTCTCGCAAATGGAAACCAGATGCAATTCTGCTGAAAATAAACATATAATAGATAACAGACACATGTTATCAATTATATCCTATATATGAGCTACAGTTGGCACACAATTCAGAGAATGATTTTTTCTTTACAACTGTTTCTGCAGAGTTAGCATAGACTGAAGATACAGTGAACTGTCAGTAGAATGGCTGTTGCTTTGACAGACACTGAAGACCTTCACATGTGAGGGTGATGATGGAAAAGCTAAACCTGTAGCCAATTACAAGATCACCTTTACATTCAAGGCTGTCTGCAAACAAGTGGCTTTCCCTTCATGCACTCTTTACATTCAGTCACTCTTAGAGTGAGGGTAATGAAAGTGATTAAATAAAACTTTAAAAACTATTAATTTCTAATAATTTTGTGGGTCATTTTCAAAGTGTTTGATAGAGACAGTCTGAGATTTCATTCAAGTTTTGAAATTAGAGACTTGCCTAGCAATAACAAAGTATCAGTGCTTTCTTGGCGATGCTGATATCACAGCATTAATGTTGTTTTAAGACTCTGCCTGTGAGTATAGCATATAGTTTATATTTAGCAAGAGAATCCTACAGGGATTCCATAAATCTGCAAAATGGTCAGACTTTCATGCTCTTAACAGTCCACTGCACAGCAGTGTTTCTGTGTATGACTCAGGAATAAAAAATGCTAGGTCAGCTTCACATTAATGAGCCAGACATTTACTTTAAATGTAGGGTTTTTTCTTTATTATGAACGAAGTTTTAATTTTTGATATTGCCTATTGATTTATCCTCATTTGTTTTTTGTTATGCTGGTGAATTTTACATAATAACAAAGACAAATCACCCTGCTTTCCTTTTAACAAAATATTATTCATCTTAGACACTTAGAGTGAGGCAGCTTCTTTTTAAGACTTGTAGAAAGGTGAGCTTTGGTATTATTTAATGGTAAAGCACCAGTGGTTGCAACTTTAAAACCAATATGTATTTTTGTGTAAATATAATGAAGTAATAGTAGAAAAGGACTTAATCATTCCAGATGTGGAGAAAGACATAATTATGTTGCTGCTTATCTTTGCAGTCAAGTAACAATCTTGTGTGTTCTTTCACGGCCAAAGGTTCACACTATTGCATTTCATTAAAAAATGAAATATTGCTGTTAAGTGTTCAAATAGAGCATACATTGAGACTCATTACTAATTAGATCTTTCTCAAGCTGGACCTACTTGTGCTTGGCAGAAAAGTTGCAATAAAAATTTTTAACAAGCAATATACATAAGAGTGAGGACTCACATACTGAAGGTGTTTACAGGTTATGCACAACCAATATTAAAAAACCAAACAGCTGAGATGCTCTGGGTCTCTCCATACAGGCACATATGTACATGCACAGGACCAGAGAGGAGAATCTTGATGATCTTGGTTGAAAGGCATCTTGAACATTTGGGTAGCTTTTGTTATAATTATTTCTCCTATGCCGCAACACCAGCCTGCTAAGCACAAAGGAATTCAGGTGCATGCACAGTAAGCATGTGTAAACAATCTGCTGTTGCCATCCAGAAAGTGCAGAACTTGCACTATTTCGAAACGGCACGCCAGCATTCTGTTCTCTGACTGTGTTCTTGAACATATTCTGAGGCTTAAGAAAGCAAGAAAAGAACTATCCTGTCCTTAGATAAGATCTGTCTTCCTTTTTGCAGTCTTCAAGTGTTAAAAGAAATTATTTTCAAAGTATTTGATTCATTAACAGATGCATATATACTTCTTTTATTTGTACTGGCTATGTCTGTTATTCCTGGTTTCAGTTAGAAAGAACATTTTGAAAAACTGCATCAGAAAAATCTATATTCTTGGATTCAATACTCCTTACTTTCAAAAAAATTTTTCCAGTTTAAATTTATTTACTGACTGACTAAGCTGCATGGAAAATGCAAACTGGGCTTTTTCAGTATGACACAAATCTCAACGCGTCTTTTATGTTCCAGTATCTAATTTAGAGAGTTTGTATAGTATCTAACTGATGAATACAACTTATTTACAAAGTCCATAAATGATACAAACCAATACCAGCATAAAAACTATTTACTGTATTTCCTAGAAATTTTCAGGATCTGAAAACTAGCTTGCAACTTTAAAAATTGTGTTTCATGACATTAGCTGTATCATCTGTATCTGAACTTTGGTTGTAGCTTTTTATTATGATAGGTATACAAAAAATGGAAAGGCCATTCATGAAAATGCAGTTTAATTTTAGGTAAAGAGGAAACTTACAAATTGCAAACAAATAAGGGCTGCAAAGGTAAATTAAGCACCATTTTTGGCAAAATGGTAGTCTTACTTTCATATAGGCAATTCCCCCGTCTTAAAACATTCTTAGTTATTGGATTCCAGATCATGAGAAACAAACAAAAAATAATAACACACTTAGTAGAGTGTGCTTGAGGTTTGTGCCAAAGCTTGCTTTAATTTAAAAGTCTCAGCTTATTTCTATATACATAGAGCAAGCTGGGATATAAACAGTATGAATGAGGATGTTCATTTTGCCTTACTGCAGTTCTGTGACTCTATGCTAAGTTTATATAGAAAGAATCAAGGCGCTGCTCGTGCTGTATCAACGTTACTTGCTCTGATTTACATGTATAATGAGATATAGACAACGTACCTTCACTGCTACTACAGTGTCTAGAAACGTTGTATTATTGCCACTCAGAGGTTTGATCTTATATATTTAATTTCAAATGAATATATGTAAATGAGAGTAAAAACATTACATATGAGAAGACTGGGATATCAAAGTAATTGGAGTTTTATCTGAGTCTCATTAAAAGTGCTACTTATCAACCTCTCCATTCATGGGCCTGCAAAATTTTAATGGCACTAATGACACAAAAGAAATGTATATCACAAAGGAAACGCTGTGTTCCACAGAAGTTGAACAATTAGCTTGAACAAAGTTATCCTCTTCAGAGGGTTTCCTTATTCCAGCAACAGTCAAATTCATAGTGGGCTCTGAAGGAGAAGGAGAAGCAGCCGGATGCTGTTCTGCCGCGGTGGTGAGCCAGATCAAGGGCAGCAGGGCAATGGCCTGACAGACAAGTCCCACTGTACCTGAACAAGGAGGGCAGAGCAGGGCTGGGGACAATCAGTCATCAAGTTGGACAGCAGGCAAGTCCAGAAGCAGTAAGCAAGCCAGGCAGTGCTGGCCAGTGGGTCAGGTTCAGATCAGTAAGCTATGCGGCTGGGCACCTGCATAGACGCAGTGCACCCAGAAAGGGAACAAGGGCAATTGCCCAGATTTAATGCAGCTCCTGAGTGCAAGGGAATGGCCTCTGCTAAGGCTTCCCACAGCTCCTCCTCAAACAGCTCTCTGAATCCAGGCTGCACAGCTGCGCTGCTGTCAGTGAGTCCAAGCAGCCAAAACCCCATGAAGGGGCTCTGGCACCAGCTTCCTCCAGTTCATCTTTTCTCATTCCCTGATTGCAGCCAGGAAGTGGGAAACCACAGATCTCACAGATTTGGGCACTGCTCAGAGAGTGACTTATTGCCCCACTGAAGTGAGCATTCACACTGTGTCGTTATTTCCCTTAGTGACCTCACATACCTATCAAATAGGATGTGACACTTTATATGGCCTTTACATGTGCATCACATAGTGTGAGAATATACTTTGGAGTCTCCTTATTATCTCTCTATGAATGTCTGGCTATTGTGCTGGTTTTGGCTGACACAGAGTTAATTTTCTTTATGGTGGCTAGTATGGGGCTGTGTTTTGGATTAGTGCTGAACACTGTGATGACAATATAGAGATGTATTTGTTATTGCTGTGCAGGGCTTACACAGAGCCACTTTTATGCTTTTTGTACTGCCAGGCTGGAGAGGAAGTTGGGGGTAGCTGGAAGGTTGGATGGAGACACAGCAGGGGCAGGTAATCCCAACTGACCGAAAGGATATTCCAGATGATGTGACATCATGCCCAGTATATAAGGTGAGGGGAAGAAGAAGGAAGGGGGGGATGTTTGGAGGGACGATGTTTGTGTTCCCAAGTCACCATTACGTGTGAGGGGGTCCTGGTCTCCTGGAGATGGCTGAATACCTGCCTACCCATGGGAAGTGGTGAATTAATTCCTTGTTCTGCTTTGCCTGTGTGTGCAGCTTTTGCTTCCCCAGTTAATCAGTCTTTAACTCAACCCATGAGTTTTCCAGCTTTTACCCTTCCAATTTTCTCCCCAGTCACACTGCTGGGGAAATGAGTGAGCAGCTGCCTGGGGCTTGGTTCCTGGTGGGGTTAAACCATGACACTATTGAACTGGCTATCTCTAGACCAAAGATTCAACATCATTTCAAGCTGAGAGATGGCATTAGCTGCATACAAATCCTGTGTTCACTTTTGTCAGACTATTTTCCTCCTAAAGTGTACATAAATTAAAGAAAAAGCAATTACAAATATATGTAATACTCACCTACTTCTTTAGGTTCTTGCCTTCTAGTGCTCAGAATTTTTTAAGAATAGGGGTGCGGTCTGTGCAACTTGAGAGCTTTTATTTTAAATGTGGTGTGCACATTGGTAAAATGTTATAATGAATTTGTGTATGACCTGTTCTGTAAAAATCTACTCTGTCTGTAAAATTCAAGAGGTCCTATATTAATATTTCAATAATTTCAAAGTTCCTAGAGCTTGTCTCTTAATTTCTGTATGAGATACTGAAACCGGAGTAATTATGATTTTATAATACGTGCTCTTATATAAGTAATTTCACTCCTCTCTGCAGCCTATTAATCTTTCTAGATTCTACAAATCAGTATAACACTACATGTCCTAGCATCAAATTCACCTGAAAAAGACAGATAAAAGTATCACATAAATCTTGGCAATTTGAAGTGACGCCCATAGCTCAGGGCATTAGCACTGGATTAGAGTTACTATACAATATAAATGTTTATGCTGTTTTGCAGTGTAATGCAGACAAGAGAACACAATCAAAGCTTTCACAGACATAAACAGACATCACACACTGTAATTATATTTGTCTGCAAGATTATAATAATCATAGATGGCAGGTATTATAAGGCAGTTCTTTTTTTCTGGTTAACTCCTTCAGAATACTTATCTTACTCCAAAGGCAATTCCCACTAATGGAATACTATATATTTATATTTATATATTTATATATTGGAAAGTTGGATTGAGGTGGCCATTGTCTATTTGTCCCCATTTCCAACCTCCCTGAAAAAGAAAAGATGGTGAAAAGAATCACAAGGCATCTATGCAATAGCCAGTGTGTGTTGATGTCCTTGCCAGCCCAGACTGCTTCCATCATGCTGCTGAATATGGGGCAGAGCCTCATTCCCTGAACCCCTGTGAGAGGAATGTCTCTAGCAGAGGACATGATACAGGGAAGAGCTTGTTTCCCCTTCCAGTTTATATTGAAGATTAATCATCTCTCCAAACTTAATGTTGGAGGTTGGCTATTTCGCTTGAACAGCAAATTAGTCAGGAGACTGGTTAAAGCCTCTGTTTGTTGTGAATGAATTCTTAAAAGGCAAATCAGTCCCTTTTAAAGGCCATTTCCTGCCCTGAGTCATTCACATAGGACTCACATTGAATTCAAGGAGAATTCAACACACTCATCCAAGGGCAGAATTCATCCCTCAGTTTAGAGGCTGTGAACTTTGTAAATCTTTAAAAACAGCTTATTTACAGTAGAAACTGTACTCACCTCAATATAATGCCTACAGTCTTAGAGCCTGTGAATCTTACAAGTTGAATTTTGATTGAAAACAGAAAAAAGAAATTTACATTTTAAGTCTTATTGATGTATAAATACAGAACATTAAAAGAAACTGTTTTGAAAAAGGAATTCTTAACAATAGCCATGTGTTAATACTAAAAATCTTTTGAGTATAGTGACAGGCATTTGCATCTGTCATTGATAAGGTATGCATAAAGTTTGAACAGGAACGATGTGTATTAACAAATGTATCACATTGAACAAGTGGTATACACAACATTATTTTATTTTGGATGTGCAATACTGGTTACTTGTCATCCTGAAAAAGAAAGCAAAACATAAATTTTCCTAAGCATAACAGCCAGGCTTCAGTTCATATTTTTAAGACAAAAAAGACTGTTTACACCATGTTCATGAAGCGTAATTACATTGCAAGTATTAATGTGGCATCATACTTTAAAAAGTGGGTAGTAAATACTTTTTCAAAACTGTTCCATCACTCAGTGATTTAACACAGTGCTATTATTAAGGAACTTAAATTTTATATATTTTCCAACTGATCTGTTAGTTTTTGTGTCCTCAGTTCACACTGAGGCGTAACAAGAGCACAAGAACTTGTCTATAGCCATGTCTGTAGACATGTTCTTTTCAACAGATTATTTTCAGGGGTTTCAGGTGAAAAGGGGTTCCACATATCAAGAAACATGTATCAAGAAACACATGGAAAACAGCAGAATTAGCTCTTAAGGTTAGGAAGTAGAGGTTAAGATTTCTCTTAGTCAGTCTTTCTCTTCGAACCAAGTCCGATTGTATGCCAATATGAAAGGCTTCTCAGAGATCGCTCCTGTTAAAATCCCTTTCAGGCAAGTAACTTGCCATCTGAGCCAAGCTGTATTTCTTTCTTGCGCTGCTGGCCTCCCTGGCAGTCCTTACATTGAGGGCAGGCAGCTGCTATTATCTGTTCCACTCATGGAAGACAAGTTAACCCTATCCTCACCAGGCATTTACAAATTATCACAGGATAAAAAGAAAGACTGTATCTCAGCTGTTGCTCCATTGTGAGGTTCTGAGATCCCATGCTTTTCTGAAAACTCAGTGTTATGTAACTCATTACCCACCTGGTAAAAATACGTGGATGATTCATATCCATACATAATTGAAATTTATCTGAGTTCCAAACATGTGATCCTGTATTTCAGAACTACTGCAAGGATAGAGATCAGCTGAGATGAAACCCTGAATCTGAAATTTTTACAAATCTAACTTAGGTTTGAGTTGTTATTCCAGGCACTTTTTCTGCCACCTCTCACTTGTCTGTACTCTACACTCTAGTGGCCGAATGTCAGCCCTTTTTCTGCCTGTGTTTTGTACAGAGGTAAAGTGGTGGTTCTGGTTTTCTCCTACAGTTAGGGTAAAGAAAATGATAAGAAACACGCTGCTAGGGAACATAATAGAATTTTCATTCTATTCCATTTCTATTCCAGCTCTATCATTTCTGCTCATGGAATTGCACTTATTACCACTGCTGTAATGAATATTTTATTTACACCTACAACTTGCAGATCTTGCAGGTACTAGCATTTCCCAAACTTCTATTTCACCCGTAATTATTTGCATAATCATAGTGTTTTACAGCATATAAACTACTTAACTGTATTTTAATGGACATATTAACTGTTTAGAATAGTTTCTCATAACTATACCTGAACATTAGATAACATTGAAAACTGATAAATATAAGAATATTTCAAAACAACAAAGAAAATTTCACCTCTTTCAGTTACAATACAAGATACCAGCTGCTTAAATTCATATTTGTCCTTCTGCTTAATTTTCTCTTATATTATGACAATTTGTGATAAGTAAATACAAGCATTTTCTGTCAAATGTAGAGCTTTGATCCTTAAAGAAGTAAAGTTCTGTCAGGTACAAAGATGGTAAAAAGAGAGTAGTTTTCTGCTCTTGAAAAATGTGCCTACCAAGAGGGAATACATATACAGTAGAAACTGAAACAGACAATAAAAAAGTGAAGTGACCCTCAAAAATACTTAGCAAAATGCAACTGTAGGTAAAACATGCCACTCATTCATCAAGTCAGTAAATTGAAAATGAGCTTTTATAATTCAGCATTATTTCACTGCAAAAGAGACTGATAAGAATGAATAGAGTTTGAGAAAACTAACAAGAATCTTATGAAGCAAGGACAAATGTAAGGTCCTGTACCTGGGGAAACATAATCCAGGAGTGCAGCACAGGCTGGGATCTACTGGTCTGGGAAGCACTTCAGTGGTAAATATTCAGTGGTCTGGTAGACAACAAGTTCGATATGAGTGAATGGTGAGCTGCTGTCTAAAAGAAAGCCAACAGGATGCTGGGTTAAATCAACAAGGACATCATCATCAGAGATAAAGAAGTAATTTTCCCCCTCTGTTTGGTGATTTTCAGGCCACACTTGGAATCCTGTGTTCAGTTTTGGTCCCTACTATACAAAAAAGATGTGGACTGGCTGGAGATGGTCAGGAGAAGTGCCACAAAGTTGGGGAGCCTGTCATATGAGGAAAGGCTGAGAGAAGTGTGGTTGTTCAGCCTTGAGAAAAGGCACAGGGAAGACCTTATCGCCATGTTCCAATATGTAAGAGGTGGTAAAAAGGAGATGGAGACTCCTTTTTTTACGAGGAGTCATAGGGAAAAGTCAAGGCAAGTTACTCCTAGGGAGATTTCAATTTGACACGAGTAAAATTTTTCACTATGAGAAAAATGGGCCACCGGAATAAACTCCCCAGGGAAGTGATGGATTCCTCGCCATTGGATATTTTTAAAATTTGGCTGGACAAGGTGCTGGGCCATCTTGTCTACACTGCAGTTTTGTCAAGAAAGGTTGGACAAGATGATCCTTGATGTTCCTTCCAACCTGGTATTCTGTGATTCTATTATTAAGTTGTGCATGGAAAAGCTGCATAATATTTCTTTCTTGGTAATTCCAAGGGCTACTACTGAAATACTCTTTCAACTGAAGCCTGGAGGGAGACTGTGAAAGAAGCAACTGGATTTCTGAACAGCAAATTAGGAGTTTTCTTAGAAAAATATAAAGGCCTCAACACTGAAAATTCTGGTTGGTATGCAACACTTTGCAACTGGTTTCTGAAAATGAAAGTAGCATGTTTGATTTATTTTTCAAGGTATTAAAGGAGACATTCTCACAACACTCAGTAATATATTTCCTTGTTCATCATATTTTTGGCTTTAATCCTAACTTGCATCTGTTTAAGCTAGATCATGGGTTTAGACTTCCAAGTCCTGAAAAATGCAACATGACATGAATAGGAGAGCTCCAAATTGAATATAACATCAACATTTATCATAATCATATGGAATTTGATGAAAGCATCTTGATATTATTACATACATTATTTCATTGCTAATGAAAAAATGTATTTCTGTTCTTGCTTGTAGCAAAAAAAAAGATAAATGAATACAAGTACAGTGGAAGGCGGTATGAGTTCCACCTGAATTAATAAAAAATAGAACACAAGGCTATTACTGTATTTGTCTTGGATGTTGCTACATGACTGCTGATTAAGTTACACTGCTCAAAACAAGGCAAAACATCAAAACATGTAAATGCTTGAATATATCCAATGACATTTAATAAGGTTTTCAAGGATGCAGCTAATTTTAGCACAGTACACAAAGCCAAGAAGACTGGAGTAGCAAAACAAGACTTGGGTAGACAACACTTGAGAGATTCAATGGTATCTGAAAATAATGCCCTGCCTACATTTTCAGGTGTGTTTTGATATCCCTCCTTCTTATTCAGGTATTAGTCTTTCATGAAAAAAGGTTTTTATCCTGTCCCTGAGAATACAGGACATTCTAAATCCCTCTGAAGCAGGCCCCAATGGGGACATAAAAATTTAGTCTTTCACTGCTGATGCATTTAGGGAGAAAGAATGTCTATGGGGCAAAATATGAAGGTGTGGTGGTAGAATAGGCAGACGGATCAAGAAATGGGGGAATGATCATTGAAAAGATCCAGAACCACTCTCTGCCTTCTGTTTATATAAGAAGAGTATTAACAAATTCCTGTTACAAAGTAATGCAGAATCTTAGGCAGTAAAGGGCACATATAACCAGTATTGTGATATTTATCTTTGTGCTGAAAGGGCATTCTCTGAAGTACCTGGTCAGTAGAAATCTGTTGACCATGGCTGCAGTTTAATAGAGCTCTTCCTCCACTGACAAAGGATGCATGGCTTGTATAGCTGAACTTCAAATGTAACCCAACTAAATCTCAACCCTACTAAAACATCCCTTGTTTTATTAGAACTGGTGGCCCAACTTTTGAGGTCTCTGTACGAGATTCCCTTCCACCAACAATCATTACGTGAACAGCTGTTTACTCCACTGTGACCTGAGATGAGTGTTTGTCCTTCACATTCTGTCCTGACTAAAGCGTCTGTTCTGGAAAGATGTTTTGTGCAAAATCTTAAATGGACATGTAGTTAAAATACATTGGAGTATTGTCCACCTTATCATCTTCCTAACAAGCAAAACAAATTCCCACTGAGAACAAACATACAAATTGGAAAATTAAAGCATACAATTGCAAACAGAAAATACATTAAAATAAAAGAATAAACAGAGAATTTAAAATCCACAGAAACAGAAATATGGTGAAGAAAAAAAAATGGTATTTTGTGTGAATGGCTCTGAGAAGCAGCAGGGAAAATTTAAATCCATGGATGCTCTGATCGCAAGAACAGCAAGTCCCAACATACAAAGCAAAATCTCCATAAACTGACAATTTCCCAACAGGCTTGTGATGAAAGCAGGATGCAACCTTAGGAGTCATTCTTGAAATTGAGATAGCCAACATGGAAACATGTAGTTGATACATAAAAGTTAATGGTTTTTGTAGCTTGTTTTAGTAGACTAGACTTACAAAACACAACAATATTTTTACAGCCACATTTTCAAACTTAATTCCCTGAAACATTAGGAAAGATGTTTGTTTTCTCTCTGTGAAGAACAGAGATTGTTTTTATCCTGCCAGATCCTAGCCTTCCTTCTCACCCATCCACCAATGCCTTTTAAGCAGTACAAATGCTGAAGTCAGAGCTGACACTCACGATCTGCCCCCAAACGATGAAGATAGCACTGCACCTGAACAGCTACAGCATTTTTGAGATAATCACTGTGTTTAAATTTATCTTTGCTAATGAATAAAGACAATAGCATGGCAGATGGGACAAATCCACTTCATAGTTTAACGAGAAAATGCATTTATATATAACCTGATGTTATAAATGCTGAAATGCATCCACATGTGTATTGTTGAAGTATGTCCAGGAGAAGCTGGTCAAATACTTCAAAATACTCTTTATAAGCATTTGTTCAATTTTTGAACAGCCATTCAAATTAACTGTGCTTATGCACCTCATTATGCGCTGTTGATGAGCACTCGCGTTCCTATCAACAGTCTGGAAGTTCTAATCTTGAGAAAAAATAAAGAAAAGAATGGAGAATAGACAGTAGTTTAATTTACTTTCTTCTAAGTTATTTCTGTTAAAAATGTAGACATTCAATAATTTTCTAGAAATAAGCTACTTTTACAGTATTTTTGCCATACATCCCAAAGTATACAAACAATTCATTAGCAGCCTTAGCCTGAACTTTGTTAGTATAAATTGTTGTTCAAGACTTTTTAATGGCAAATAAATTTGAACACCTCAATATCCAATCTTTATGACTGTCTAGGCTGTGCTCAGTTGAGCAACAAGAAAAACATAGCAAGTGACTAAGCCACTATTGTTCTAACAAAGCCCTTGGGTTAATAGAGACTACTTTGACCTTATGGCACAAATTAACACTGCCTCAGGGTTCCTTTAATTTAGGCCACCCTGCAATAGCCTCTGGCAGTCAAGGATTATTGGATGAAAGCAAACCAGTTTGCTGTGAACAGAGGTTCAGGAGACCTTCATTCAATTCTTGATGACACCACAGAGTCCTTGGGTGATATTAGGAAGTATTAAACTTTCTGTGCCTCCAGCAGCTGTAGGATGAAGCAGCAGTAGCATTTACATACTTTATAAACCTGCTATTTAATTAATTTCACACATTTTTGGAAAATTTGAACATAAACCCTTAGGAGTCCACGAAGAGATTTGTCAGTCTTCGGTTGTCTGTGGCAGAAGAGTCCCTAACTCACAGCTGACTGCTTGGGTTTCAACATGTGAAGGTTTTTTTGTTTCTACATGTGTTTTTAGCATGCAAAATATAGGAGGACATCCACAACCACCCATAAAACCCAGGTTTGTTAAAAATCCCTCGAGTATATGCTTCCTTGACATAATACATATACCTGAATAATAGTCATAAAAAATATTCTGTGAATGGATTTGCACATACGCATGGATTATTTTTGTGGAATGCTAATCCCAAAGTCCAGCTTTTCTGATGTGTTGTAGACAACACACTGTTCAGGGAAAACTTCTGTGTGAAAGAACTTTGATACAATGGGTTGTGTGCAGATTCTGAAAAATAGAAATGTATACTTTGAACAGTTTTTCATTCAGATGTTTATTTGGTTACAAAACTGTCAATTTTAACATACTGAATTTTGTATTACTCTATAGTTAATTAATTGCATTACTTCTAGTAATAAAAAAAGATTACAAAGTTTCAAATTTCATTGTTTTTCATTGAATTTTAAAGCAAATCCTCACTGATATTTCATCATATCTTGTATGCATGAATTCCATAAAAATGGAATGAAAAATTAGCTAACGGGTTTTTTTCTACAGATCGAGAAGTTATCCTTACTTAATTAGCACATACCCAATTAAATATTCTGAAGGTAATATAAATTAGTAATTTTCTTATTACCTATATTGTCTGAATAAAGTAGCACATCATAAGATGGACAAAAAGTAATATCTGAGTTCTAAACATACTAGAGAGGATACATTGTGTACCTAATGCAAAGGAAACAGAAGAGGTGATGTTCTCAGGTATATAAAATATTTATGGGCTGACTGTAACATTGGCAGGAGTGACAGGTTGCACTCAAAATGCTTTAGACTTCCTTTGATTATAAATTGACATATGTCCAAAATTCTGTGCACTGGTATCTAGAGTGGAAATTTTCACTTTAACATAATGTTGGAAATCCTGTGGCCTTTTTATCTTGGAGAGAAATATATAAATGTTTTTCTGGGGCTATTTCCACACAGTGTCTCTCTCATGCTTAAGGAGAACGGACACCAAAGGAAAATCTTTCTGTGTTTCAGTTTTGAAATACTATTTTTGGAGTCTGATTTGCAGATTTTGAGCCTGTTATCAGTTCATGAATACTTATGCAAATAATTATGCAGAAAAATGACCTCGTCTATCATCCAAAGTCATGTTTGCCTGATTTCACCAAAAATAGTCTGATCTCCAGTATAAATAGGAAGGGTATATGTGCTCATACCTGCATGCACATGAAAGCTGCTTTCAGCTTTATGCTTCAAATTTCTTCCCTGCAACAACTGAAATCACAGATGTTGCTTTGTAGCAACCACCCCTTCTTTCTTCAGTTACTTAAGCTCAGCAATAGTATTTATGAACTCTTGCAGCTTTACACTGAAATGACATATATTTTATGAAAATAACTTAAAACAAACCTCAAACTGTCATATATACCTAGGCAGAACAACATAATAAATGAAAAAGAATGATAATGCAGCTACATGAATAATGTTTTATAAGCAGCCATATATTCTACATATGAAGAATAATAAACTTTTTTATTATTTATACATTGCCATACGTGTACATAGGCGTCAAAGTCAAGGCCTGTAGAATAATTAATGAACCAAACAATAAATATTTTCAAAATGCTCAGAAGACCTAAGCTAACTCAAGTCCCAGCTGAGGAGGAAGGCAAGATTAGAGCAACTGGGGAGCTATGAGAAATCAAACATGCTATGGATGGAGCAGATATAGCCCAAGTGCACAGCTGTTCCATGTGCTCACAAAAAGCTAATGCATTAAATAGTTAATCTTTCATTAAGAGTGTGTAATCAGTTGGCATGATTTGCTCAACACACAAGAAAACTGGTGACTGCTCCCTTGAGACTGTAATTCCAAGCTTCAGCACTATCAGTCTTTGAGGTAACCTCACCTTTCAGTTTTAGATACAAAATATGGCAACTGCAATTTTGTTCTTTCTCAAAAGTATAAAGTAAAAGAAAGAGAAAAAAGAGAAAAAAAAGAGGATAATATCAAGACAAACTATTCACCTTTGTTGGGACTGAGTGAGGATCAATACTGAGTTTGAAAAGACTTTGCAGATTAATCCATCAGCAGCACCTGCCATTTCAAAGGAGCAACAAAAGGTTAAGGGAACAAGACCAAGCAAGAATACTCTTCAGCTGTGACTCCTCCTTTGGGTAGATGCCTTTATTTGCTCACTAAAGGAGATGAGCCCAGCTCCTGGTGTTGGTGTTGATAGTATAAGGAGGAACAAGGAGTGAGATGGGGGATGGGACTCCAGGAAGTCTCTTCCACTAGTTACAGCCACTGGGGTTTAATGCGATCTATAAACTCATCTGTCTGTTTACATACCAGCAAATGATACGTCTCTCTGATCCACTTACATTTTCAAGCCTAATGTATACACAGGGCACTGACGTTGTGTATACAAGACACAGAGATAGCTGGGGGCTGTGTGCTATCCCTGCTTTCACAGCACACTGTCACTCTTATAAATAAAGCATTCGCTCGGGAAAAGAGTCTGAGAGCTGGAGAGCCACATTGCGTGCAAATCCAGCTCACTGCCTGAGCTTCCTCGAGGTTGAAGCTAATCCTAACTGACATGTTACAGTAAAAGTACTTTATAAAATCAATATTAAATTCACAGCCTTTGACATCCTGGGACATCAAAGATAAAGGGGAAATAAGCTGTGGAGTAAACAGTCCTGCAGCTATGCCAGTTGCTCAAGGAGAGAGGCAAAGGAAGACACAGGAGACCATAGGGTAAATTAGTATAGTGCTAGTCATGTTTTTATACCAAGGTCTTGACATCAATGAAAACATTACCAAAACAGCACGCGAACTCTTACAAACAAGAAAAAAAATATTAGGAAAGACTCAGATACAAATTCATATAACCTTTTAAGGTTAAAGGGATATAACGCTACCATGCAAGCCACATTTTTAGCTTTCTCTTTCAATAAATTATACCCAAGAGTGATAAGATAATAGAAATCTAATAATAAAACAATGTACCACTGAACTAAACAACTGGGCTAGAATTTGACTGCACAAGCCTAACATGATATGATCATTCCAGCTTTCTGTAATGTACACCTGTGTGTATTTTACAGTCATCCAGGCTGACATACAGCCAGCCATCATAATGTTTGTGTTATGGGTGTGAAATACAAATTGTGTTGAGTCAAGAGGAGGAGAGCTTGAACGATAGTGGAGCTACTTGCCTGTTTAATCCCAAATTCTGTCTTTCATATGTAGAATGACAGTCATGATTTATACTTCAAAATGTTACACTGGCCATGATCAAGGGTAAAAGGAGGACCAGGATCAGCTCAAAACTGGAAAATCTCCCTTCTTCACCTCTCGCTATCCTCCTCAAGCCATTTGCAATTGATGAATAAAAACAGCATGAGCTCTTGATACAAGGTTGTGTAAGTCAAGATGGTCAGTTGGTAAGTTCTTACTGGAGAATTTCATTGTGTGAATTGAAAATATTCCTTGACATTTTGTGGTTTTTGTGTAGTCAAGTTTGTACCTCTAATGGGTCTTGGTGGTACTTGCATCAGTCTTAAGAACAGACATCTGATATGCAAACACTTCTAGTGAGAATAGGCATCGAAAGAGTAGAAAAATTAAATATTTGTACAATGAAATTTACTAAAACTGTAATTTAAAAACAACAGTATTTGACTTTTTACAGGAAACCACTACGGAATTTTTACTCATAATAAAATGACAGACTAGCTTGCTGTACCACATAATACTGCTACCAGCCATTACCCTCTGGTTAGTATTTATGATGAGACAACTGTTACGGTTTAGGAAAGAAAGAGAAAATTAGTATGTTTACTAGAAGTAAATATGGAAAAGAAGGCAGAATAACAACCGTTTTTATTTAATGTGTCTTCAAGAAAGAAATTTCTTTCCTGATGCTTAGGAAGACATGTAATTTCAACAGTATTCAACCCTGAAGTTAGCAAGAACTAGATACCTAAAATTATTCTGAATAGCCTAATTGCAAATATTTAAGGACTAGACTTAAGGGGAGAGAACTGAAGGAGTGATGCAGTGAAAGAGATAGACTTGATAGTACTGATAAAGGAAGAAGCCACCTCACCTCTCTCTACAGAACATACACATTTTCAGACATACAAATAAATACAAGTTTTTCTAGTGCTTAGAGCTGATGTCAACATTTAGGAAATGATAATTAGGAGGTGAGAATCAAAAGAAAAACTAAAAGAAAAAAAAAGAAGAAAAAACCCCCAAAACCCCCAAACCAAAACAACCCATAGCAAAGAAAATACCAGAAAGGTCAGTTCTATCATCTTCTGTTAGCACACGTCTGTGATGCAGAACTGATTTTACTAGGATGAATAAAATCTTTGTCAGCAAACAGGAGGGAACCATTTTAATAGCCATTAAAAGACCAAACCAACATTTAGCCTAAGGCTAGCATCTTCATTTGGGAAATAAAAAAACCCCTCACTGCCTCTTCTAAATATACTGCTGGGTCTCAGTGACCAACAGCTGGTAATGACATCTATGGCTGCCCTTTTGGACCTTTCATGTGCTTGGCAGCATGCCAATTTTAGAGTTAGGAGAGCCAAAAGTTGGGTTAAACAATTACTTTATGCATTATTTTACCCTTGCAGAATAAAAAAGGAAATATGGTGATTGCCAGAAACCAATGCTTTTCAGCTTGCTTTACTCAGCGGTATAGGAGATTCAGTCCAAAGCGATCTGATACTTCAGAAGGCACTGAGTACATCTGGCCCTGTGGAAGACCCATGATGAGAGAGTTGCGGGTAACACATAACTTGAAAAGTACTTCTCACATCAAGAGGAAACTCAAGAAAACAAAGGAATTTTTTAGAACAGAAGGGAAAGTAGGTATTTATTAAACCAATTCAAGATTCAAACAAGTAATTTGAGTTTTTGAGAAAGATTTCCTTCATGTTGCTTAATGTAACTACTCGCAACAAGAGAAAGCATTCCTACTGTCATGGGTTAGCAAGCATAGTCCCAGAAGTGATGTTCTTGCAAAGGGGTGCTTACAGCTTCCTCTGTGACCTAACAGAACCTATCAGCTGGCCAGTTTGAATATGGACAATTCTTTGAGCCACTTAAAATTGTGACCTCCTCTGTGATCCACACTTAAGAATAGAAAACCCCGAGGCAGAGTCTTGTTGGGGTGGCTCAGCCTACTCTTGGGCTGAGACCATCTAATGTCAGTCAAACCAGGGCCATTCACTGGGTGGATTTCCCCACCCAGGACAGTGGGCGGGAAGGCGGACCAGAGGAGATCACTTAGGTCTAGGTCACCTCCCCCTGGGTGGCTCCCAATCCCAAATTACCTCCCCCGGATCCAGAAAGTTCTCCCTTTCTTAGTTGTTAATTGGTTCCCTGTTGTGACTCCCGCCTCCCTGTTTTACCCATTGGTTCTGGAAAATTGTATCCTCCCCTCTGCTTGTACCCCACTGGTTGTTTTCTCTTTCCCTGCCTTGCTCTGCCCCCCCCCCCCCAAAGGTTGTGTACTGTTCTCCTCAGGGTCTTTTTCTGGTCCCTGGACCCTCTGGCAAATAAACCTGCTGGAACCCACACCAGAGGCCCCTCTCGCCTTCTTTGCTTCCGGGCTGACGCGGGCCTAATCCAGCAGCCACCTGATGTGTCTCCTCCGAATAGGAGCCAGCGCATGCATCCATCTTGCGCCCATCCCACTGAGTCGTCCAGCGAGGATGCTGTGGAGGCTAATGCTGAGTCCCCTCTGCCCGAGGGCACGCCGAGGCTTGTGATAACAAGCCCGAGATTGCGTTAGAGTCTCTGTCTCTGTCTCGTTTCCGGTGCTGGCACAAGGTGGCTGCGGGCCCTGTGGGGGGGCCACGGCCATCCTGGAGCTGATGGGCCCTGTTCTACTTGGAGAACCCCCCCCGCCCCCCCCGCCATGGCCCTGCTGTGGACAGCCAGAGCGGCTCGGCTCCCCTTCTCCAGTGCAGCCAAGATTCAGCCGAAAGCTCTCCACTGCTGTCTGGCAAAAGATCACGTGACCGACAGCGATAAGCGACATTCCAGCTGCAAGGCCTAGGTGAGATTAACCCTTTTAGTGCTGTGAAGAGCTGAAAACCTGGGGGAGAAGAAAGAGGAGATGCTTAAAGCTGAAATTCTGTTGTAAAGCTATGATGTATCAGAGTACCCATTGTAATTTCATGAAGGCATGGGGGGGTGGAGTGTTCAACTTGTACTTGAGAGCAAAAGCACCTGCGCTGAGATAGGCAGATGCTGAAGCAGCTGTAATTTAATGAGAAATTTGAACAGGGAGAGATGGAAGTGATGAGGACTTTTGCTCCAAATGGAAAAGGACAAGACCTCAGTTCCTAGAGATGCTCCCAGAGACAGTCCTAGAGATGAAGATGAGGAGGACCCTTTGCTCCCAGGGAAGGAGAAGGGCCTCTGTTCTTAGAGATGAAATGCTCCCAGAGATGGGTGAAGAGAACTTTTGTTTCTGAACGGCTCAACCTTAAAGTTGTACCCCAGTAATTCAGGAGTGGACCCTCGAAAGCAGTTGTGGGAAAAGCTGCAAGTCGTGGGAAGGGACTCACATGCGAGCAGAGAACCAATCTGGGCGGCTGTCTCGTTGTGATAATGTTTTCATAGCATGGGCGAGAGACTCCTCTTCCTAAATAGACTGAACAAGGTTATTATGGAAGTGATAAACAGACTGAACAGCTCAAGGGTTGTCTTTTTACATTGTCAGTGGGAGAAGGGAGAAAGGTGGGGGGGGAGGAGAAGTGTTCTCAAGGTGTGGTATGATTTTTTTTCTTCCTCTTCTTTTAGGTCTGTTAATAAACTTCTTTATATTCTTTCAAGTTTGGTGCCTGCTTTGCGTTTCTCCTAATTCTTATCTCACAGAAGGTAAACAGTAACGAGTATTTTGGACCAAACCACTACATGTTGTATTAAGGACTTACCTTTTTTTGTGTTCTATGTGATGTTTTGTGTGTTATAGAAATGACAAACCCAATTATCTTCATGTACAAAAATTATATAAAATGTATTAGATATTTGATTTTCTTGAGGTGTCAGCACTGTTTATCTTACTGAATGCTATAGCTCATATCATAAATATTTTTATTATGTTCTGTATATATTTGCACACTGCACTTATAATCACATCTTAACAGCTCTTAGCAATGTACTAAGCAACGAGAGTAACATCCATTACAGATTATTTACATTTTCATTCCCTGGAAAGAAGAGGCATATACAGCCAGTGCCTCATTTTTGTAAGGTTGATTGGATACTTTTTGGTGGTATTTTGCTATGACATTTTTGGATGGATCTTTTTGTTGGATGTATTTGCTTTCTTTTGCAAATTTCCATGGTGCTGTACACTTAGGTTAGAGATAGCAGTGTAAAAGTAACAGATCTTCTCTTTGGATGGAAGTTTTCTACAGCTGCTGCTTTTTTTCCCCTTTGCAATCATTCCATGACAGATCAGTTCTTTAGGATATTTTGGTAGTTTTGATGAAGATACGTTGATGGTCATTCAATAGACTGCAGTGTGCCCAAGAGGTTGAAGGTTAAATATTTCTCCATAGTGAAGAATAATTTGTATATGGTAAGCTAAATGACTCCAAATAGCCCTGTTTTACAGTCTTTCTGAGGCAAATGTAATGTAGAAGTCTGTTCTTTCAGGTCCAGGGTCTAATTTGATCAGTATACAATCGTAGTCCCTACCTGCAATTTGAAGATTGTACAACAATGATTGTGTGTCAGAGGAAACATTTTAAATACAAAGTACTTAGACCATCACTAGCTGGAGTTACTACATTCATGCCTGATGACAGTTTGATTTTAATTGGACAAAAGTTTGCCTAGAAAACATCCTTGACTATGTAGCAGAGAGGGGTACCATTACATGTTGAAGTAATAGAGGAGAATTATACTTCTGCTTGTTCCTTCAGGAAATAACACTTCAAATGAAATGTCTTCTGCAAAATGTCCTGGAGGGTATAACAATATGCTCAACATAAAATAGATATGCAATAAATATTCAAAACATTACACAACATTACAAATTCATATAATCACAAATGCTTAATTGAATTGTTCACAAATAATTTATTATGGCCTCTCAAACTGTTTTTGTTAGACTTAGGTAAAACCTTAAGATAGTAAATCCATAAAATAAAGAATTTAGCACAAAAAACCTAAATGTACTTAATATTATATTTCATTATTTTTTTCTGTAATATTCAAATCTACTGGGCTCTATCTCTTATCTTCCAAGCAAGTTTCGAATGAATGTCTTAAAGTCATCTCTTGACCAGCAGGAAATTATCAAATAAAAAATTCCTGTAGCATGCAAAAAAATTAGTATCTGCTTCTGCTTTGCATACCCACTTCTTTGGCAATACTAGTAATGAGAGGGGAGACAAGAGGGGAGACATGTAGGATTCTGTTTTATATTGCATAATGCTGTTTTTAGCTTACCAAGCCATGGTTATTTATGGTTCTTTTCCAGGTAGTAATGCGTAAGAATCTCAGCTATAAAGTCTATGAACTGCAGTGGACTATTGTGCTAACATAATACTTCATATACTGATAAGAACACAGATGAACCAAAGTGTAATTTTTCATTACTACAAACTGGTACACAGAAGTGGCCCAAATTAGGTGACACATTATTATAGCACTTATTAAAAGTCAAAATTTGCATATTATCATTACAGATTCATTATTCAAAAATATGTAAGATAATGAGGCTATACATAGGGCATCACAACTGTACCCCACTATCACTGAGTTGTAATTAAATAATGGGGATCTGAACTGAAATTCTTTGGTTGAGCTGTGTGTCGGAAGCCCATATTAATAATTATACTCTTGAATAACAATTATCTACTTCTACTGATACAAAAGCTTGTTTCTTCCTGCAAGGGATGAATTAAATACAAACGAGAAAACATTTTTCTTTTTGACGGAAATAGTTTCTATCATGTTATTTTTTTAAATAGCACTTTTTCAGATTGTGAAGGAAATATTATCCCTTCATCACTGATGACTGGTTAAGTCATAAGTCTCTACTGTGTAGATTGTTCATTGATGAAATATTAATGTGACCTCAAATATACTGGAAAATTTAAACTATTTGTGAATTGCTAACAGTGAATCTCCTTCTAAATAACACAGTCTCTATGGTATCTGTACTTCTATAAACCAAAAATTAGTTAACAGTCAACTTTATTGGTATAATCAGTCAAATATGTTAAATGCAACTATGTCATAGCATCTTGCCTATTTCAATCTGATATTCAATTAATAAAAGAAATAAACGTATATGCAGATGACACATTCTATGTTTAAAAGTGTTCACAGCTTCAGATCTCAAAATCATCGTTTAATCCATTTTCCTCTCCATGTTTCCTTTTTCATTCCAGGATTCCTTCTGCATAACCAAAAAGTATGAAGTGCAGAAGTCTAGAAAGGTCCTTTTGCAATGTGTATCATTGTGCACATATTGTAGCAGTGAATTCTATTCACTCACATGGGTAGCATCACCAAGAACACTTGCTGGAGCAAGTGCTGTTGAATTTGCGTGAAGGCTGTAACTTCCTTCCAAAATATTAATGCATTTGAAACAGTGCCAAGATGAAG
Source organism: Corvus moneduloides (assembly GCF_009650955.1). NCBI lineage: Eukaryota > Metazoa > Chordata > Aves > Passeriformes > Corvidae > Corvus > Corvus moneduloides. The sequence continues at coordinate 27,910,285 of NC_045481.1, forward strand.
GCTTTTTTTAAACAAAACACACAAAAGCATTACAAAAATATTAAGTCTAAACCATAAAGGTCAAAACTTCCTCCATGCAAGTAATACAGTTTTTTGCTTTCACTTGCTTTCATAAAAAACTCAAAAACAGAACACAGAAAGCAGAACAGTCTGTCCTCCCATAGTTACCTCAAAAGCAAAAGAAAGATAAACACTTTTAAGGAAATAAAATCTAAGAAACCTAGGCATGGATTTCTGATCCAGAATTAGAAAATGCCAGTCTTGGTTTGCAATCCAGTCTGTGTCAGCAAATGAAGAGAACTACTGCTTTACCTCTGTCTAGTGAAGATAGTTTCCATGCAGTTTGTTAGAAAATGATGGTCACAAAGAATACTGATTAGGCTTCATGTTTGCTTAGCGCCTCCCACCCCCTCCCCCCGCCCCTCCAGTTTTTCTTAAATGTTTTGTTAAGTACTATAATGTAGTACTTAACAAAACATTTAAGAAACTCCAAATTTGAATCACTCAGGGTCATGTTGAAACCTGTACTGATGTTTCCTTTGCTGTCATTGTTACGTGTACAAACTTCACTGGTTTTAGATGCTTTTAGAGCTGTCTGTATGATGTTCTCGTACTCGTCAATCCCTAATTGGACTAAAGTCTCATATGGGTATGTATACCTGCAGTCAGCTTGGTCTTTTGTACCAGATCCCCTCAGTTGTGAGTGTTTTACTTCTTTTTATTTTGATTCCGCTTGAAATAGATTGTTAGACTTTTCAGTGGTAACCAAACGTAACTCATTCTGGTGTAATAAAAATGCTGAGAAAATAGTTTTAAGGATTAGAATCCCGCGTTATTTGTGGGCTACCAGGAAACATCATGTAAAACTCCTTGACTGAACTTAAGACCAGACTTCCCCAATCACACTACCACTGTGCCAGTTTCGTAAAGGAGCTTTCTCCTTTGGTTTCTTACCCACTGTCTTAAGGACAAAGGGAGATCAAAGCACTTCCTCAGAAGAAGTTTCCTACATAAGTATTTCAAAGTCTTGTAATTTTTCCAGAAAAAAATTTGGTATAGCTGACCTCTAGTAAAATATTTGTCTGAAAGCAATACTGAGCACCAGAGTTTAAGTGAATAGTCCTGAACTAAATCAATACCAAATACTTCTGAATGCTGATGAATTGTTACACAGCAGTCTTAATCAACAGGAAAACTGAGTCTCAGGAAGCTTGGGTTTTACTTCTGTCTCTGCCATTTTTCTGCTCAGTGTGATTTCAGATCACTTTGCATCTCCTGTGAATTCTCCCATGTGTGGCCTACCTTGTCTGTTTGAATTGAAAGATCTTTGGGAAGAGAGCTTGCTAAATTTCAGTTTTGTGGCTAAGCCAGCAAGGCTCTGTGTTCAACTGTGATTTCTAATCTCTCCTGCCATAAAAAAATGTAAAAATGTACTGTTTGCCAGAATGAGGAAGTTGAATGTTAACCTTAGATGTATTCCTTAAAGAAGAGCAAAGAGCAATTACTTCAATTAAAATTCAATCCTATTATTTTTCTCACATAGACTTAAATCAGCTATTAACCGGTGAAAATATTTTGTAAGGAGTCAAGCACATTATTGCCACAGAATCACAGAATCATTTAGGTTGAAAAAGAACTCTGAGATCACTGAGTCCAACCTTAGACCATGTCAACTAGACCATGGCACTAAGCACTACATCCAGTCATTTCTTGAACACCTCCAGGGATGGTGGCTCCATCATCTTCCTTTGGCAGTCCATTCCAGTGTTTAACAACCCTTTCCATGATGAAATTCCTCTTGATGTCCAACCTAAATCTCCCCTGGCACAGCTTGTGGTCTTGTCCTGTTGCCAGTTTCCTGGGAAAAGAGGCTGACCCTAACCTTTACTTTCAGGCAGTTGTAGAGAGTGATAAGGTCACCCCTCAGCCTCCACTTCTCCAGGCTAAACACCCCCAGATCCCTCAGCTGCTCATGACTTGCCCTCTAAATCTTCATCTTATAATTTCATTTGTAATATTCATATCATGTCATCTTCATTTGTAATATTTGTGTTATTCTCATCTGTTTTTTCTTATGGTAACTTACAGTAAACTCTTACCGCATCAACTTTTAAAATACAGTAAATACAGAAAATCATTAGAAATAGTAAATACTAATGATTACTGCCATTTCATGTAATTAACTGAAAAATGGTTAATTTTATTGGGTTTAAAACCATATCAATAACATATTAATTTAGAATGTGGACATTAAGAAAGGCAGTTCTACATAAGAAAGGGACAGAATCTTTGCTATTAGTAATATGGATCGCTCTTCGCATATGGAGGCATTGATTATTTATATAAGTGTACAGGTAATTAACAACAGGTGTTATTAAACAGCTGTATCTGTAGGAAACAGACCTACAGATTTAACCCTATCTATAGACTGATGCAATTTTGGTTTATTGCCAATAATATTTTGATATAATAGTAGTTTGTAGCCTTCAGAAACAGAAAAAAACCTGCCAAGGCACTTTAGGGTATTTTAGCACATGACAGACATTCCTTTTTGAGAAGTGCTTGCAGCAATTTAATTTAGAATGTGTTGATATTATGCATAAGATCTTCTTTGCTATTTGATGAACAACTTCCATGTATTTCAGTTCACTAGGAAAGAAGGAGAGTCCATTGTAGTTCCTGGCATGCCTCAGAAAGAGAACTGCCAGCAGATTAAGGGGCATGGTCCTGTCTCTATAGCCAGCCCTTGTGAGGCCTTACCTGGAGTACTGTGTCCAGTTCTGGGCTCCTCAGGACAAAAGAGACAAGCAGTTCCTGGAGAAGGTCCAGTGGAGGGCAACAAAGATGATTAAGGGACTGGAATGTGGAAAGGCTGAGGGGACTGGGCCTATTCAGGCTCAAGAAGAGACAACTGAGAGGGCGCTTCATCAATATCTGCCAGTATCTGAAGGGAGGGTGTCAAGAGGATGGAGCCAGGCTTTTCTTGGTGCTGCCAAGTGATAGGACAAAAGGCAATTGGCAGAAACTGATGCACAGGAAGGTCCACCTGAATGTGAGGAAAAGCTTTACTGGGTGGGTATGCACTGGAAAAGGTTGTCCAGAGAGGTTGTGGAGTCTCCCTCCCAGGAGATGTTCAAGAACTATCTGGGCATAATCCTGTGCCATGTGCTCTAGGATGACCCTGCTTGAGCAGGGAGGTTGGAGCAGTTGACCCACTGTGGTCCGTTCCAGCCTTACCTACTCTGTGATTCTGTATGGAACTTAGTGTTCAAGAACTTTCTAATGTTTACTGATCATATAATTTATCTTTTTATTTAGTTTCTGGGTTTTTCAATTATTTCCCAGATCCCAGGTATATTATAGTTTTCTATGAATTAGTGTAGCATTCAATTCTAAGTGGCAGGCTTACCTATTGGGTAAATTCCCCGAAACTTCACATTATAATGTGATTTCTCCATGTCTAATCACTCTGAAACTGTATGTCTTTGAGCTAAATTGTTTTACATGAATGTTGTTTGTCTTGTGAAATTTTGTTTCATTTTATTTCAAAATTTCATCCAGAGCTGTAAAATTTCTTGTAAGCGAGAGACTATCTGTTATATGTAGCTGTTGTATTTTAGAGCTCCTCATCTAGGCAATGGCATTTGTTGAATAATATTTCTTCTGCTACCCCTTCAAAAATCTGACCAAATGCGACACTGTTATAAAAGACTCAAATGAACTTGCCCGTTGTCTGTAATGTTAGTAGAACTAAATTTCTACTATTTTACAATTGATGTTTGCTGAACATGCAGCACGTTGGGAACATGCTGTAGAACACTTGCTGCAATTGCTATTACTAATTGCTTAATGGAGGAATGGGGTTCAGCTCTGGTACTATATAGACATTATTTTATTTGTGCTTCAGTGAATTACCTAACCACATGGATGAGAAAGAAGTAGAGATAAAGGTCAGACAAAGTACTAAGTAAGAAACCTGGGGAGCTGGTGCTAAAGAGGCTTAAAGCTGCGAAGGGGAGTGAAAGTGACCAAATAGGAAAACAGGTTACAAACTATAAAAATGTCTAAGTATTATGCTATTCAGACAGTGAAGAAAAACTTACAAGAAAAATATAATGTACGATATACAGAGCCCAGTCGCTCAGGGCTCTTGTTTTGGAACTGGTGCTTTTCCATATGTTCATTGACAACATCGACAGTGGAATCAAGTGCACCCTCAGCAACTTTGCAGATGACACGAAGCTCAGTGGGGCGGTTGTGGATGCCCCATCAAGGCCAGGCAGGATGAGGCCCTGAGCAACCTAGTCTAGTGGGTGGCATCCCTGCTCATGGCAAGGAGGTTGGAATTAGATGATCTTAAAGTGCTTTCCAGCACAAAATATTCTATGATTCTATGACTCTATGATATAATATCATTATAACAGCATATTGTAATGGCTAGAAACTGGAGAGCAAGGAAGGAGTGAGGTCTGAAGGATATGGGGAGAAATATAAAACAAATACCATTTTCAGAGTGTACAAGGAAATTCGTTATTAGTCTGTATACTGTATAGCCTGTTGATAAGCATGTCTTGTGTGCTGTCAGTCTTTAGAGTAGTTCAGTTACTTCAATGGCTTAAGCAGCCAAAAAATTTTCAGGGGATCTAAAATAAGAGATTCATCTTGGTCCTGGGAGTCTGATTTGCTTGAATGGCAAGTATTTACCTTTGCAATAGAAGAGGTTGGGCTATAAAAATATAAATTATACTATAAATAATTCTATACAACAAATTATACATACTATAATAAATATTAAAAATTACTACATATGAGAATTGAAGATGGGTTTCTCTGATTAGGGACTTTTATTTTAAAAGCTGCGTTTCCCTTTTCTCTCTGCCTCTGTCAATTTCCCACCTGTAAAATGACCCCCGGGGTCAAAAGGACCAAATGAATACAAATTAACTGTTGCATGAAATAGCCAAACAGCACAGTAATGAATGCCACAGAAAAGACATTAATGAATTCTGTCTTCTAAGTAAAGTTTAAAAAATGAAGACTAAGAAAGTCATAGGGCCACACACTGAACAATGAGCAGAAAACAAAACTCTAAATAAATGCTCATTAAGAAAGTATTGTCCATCCTCTGCAGGGAATGTGACAAGAGTCCTGTGAAAACCAGTGTTTGTGATGCTTTACTTAAGCAAAATATTACCATGACATGGAAGGGGAATGATGGTCAAGAATTAGATTTCTGCAGGCACCTTTACACCAGCCATACTGAAAGTTTTGACTGCCTGAGTTTGAATTTCCATGTATTTTAAATATTTTTTATGGTTTAATATTACAGGGTATTGATTTACAACACAATAGATGATGGAAAATTGCCCTAAATAGCATGGTTCCATTTCATCTTAAAATACATGTTTTGATAATTGTAAATATATTCTGTTGCTTGTATACTGTTATATTAAATAAAATTGGCAAGCATCAGTACTAAAAGGTCTTTTTTTCCCCCTAAAATCTCTGTGTTTTAGAGAGTTTTAGAGTGCCAAGAAGACTATGCACTCTGTGGCTGCTTCCAGCTCAATTTCCTGAACATCTATTGCAACTCATCTTTGTGCCCCTTTTTAAGCTGTCAATGCATGTGATATCTGACCTACTTTTGGGAACTTTCTATGACATGGAACCCTTCAAGACCCACAAAATAATGAAAAGCTCTAATTCTAATATAATCACAAATCTCAAAAAAATGCAAGTAAAATGATTAATCTCTGTTCTTCTTGCTTTGAAACAGAGCTGCAGACAGGGGCAAGAAGCAGCAGTGATCTGCACATATCATCTGTTCAGCATTCACATTGCTTGGCATTTAAAATATGTACGCTACTCCAGATGCACTGACCTGGAGGTTTGTGTATAGCACAGGAATGTGAAAAAAAAGAAAAATTCCCATATAGAATAAATTATCAGGCAATTGGAATTTTATACGCAATACTAGCTGCTTGCTTGTATTGTTAAAACAACGACTAACATATGATAATTTAGCAGTATCTAAAAATGATAATGAAGACGATGACTCATCTACATATTCCAGTGTTATTTCTATTACTGGTTGTATACAGAAGAAAGATATTTCAAATAATTTCTGAATAGCATATCTTTGATTTCAATAATTTTTGGGTGCTCCAGATGTTAATTACTGTTTAATTTGCACAAATAGCCTTGCTTAAGCTTGACCGTATTTTCTGAAATTTTGTATTATTTATTCTTTCTAAAAATATACCATGAACAGGTATTTATTCCACTAATGTTCTGGATAAATAATTTGAAATCCAGAAGATTGAATATTTGCCCTTTTGATTTTGACTGGAGAAAACTGTCGTGTTTTGTGATTTATGTGAGGATGGATCACTTAATAGGATACATCAAAGGAGCGATCACATTTGAAAGGATTGAAGATGTACTTGAAAAAGAATAATCATTGTTATTTGGTAAGATACCTTTTTAAAAATAAAAGCATATTTACTCCATAATGTCCACCTTTAACTAAGAAAATAATACCCTAATGAATAAATGTATCAAAATTGGGCTCTGTGGGATTTCTTGCAATCTCCTGTCAAGCATCTGTTACTGGCCATTACAGGAAACAGGATACTGAACCAGATGGACCATCAGTCTGTTTTGAGGGAATAGTTTCTGATGCAATACCAACACTTAAAGTAAGTACATCAGCACAAATTTGCTTAGAAGGCCCAATGCATACAGTAAAAATAAAACCAAAACAAAACAGTATATACTTATTAAGAAAACAAGGCAGGAAGATAATTCTACAGATGATCAGAAAATGAGAAAAAACCTGTTAAACAAAATCTTAAAATGAACAAAAAATGCAGAGAGTTGCATTTTTTTCCTTACTCTGCTGGTTGGCAGATTAATTATACCTCTACTATGAAAGGACCACCAAAAAAACCAATTCCTTTAAAAAATGCCTTTCCCTCAGAAATAACAACCCAGAATAAAATGTAACATTTGTTTTCATAGTTTTGTAATGTTTCTGAGAAAAGTTAGTGGAAGTGAGCTTTACTCATGTTAGCTATGGTCTCCACGTAGATCTTAAAGTGGGAGCTTGCTTATTTGAGGCCCATGTTATTGAGCTTATATTAAGACTGCTATCTTAAAACATGGGGTTTATTAAAAAAAGAAGCAGAAAAGTGCATATTAATTTGAAGATGAATTGCAGTGTCTCATAAAAATTGAACTGTTAACATCCTAATTGCATGCCTTCCCTTTGAGGAGTTCATCTTTCTGTACTCAAGGCCAGCTTGCTGATAAAACACATTATGAGGAAAGAGATGGAAGGAGCCTCTGCCAAAGGTCTCCCCAAAAGTCTTCTAAAGAGCTTCAGCAGGGCTCTCTGCTGAGTTTTGCACTGTTGGTTCCTGCTTATCCTGGAGTGGGACAGAAGTCATGCCTATGTCAACACCTAGAGAGGTACCCAATCAAGCCAAACCTTAACCCTGACCTGCGGTTTGACTTCCTGGTTTTATGTCTGAGTTCTGCAGACCTGGCTGGAGGCACTGACCCTGTGTCTGATCCAGGACAGGATCAGCACCTCCATGTATTTGGACCTGATCACCTTCACAGATTGACCTGGGACCTGCTTCATCATCAAGAACTTGATTACTGATTTGGATCCTTAGTTGCAATTGATTACCCTTGCCAGAGTTTCTCTGCTTGCCTTGTTTTGGTGCTGTGAGACCCTTGTCAGTGAGACCTCTGCCTTCTCATTATGCTCAGCTTTTGGCTTCCCTGCCCTTGCAGGTCAGCCTCGTCTTGCTGCTCCCTGATATGGAGCTACTGACAATTTCCTGCAACAGATGTTAATGGAATCTGGAAAAGGAGAACAATGCTAAATGCAACAGAAGTCTGATCAACATTTATCTGGAATGGACTCAATCTCCTTGACAACTGGACACAGAAGAAAGTCTAATCTATAAGGAATATCTCCTCATGTACATATGGGAGAATATTTGCAGGCACACCAGAGCTTATTCCATCAACAGTGCTCTAGACAGATGTGAGCTGGTTGCTAGGAAAAGACACACTAGCTCCATCTTTTTAATCCATTAAGCTCAGATTGAAAGCAAAGTGTATTTTCTTCAGCACTGTACTATGCTAGCCATCCAGAGGTATGTGATTGCAGAGTTTTTTGATGCACACAGGACCCTGACATTTCTAGACCTTACTCCTTTTTCTCACCAGTACTCTTAACATTGTTCAGTGATTCTGGTAGCTTTCTTTCTCTGTCAATCTCTTGATACTGTTTTAGCCCTAGTAAATTTTATGATCTTATGATGAGCAAGGAAGAAGAACCACTGCAGCACTGGGGGCCTTATCTTGCTGGATCTTCTTTCTCCCTCCCAATCTTCATTAGACATTGAGAATAAAAAAATTCTGCATGTTAAGAAAAGTTCAAAGGTAAAAAAGAAACTGTTTAGAAATAAACATTTTCTAGGCAATACATTTGTAAATTGGCATAATAAATGGTGTGGAATATTGACTTTGAAATGTTTGTATGTGTTCTTTAAGATTACTCAAATCTATTTAGTGCTTAACACTGACTGTTCCATGTACTTTGTAGTCTCCTGTAGTCATGATTTTTAGTTTATTCTGTGCCAATCTGACATCACAGATAGCCTTTCCGTCTTGAAAATACTCCTGAGGGGTTCAAGATACAGAGGTCTCAAATTAGGCATGTAATTACCATGGATGTGGGCACAACTAGCTTTGTTTGAGAAACATACTAATTTTTGCCTATATTTGCCTATTTCCCTATATTTCCCTGTTTTTTCCCTATATTCTAATTCTAAAGTTACTTTATTATTTTTATGAAATTAGGGGGTTAACAGTACTATTGAGCAATATTACCTTCTTTTCTTCATATGAAACTATTATTTTTTAGCTGAATTGGAATTCAGAGCACATGAAGTAGATCTTAAGTATACTAATCACATTTCATATTTAAAGAACATCCTCCTTAGTCTTTGGAGGAAAACTGAAATTATACATCAGCGAAAAGAGAGTTTTATTTCTATAAATCCACTAAATCTTCCGCTGTACCTCCAAGTTTGTAATTGGTTACAATACACAAAAGTCTAAGAAGTCAGCACCCCTCCCAGTCAGACTGATGTCCAGCTGGTGTCAGAGTAATGGCCTCCTTGGAAGTCAAAATGTCTCTCCTTGTTTGTCTGCCTCCAGTTTTTATTGCTGAGTGTGAAGCTGTATTGTAAGAAATATATTCCTTTGGCCAATTTGGGTCAAGTGTCCCAGCTGTGTCTCCTTCCGACTTCTTGCCCATCCCCATCTGTAGACAAGCAGAAGGCCACACTGTTCAGCAACAGCCAAAACATTGACATGTTATGAACACTGTTATAGCCACAAATCCAAAAAGTAGCACCAAAAGAGCTGCTCTGAACAAAGCTAACTCTATCCCAACCAGACACAGCACAGACTGGAGTTAAAATAAACCTGGTTTTAAAGTTTTTTAAAAGATCTCTTACACAGAAAGGCCCACTTCAACATTAAGCTACAGGCTATATTCCAAATTTAAATATTCCGCAACTGGCACAATGAATGTGAGAATGGAGCAAGAAATTTTCAGCGATGAGCAATGTAGTGAGACAAAACGAAATAGTTTGTGGAATGAGAGCATTTAGAAAAGATTTGTTGAAATTGGTTTGTAGCAGTAGCTGCAACAATGTGGGAGGTAATAACTTTCCTATTTAAATGACATTTTGTACTTAATGAGATACTCATTCATGGAATTTGATGAATTTTAAAAGCTGCTTTTTTTAGGACAAGATTTTATTTAACAAACCAAACAAGTTTTTAAATATTGATGTTGTCATTATTACCGCAAAACACTGAGTAATAATTCACACATAGAAAGTGATATTTAAATGTGTCAGTTTAATATCAAAACAATTACCATAAGAGATATCTCCCTTTGATAGGTTAAAGAGAAAGATGTAAAAAAAAAGTGGCATCATGGTCTGAATATAGGCCTTAGAGCAAGGAATTGCACCTCAGTTCAAAATACAGGCTCCTTCAATTACCTCAGGGAGATCACAACTTTCTTTTTTGTTTCCCTACAGCTAACAGAGGATAACACTGTGTACTAATCTGTATGGATGTGCACATATATTTTGAATAATGCTGATCCCGAAGATAACTCTCTCTGGGACTACTACTTGCAAAGCAATAAATGGAGCAGCAGCAGATACTCTAGGAGCCAACCAAAACCTACATTAAACAGCTTTCTGACCAGCGGTAAAAGAAGCTCATTAAGATACATTAGCATGGCTACCTCCTTAGAAGATGTACATTTCTAAGTAAAGGTCAAGACAAAGTACTAAAGCAAAAACTCTGAATCTGAAGTTACTAGAATGTTGAACATATTTTAAAATTCAAGCTTAATAAAGCATGATTATTTCTACAGAATTACTTCTGTAGCCTCCATCCTTCTATTTTCCTGTTGCATGCCGTATAATAGCCAATTCAACCTCATTCTTCAAAGTTTGAATGTAATTTTACTTATGTGTATTGGAGTCCCCAAATCAGTCTGAAAACAGGTATTATTACATTGCTCTCTTACCCCATCTCTTACTCACTGCTCTACTACATCTTGAAGCTCTGCCACCAGATAGAGCAAACCAGAGAAAAGCAATGCACTACGTTTGAGCCATGTAACTGACCTGAAAACAATTTGGGTGGGTCTATTCCTCTTGTAAAATGCAATGAAAGTTGTGCCCTTAGACTATTGTCCCGTGAGAAAAATAGTACTCAGGTTCTCAGTTCCTATGTCAAAAGTATTTCAATGAAAAATATGAGTTAGATGGGAAAAACCAGTGAGATAAACACCCACCAGTTATCTGCCATAATGGCAACCAGTTAAATAGGTACATTCCTCTTATATAGTCTTTCCTTTCTTATTAGCATTTAGAGTGTGCCTATCACCCAACTAACTCTGCTCTAAGTATAAAATTGATACCTGCACAGAGTGTACTCTATAATCTGCCTTGTGTCATTACTGATTTTAGCTCCTTAATTAGTGCTATTGCCTCCTAGGTTCTGCATGCACCAGATAAAATACTATTGACTGAAAATTCACACTAGACTTTCTGTTAAAATAATTTGATTTTAAATGCAATATTTTTAAAAATAATCCCTCTAGAGGAATAAATTGCTTTATACATACAAGATTGTTCTTTTTTTGTTTCCTATTCTATTTATAACATTTCCATGCTCTTGGGAATCATAATGCCATCTGTATATATAATGACATGCTGCAAATCCTTCATTTAGGAGTATCACTAGGTAATTTAAGACCTAAACCCAATTTCTTTTCATGTGTTTTGGCTGCAGAACTCTGTCTGACAAGGATCATTATCCACCTAATAAGGTTTCATGCAGAATTTTGCATTTAATAAATAGTTTAATGGCAGTAAAACTGTATAGATTCAACAGAAATATGTTCATCTGTTGGTTTCATTATTTGGCTAAAAAAGCAATCAAATTGGAAATAATTTGCTTGAAGAAAATGAATTCTTTATATTGCTTATAATTCAATTAGCAGTTGAAGTATTTTTTTAATACTTGATTTTTATTATAAATTTGAGTGATATTAGATTAATTCTTGTTAATTAATGCCAGGATTACTGTGTTTCCAACAAACCTGCTCTAAATTAGAGACCAAAAGTTATATTCTTTTCCATGCATTTGGAAGACAATTGCTTTGAAACAGCTCTGGTCTGTGAAATCTAGTCACTTCTCTGAAAGTGGGTAGATTATGAAGCCTTCCAAATTTGTGAAAAATAATTGACTAACTGAATTTATTTAGCCACTTCAGACCTTTGCATTTTCCTAGACAGCCATCCCAGTTTTCCTATCTCTTGCATTTTACCAGCATCTGAATGACTTGGTGACTCTTTTTGGTGAGACTGATCTTGTAATCAAATCCAGTAGAACACTTAAGGGCCCACAAACTTACAAGTCCATCCTAATTTATTAGTAGATTTACTTCTGTAATACATCTTTCTCTGTGGTATATTTGTAGTAACTCTTTTTATCCTTTAAGCTCAATTAATTCTACTTTGAGCTAGGATAGGAGACAATGCAGCAGATATTTACAGAAATAAAGCAAGCTTCTTAATTCTGATTCTGCTTTGAATAATACCTCTAAGGGAAAAACTGAAGTGGGAAGGGAAAGGAAGGGGGGAAGAGAGAAAAGGAAGAATAAAGGAGAAGGGAGCAGGGAAAGGAGAAGAAGAAAATAAAGGGGAAGAGCGGGGATGAGAAGAGAAATGCAGAGTTCTGGAATTCTAGCAGATGTTCTTGTTTCTATACTATCAATTAAAGTGAGATCAGTGAAATTTGTTGCAATATGTACTGTGATCAGTCACATTAGTAAAGCATTAAACCTTGCTTTGGACAGAGCTTGGACCATACAAAAGTAACTACAGAAAAAAATGCACCTGTAAGGTAGCATGGATTGAGCCAGCTACATACACTTTATGCTAGCTAAGGTGGGTAACAGTAGTGAATATCAGGTACACCAGGGAAAGCCCCTCAGCAGGATCTAGCTTCAGAAAAGAGCTCTGTAAATCTACAGTGCATACTACAATACCCTCTTTGCTCTTTATTCCCTATGCTGATTAGCTGAAACGAGCACAAATTATGGTCACCTACATGATAACAGTACTTCCACTTTTTTGTGCGTTCATGCTTACAAAGGCTATGGCTCTCATACTGCAGTCCAATCTACAATACTTGCTTCTACTACTAGACCAGAGATAAACTTATTTTGCTATTGAATCAGTTTTTCTCATCTTATGGGAGAGTAATCTGCAGGAAAAATGAATTGTGACAGGCATTCAGACCACATAGCTGTGAAATGTGAAAGAGAAAATTCATGCAATCAACACTGCAAAGAGTCTCACAGGATTTTGGAATAAGTACCTACATAGCTTGTTCTGTAAGGGCAGGTTAATCTGTTTCCTCTGTTCTGTTGCTCAGGTTACATGCAAGAACATTCTTAGAACTGGAACTGAACAAGTGCTAGAAATAGAATGGTCTAATACTACTTTTCATTTTAGAACATTCCCAAAAGGACTGCATACTGACATGTTAAATATAGGAAACTTTAGGAAATTATTCCACTGAGTCATCAGTACTGTACTGCTTACCATATGAGCTCCTCTTGTCTGTTAAGCCTACTTGCTAGATAGCTTTAGAAACCAAATTAGGTAGTTCATTCCACTCGTATTACTGCAAGGTTTGATCTTGAACCCTGTTTTTCAAATGCTGTGCCTGAACTTAACTTTGATTTCCTGACTTTTCTTCATTGTCTACACACTTTCCCTAGCTGCACCTACTTTCTTAAATTTTTCAATTTCAACAGAGTTGCATGTAGTCTACTGAAAACCCCACACCCAACAGTCCAATGGGCAGAGCATCTGACAGTCCATGAGACATCAAGATTTAATTTTCCACAGTACTAAAGACTGCCTGTGTGCCAGACCTGTATTTGATGGAGACCTTTGGGATCCCACGCCACTCAGAGAATTCAGTGTTGCCAGTTCTAATTAATTCCATGTGAGTGATGAAATCTTCATTAGGAGAGAAGCTAGTTTGGCAGATGTGAAAAACTTCAGCTTTCACCTCAATTTTAGACAGAGTTGTAAGAAAATCCTTTCAGAGTGTCTTCTTGCCATGCTTGTTTTACTATGGGGCTTTAATGATGGAGACTTTGAGGATGATGTGAGAATTTTGTGAAAATGTTAGGTTTTGGTGCCTAAAGACTCCTTGTGACTGCTACTTAACCTGCCGGTTCCTTGTATACTTTGTCTGAAAAATAATACAAGTATTTTTCAAAATAATTATTTTTTCTTTTTATGAAGTTCCCTGTGAATCATAATTAAAACAAAAAAAAAGATAGAGTCATCATACATATGATTGTTTCAATACAGAGACTCTTAGATCCCCTTTCATGTCACTGGATCCCAACACCTTGAGTATAGAAAGCATCTATACAGAACGAGTATATATAGAAGCTAGGCTGAAGTCTATGACACTATTTAATAAACTGTTATTATTGTAACATATGGCAGCTAGATCAACATATTTGAAATGAAAATACTAAGGGGGGCCTCTTGATTTCAAAATATTAGTGCCTTTATGTTGTATTTCTAAAGCTGAGCAAATGTTATATTTAGATCTAAGAAGCAACAGGTTATGAATTATTGCACACTAATTCACAACTAATGTGTTGCTGTGAATGAAGCTAAAGGCTGAGTGCAATCAACTCCGTTCCATCAGTACAACATTAATTCACACACTAGAAGATCTTATTGCACTCATAAAAATATTATTCCAAAAGGTCACAGAAACTAAAAATAAATGGTAATGTAACCAGGGTCAAGTTCCAAGAATTATTATCAACCACCAGTCTGATCTATATATTTTAAAAATAATCACATGTAGCACAGAGAACTTGTGTATGCATTAGCCAAACCTAAGCACATTCCTGATTTCAGCAATAAAGTTGCATGTAAAATCACTGAATATGGAGTTCATGGCCATACATGAAAAACAAAACAAAATATGTCTGGTGCATCTGTTCAGACAAATTGGTATAAATCAAATGGATACAACACAACATTTTATTCAGATATTTGTGAAGCACACATCTGGATGTACTTCCTAGCATTACAAACTACACAAGTTCCACATGTCTAGGCCTAAGGAGAATTCTGTATTTTTTGGTATTCCATCTACAGTTTTGGAGTTTAAATACCTGTGGACTTTCTCAGAAAAGTGTTTTGTTGTGCTTTATTTATTTATGTATTTTATGTATTTTTGTTTACACTGTATTAATTAGGCTTCCCAAACTAAATATTTTATGAGGATTAAGTGTGGCTTTAGGGAACCAAATGTAACTTCTTTCTAATGTTTAAATATAAAATATGCATTGCTTATGGCATTGTCTAGTGTTTACATATTTTTAAACATATTTGCAGAATATTTTCAGGTTTTTATTTAACCGTGTCATGGTTTCCATTACAGAATAGACCAGGAATAGGTTAAAAACAAGCAGTGAGGGACCTTTTACCAAAGGATAACTGGGGTTATGACTTTTCTGTGTCTGGAGAGGCTGTCTTGTCTTTCTTCTTTTATTGGGACTGACAAGAAACAGAGCCACAGAGAAAGGCTGCACATGTGTTCCATTTGGAGGTCTGTCCTAAGAAATTGTAGATCTAAAAAATAGCGTGTAGGGAGAGAAAAGTTTCATATAATCTTAGGGGCATCAGTGCTGAAGAAAAAAAGATTTGAAGAAGTACAATTCAGCAATTAAAAGGAGATTTCAGATCCTAGAGTTTAGCTTTGCCCAGGAAAGAAAATGAGTTGCTCCAGCACTCATGTACATATTTCTATCTGTTCCACTTCAATATATGTGCATTTCAATATATTTTCAATGCAGATGAACATGAATCTAAAAACTAATCTAAAGAATAATCCAATTTTTAATGTTTCATTCTGAACCCAAATGACTCACAACGATCATTTAATTTTCATTAATAAAACTGTACCTGCTGAGAAGTATTTGAAAAATTTTGTGTGTGCTGGAATTTCATTAAGAATATTGGGAAAATTACGCTGATTTAAAATTAATCAGATTTAATCTATCAGAGGAAAATTTTGAATTTTAAGCAGTTTTTAAAAGGAATTTTGATTTATCAAAATTGAATTCATACACTGCATCCTCACTATCAAGAGACACACAATGTAGAATGGGAAATACTTTATTATGGACAGTGGATTTATACTGAAATTAATGTACACAAAATTAGATTAACTTCATTACATTTATTTAATAAAATTAAACAAATTAATGCCAAAAAAGAATAATTTAGGAAATCAATGTACCCTTCTAAGAGTGAGATGTGATAGTAGGAAATAACATAATGTTCTTGTGGTAACTTAGATATTGTACTCATATTTGTGAAAGTAAGGTTTCTTAAGAGTCATTTAGTGTGATAAAGAAACCAACTGTCCTACTCAGCTAAAACACATCTCTCAGGTAGAGACTAACTGTATCTATTCTCCATTAAAAATGTTTTGTGTACCATGAAATAGGTAGGAAATTCCTAAAGACAAAATATTATTGGTATTACACTAAAGAAAATGATTGTGTTGCTGGCAAGAGAAAGATACGTCAGAAGATGGCAGAGCTGTGCCACGTGAGTCAAAGGGCTGAAATGTTGTCTAGGGCCCTTGGGGAGTTAATATCAGGTCTCTTCAGAGATGAAAAATAATAATTAAACACTGCTTATCAATTAATGCCAACTTATAGGAAGGTCCTACACTTAGATTAAGTGAGGAGATTGGGTTGCTTGAAAACAGCAAGAAAGGAGGAAGAAAAGGACTATGGAATATGGAAGATGCAAGGAAAAGGGGAAAATAATTAAACAGACATGCACTTACACAGAGTTGGAGCACTCATATTTCTAATTAGAATTTCAGTGCAGGAGCCCAATTTA
This sequence comes from Corvus moneduloides, assembly GCF_009650955.1. Classification (NCBI taxonomy): domain Eukaryota; kingdom Metazoa; phylum Chordata; class Aves; order Passeriformes; family Corvidae; genus Corvus; species Corvus moneduloides. Next base: position 27,926,862 of record NC_045481.1, read on the forward strand.
ACCTTAGGGAGCTTTATAGTGATGCAGAGCACTCAATCTAATACTGATATGCCAGCTTGAATTTTCATATTATGTTTAGCAGGATGCTGTTATTTATACACATAATATATCTCAATTTTAAGGGCATTGTAGTGGCTGTCTATAATATCTGCTTGTGAGAAGGGTTTTTTATTGAAAACCTGAAAACTGACAATTGCTTTTTTCTTGTTCTTACTCCATTATGAATGCATGTGTTTGGTTCCCTTCTTGCTTGAATTGACAAAGATCTCATATTTTTGAGGTATCATACAGTATTGTCATTACTTCAGAGGCGAGTTTTTTTCAAGATATTACATATCCAGGGAAGGCACAAAACCACTTAAGCATTTAACAGGTGAAGAATGTGCCCAAGTGAAATGGCCATAATGATATTACAAAACCTGCATCCTCCATCAGTTTCCAACCTCTGATGAAGCCTGCAAACTAACAGAAAGTAATTTTTTTTATTTTGAGTCTTAGCTCCCTCCCAAACTGATGTGTCTCAGATTGAAAGAGCAGTCAGTAGATCAGGAGGTTAATTAGACAAACTAAAAAGTTCTGGAAAATATTCTATTTCACAGACTATTTCCATAGAAATTGTGGCAAAAAATTTATTAACAGTTTTTAGCTCTGTCAAAGAGCTATTTCTCATTCCTAAAATCTGTTTTCTTCAAAATACTTGACAGGACCTGAAATATTTTAAATGTAGCTGAAAATGTAAATTTTACAAACAATATTTAGGTTTTATATCAATTTGGATTGACGTCATCTTTACTTTCTCTTGTATTGTCTAATTTATCCTGTACATATCATTCCCTTTGAGCAAAATGCCTCCTGGTTACTTCACTACTTAGACAAATTTTAGTCAAGTTTCCTGGATGGCAAGTAGGATTGTGCTGGAAGGGTTAATTTTCCATTTCCCCACCAACAGTGCTCAATGGGGCATATGTGCTGCTGGTCATGTGATGCAATTACAGCTGACAGCCTGTCCTGTCCCCTGAACAGCTGGGTCTGATCCTCAGATTAATGTATTTAAAACCGTAAAATCTTCGTAAGTTGTAATGATGAAGAATGACAACACTTTTTAGAGTATATCCCGTATTCCTACTGACCAGTACTTTTCATGGGAAATTACTGGCTTATGCTCAAACAAAACAGAGAAAAGTAATGAAGTACTTATTACCTGTGAATTTCATAAGAAATGTTTGGTTTGCAGTTTCATGTGTCTTTATTTCTATTGATGAATTTTTAAAATTACCCTTCTTTAAGCCCCCAGAATGTTTACACGGTCCTTGCACACTAACATCTGCTAAGTTTTTTTGCTCAAGAGGAATAATTCATGCCTCTTGAGTTTGCACACGTTTCCCATATGTCTAGAAAATCATATGCTATCACTCCTTTCTTGTCAAAGGTTTTAATTCTCCATACATTTATCAAGGAAGAAAAACTGCAAACGCACTTTATTTTCACAAGTTTTTCACCAACCACTTTACATTTTGAATCCCTATACATTTACGAGAATGTTCCCATGGAAACTAGAAGGAAATTTTCTCTACAATATTCTTGACAGATGAAATGCAAGTAAAAATGTGTTTAATAATTTTAGCGAAAACTTTCAGTGTTTCAGTTCTAGCTCAGATTTTTTAGTCTATATTTTGAGTGTGGTGTTGGGGGATTAATAGTAGAGAGTTCTTCCAACATCCATGAAAAGATTCAGATGCTAGCATACTTCTGTGGGCTCAATATAGCCACACCATGACTTTTCTGCCAGTGGTATGATGGTGACATTAAAACTTTAGAAGTTCTGATTTGGACCACAGACCTTAGATTTTTGAAGCAAGAGTTTCTTTCTACATTACTAGCTTGCATCAGAGGAAAATTCATCATACAGTTTGCTTTACAGGAAGAACTCTGGTGAACTCATGCAGACCCTTACTGATGAGAAAGAAATGGCATTAAGTCCTATCACTTTTGGGTTTTTTCAGCTTTCATGTTCCGTGGACTCAAGAAGTTACGTATGACTAGTGTGGTAGGTGAGATGAGAGCTGTGGATGTTGTTCGATGTTGACTTCAGTAATACTTTTAGCACTATCTCCCACAAGATTCTCATAGAGACACTGGTGAAGTATGGGCTGGATAGGCAGACAGTGTAGTGGATTAAAAACTGACTGAACAGATGGGTTCAGAGACACAAAATCTAGTGGGAGGCCAGTAACTAGTGGTGTACTCTGTGGATCTACACTAGGCTGGATTCTTTTCAGTGTCTTTGTCAATGACTGGATGATGGGGTAGAGTCTACCCTCAGAAAGTATGCTGATGATACAATATTGGGAAGATTGGCTGACACACCAGAATTGTGCTGCTGTTCAGAGGGACCTTCACAGGCTGGAGAAATGGGCTGACAGGAAGCCACTGACCTTGTGCAGTTCAACAAATGGAAATGCAGTGAGGAACAACCCCATTCACCAGTATTATGCTGGGGACCAACTTGCTGAAAAGCAGCTTTGTGGAAAAGGACATCCAGGACCCAGTGAACACAGCACTGAATGTGAGGCAGCAATGCACCCTTGAGGCAAAGATGGTTAATGGTATCACGGGCTTCATGAGGACAATCTTGCCACCAGACTGAGGCATTTCCCTTTATTCAACACTTTTGAGGCCTTCTCTGGAGTATTGTATCCATTTCTGGGCCACTCAGTACAACAGAGACCTGGAGCTACTAGAGAGAGATCAGTGCAGGACCACTAAGATGGTTAAGACACGGGAGCATAGCTTTTATGGGCAGAGGTTGAGCAAGATGTGACTCTTTAGCCTGGAGATGAGATGGCCTGGGGGGATCTTATCAATGTATTTAAATACCTGAAGGGAGGGTTCAAAGAAGACAGATCTGGGCTCTCTTCAGTAGTGCCTGGTGACAGGACAGTGGGCACAAACTGAAACACAGGATGTTCCATATGAACACAACAATACACTTTCATTGTTTGTTTGTTTTTTACTGTGGGGATGACTGAACAATGGGACAGATTGCCCATAGACATTGTGGGATCTCCATTCCTGAAGATGGTAAAAAAAAAAAGCATTTTGGTCATGGTCCTGGGCATCCTGCTCGTGTTGGCCCTTCTTGAGCATGGCAGTTAGACCAGATGACCTCTAGAGATCCCTTCCAAAATCAACTGTCCTCTGACTGGGTAACTGTGATCTGTCAACTTAATTGCTAAAACCTGCCTTTTGGCTTTTGTGAGTGTATGTACAACTTGGCCCAGAAACAGCTTTAACAAAAACTTTCTATTAAGAATTTAACTATACCTAACTTTTGCTCCTAAGATCACATTCTGCAAAATAGGTCAACCAAGATATGTGATAGAAAGGTACTGGTATGACATGATATGTGAACATGTAGTCAAGAGATGATGTTAATTTTATATATATTTTACGTTTGTTAAGAATAACTAGGTCTGACCTCTATGTAGATTTTTTTAAAGCTACAAACCACAAATAACTTCTGATAATAAGCAACAGTAGGGGATCGGAATGAAGTGTAAGATATGTAAAAGAGTACTCATTTATGAGAGAAAAAAAAGCCATGTCAGTAACATTCTCTCAAGAAGGCTTTTGAAAAGCTTCATCCTCTATAGTAACATTTCTTTTTTCCCAACAAATCTATGAGTTCTCAGGTTGCAATGAGTCATGTCATGTAACTGAATGTGTCACATCCAACTGCGATATGATGAGAAACAACATAACAAAAAGTGACAAGATTTAACATGACAAGTAAGAATGAAATGCTACAGTGGTAAACACCAGTTTTCAGCAATTTGGTATGTCATGTTTTTTAAAAAGGACATGTAACAGTATGGTTCTCTATAATAATCACGGCTCCTGACAAACAGAATTACTTAGTTTTCAATGATTCTTATTTTCAGACACCCCAAAGGTGATTATATTTTGATATGCAGTTGAAAGATGGATTTGGCTCAATTAACACTGATATACCCAAGAAAATTAACCGTCAATGTGAGCTTAATATGTGAGTTTAAAGGTGTTTACTGTAATCAGCTGAAATGGGAAAAACTTGTTTAACCAATAATTGCAATTTATATTATTGATAAGGAGAACTGCTTAGAAGAATAATGTCACTGCTCATTTCACAGTAGCTTGTAACGGCACATAATTTCTTAGTGATACCAGGTATAAGCTATTGTCTGCTAGGCAAATTTCCAGTTAAAGATAAAACAAAAATTTCAAGTTAATCAGTGCACAGAGATTGAAAATAGAAATTTTTAATTCAGACTGGAACCTAAAAGACAAAAACATTAAATCTGAGAGGCAGAAAAAGGAAAAAAATAGACAAATAGGGCAGAATCAACAAATGTTTAGGAAAGAAGAAGCTAAGTCTCACCATACAAATTTTCATTTTGAAAAGTTTCAAAATATTTGTTTAAAATTAATATTTTTTATTTTTGCAGCATAAAAGGTATATAAAATACAGGTTACAGAGTAAACAACAATATTACTGTTGATATGTCATAGCATAAAACAGCGCAGTTGAAATAAAGAAGGAAGTCTGTTAGTGCTCTGAATGAAACCTTTTCTGGATCACAGTGTCCTTGTTTTACTGAGACAGTTCCTTTTATGACATTGGAAGTGTAAAACAAAGACTTTGTTATTAGAAACAGAGATCTAAGTAGTTCCTTCAAAATGGTTGGAAATATTTGCAGTCATGTAGTTAATGACAAGGAAATCTAGCCCATACCTGTTCTAAATTTTTTTTTTTTGCATTCTTAAGAGCTTCATATTCTAACAAAATAAACTATGATTTTCACTACAGGGTACTTTGTAGATTGTAAGAAGCAAATAGATCTTAAAATGTGAATAGGTCTAGTTCTCCACTGTTGCAAGATCAAGTTTTCAGCCTCTCCAGTGTTTAGCAAAGTTTGTCATAAATAGAAGAAGGAAGTTCAAGGATTTCTGGTTTCCAAAATCCTAAAAAGAATGTTCTTTCTTTCTTGAATTTTTTATTTTATTTAAAAGTAAACTCTCTCAAAACTACCAAAACTTGTATTCTGTAAAACTTTTTGCTACCATTTCACTTCTAAAGACAAAGAAACTGCAAAAATACCCAAGAATCACTACTGCAGTTTAATTGCATTCTTGGTGCCTCTGAGGATGATGCACATATCATCCTCAGTGAACAATCATCTGTCAGGATTTTTTTTCTATTTTGCAATTACAGTCAATGATACAGAAGTCCTAAAACGTTTTTATCACAGTGGCATAACGTACTTGTGTATGGTCACTGGTGAAATGTGCAAAAGGAAATTCACAAATGAAAAAGGAATTGATCCAAATTTCAGATTATAATAATGAAGCTTACATTCACTATCAGAAAGGAGATAATGAAGCCTTTGAACAACAAGAATTATCAAGACACAAACAATTTTTATTTAGATCCTCACTATGATTTTTCCCTTAGCAGATCACAAAATGCTGTAACTGTGTGCCTAATTTACACCAGACCAACATTACACAGCCATAGGGCTAGTAACTTGGCCAAAGTGCCTGACAGTTTTAGTAGAGAAATGTGAGCAGGTGTCCCTTGGGAACCTAATCCTTAGTAAATTGAGAAAATAATTCCCATTGTGTGTGGCATTTAAAGTTCTGGCATTACACACTTTGTCTGGAAAGAGAATAAATGCACGCTAGAAGTTTGCCAGACTTAGAGAGAAGTAAATATAAACACTGCTCCTTCCTGCTATTACGCATTCGGGATTGGGGAAGCTCCCTTAAGCTTATTGCAGGTAAAGTGTGTCAGAATTATCAACAATAGCTCTCACATTTTCAGAAATGCCTATCTTTTACATCTAGGTGGTCACACTTGCAGGCAACAGTATTACTGCTGTGATTACAGTACACTGCAGTGTTGCAGATCACTAAGACAAAAGCTATTCAAGATTTTTTCCCTTCAGTTTGATTGTATGTATCTAGGAGAGACACATACTAGAATTAAAACCTAACTCTGATCCACCAGTCTGTGAGCAATGTTTAGGTCTAAAAAAGATGTTCCATTTAGGTGACATAATTGTCAAGTACTGATAGCGCCTACCACAGATGGGGAACTGCTATGGCCATAGCTCCTATCAGCTGCAGCTTTCAGTGCTGCTTCCTCATACTCATTGCCAGGATTGCCTCTGCTGACACACCACAGTTGTGTTGTTACTGCTGCTTTTCAGACTCTGAGTTTGGAGCAAGAGCTCACATCGGAGCACTTATCTGGTTCTCTTCTTGAGAAAAGGTCTAGCATGTGTTGTCAGTATCTGTTCATTTCTTAGAGGTTTTCCAAAGAATTATGGTTGAGTTCCTCTATCTATCCATAATTTCCTTGAGCTGCCAGAAAGTTTTTGGCACTCCCCCAGAAATATGCTTCCACAAGTTCTGCTAAGATTCTCATAGCAGATTTGCCTACCTAGAGCAGAATATCAGAAGATGAGTTGAAGCTGTACATCTAATGTGGAAAGAGTGTACCACTGGCTCCTAAATATGAAAGTACACCAATGTTAAAGGCTCTGCAACACAAATCCTAGGCAGCTTAGCTTTTGATCATACCTTTCAGGGACTATTTCTCAACTTTTCCTAAAGCCATGCTGCCATACAGAAAAGAATACAAAATTCAATGTATCTAGAAGAGTGTGAAAATAGGAGTGGGGTTCTCTGCCCCAGAAATTTTCTTATGTGGGAAGAAGGACTTTTGGATTCTGACATCTATAGTTAGGCTCTTGTATTTTCTATGGACCTGTCATTAATTAAAACATGTGGAAGAAAGGGGAGGTAGCAGACTATTTAAATTAATTTTTAAATGTGAAATGAAGTTTCAACATTAGTGTGCTCACCATGAAAAAAATTAATTTAATACTCAGTAGCAAATGAATAACAGAGTTATAAAAATTATACGGATTTTAACTTTTGCTAAAAGCGTCGCTAGACATGTTCTACTGTCTTGGAATTTGAAATTTGATGTAGACTACAGAAATATAGGGCCATGAAATGGTCAGTTTTTTGATGGAATTTTTGCTTGGAGTTTTAGAATACTCTTAATAGTTCTCAAAAAAAAAAGAAAAAAAAAAGAAAAAAAAAAAGAAGCACTTTCAAGGGGTTTAGAAGGACACTTCATAGAAGGGTTGGTTTATCATCATGCTTTTCTGTCTTGGGCTTTCCATGCAGACAGGAAGAGAATGCAGAATGGACATGAGATCATTCTACTGAGTAATATTACAGTATTGCATGAAAACTCTTTATTGCCTGTATTTGCTCAATTCAGACAGTAGAAGCAAAGCAGTGATCAATAGAATTTCTGAGCTTAACCCAGCCATATGAGATTCAGAGAGAGTTCCTCAGGCAAGTCTGTTCTAAATGAAAATTCTGTGCAGACAAGGGTAGCATAATTAGTGTGCTGCATATGTACCCATAAAATAATTTAATACTTAGGATTGATAAATTAGAATTCTTAATCATAAATTTCTCAGCGATATCTATAAATGTAGTGTTTTTATTGGAAGATCTGTTGTTTTTTTTTTTTTTCCGATGTGGGTATTAATTTGGAATTGAAATGCTGTAAAACATGAAACCTGTGATCTCAGAAGGACTACCAAAAGAGAACCAATTCAAAACACTCCCAAATGATTGAAGAAAATGAAAGTGAATCTTCTTATTAACTGTGCACAATTTTGATCCCTTTATTTATCCTTCAGCAACAAATTTGCAAAATGAGGATACAAAGTGAGGTTCATTACAGGTTAGAATATTCCTGTTTCTATGTAGGCTTGTTTTGAAACCCCTATTTATAAGCCCACTGTCACACCAAAAGGAAAACCAGTATTAAGGACTCCAATTCAATATTGATTTTTTAAAGTGCCAATTATGATGCATAAGATTTGGGCATTATTTCTAGTTGTTTGAGTAGTATTTTGAGTTCTTCTAGATCACTAATCCTACTGTCCTATATTCTTGGATAATGTTTAGAAAAATATGAATCAGTGAGGATTTATTTTTATTTTTTTCATTTTATAACCTATACTGACAAGGATGCTTTTAAATAAAAAAATAGTATACAAAGTTCTTAATTGCTTTTCTTTTGATATCTCATTAAGTGATTTAAACAATTGGGCTATTTTCCAACAAACATTTGAAAAAAAAATTTGAAGTGGCTAAAGCTCTATGACATGTACTACTTTTTTTCCCCCAAGATGTTTTCCTCTCATTTCTATTTCATGAGGGGGTTTTTTTTTAGTTTTATACTGGCAATCTGAACACATTCAGGCAGTTGTTGGGTAACTTGTGTCTGATTCATGGGCAGGGAGTAAACTAGAAAATTCCAAGTCATAATTCTGGCTTAAAACGGTTACAAAAATATATCTTTTTTTTTTTTTTGTCCTTTTATATATTAAAATAACTACTAAGAATATTTTACATTTTGTATTAATCTTTATTGTTTATATGTCAAGTCTGTAGGACCTGTTTTCATATACTTAAAAAAAAGTATAAATCTAATTTTGTTCAGTCCTTTAATTACAACAACCCTTTCATATTTTGTATCTCAACTGGACTGCCTAAGCATTTTTTTATGATTATTTAAAACCTGAACTTTTCTTTTTGAGTCACGCACATAATTTTTAATCACTAACTGTAGCTCATGCAAAAAAAGTAACAGCTTGCTACTTGTATGAGTCAGAATCTAAACAGAGCTATTTAAAAATCATTTGGAAAATGTGTTATTAGCTAATTAGCATAATGTAGTTATGGAGAAGATATACAATCTAACATGTTTCATTGAATCAGTTCATAAACAAAAACTGCAATTAGCTACTATTTCCTTTGCATTATTATTTTCCTTGAGATTCTGTAATATGGCCCAGCCAACCTAACAGTGTTGTCAAACAGATTTCAGATCTGAAATGCCGTGCTGCAATTAGAGCACACCCTTCATTTTTTGTGTAGTACATTCCAACACTCTCTGTTGAAACATTTGCACCAAATTTATGTTTCATGTCTTAATAACTTTACAATTACTTACATGCATAAGAAAAGATACCTTATTCAGGCTTACTCTCACTATTTCCACTTAAATTGCCTAGGTTTAAAATATGAAACATTAAAACTGAGAAAGAAAGGACCATTTGTTTTTTCCAGACTCAGTGTTTTTTGTTGAATTAAAAAAACATCCTTAGACAGGAAAATCAAATGACTTTTTGTGACTATTTCAGTTAGTTGTTAGAATCTTCCCCCAAAACAGATTAATTGCAACCATTTGGTCATCATATAGATTCCATGTGAAGTAATAACAGACAACAGTGCATAACTCAGGCCTGACTGATCTCTGAAATTTTCATTCATCTGCTAACTTTAGCATATCTTACAAAGCGTGGCTACATCCTCCTCAAATTCAGCAGAGATTGCAAGGTATTTACCTTCCTCTAGAATCCCTAATCTCACCAGTGACACAGTAAGGCCTGAGAGATTTCAGGGATCATTTCTTGACATTCATAGACTATCTCTACATCCTAGTTACACTGTTTCCTAGGCCTCTAGAGAAAAAGAATGAAAGGCTTTTAGCTACCATCTAAAATTCCCTGACCTAATCAGACGTCTGATATAGTCGCAGAAGAACTAGCACAGAAACCAGTATAGGGGAAGAAAATGAAAGAAAAGATAGTTACATTATAAATGTAAAATAATTTTGGATTTTGAAAATAAAGTTCATAACAGTGTAAAAAAGTGATACCATCTGCATTCAGGGTGAATATCATATTTATTTCCAAGAAATGGACAAATATATATTTAAAAAATCTCAAAGGCACAATGACTGATGTGTTAGTGATACTTAATATGCTACTGGTGAGGCCAAAGTTTAACTGATTTTAGACTACAGAAGCATCAGGAACATCAAACAACATTTTTCTGAAGTTTTGTAAAGAAAAACAAGTATTTTTCAAAAAATGTAGTATAATTGTAAAGCTATTTTAGAGGAGAATACTACCTGTCAGTGGACATCTGTGATTATTAAACTGTTCCCAACATGCCATCTTTTGCAACTCTGACTTATGAAGACAGAAAATAATTAGGGGTTTTTTTATCAGAGTTCCCAAGTATTTCATCCCGCAAATATCTGGATTTCCTGGTCTTGTGCCTTGTGTTCAGTGACAGTGCTACAGATGGTCTGGGTAACCTCACAGACAATCTTCTAACTGAGATCTTATCCTGATTCTTCAGATTCCTTCCCAAGGCACATGCTAATTGTTTTTTATGTCTGCCTTTCAATATTTTCTAGTAGACAGAAAACATCTTGCATTAAGATGATTGCAATAAAAATAAAATTGAAGGTTCATTTTCCTTGTTTTTTAGATTAGGTTTTGAGATGAAATTATGAAAACTTAGACATTAATAGAAATGGACATTATAAACAAGAAGAAAAATGCTGAATGTACATCCAATTAAAATAAACAAATGCATTTAATTAAAAAAAACCCAACCCAATAAGGCAAATAGTCAAAGGAAAATACCAACAGCTGCTGAGGAGGACTAATAACTGTAAACTGAATTGAGAGGAAAGGATTGAGGGAATATTAAAGTAAACTCCAGGACTAGTGTTTAATGCTCATCATCATCAGGAATTTGCTTCCTTTTGCAATACTGAAATAAATTAACTTCATTGTGAAGAATGAAGATTTCATTTGTCAGTGGATATTCTAATCTTGGCAGTACCTGACCTTCAAATTTGGTCTGCATGGTTACGCACTAGCTCAGACAGTTGCACAGGATTTTGGTTTGCTGATATGAAAGACCAATTTGACAGTTCCTTGGCAAAATCATGGACATTCTTATGTCTCTCCAAACAGTGCCCCCTTAAGGGGATCTACAGAACTCTCACTGATAGAGCACTAGGACTGTCAAAAGCATCCTTACACTTACTGTCATCCAAAAGGCCATCTTCCTCCAAGACAAAAAAGACTGCATCTGAGGAGATGAATATGTAAATCACCTTATTAGTAACATACCAGTTATAGTGAACATCCCCAAACTATATAAAAGTAGTTCATAAAAAAATGTTGCTATAGTTTTTCTGGGATATTTCGGAGTTTCAGCTTGGACATATCACCAGTTTTACATCTGTCATAGCACAGAAACTTTATCTCCAACAGGAATCGCCTTCTAGGTTTTGTCTGCCAACCTAGCCACATGATCTATTTTTTTCATAGTCTCTTTGTGAGGAACAGATTTTAAATGATTTAATGAGTAAGCCTATGTTGTGCAGATGACTGGAAACATAGATTCCCTCAGCAATTTCCATCAAAACTCAAAGAATCACTGCTTTCTCACCCAATTCCTGTATCAATACCACTTCATTTGTCATCATTGTAATAATTATCACAGTAATTAGAAAGCTGGAATTTGTACGAAGAACATAAATCTATAAAATTATCAACAATCCAAATGAAATACACCAAACTAGTTTCCAGGTAAAATTGTTTTTTGAAGATTCCCATGATACCATAACAATATTAATACATTCTCCGAGGGAGGGAGACATCACTTTTTAGAATACCATTTGAATACAGTTTAAGAATTTATATGAAAGAAACACCAAACTCTGCTTGGTGTCTAGAAATTCTTGCTTATGTCCTAGAAAATCATTAAATTTATTTATTCTACTCTGAAAGATGAACAGAAGGTCATACTTTGCACCTCAAGTTGTCAAAATTAGGAAACCGGTCTCCATCAATTTCCTCGTATAGTCAATGGAGAGAGCTTGTCCCCTGTGAGAATTCCTAACAGTTCTCAGAGACATACTCTGAAAGAATCTCTCCTACATTTGCAGTGGATAGAACATATGGAAACTGTCCTGCTAAAGCAGGAACTATAAGTAGTAATTTGTCATCAGAATAGCCCACTTGCCTTTTTCCAGATAAGTAAATCCCTTAGCAGTATGTTATGGAGAAATCACTGGCAGTGATGATTTTTAATTATTGGATTCTGTCACTTTGATCTGCAACCATGTTGCACAATTATACTTCACTGAGAGGAGGTAGATGGGACACTACTGCTACTACTACTGTAACTGCTCTTCAGGAGCTCATCACCTCCAGGTGCAAGGAAAACCAGTCTCAAGCCTAATTTGTGACCCATGGCAGACTGGTATTATCTGAACCCATGGCTGAAAGTCTGCTTCAGAAAAAGATAATTTCAATGTGATGCCTCCAGCCCTTCAGATTCTGTGTTCATTGGACTTGAGAATCAGTACTTTTATATAAAACTGAAGATGTATCTGAGGAGGAAATACTTTGCCAAGATCTAGGAAACCAAAGTAAGAACTCTTCATTCTTTGTTAATGTTTAAAAATAGTTCAGTATGACCTAAATTACTGTCTGGGTCAAGTTATTTTGCACAGAAGCTCTCTAGCTCCACATGGCTAATGCTTTTCAAATACAGCTGCTTTTGAATCTCAATTGACTATGACTGGATATGTTCCTTTTCCAAGCTAAAAATTTCTAATGCTTCATTTTTATTTAGAGAAGGAAATAGAAAAGAGTTATAGCAATAAAAATAATTAATGGAAAATTTCAAATATCTATAACCTAGAAAAGTTGAAGCCATTTTGAAATTAAGCATGTATGAGACCTGACAAGATAATGGAGATAGATGATTCTAACCACCTACACAACGGGAGACAAGGATGGAGAGGCTGATAACAGAAATACTGAAATATATTTTGTGGCATGTTTGATTTCCTTCTAAGTTTCTAAAGTCATCACAGAAATAGCAGAATATTTAATGAGTAGGTAAGCAAGACTGAAGGATAACAATTATATGAAAAATTAATCAGGTTCAGACTGCCCTTTATGGGTCAGAAATAGCATTAGGCAACTTGATTAGGAGTTTGTTTCTTTAGCCTGTATTTAATTGTTACATATATATTGACTTCTCAGATTATGTTGAAGGGCTGTAAAGAAGTGAACAATAAAAATATAAATTGGGAATTCTTTGGAAGGTATTTGCTGGGGGGATGCTGTGCAGAGTCTCACAGTTTTAGCCATTCAGGAAGAAAGTTACACTTTGGAAGAAGCGTTAATTAGCTTTTAGTATGACTCACCTGATGTCATTCTACCTAACTCACTAAATACATATTGCCTTGCCTACAATCTACAAAGCCTCCTTCCTACTACATCAATGTTTGTTAAGGATTGGGAGAGGGTTTTATTTTCATTGACTACATGAGGGGTCCCAAATCTGTTACCCAGGTTTTTCAGGTGGAAAAGCTCTGCCAACATTGCCAACAAACCTGTTCATACACACTACTCAGGCCTGAGTGGGTTACTGGGAGAAGTCTGTCTACTCTTTCTAAAATTATTCAAGGACATCTTAGTTTTGTTTTCTGGCAGCTGCTTAGAGGGTGACCCCTTCATACTCCTGGCCTGCAGCATTAGCAGGAAGAAGGAAGCTTAAAGGAGCATTTTAAAATTTTGGTGAAAGGGCATTAAACCCCGACAGAAGAGGTAGTGAAGGACTTCACGATTTTTATGTCAAAATAGGGTAAATAAGGTATTGTCAAATAGATAATGTCATTGTCTAACAGCAAAGTCTCAGAAACACTATTCCATACACCTGAAACAAGAATTATTATTGCAGAAAATCCTCTAGACATGGAAACCAAGGAAATCATTGCTTAAGTTTAGCTATGACTTTGGTGGCAAGGATTATACACACTTCAGTAAAGTCTCTGACTACACATTTCTGTCTGGTAAATGAACCTTGTTTTTCTTTCCTCAACAACACACATTTGTTTATTTTTCTCTTTGCTCTTTCATATCTAGTGGTTTTCTTTTCTTGGGTATTTTTTCAAATGAAACTAATACTTTGCAAAAGAAATTCCCATTTTCCTAAGGATTTTTATTTGTTGATGCAGTCAGTTATACTGGATATGTTACATTATAAATGGCAATGCTTTGACAAGAAGACGTAATCAAGGTCAAGCATTCATGTCTAAAGTCATACATGCACATTCATAAATATATGCATTAATAATATTTACTTGCCTACATAAACAAAGCATTTATAAAGCAATGTGCTTATTGAATTGCACATTGAATCTGAACTTGCAAGTGTAATGCAAGCAATGGATCAAAACTCTGCTTGAAAATATACAATGGAGGGTGAAAAAATAAGCCCAGCCTAAAAAAAATCCTGCTATTTTAATTATTATATAAGACATAAATTGGGATTTAGATTATGCTCTACACATTGACTCAAGATAGCCTGAAACTAAAGTTTTTAAGATTTAATTTTCTGTTGCTATTAATGAATATTACAACAGTAGCTGCCCCCTGTGGCTTGGTATAAAAAGCAGTGTGTATACCTAGCACAACATTTGCAGACCTCCTCAGTTTTGTGTTTTTAATGTGATGAAAAATTGTACAAGTAACAAAGGAAAATGTCATGGTAACTAAAACATTTCCTATACATGTATTTTAGAGGGAAGCTAAATCAAAGGTCTTCAAAGAATTACTAGGCTTCTTTCTAGGAGGTTATTGACAAATATGTAGTTTGTCTTCTGAGTTTGTGCCTCTTTCACAGATTGGTGTATTTGTGATCCCACAGGCAGGAATAAGTGTCTGTAATTCATTTCTCCTTGTTAACTAGTGTGCTTTTGTGTGTAGGATGATTGACAGCAAACTCGGCTTAGTCCCAACGGATGAGCTTGTTAGCAAAACCCTAGCATCCTATCTCTAATAAAGCATATCAGCAGTACATTTTGTCCTATCTATTAGCCTCTCTGTTTCTTTTTTGTGAAAAGCTGAGTGTCCCTTTGAAGCAATGACAAATAAACCCCTGAACTGAAGTGCTAGGCTGCCTTATGGACAGCTGGATAGTAAATGTCACACCGTGTATAGAATGCCTATTATCAGAGTGAGCCATTTGTTCCATTCCTTTCAGTATCTTAATGTAATACAAAATTGCTAAATCAAGCCCCATGTCTGTGACAGAACATAATTAATGAGAAAGCAGGAGCCAATTCAACACTCTTTATTGGGACCTAATTGGCTCAGGCAACAGAGTTGTCACTCAACAAGAGACTTCCTTTAAAGCAATTTTGTTCTTGGTTGTATTACAGAGCCTATTAAATTGTCCCCTCCTTGATCACACAAAGAAGTATCTGCATGCAATAATTAGCTTTTCCAAGGGGATTTTTTTTTAACTCTTTCAATAATAGCAGATTTTCAAGCACTGCTGGAGGAAACACAGCACAGGAATACGTGCAGCCTCTGGACTGAATAATCGTAACGCATGCATTTTGGGAAAGCCTGTGAGGATTGCATCAAAGCTATGGCCAGGACATAATGGGGTGGCCTGATTTCACAGAAGGTCGCAGGTCAAGCTGGGCACCTAATATTGCACTCTGTGCAAACTGTTCAGCTAAAGGAGCAAGTGAAAGTGTAGAGGTATGGGTTGTTTAACTGAATGCTTGCTTTCTGACAAAATATTAAGCCACCATGAGGAATGAGAGGTCCTATTTCCCAGTGCCAGTATCTGCAGATGCTAATACCACCATGAGCAGCCATTAATTTTGAGTAAGACTCAAAGACTGGGAGTCTTTTTTCAGTAATTATCCATCAGAATTTCCCGAACTTTGTGTCTTAATCAGTAGATTATGGGAGAGTAAACTGAAAAATCTGTTAGTTTTAAGAGAGATTTTTTTTGCCACCCAAAGAACAAGCTTCACACTTTGTACCTAAGTAAGAAGGAAATCTAGAACCTGGTTCTGTAACCTCCAAAAGCATAGATTTCTACAACTAGTCAAAAGCCAACTTACTCAAACCCAAAATATATCACCGATTGAAGTCCAGTGACTTAACCACCATCAAAAATGTTCAGAAATGTTCACTGCGTCTGTAGATTGAAAATTTTAACTTATTTTTTAGAAAATTTCTGCTGCAGCTACTAAGCCTCATAAGAACTTATCCAAAAGCCAGACAACAAAATGGGAGGGTCCTGAACCAGTTGAATATCTCTGTGTTTATAAAGGCTCATCGTAAGTTGAACTTCACATTTTCTGTTCAGTTTAAAGATAATATTGAAGTGAAGGATGTGGCCTGTGTTTTTTCCCAAAATTGGCACATAACATCCTGTATAACATCTATTAATACATATGTAAATTGCTCTATTTGTTGTTAGGCTTGGGGAAAGCTAAGTGTAAGAAATCAGTATATTAGGGGTTTAGCAACCAGTAAATTTTAGTTCTTCCCTCTTATGTCTTCCAAACACTAGAATGATGTATATAAATAATATAAATAATAGTGTATTATCACTTATTATTTTCTTCAGGGTAAAAATTCCAGGGATTTCAAAGGGAATTACAAAAACAGAATTAAAATAATGCAGAATGTTGGTTTTTTATTCCAGAGAAATGTGTATTTAATATTTAATGCTATATATGCAGTTATATTAAGTGATTGTGATGAACATGTTTTGAGTTGCACGTTTTATGTAGCTTTTTTAGTGGTAGAAGCTCATTGACATCTGCTCTAATATGCCAACTACAACATAGCCACCACTTTGAAGGCTCAGCTAGAAGAAAATACATGTATCACAAAACCATTTTTTTTAAATTTAGTAATATGCAAGACAAATTCCTAAATGCAAATTTTAATCAACAATGTCCTTTCGCAGGTGATTCATGAAGTCTCTGAAAGCATATATTCTAAGTGCAGTTTTATTAGCTCATTTTTTTTATTAGTAGCAAGTGAAAGTGATTACAAAACCTTACATAATCTAATTATCTTTAATTAATCATATTCAATCAATATTATAAAAATAACATTGTATGTTATGATTAATTCTATGTGGTATAGAATACTAATGGGCACTGAAGAATTAAAAAAATTACAGCACAGGCATCTACTGGGAAGATTTTTGACAAGTCAAATTAGAATGTTAAAAGAATAAACATTTAAATTGAAATATTTTACCAAACAAATATTATGTGGAAAAATAGCCATGGAAAAGATATTTTGGGAATATATTCAAAACAGCACTGATTGAAATGTTTTATCTAATGAAACAGTTCTCTGATGTTTAATTTTCATTCAAAAAGTACTTGAGTTCCTAAGTGAATTGCCAAGCTTCTGTAGTTTTGGGCATCATAACTGTATAACATGAGTTGGATGCCATGCTGTTTGAATATAACACAAGACCAAAAGGCTGTTTCTCATTTCAGAAAACCTTGGGATCCAGATATTAGTAACAGTCTCCTGACAACACATAGGCTGAAGTTAGATATCTCCACATGTCTGTGCTTGAAAGGTCATTGTCACTGATGACATAAAAGTGAGGTCTAATCAAGAGAGATATATGACATCATTTGGTTGTCAGTGCAAACAGAACTAGAATGTGTGATTCCAGGACTGGTGGTTATTAATACTTCAGCAACTGAAAAAAGACAATCCATATTAGTATTGTGTCTCTATGTAATGCATAAGGACAACATCTTGCATCTACATTAGCTGACAGTGGCTAAGAATAGACAAGAATTAGATGTGTGTTTTTGTGAATTGCATAAACAAAGTTATTATGATGCATAAAAAACCATTGTTTAGGTCTGTAAGTTTGTCCTTCTTATATATGCGAGGACCTCACAACAGATGTCTCAGTAAGGACTGGTTTACATAGTGGCTTTGAACTGTTTCCCTGTTTTGATAAACAAAGCATTGTTGTAATTAGTAAATTGGGCAAAAAGTCTGAGTCAGGTCAGAAATCCTTCCATCATTTTTTTGTCTAGTGTTATCCTGTAATACTCCATAATATTGCCCTAGGAAAATGACAACAAATTCCTTAGCATACAATTTTTCCAGAATATTATGAAAATGTCATCTTTTTCATGTAAATGCTATCTGCTTTCTTCATCTCATACAGAAATGTAATAATACTTGTCCTAGTATTCTGGTCCCCTGTTGCATAATTTTACAAAGGTCATTATATTTCAGAAACAAAAATATTGAACACTCTAAGCAGTCTTGGATTTCCAGGCACTAACTCTGAGAGAGTCTGCAACCTCTGAATCTGTCATGTAACCAGACTTTTCTTCAGCACAAAGTATGATTAAAAGTAATAACACATGTCATACCACTGTGGCAATGCCAACACAGAGGATGCGTTTCTACAGAACAGATGGTACTTGCAATGCTAAGAAGTCTATTCTCTTCATTTTACCTCATTGTTGCTTGGCTTCTGTGCCTTCTCACACACGTCACACATTTGAAAGTGTGCACAATGTCCTCTTTCTAAAGGGCATGAGTGTATGAACTCATATAAACAAGATCAGAATGCAGATGAATTTATGTAGAGTGTAATTCAATATAGATTTAAAAACAATATTAATATTTTAGCAGCAGAACTCTATAGCTATTATTTTAGCATCTAAGGAATTTGTAATTTTGAAAAGCTGGGAAAGGTAGTACTCATTAAAAAAACCTAGCAGGGATCAGTTCACCTACTATGTTACAGATACTAGGGTGAAATATAGCAGTTTCAAGAATTGCTGAGTAAACTACATTACAATTTAAGACTGAACATTATGAAGAATAATTTAAAAAACAAAAGAGTTGTGAGGCATGCAGAATTCCATCTGACCTTCATCCAAAATTGATGCCCTTGTAAAAAAATCATGGGACACAATGATTGTAAGAGTTTTAAAAATATCATTCACAAATTGGCTTATCTGATATTTCAGTAACTGACAGTAAGATACCAAGGCAAGAAGTTACATCTGTAAGGAACCTGAGAAAAGAGCATTGTATATTATATAACCAGTACAATATCTTCAAGATCTTCAATTTCCTTTATAGATGTGTAAAACCTCCAAAATCATGTTAAGGCAGATTTTGCAGATCACAAACTGAGGAAGAAAGGCTTCAATGTGTATAGAAGGAAGATACTGTTCTGGGTTATGACTCAGTAGGTCTATGTCCTGCTTCAGCAGTTCTGCTTGTTTATTTCTCAGCACAAGAAGTGAGGTTCAGTTCATGAGTACAACATTCTCAGATACGGTATGAAGAATCAGGAAGAGTTAGAACTACTTCAGTGAGCAAGCAGGAATGATCTGCTGTGTACGCACCAAAATTAGTCTACTAAGGAATGAGTCCGTACACGGTGTAATAATAAAATGTGGTTTCTTTCTTGATCAGCAAGGGTGTGAATAATGGCACTGAAAGCCAGTTTATGCATACTTTTTGGCAGCCTGAAAATTACACAAATGACCTGAAAAGAGGGCAAAATTAACTGCCATGATCTATCCATGTGTTATCTGAAAAATAATGACAGCCTGCTTAATCCTCTTCTATGGCTGCCTGTGGGGTCCCCTGTACTAAGAGATATGTGATATTCAGCCTGAATAAGACTTGGAAAAATGCTAGCATATGTAGCATCTATATTTAATGTCATCTGCAACATTCTCTGTAATTTTTTATGCAATCAGTCTTTCCTGCAATCAGTCTAGTCTAAAAAGACCTGTTATAGTAAATTGGTCAGCCTGTTACATCTGCTTATCTTGATGGCTAGACAGAGAATATTGTTAATTGTATGGTATATGATAGAGTTTTCACAATGGCCAGTACAGCATATTGACTCACAAATTACACAAATACTTTCCTTCATATTTTTTTCTGCTAATTGACTTCGTTTTCTTTCTCTTTGAATCATATTCTCAGGAAGGAAACATCTTGTAAATCACTGGCCTTTATCATATTATGTCTGAAATTTAGATAGGACACAAAAAGTGGGCAAAAATAAATTATTCTGCCCTTTGTTTTCTACTCACTTAAGGGATGTTAACTTTTTTGAACTTTGCTAGCCAAGACATGCTAACAGAATATGTAGCAATTTGTATGAATATTTCAGGGTAAAAGAATTCTCCTTGTTAGTCTCAAGCCCTTGGATCATTCAAAGTTAAAGCAGCAGAAATCCTTGAGGCTTACTACACTCTGTCTCAGTGTTGAACCTGTATATTACAAGTTATGATCCCTGTAAATAGAAGGCATTTTGTCATGCTCCCTCCCATTGTTTTTCTTGCTGTGACATTCTAAACAGACTTCTGGGATCTCCTGGCAAATTCAATGCATTATTTGTGATCCCTTTCAGGTAGATGCTTCCTATCAGCCCAGGGAACAAAAAACTGACTATGAGGAATATGAATAAAATTCCTTCAAAAGCTGACATAGGCATTGACTACAGATTAAAGTTCTTCACACAACTCATCAGTGGGGAGGAAAATGACATAAGCATTGTACTTCTTTCGACCTTTTGGTACATTTTTCATTTTGGCTAGGAATTCTATGTGAAAAGTACTTTATCATCTCAACAGTTTTTAAAATAACTATAAAAACAGTTCACCCTCAGACAACACATAAGGCTTTATTTGGGAAAGAGAATTAGTACGATAAAGCTGACAGTCACTCTTTATTCAGGAGAGATTCAGCAAGCTGTTACTACTTCTGTTTTGAACAAGAAACATTAAAAAAATTTTATTTCACTGAAATACAAGGTTGCTTAGACACTGAAGAGTACAGAGTTTCTTTGGTACTAAAAAGTGAATGTGAGCATATCTGTGTGCAAATCACCTAGGAAAAGATGAAGTCAGAGAAACAATCAAAATGCCATAGAGACGAAAAAGTAAAATGACCCTGAAGAAAGACTGGAAATGCCTCCGAAGAGAGGAATCCTGGGAAAATGCTGAGAAATGTGAGAAGACAAATTGTCTCCAGCTATTTGATTCATGCTGCGTTCTTAGAAAGAAGATTTTGTAAATTCTTTGTAAATGAACATGGTCTATCAAATGATTTCCCTCCTCTAATGGAAATAGTTCAAAGCATTTGACTGGTTATGTTAATATCAAAGGGATGCAACTGCTATTAGATTCTGTATTGCTCTTCCAGAAAAGCCCTACATGAAACTGTTTAGTGAAAGCAGCTTGGGGGTTAGAGCCTCAGCTAACCCCACTTATGTAGATATTTTAAAAGGAATTTACTTGATAAGACTGAAATTTTCAATGCTCCTTATATGATGTTTGTGCATGGAGATTTAATAAAGGGTGTGCAAATTTCCAGGCCGAACCCCCAAATACTTGGGGATTGAGGAGCCATTGTGAGAATAATTCATATGACACAAAGAAAAATGATAGAAAATGGTATTCCCTTTAATTTCTGATTAATTTTTAGGACAAAACCCCTCTGATTATGTATTTTGAAAGATTTCAGCTGCCTTAGAATTGTCACTAAGTTTTATCACTTCTCTAGTGAAGAGGAAGCAATAAATTGATTTGTAGAAACCAAATTAAAAAAAAAAAAATCAGTCACAGCAATAATGTAATTTATATGGGAATGTGGTCCCTAGACAGCCATCATGCTATATACAGATATGTATTTTATCATTCTGTATACATTACTGAGATTTATTGAGGTGGCATATTTTTATGTTATACTTATTTTTTTAAATGATGCTTTCTTATTAAAATTAACTAGATCTACTGTGCTATTAAATATGGAGCATAGACTGTAAAATAATGCCACATAGCTAGACTATTTTAGGTTATCAGGTGCAGTTAGCAAGTAATGTAGCACATGGAATTTATGAAATAGCAAAGTTGAACTGTACGTGTGTAACAAGATCTTGTCTACCAAACTTTCATCCCATTCTCTAGGCTGACTGTTGAAGGAAGAAAATGATCTTAAACATTTTGCAAAATCCAGGCTCTTTATTAAACACTGTTACACTTGTGTGTGAATTAACTTGCTTTTGAATACTGAAAATTCTTAAAATCAAGAATCTTCATCTACAGAGGAAAACTGAAGAACCTTAGTCTATGACTTGAAACTGCTGTAATAAGAGCACCAAGAATTCCAAACGCTGTTATTTTCATTAGAGAGGGATTGAGAGATGTTTATAGTTTAGATAAAATAGGATCATATAATTAGTAGACTAATGAATCTAATATAGATGTGACACACATATTATCAGTGTCAAATACATAAAGTATTACAAATAATTAAGCAATTTTAGTAGTCCATTTTGTTGATGCAAGGCTAAAACATGTCCAAGTTTATTTAAGAAGCAGCCAAAACAATTAAATATTTTTTCAAATGTTGTGTCCTTCACATTTTTTCTATCATAGTACTTGTGATAACTGGAACTGAAACATACAGATTTCTTAGTACTTCAGAGTATCAGTACAAAGGAGAACATGACTGTATGATGACTAAGAAAAATTGCCATTTGATCAGGCAAAACTTTATATAAAGGAAAGAAACATCAATTTTTTGTAATTATACTGGGTAGCCTATTCTTAAGTGTCAATATAAATCAGGGTATTAAAAATACTTATATAGTTTTAATGTGCAGTTATACTGACAATTATTATATAAGCAGGCATTAGAACAAAAAGAATTCAGAAAATAACAAGGAATATGAAGTATGTCCCTGTAAAATTGGTGATTAAGAAATCCACAAAGCCACTGACTTCAGTTCCTCATTAATTTCTTACTCTGTTTCCTTCAAATAGCATCTCTCTTATTTTGTGTTGGCCACTCCTTTTATACACCACAGTGTCTTTATCTTCAAGCTAAATTAAGTTTAGGATTTTACAAATCTCACTGATGTGTAAGATGATTACAAAGATGTACTTCCAAATACCATTTAGGGACCTTGATGCCAAACTTGGTGATCGGAATAACTATTAGAGCACTACATCATTTGCCATTCCAAACTGCATCAAGGCACATAATTTCCTATCTTTCTTAGTATGTATTAGTGTTACTATTATTAATCTCAAAGACTTGCAGTTTATTATAGTGTCTTTGTACATATTTCTAGAATTAGAATTAGAATTTTCAGAGTATTAATTTTTTGTGTACTTTCTCATTTGAATGAATTGCTTTCACAGATGTTTGAAGGAGGACACAAACCCTTTTCAACAACTTATGTCAAAACCAGTATATGGTCAAATAACTTTCAAATTAACCCTAGAGTGACTCATTTTTCAATGGCAGCTCCTGAGATATTAGTTTAGTCTTCCTCATACCACTAATTTACACAGCCATTATGACTTGAGACATGCAAATTAGCAGCCAAGAAAGAATGGAAATTAACTGTTGAGATTGCAAGTAATATCCTCCTAAAATTAATTAGTATTTTGGCTTAACTTTATTTTTAGGTTCAAAAAAGTCAAGATAAAAATGTTTAATATATTTTTTCAAGTGGAAGTCAATACTTGACATAAGCAGCCAAATTTTCAGAAAATTTTGATTTCCTCTGAAAATCAGATCCCCTTGTAATAATGCACCTTTATCCTGATTAATTAGCAAATGTGCCGTTTGAGCCATGGGCTCTTTGCCTCTTCCTTTTCGCCTTCATGTTAGGATTGCTTTTTTCCTTATTGGGAACTTGTGTCTATTGTCCTATTGTTTCTACCAGTATCTGTTGTACCACTTATTGCATTTCTATGTATTTCCTTCAATGATGCATAGTGGCATTTCAGAATTTTTCTAAATAAAAATTAAATATTAGGTACCATCTTTCACTTTTTACATTATCAGCTAAATAAGTCTTCAAAATTAAAAACCTGAAAAATCCAATACTATGCCCTAATTTATAAAAATATTTCATATATATAAGTAAAAAATATACAGTTTATGACCATCAGTATACAAATATGGAGCAAGTTTCTTAAATAAAAATACCAAGAACATTTTTATGTGAACATGTGAGTCTTCAATGAGGATCATCAGTTATCTTTTATAATGACATAATAAGGGAAGTACTTCCATTGTTATTTTCACAGTGCAAGACAGAGTGCACTGTGAAATTCTATCCTTTCTTCCAGAGAGCTCTTCATGGAAAAACAGACTCAAAAGTGCAATATCCATACTACCTGAACTTTGAGAAAAGTATTTAATGCATTTCTGCCAGTCCATAATAGTGATATCACTTTCTAGAAAGCCTGCTGGGCTGAGTTGCAGGACTGAAAATGTGCTGTTTCTTATTTGGTCTAGTCACCAGTATAGTCTTACATACATAATCACCTTCATCTGAAGTTCTTTACTTCCAAAGAGCTTTTCTATAGTTAAACTCATTTCTGAATTATCACGTTATTTCCTGAACATATTTTGTCTTTGAATCAGTCAAGTGCCTTATTCACATCTAATTCAGACTTTGCAAAACTATACATTGAGGGCTACAATTTATGTTTACTTTATAAAGATATTATACAGGCTTTTAAAGAAAATTGCCTGGTGAGAAAAATGAAAGCAAAAGATGTAATACACAGTTTTATCGCAAAGATTTTTTAACTTGGTGAAAAACGAAAAAGCATAGACCTTGAACTAGAACAATTATGTTACATGCTTGATCTTACGGTATTAACATCATGTTTTGTGAAGAGATCTTACCACTGAATCTCCAGTGGTTACTGCAGTTCAGTTTAGGAAACAGTAACACAACTGCCTAATCTGCTGTAAGACTTAGATCCTTAAGCAATTTTTATTTCTCTGAGGACAACACTGTGTAAACATAAGTGAAATGACATCAATAAAGTCTTTTGTGAAGTACTTAGTGCTTAAAGAATTAACAGAAAATTAGCTAATGATGGTGAAAGAGGAAGTTAGTGATGAATCATGAAGTGTCCAGAATAAAACTAGTGTTACAGTCTGTTAACTGTTTTATTTCTATTTATGTATTATGAAATATTTTTATTTGAATCACTTTGAGGTATAACAGATTAGGTTAACCTTTGAATAAGGTTATAGTATTTTATATATATATATATACTCTTTCCACATAGTAGAGAGTAAGTGGAGGTAATAGAGTTTACCTTATTTCTTCTATCTGACTGGCCTGGAATGAGTGACATTAACCATCTTTTACTTATCAGATGATACTGCTTAACAATCACGCCACTGATTGCGTGCCAACACTGAGAAGAACAGAAAAAATCATATGGATGAGTCAAAAAATAAAAAGCATATGTAAAAATACTTCAGTCGACCATCAATACTTTAATAACATATTATTCTGTGTGTCATCTGAAAAAGACTGAGGAAGAAAATCCCATGAACTAAATTGGCCACCACATGACAAAAACATTTTCACCTTCTGATCATGAAGGTTAGTCAAAACTGCAAGAATAAATAGGCCTGTGGGATTAATGCATGTGATAGACCACTATTTATAATATAAAAAAAGATACATCATACTGATTTTCTAAGCACAACCTTCTGCAGTATTAAGCAGAATTGCTGGACACTCTGAAAACTTGATGCCAACTTTTATGGAAAAAACTTTCAAATTAGTTGATATTTATTCTTTTTGTTTTTTGTTTTTTCTTTTTTTTTCATTAATCTGCTGCTTTTACAGACCATAAAATTATCTGTTGAGGGGTTTCTTTAAATACATGATTAAGTGCTCTTTTCTGATCTTTTACCAGCGTTATCAATGAATTCTGGAACAGTCCTGTAACAACAAATTTACTGGATCTGCATGATGAATAGTAATAATATACTACATAAAAGTGTCAGACTTTTTACAGGCTTCCACTAAGTGGACAAAAACATTTCAATTACAGCAGCTTTCATAAACTCAGCTATTTCAAAAAGCAAGACTAAAAAAACCAATAGAGTCTAGCTGCTTCCTAAAGCCACCTATGGGTGCTCTTTTCTTTGGAGACTAGTGATAGCCCAAGGGAACGGCCTGAAGCTGTTTCAGAGGAGGTTTAGATTGGATATTAGCACAAGGTTCTTCCCCCAGAGGGTGGTTGGGTGCTGGAACAGGCTCCGCAGGGCAGTGGTCACAGCACCAGCCTGACAGAGTTCAAGAAGTGTTTGGACAATGCTTTCAGGCACAGGGTGTGACTCTTGGGGTGTCCTGTGCAGGGCCAGGAGTTGGACTCGATGATCCTTTTGGGTCCTTTCCAACTCAGAATATTTTATGATTCAGTGATTCTATGCTGCACTGAAATACACAGGTAAAAATAAATGAAACTGGATGATTTACTAAAATACATTGTAGAAGAGTCCTTGTCACAGTTCCCATTCCTGGGACTTCCAGCTTCTAAGACCTGTCATGTTTTGTAATATGACAATTCAGTTTAAAAAGAAAAACAAACAAATAAAAATTTGTCCTTTCTGAAAACCCATTAGTAGAAAACACTGACACACCAAGTTGAAAAATTCTTTCAACAATAAAAACTGAAGATTGCTCAATTAAGTGAGCTGTATTTTCAAAGTATTCATTATCGTTGAAAAAATTCGCATTATGCAGATACATAAAATCAAAATATGGCAAATTTCAAAGAGGCTGTTCTGCCTCTGTTTCTGCCAAGAAAAAATGTGCAGTAATCTATGCATCAGCTTTCACAGACCTTCCATCTCCACAAGAAAAGTTCTGCAGACACCAGTTCCAACTCTGACCTAAATTTTGAGGGAGCTGTACTGAAATCTGCCATGGAGTAATCCATAGATTTCTAACTGTTTGGAAGGACAATATATGGCTACTGTGTACAATACACAAATAGAGTCCAGTTTCTGGCTCTGTATTCTCAGCTATTGAAAAATTAGTCATATTGCTCAAGAAAAATAGAATCCACGCTTGCAGTCTGAGAGGATGTCAGTAGCAGCTTGTCTTGAATTTCAAGGCTGTTAGGACACAGCCTTAAGCACTTTTCTGAAGAAAACACAAAAGAATTTTTGAATACTTTATAAAATTTTCTTTAAAATTCAAGCTGTCACTCAGTGACCTTAATCTTGAATTTAGCAATGTAAGTGTCTTGCAGGGAAGTGTCAGCTAAAAAGAAATAAATGGTCCAGTATAATAGAGCTATTTCTAGCTCCTATGCTCTGATAAAATGTCATCTTTGTGATAACTAGTCATCTATATTACATCTACTATCAAGAGATAGAATTGACATCTTGCTGGGAATTTTAAGGTAAGCCTTCATTGACACAAAGGGAATAAGCAGATCACACATGCTTGATAATATTTACCCACATTTAAACATGAATTTGGTTTATCTCTATTTGCTTTCCTATTGGGCATATTTTCTGTGAATATATAGATATTCAAGATACACTGTGTAAAACCTTCTTGGCACAGCTTATACCTGAAAGGAACCTCGTAATAAAGCCACTGTACAATCAACTAAACAAGATTTAGAAATCAGCAAGAACTTTTATCCTCCCCTTATTGGGTTACAAGATTATAAAGACTTAAACTTGGTCATAGGGTAGGAAAAAATGTTTCTGAAAATCAGGTATACTGTAATGCTGACATGACACAATCAGAAATCAAGAAGATTGTATTTATTACTGAGTATTATGCATTATACAGGTATTGTCACCCAAAGTCTGTGCACAGAACTAGAGTTAGAAAATTTGAATAAGAAATTTGAGAATCTTTTGAGATTATTTTGTCAGAAGGTATCTCCTTCCATAGCAATCATGCAGACTCAGAATCTTAGAATAACCCAGGTTGGAAGGTATCTCTGGAGGTCATGTATTCCAGTCCTCTATGCAAAGCAAGGTCAACTTTGAAGTCAGAGCCAAATTCTGAGTTAAATTTCCAGTTGAATTTTTTAACATATGCAAGCATGGACATTCCACAACTTCCCTGCCAACTTTGCATCCCATTATTCTGATGTGGCAGCTATCAGCCATTTGCAGGACAAGTAGCATTTAGGTATCTTACATATGTTCACCTCCTCAGCTCAGTGAGTAGAAAGAAAAAAGAAAGACTGCTCTGACAATGGACAACTCTCTGCAGACATAAAATTATTTTTCTTACAAGTTACTCTTTTGGAATCTCCCCTGATACATGAAGTATACCTGTAACAGTTACTGAAAACTCAAAATAGTGATGATGATTAAAGATGGGCTATGGCTGCTGCAGATTTTAAGCTGTGTCATGTCAGGAATAGCTGTCCTTTGGTAAATTTCCATATAGGGGATTGGAAATTAAATTATAGGCTCTTTGAAATACACAGAATTTAATAGTCCAAATCATATCTTTTTTAAAATTCTATATTCTCTAGGCTGCAGATGACTTACTGTATGAAAACCAACCTCATATCAACATCAAATAGGCCCTTTGTCCCTTCACTGCTCCCACTGTAAAATGAACTATAGCTTATCCCCCTTGATAAAACTGATTTAACATATGTGCTGCCATAATAAGCATTTCTTCTCATGACCTGTTAAAAAAATTGAAAAATTATTCAATACAAACACTTTGAAAAATCCACAGAAATGAAAGCTGTTATTTCTTGTTTTCTTCAAATTTGATGCAAATGTAACTCTGGAAGACTCCTCACCTTCTTACTGAAAATTAACAACTGTAAATTCATTTCTAAATAGATACGGCGACTTTCCTCTTCAGCCTCACATGATTGTCCCAAACTGCTCTTTTGGACCACAACTGTGTTCCAGTAATATTATACATTGTATATAGAATTTAAATTGGAATCTGTAATAAAATACATTTAAATATCTGCGTTCGCACTTGGTATTCTACTGCATCTCTTCACAAGCACTTTACAGAAAACATTTAAAATCACATTGTACTAGTATTGTCAATCATGTAAATTATCTTTGGTTTCAATTTGAAAAGTGATAGTGATGGACTGAGCAATTTTTTGTATCATCAGTAGAGATAAAATTAAAGGGAATGAAGCAGAGTCACGAACAAAATTTAGCAAGAGCTATAAAGAAATAGGAACTGCTCCTAGATATACTGCAATATTAGAATGTAAAATATCCCATTATAGCACAGGTGATTGAGTCATATGAAACTGTAATCTTATAACTATAGTCAAAACTTAGAATCATGTGGATATATATCAAAGACTGAACGTGTGGTTACTATTAAAGTCCAAAGGAGTGAGAGACTCCAGTATATTTCTGATTATAGTTTTAAAAATGAAAAATTACAAAAAAGCAGTACCAAACTAATCTATTAGAGGAAAAGAAGGAAAACAAATGTTGTTACAAACAAAAATTTCCAGCTTAAGCAAAATTTCCCTTTATACATAGCTTTCAGAAATACATAAACAAAATTAATCCAAAGCAGCTTTGACATGTGAAGAAAATGATAAACCTCCAATATATCTCTGTAGATTTGCTCTATATTGGTCACAGTCTCTACAGATGAAGAAAAATTAGGATGATCATCAAACAGCAGCTGGAAACCCAACAGTGTTCTAACTTTCATTTTCAACATATGCTTGTAAAGTGCCAGTAAGTTTTAGAGAAAGAAACCAAAGTATGAAACTTATTTCTTTATCCTGTATAAAAGCCAAATTAATTTAACAAACATTCATTGCTTCAAGGACAGGATTTAAAAATAAAGAAAATATATTCTCACACTACCCAAGAATAAACTTTAAAAATGCTACCCTAGATTTTTGGTGGTTTTATCAGTAATCCTGTCTATATTTTTCCATGCAAAGGTAGGCTAAAACCCCAAACTTTTCTGCATTCACTTAAAGATTCTGTAGCATTTAAAAATTGACAGACTAAAACTCATCTTGAATTTTGGTGATTCAGAATCAAGGCAATACACTGTTGTATTGGCTAAGCTGATATAAGAAGGGATAGAATCACAGAAATGTAGCTCCTTCAGATTCTATGAACTATTGCGAGACAGTTGCTGAGTACAGTGTCTATGTGGCACTATACTAAAGATTGATGCTGGCTATATTTTACATAAGACAAGAAATCGAAAGAATGTATTAAAGGGAATCTGTCTACCAAAATTTTTCCATCTAGTACCTTCGAGAAAGGCACAACTCAAAAAAGGGTATGCTAGGAGAGAAGTCATCTTCAGAGAGAAAAGGCTAAGCAATATTAGGAACAAAAGTAGTGGAGGAACTTAAACTAAAATCCAATTCAGTAGCATTTCAGTGCTCAAGCATCTGTGGAAAGGTATTGCTACATTAGAAGGAGTAGGATATGAAATGGTTTGGACTCAGGGGCCGAGTACCAAATGCTTGTCTTTCTGGAATAAAGACAAGAAAATGAACTTCTTAGAACAATTACTAAGCTTGTCCTAGAACAGTGAGTTTATTAAAGAGTTGTGCCTGAGTATATGATCATAACTGAGATTTTAAAAGGATGCATAGACAGTAATTCCAAAATGAGTAACATTACCAAAGAAATAATGGTAGCTGCTCTTTCTCCTATAAGAAATGTAATTGGGCTTCAATAATGGTGTCAGTTCAGGAATGAATCAAATGCATCAGATCAAGGAATGCAACTGGAGCTTCAGTAATGTCCTTGCTTTTAATCTCAGACCACAGTATAACTACTAAGATATTTTTGTTGTCTCTCATCAACACTGCTACAAAAAAATTTCCGGTGAAGTCAAGCCTTTAGTTTGACTTCCATGACTCCATGATTAACATGCTTGTAATGATCCTATGCTTGTGCTAATAAAAGTAGAGTGGCACATAATACTGGGAAGAATGAAGGCCATGGTAGAAGAACCTGGCATTCTTCCAGAAACAGGGAACAAAAGATGATGTAGGTATCAACTTCACACTTTGAAAATAGATTCAAATTCTTTCTAAGGTGAAAATGATCTCATACTAATTTCCAAAAGTTCTTATCACAAACCCACTACTCAGCTGGCATGAGTTCTTGTTGACAAACACAGGGCTGACTAAAAGGGATAGCACAACTATCCTAGCATAACTAGGATTGAGAAGTATTGGCAGAATTGAGGAAGCCTGCCTACCGTCTTGAGACAGTGCTTTTCTTCATTTTAATTTCACAATATCTAGTGTGATTATCTAATCTAAAGAAAATCCCTTATAACTTTGTAGTAGCACAACCCAAATGAGTAAAGCTGAAAATATGCCAACCTGCTATTAATAACTGGCAGACTTGGATAGCAACTGCTGTTAATAATTTCTCAGATTGTTTTGGGAAGAAGACAGCATGTCACCAAACTTCTAGGTAAGGCTAGTTTACAAGATAAACTAAACAGAAGGCTTGTTCTTTAGAAGCAATACACAATACTGTCATTACAAAAGATTCATGTTTGGCAGAACAATCACTCTCCCCTTTGATCCTGGGATCTGTAAGACCCTGCAATTTTCAGATAGCAATGGCACAAGATCAAGGTCAATAGTATTTTTTTAAGATAACATTTTTTAACAAAAGCATAGAAGCACAGAAACAGCCAGGCAGCAGTTGCACATGTGGCATTCATGTTTTGTTATAATTTCAGTCTGAATCCTGCCAATATCACTTCATCTCAAGCCACTTGCTGGGACGCTGAGCACATCCATCCTCTCCTGTAGGCGTTATTTCTAACAAAGAGACTGTGCTTGGCTCCAGAGACTGCTAGTCTTCAGTTTCATGGGCACAAAAACAATTCAAAATCTACTATGAATAGTGAATAGAAAAAACAAACCCTTAGCTATCAGTAGCAGGCACAGCATCATGGAGGGACTCTCCATTAGTAGATAGCTGTCTTGTGAAAATACTCCTTGGCAGAAACAGGAATTGGAGCACATTCCAGGAAAGAAATCTTCTAGAAAGATTTCATGATTTTTCAGAGATTATTCCAAGATTTTTTGACTAGTCTCTGATCTTTTTTGATATGCTCACTTACATATTACAAAATTTCATAGACTTTCTACCAGCAGCTTTGGTGGTACAATAGTTACTGTCATTAAACATTTATAAAACACAAGATAGTATTTCTGAATAGGAAAGCACACTGGATAAAACCAGCTACTGTTATTAGAAAACCAAACAGTGTATGCATAAAGAAATAGAGATTTAAAAAAAGTCTACAACAAAAATGCAGTTACCTAAATAAGAGAGGGAAAATATTTTGGAAGATATCTTAACTACATTTTTTTCTCCACTTTTGTATAGCACAGAGTTCATGCCCAATACTGCTGTGACTGATATTGCTGTAATACAATTGAGGAGGTTGCAGAACTTTGTGTGGCATAGAAAATGTGGGGTTTCATGTACACAGATCACTCAAATGTTCAATCTTGCACTGAGTGCATCAGATATCCTATTTTTTTCTGAGGTCATTTGTAATTTAAGAATTGTTTTTAGCCTAAAGAGAGCAGTCTGCATGTTCCCTGTACCTAGGGACCAGCGTGTGGCATCGGACCCTTCTGGAAGCTCCCCCAGCACAGGTAGGAAGAGGAGCAGTCTCTGCAGGGCCCTGAGTGTGCTGTGACAGGTCTTGACAGCTCTGAGGAGAATCCTCTGCCCCCTCCACCCAAACCCGCTCCCGTGGGCCCAGGGGCTCCGCTCAAATCCAGGTCTGTGCTCTCACTCCTTGTGGCTGGGGAGGCCTGGGCCTTGCCAGGCGGGGCTGTACCTGACCCCAGTTATCCCTGCCAGCCCTCATCCTGACCTATGGATTGCCATCCCAGCTCGGCCTTGCACCTGCCTTGTCAGCAGACGTGGCACAGCCTCTGGCTGCCCTCCCTGCCACTGTGGGTCTGGGTCCTGCCACCCGTGACTGTGCTTGGCCACGGGTCACACAGGTATTGTGGTGGGACCTCCAATACACCTCTGAAACCATAGAAAACAAACGACAAACTTTAAAAAGTGCAGGTCTAGCAGTTTGGGGATTCTCTGATTTTTAAGAACCACCACATAGCACCCGCTCCTTCTAATAAGTATAATGCACTGGAGCAGCAGGTTGAACTTCCCAGAGGGAAAATATTCCTTTGTCTGATGTGAAGCTTTAACATAAATTCAGAAGAAGGATTTCTCTCTCTCCAAAAAACAGCATGGAGGGAGCAATGTTCTTCAATTCTAACAGAAGCTTGTCTTCATCTTAATTACCTGTATTTTACTCTATTCCCAGGAAGAACACACAGAAGAAAAACACCTGAAAAGAAGCCATGTAGTGGTATGTGGTAGGTTATGTCTCCAGAACATACTATGTGTGTCAGCTGAGGGGCAGGCTCATTGCATTGAGACAAAAAACCCCAAACCACTTCAAGGTTTATCATTGCACCTTTGCTTGTACTCAACATTTGGTAAGTTGAGAGGACAGCCACAACATCCTATAAACTACTGCAGCAACAGATGTCCTAAGAATGGCACTCTGAGTACAGTCTGGATACAAAGGACTGAGATAGCTTTCAGCACTGTATAAAAGAAAAGGTTATATGTTTGTTTAAATCTATTCTCAGGTCCACAAATAATATATTGTCAGCATACGCTTCATCAATATGCATATCCTTCTACAGAAGAAATCCTTCCAGGGACATTTTGACAATATGTATCTTGCTAAAGGATTGCTCAGTCAAAAACCTGATATTACTTTTCTGCTCAGTGATACAATGCAGTATGCTCAATATCATAACGGGCCATTATCTCTTGTTTTCTAAAAGATGCCTTCAACTGCAGATAGAAACTAACATCTCATTATAGCCTTTGCTATGTTAATGTAAAAATCCAAAGCACTGTTGCCTCTGCTGGAAGGCGAATTTTTCATTTTCCGTTTTTACACTTTGTAAAGCACTCTTAAAAGCCAAACCTTTTTTGTTTAAAGGAACTCTACTGACAGATTGTACCTAAGCTTCTACCAATGAAAGTGTGCATATCTTAAATCCAAATACCATGCACTTGCATCCCAGTTACACTGAATTTACTTCTAGGTTTTAAGTTTCTTCCCGTGCCTCTGATTACTCAAATTGTTGAATAGTTAATAGTGAACTTAACTCTTCCAGTAATAATGGTGCATTTTCCTTCTAGTCCGAGAGAAAACTTGTGTAAAAGAGGACCTTTTAATGAAGGGGTTAATGAGGAATGTAAGTCAAAACCACTCAGCCAATAATTCTGTGACATACAGATTGGTTTGGGTATTTATTAATGTGTTTATTCAGTTCCTTTGGCATGCAAACCAGGAAATCAAAATGGCATGTCTACATAGAGTATTGGAGTGTAACTCATGAAGATCTGGCTTTTTACAGCATATAGGAAGTGAGCTTTCTTCTCCTGAAGGTATCATCATTGAGAACCTTTCTTACTCCATTTTTGTTAGAAATCAGAAGGTGTAGTTATCAGGTGGTGATTACATAAACCCCCCCCAATATATTAGTCCTCCTTTTAAATTGGCATAAGCCACTGCTCTGGGTTAAGCTGGCATACTGATGCATGAATTATAAGGAAGAAGACTTACATAAAGCCTATCCTATCCATAAGTACTGAATTTGATTCCTCTGTTAAGAATATCTGAGTCACTCAAGTAGACGTATTTGATGGGCATGTGATCTAATTGTGTTACTGCTAAACCTCAAACAGTTGCTATTAGAAGCAAATTAGCAAGAGACCTTTGGATAATTCTACTACTCAAATCAAAGTCTCAGTCAATTAGCGATCTTAATAAATAACAGCTCCCTAAAATGAGACCGGAAAAAGACACTAAATAAATATGCAAAAAAACCTTATAAGGTGAAAAATTTGACGATTTTTCAAAGGTCAGGAAGGAAACCAGGATCTAAATTAGATTAAAGGTTTGATTTTTCTACTCTTTTATCTTTATTCAGGGATATTAAAACCAAAATAAAATTTTTTCATTGTGGCCACAGGCCATATCTTTGTAAAGAATTCAGTTCAGCTGCGTGTCATGAGAGTCAGGAGGGTAGCTTAGAGCAAACAGTTTTGTCAGAAGTAATCACCAGGTAACCAGAGGCTTTTTGGCTTTCTGTGGCCCTTTAGCTGTCCTGACTGTCATGAAATCAGAATTGGTGCTCTAAACAGGAACAGTTTCCTTCTCCACAACATTAGTGCTTCTCTATGCAGAGAATGCACATTATCACATCCATGCATATATAGCTGATTTCTCTGTCCCTTGCCTTGATTTTTTGCCTATGTTGTCCCAGCAATTTGCATCATGTAATTTGCTACAGGTCTTGAAGTCATCCCAACAAACAGGTTGTTAGCAGAGCAAACTAACTGCATATTCCTTTGCTCTAGAGCATGTCTAAGCATGATTCTAAGCAAGTCTTTTGGGAGACATGATGCTGCATATAAATATCCTCATACTATTTTTGTAGGGGAAGATCTGTAGAATAATTTCAAGAATAACGAAATAACATACCAGCCTGTAAAAAAAAAAAAGAAACTAGAGATGAGGAAAAATATGCCTTGCAATTGTGCAAGAGTGATAGAATTGATGATACTGTATGGTACAGGTTCTCATGACTTGGAATTGAATCCATACGAAGCTCCCTCATATGCAGAGAAGAAACAACACTTAGCCCAGTGTTGCTGCTGAATAATGCATTTCATACTTGCATTTTAAAAATCTACATTTAAATACTGACTTGGCTGACAAAAAATGCCCAGCATAGAGTGACTCAATTTCAGCAAAAGAGAGCTTTGTTAGTACAGACTAAAGAGAGAGATCATGTCATAAATTACTACACATATGATTACTGGCACTGGCAATTTATAGGGAATTAACTCACCTGATAACCTAATTCTGTTTCTGTTAAAGACGACGGTAAACTCCTACTGTCTAACAGAGAAACAGAACCGAACTTGCAATATGCTGAGGAATTGACAGCTCTATACTCCACAAATTATAATGCTGCACCCCATTTTTTCTTAGCTGAACATACTTTAACACTGTGATTAAGTAAATTGAAATAAATAAAAATATTTTTAACAAAATAGTCACAAATTTAGAGTGGTCTTTTCATCTGAATATATATTTGTTTACTCTTATTTATCACACATAAATGCTTAGTCTTTAGTCACAACAGTTTTTCTGCATATGTAGAATATTATTCATATTAATGTATTCATTTACATTACAACATAAACAAGATACATATAAAGGAATTAAATAAATTTAAAGTTCCAGTTTCATTTACCTTTATTACAGCTGGTTTAAATCTATAAAGATCTACTTATTAAAAAGTCTAGAGTAGATTCTATAAAAAGAAGTTAAATTTATGATGTTTAGTACCACACATTATACAGTTCCTTTATTTTTTTGCTCACTTGATCATGCTGTGAAAAATTCATGAATATTTAGCTATTAAATGAAATGCAAAATTTTCATTACCATTTTATTGAAAACTTGACATCTTAAAATACCATACATACCATTAGTATTCTAGTGCATTGTCACCTTATTGAAAAATGCTGCTAAAAAACAATACCACCATTCAGAGAAAAAAAAATTGTCCGCCCAAGGCTATTAACTATAGTTCTACACATACATTAGTGACAAATAAGTGAAGCAGCCAATGCTCACAAAAGATGTCACTAAAATGCTAGGAAACAACTGTAACCATAGAAACCATCTCACACTGCAATCTGAACATCTTTTGTCAGTGTTTGACTAGAAATGAGATGCTTAAAATCATTAGGCTATCAAAAAATCTGAAGTCTCTTCATTGAAATTTACATATTTAAATATTTTGAAACCTGCAAAAACTTCAACATGATACTTTCATAAAATATTGTTTCAGCTCCTAGTCCTCAACTATCACTTTTGATATAATAACAAGGATTATAGAGAAAATTACTCCCTTCCCCAAAGTCTCCCCCACCAGGCCCTATCTTTACTACATATACCATAGAAGAAGACAACCTAAGCATTTAAAAAAACCTAAAACAACCCTCTATGAAAACTGAGATGAGAATTAAGGAAAATTTACACAACTGTCTTTAATGAAAAATATTCATAGGCATGATATTCACTATCTCTGCTTACTGCTTTGATATTTTTAAAAATATCTTCATAGACACCATCCCCTCTACTGACAGGATTAGTGATATTGTATAACCTTCATGACATTATGCAGAAAATTTTCTACAGTCAAAAAAATACTTGAATAAGAAATTTTTTCAACTTACTTTTAAAAGTTTGAGAACTTTTGAAGATTAAGTATCTCTCCATTAGGCTAACAGCTTATTATTAACTAATAAAAATTACCTATACTTTTGGACTATAGAATAATAAAAATGGCCTATACTTCTGGCCTATAGAACAATAGTACAGCTCAGCCTTTCTCTAGAGTGACTGATCCTGTTATGTCAGGCTGGGAGAGATGTAGGAAGGCAGCCTTAGTTCATTTTGCAGTAGAAATCAGTGCTGCAGTAAATCTGTAAGAGTCTGAAAATCCACTGTAGAAAAAAAAAAGGAGCATAAATGGTGATTAGTCCTTTAATACAACAAATTTCAGTGGTACAAAGGACAGCTAATAACAGGCGTGCTATTGTTTGCAAGGAAGTCCTGCTAATATTTAATAGAAAAATTTCCAGTTGTGTATGTTCATTAATTTACCACTTACAAACTATGAAATTTTGGATATACGGAGTAAAAATATTTAATGGAAAAGCAAAGGACTGAAATAACCTGTAGTGTTTCCTTCCATTATTGTTTCAATAGGTTCTGAACTTTCAGGTGTATATGGGCACTACTACTTAATCGAGTCTCTGTTATGTAACACATTGCTTAATTTCTATAAGCAGAGTTCAATGGCCTTATTAAAAGGCTTTGAGCTGGTCCTTTAAAGCACTGTTTGCCAATGTATTGTGATTTAACTCTTGCAAAGGAATGCAGAGAATTTCAAATTCCACCTCTTCTCACCACCCCCACCCTTTGGTGGTGGAAAAGGTCAGATTTCAAGGTCATCAATCTCATGCTTTCACAAGTACTGCAAGACACATTAGAATTGTAAGAATGTCTTTCTTATGGTTGGCAAACAAGGTAGTACTAGAAATCTGCTATTTTTGTCAGTAAACTAGATTGCAAGTGAAAAAAGGCAAAAGAGGAAGAAATGAGGAAAAACATTTATACAATTCTTTACAAAGTGTTTTTATTATGTGTGTTTTACCAATAAGCGTCACAAAATTAAACAGACAAGAATATTAAATGCCATCTAACTCATTCTGTAATTAGTAATTGATTGACTTAACGTATACTTAAGGAGGATGTGTATACATTGATATTATGCTGCAGAAGTTAAAAGAAATAACAGGAATAGAAAAAGCAAGATAATACTTTCTAGAGGGAATATCATATATATAAGTACAAAGGTAAAAAAATTCTTAATAGGTTTTCTGAAAATGAGCGGCTCACAGTACTTTAATGATGATGAAGTAATCCTTTTGGGAGGAAGTATTGTATGCAACTACCCAATCAATTTCATCTGAAGTTATAAAGAGTTTTAATTTATGAACCTGGATCTGTCCTACATCATGTTCTACATCTATCCATTTAAAGTGTATGCTAATACTACTCTCTTGCCTGTAGTTCATTATCGTCTTATTGCACAAAGATGTTCTAAGATTAATGTCTTACAGAAGACAAAGAGAGAAGAAAAAGTTATGAACAAGTATCACAACCGTTCTTACAGTTCTAATAGTCTTTGCTGGTTTTGGTATCCGATGGTGAAATAGCAATGCCTGATAGAAATGCCTGATTCATTCATCAAACATGTTTTTCTGCTTCATATGTTTTACGGAAAGATTATATAAGTAGGAACCTTTTGCCTTATCCTCATTAATAAGTCTTGGTTTAGTATCATCAATATACAAGGATAAATACACAGATAATACAAATATATATTATTAAGAAAGACAGCAACTTATGCAATGCTGACAAAAATATTGACAACTTATCACCTTCAAAACCCTTAGTATTACATGGGTATCAACATATGCAAAATTGGAAGTTAGCTAGTTCTACATGCAGTGCTTGTGGCATCTATAGTAATTCTATTTTTAACTAATGCAAAATTTTTTCTTTCCTGAAAAAAGTTGACACAAAATTATGGAAGAGCAGCTCTGTTCCAACATCAGAAAAGGTTCTTTGTCTGATTCACAGACACATGCTCTTACAGTTATATCTGATAGGAATCCTAAGAAAAATAAAATCATATTTAAACCATCTCTGTATTTACCAGGACTTTCCTGTGGCTATCTGAAAGGTATTTATTGAATATACTGATTTGTTTTACTAAGGACAACAATTTTAAAAACTAAAACTCTGAGGCGTGAAATAACTTGTGCTTCTTGCCTTTTTGACCTACCTTGAACCATACTTTGTCACCTGTACTAATATTTTTCGTCAAACTGAATTACATAGTCAGACAACCACTCAAGAAGGAGGCATTAGCTGTGGGCTTTTTTTTTAAATTTCTGTATATCAACACTCAAGTATTTTTCCATGGGTATTTAATATAAGGTTGTAAATAATCCTCAGCCTCTCTATGCCCCTACAACTCCCTTTTTCGACTGCAAAGTGCAACAGTATAGCATCCTCTCGAAGTTCTGGATCATTACACATTTTTGGTCTAGTAACGTAGTAGATACACCTTTGCTGATGTGATAAGTGCAGTGGTTTTCTATGTGTTTTCAGGCACAATCAAATAATTTATTTGCTAACTTACTCCATAATTATTGCTCAATAACCAGTTACTCAACCATTGACTTTGGTTAGATGACTTTGTTCTTTCTACTGGCAGAAAAGAAAATCTACTGCGTTAACATGAAGTGGCTCAGTGTTGCGGATTGACCTTGGCTGGATGCCAGGTGCTCACCAAGCCTATCATTCCCCTTTCTCAGCTGGACAGGGGAGATATAATAAGATTGAAGACAACTCACAGTACTATGAGGGCTGCTGTGGGGAAAACTAACTGGACTACTGGACATGGCCAGGCTCACTTTCTTTCAGTAAAGATCATCTCCTGTTGCTGTTGTCTGAGGCAGAATACTGTTCCAGATGGCCAAACTTACTAGTCCAGCCCCAGCAGGGCATGTCTTGGTTGTGTCTTAATGAATTGAAGGCCTCCTGTCTTGACTTATAAGGCTCATTTAAAAGTCTATTTATTTATTTATTTATTTATTTAAGTTTGTCTAAGACAGATTGAACATTAGCAAGAATTTCATGGGCTTATTGGATTCAGTTATGCATTTGCAATGCATTATTTACTTCATTTACACACTTGAATATTCAGTAATCTAAATGATAATTCAGTTCTTTCAGCAACTGATCAATGACACTGTCTCATAATAGTAATTCTCTATACCCATGACTGTCAAACAGTATGTGGATTTATATTCATATAAATTTTTCGTATTTCAGAAGTTTCCAGCAAAATGTAACTATATTTTTTTCAATAAAATTGATGCTAGCATACCTTATATTTTAATATAAAGAGCTATTATTCATAGGTCAGTTACTTAATTTGCTTTCTTTATTCATAACTTTGATTAGAAAAAATAAATTAGATCATAAATTTGTACTATCTCAATGCTTTTATGTTTATATTTGCAATAAATAGGTATTTCACATATTTCTGTATTAACATGAAATGAAACACTTTTCATAAAGATTAATGCTATCTTGATAGATTATGTACACAGTAACAGTTCAGACCTGTGCATACTCATAATTGTTTGATGTTTTGGACTTCAAACTTCATATGCTCTTGTGTAATTAAATTACAACCTTATCATATGTCTGACAACTACATTGACTTGAAAGCGTGTTTTCCAACCTTTGTTGGTGGGCATGTCTTGACATTCACAATCATGAGCCACACTTGTAGACACAGTTGTTAGGAAACTGGAAGAACACATAGACCCCTTATTTTCTGTGATAGGAAACTTATAGGAATGCTGTCTGATGTACAATAAAGTTTGCTGGAATTTCTCTACATGTCAATCTTTTAAATTGCTGTAATGGTTGTGGTCTATTCTACAATGCTCACGCTTCA
This sequence comes from Corvus moneduloides, assembly GCF_009650955.1. Classification (NCBI taxonomy): domain Eukaryota; kingdom Metazoa; phylum Chordata; class Aves; order Passeriformes; family Corvidae; genus Corvus; species Corvus moneduloides. The sequence goes on from NC_045481.1 coordinate 27,967,684, forward strand.
AATTTCTTTTTGGTTTGATTAGGATAGAATGTCACTATTCAGACACCAAGCATTTCAGATATGTACTGTTATTTCCAAAGTAAGGAGAGAAGACTTTGGCTAAAATCTCAATCCAATCAATATCAGTATAAAAGTGCCCTACTTGCCTTTAGCAGACTTATACCTGTTCATATCAATCAGTTGAATCTATATTTCTTGTATCTGTTAAACAGACTTCTGATATTAGAGTCATTAACTGTATTTCCAATTCATACTTTGGTTTCATAAATGCTTAAGCCAGAAAAAGTTGTTACGGGATGTAACAATAATGTCTCTGCCAAGACAAATCTGGTCTTTAGAAAATGAAACCCAAACCTGAGCTTTAATAACATGATGATCTAATGCAGCTAAAGATGCATACCAAATCATGCAGATAGCTAGACATTATTCTGTGTAGAAATAACCTATATTGTAAGTAAGCAAACACCACACAGTGCACGAAATAAGCAAAGTACTATTTTTACCAAGCAGTCCTCGAAACATACACATCAACCACAAGTTGCAGAAAGGCAACTGATTGTAGTAGGTGATGAAGTAGGGAGCTTGGCTACACTGAACATCCATCTTTCAAGCCTTGTCATATTTAGTATTTTTAATTGTTGCCACCCAGCAGTTAAACAAACGCCAAAATCATGCTCTTATCCTTTATTTACAAAATCAGTCTAGTTTTTAGGGTGATGGAAAATATAAGATTTACAATTTTTTCAAGTTTTCATATGCCACCATTAGTGCAGTATCTTCACTCACAATTAAAAAAAAAGGCTATGCCTAATGACTGCATATAACCAGAGGCATATCCTGACTATCTCAACAGTGGCAATTTCTGATTTGAAACCCAAAGTGTTTGTAAATATCCATTATTTATACCTTCACAGTCTATCAAGTAAGTTTACACCCAGCATTTATACTCCTTGAGTACATGTACTGGTGCTAATGCTAAATAGGTTAAAATATTTATATAATACTTCATTATTAACAATCTTTTTCCAAGACAATTCTATCAACAAATTTTGATACTCATGCTTGTATAGAGACTGAACTTTCAGAGTGGATGACCAGACAGCCTGCTAGGTTACCTTGATGGTTAACATAGTAGAATCAAACTAGACAATAATGAAATGGCATTCCAGAGCTCAGCAATAAAATGTCTTCCTTACATATAGAAAGTGTTCATAATTTTATTGTTAATTACATAGGATTGTGTTCTGATATAGATATTACATTCAGTATTCCACTGGGTAGACAAAGATATCTCATAGAATTTATAAATAATAATCCTCTTATTTCCGTTTCAGCTGTTGTTTATTGTCAAGCTCACAATAATGGATTCAAAGCTTGGCTACAAATATAAGGAAAAATACTGAAACACAAGAGTGTTATCTGAGATTTTCATGGAAAGTTATTTTCACTGAGTTTTTTTGATTACATACAATGAGATAAAAAGATTCAGTCTCAAAGGAGTTTGATATTTCAGTGGGAGATTGCAGTCTCTTCCAAGCATCATAAAGAGCAACCTGTTTCAGATTACATATCAATATGCTTTCACTTCTGTAGTAAATCAGGAGCAGGCCTATGTATAAGGTCTAATGTAAGTGTGCTGGTTTTGGCTAGGGTAATTTTCTTCACAGTGGCTAGTGTGGGGCTAGGTTTTGGATTTGTGCTGAACACAGAGTTAATAACATAAAGATGTTGTTATTGTTTCTGAATTTACACAGAGCCGAGGCCTTTTCTGCTTTTTTTACTGGCACGCTGGCAAGGAAGTTGGAGATGCACGGGAAGCTGGGAGGAGACACAGTAGGGACAGGTGACCCCAAATGACCAAATGTATATTCCAGACCATGTGACATCATCATCAGTCATGATCTTCTTCCCCATAAAGCGAGGGGAAGAGGGAGGAAGGGGGCAACATTTGGAGTGATGGTGTTTGTCTTCACAAGTCATTGTTACACATGAGGGGGCCCTGCTCTCCTGGAGATGGCTCAACACCTGCCAGCCCATGGGATTAGGTCCTTGTTTTGCTTTGCTTGTGTGTCAAGCTTTTGCTTCCCCTGTTAAACTGTAAAATCTCAGCACATGAGTTTTCTAGGTTTTACCCTTTCGATTTTCTCCCCAGTCCCACTGGTGGGGGAGTGAGTGAGCAGCTGCCTGGGACTTGGTTCCTGGCTGGAACCACCAATTCAGGGCTTGAGTCTGGCACTCTCATGTGATCATCCATATTGCTTAACTGTTTGTTGTGGTTTTGGCCTGGATCAGCTGGCATTCTCTTTGCCAAGAGCAGGCATGGTGCATGATCTGGGCAGGGAATAGTTGGTGATGATTTTCGCCAGTAGCCTAGAAAAAATAGCTGCTGCCTTTGGTGTGGCATATTTTGAGTAGGTAAAAAAGGCCCTGTGTCACAAACCAAACCAAGAAAAACCAGACCAAACCAAACCAAACCAAACTAAACCAACCTGACTGATTAATACATTTGCAAAGGTTTAAGTGTTATAGTGACTGGGGACTTCAAGAACTGAGTGACCTTCTGTGTGTCTGGGTGTTCATCAGAATATATGGAATTCAGATTGTTCAAGGGTGATGAAGTAATGAGTGGGAGATGAAGCAATGAGTGGGAGATGAAGCAATGTAGTTCTTAAATGTTGGAGCTTCTGCTTAAATATATTGGGGGAATCTCATCCTAAATGTTTTTACTATAAGCATAATCTGAAGGACCCCATGGCTGAATGCCAGGAAGTTCTTGGAGTGGCATTTTCAGAAACAGTGAGGCATAATGACAAATAGACCACTGCAAATGTAGTTTCAGCATCTGATAGAAACCTTCAAATTACACCATGAGTATACTTAAAGTCATTATTTTTTTATCAGTGCTCTGGATCCAGCCCTCCTGCTACCAGTTTAAAAAGCAGTTTCTCAAAGTGAAATCGAATTCCATCATTAGGGGACAGATTGTTCTAACAAGATGGATTAGAGCAGCATCAGCATGAATTTCAAAAACTTGCATGGAGCTATAAATATAATGTGCAATATTTTTGCAATATCTAATGTGTTTTGGTCTAATGTTGAACATGCCCCATTGTTAAAACCAGCTGTGTTCTTTCACTTTTCATTCCTATAAAGCTATGATAAAGGCTGTCAAAGCAAACCCTGCAGCACCAGCCTTTCTTGATAAAAGTTCTGTGTACACAGTACACAGTAATCTCAAGATGGAACTTTGTTTCAAACCAGAACAAAATCTTCAGCTAATTATAAGTGAACTATATTAAGCACAAAAGGCAATTTCAATTTATACTGAATAAAGTTGCATTTTACTCTTTCAAAATGCATTTGTCGAGGTTTCTGGAATTAATTGAAAATTCATTTTGCTTGATTTTCTAAGGTTATTTCTTTTATGGCTTTTAAGTAGACTGTGTAGTACTGTAACATCTAAATCCCCCCCCAAGAAGATTAGTGGGGCTTTTTCTTTGTGTTAATTTGTATTTAAAGCTTTAGAATAAGAAATGAATCATTCTTTTCATTCCTTACATCACATTAGTGCAGCAATCACTAAACTAACAGTCTTATTATGAACACATTCAAAGCACTTGGAGGAAAATTGCCAACAGAAGTTCTACACAAAAATAGGTCTGCTGTTTAAACAGAAGAGGATTAAAAATAAAATTGTAGTTTATAGGTGACTGGTTTAAGTAACAAAAAAAGATTTGTGCACTTCTATTTGTTTTGACTTTCCTGTGTATGGTAAAAAGAAAACCTGTGGATTTTTTTTTTTCTTTTTAATTCTCTTAGCTATTTTTTGGGCAGTATTTTATGGAAATACCATAGAATTGTCTCTTCTTTTCCTGAAAGCTTTATGACTGGTGGGTAGTTCTCACATCCTTTTGCAATATAGGATTTTGCTGGATCCAGGCAAAAACATAAGGGTTAAAATGTCCTACATATATTACCTTGGCTCTACCTCATCAAAGAATCTTCGAGTTTTTTTGTCTCAGAGATGTCAACAGTAAAATCTAGGAGCCAGAATTCAATTCACATTTATATCTGGTAGGACCAATCATGTCAACAAGAGGGAGCTAGTTAACTCCTTACAGAAACCGTAGGGTGGCATGTGGCTTTCTCCTCGAATGCAGAACGAATATGCCAGTCGCCCAGCATTGCATGAAGTGGCATCAACCCAGGATGTGAGCAGGGTTTTCTATGAACCTCTTGAGACTAGGACTGAGTTCTTTACATTCCTTGGTTTGTTTACTGTGGGTAGGAGCTGCTCTAATCCAACAGCAAGCTTTCTGGAGCCCAGGTACAGGAGGCAGTGTTGATGAGCAATTCAAAGTTCCACACATTTCCTCTTGCCTTTCAGATCAAAGGAAAATTTGGGAAGAAACATTTTGAAACCAAGTTAGGAAAAAAGCAAAAAGACTGGAGGAGCAAAGGAAATTTATTTTAAATGCATCACATCATCATTGCAGTTTCATCTGCCTACTCTGGGGTCTGCAACACTTCTAAAAAAATAGGCTTACTTTCAGTGAGGAATTGCTGAACAGAATTCAGAGGTTGGCAGAAGTGACTCAGAGATAGCTCTTCTCAGCAGTGGTAACTGATTTTAGTTCCCTAATGCTAAGTATAAAACTATCTCTGAGGCTGTAAGATAGGATAAGAGACATAGAGAGTAATGATTTGTCTTTCTACTATTAAAGGACTAGAAGAGATGTTTAGCTTTGATTCAGGGGCTCATGATCAGCCATATTGACATCATCTGAATGAACAGGTGGGAGGCAGAGATCAATAGGCTGGTTTGCTGCTTTCAGCAAATGTGAAACAGAATGTGAAAGCAGTTACTTGAGCCAATGTAGTGTCCTAGGCAAATCTGAAATATCTAAACCTAGCTCTGGTTTGGCATTTCCAGTACATTGTTACAGGGAAGTTATCAATTGTGTGAGAAAAGAGAGGAGAGGAGAGGAGAGGAGAGGAGAGGAGAGGAGAGGAGAGGAGAGGAGAGGAGAGGAGAGGAGAGGAGAGGAGAGGAGAGGAGAGGAGAGGAGAGGAGAGGAGAGGAGAGGAGAGGAGAGGAGAGGAGAGGAGTAAGAATCAGGTAAAACCCAGGGCATGCAGGGACCAATTGCTCCCCTGCAAATGGTTATCAGTCTTTATCCATTGCTTAGTGGCTATTAGGCTTTTTAAAAAAATTCCTATGATGTATATAGTTAGAAAACAGACAAAAATATATAATTGTTATCAAGGTATATTAAACAAAAACTCTAGATCTGAGATGCATGGAACTCAGACCCAGTTCTGAACGAAATGTATGAACCTGTGATTAACCTTATCACAGAGTACTGCAGGCTTGCTAATAGGTGGCTGTCTGTGTGCCTGGCAGGTTGTGTAGGAATCAGTGTTCTACCAGCAGGACTTTCATTTCATTATAAAACGATAAGGTGTTAGGACCCCAACACCCTCCCTGTTATGGGAGATTAGGACCACAGGAAGGTTCTTTCTGTGTTCAGAAGTTACCAACCCAAGGTGCATAAGTCTTCTCCATTGGTTTGACGGTTAACAACAGCCAGATCAATAGGCTGATTTTTGTCTCCCCAGTAATTTACTATTTGGTAAATGTTACAAGTCTTGCACACCAGTGGTATGTTATTAATTCTATTTGGTCATGACCAAGGTCTGGTTGGGTGTGTCTTACAAAGTGTCATATTTACTCGTCTTCCTTCAATTTCAATGTGTAAAGTTACAGCTTTATGGGTCAATTATTTTCTGATCTGGTTATCGTTTTCCATTTACATTTCTGTATTTCAGTGGCATGGCACAATGCTAAAAGGGTCTGAGTCTGGCAAACTGTTAGTCACAGGTAATTCATGACCTTGACAGATGCCTGTTTGTAGGCCAGCCTGAGACCAGCAAGTATGATATTTTTCAGCTGTATTCCTGGGTATCAGAGGTGTATCAGGAAAAAAGGAGGATTTTTAACTTTCTTCCAGAATAAGGAAAAAAGTAAAATCAGAGACTAGCTTGGGTGAATCCTATCTTTGATAGAATAAGATATAATCTTAGAGCCATGATCATGGAAGCAGAATTAGATAGAAAAATATTAATTGGGATTTTAAAGGTTCTTCTGTAACCTTGTACCTGGGAAGGGTACCTTCTAGGGCATTTTGTGACAGAAGGTTTTGAAAGGCATCTTTACTATATCAGAATGATGGAGGTGATGAGTTTGAAAAATAGTACTACTTCCTGTATTAATTTAAAGGGTTTTTATTTTGGCATTTAGGTTTAAGCAAGCAGAAAACCAGGAAGTGCTCCCAGATATATCAGAAATGGCATTTTTCATTTCTATAAACATTTCCAAGTAGAGCAGTGTGTCCAGAGGTTCCCAAGGCAATAGCAAGCATGGACATTGCTGACAAGGAAGACTTCCTAAAAGTCAGATTCAATTTTCTATGTGACAACAACCAGAGAACCTTGTTGGTCCTTCAGTCAGCTAGAGCTTTTGTGGTTCTCATCTTGCACATTCTTTTCTTGTATGGCATGACAGCACAGCAGGGACTCTGTCCCACTTAGATGATGATGGATTCAGTAGATTCTCACACAGGCAGTGAAGATGCACTTAGGGAGGTAAGAGTTAATGAAGGAACCAGCATTTGTGTCTAAGATGTTGAAGTATATATAAGTCTGATCTTTAGGTGTTCCAGACAGTGGTACAGGTAGATATCTCCACCCTTAGGGATGGCATGCCATGTTACACACCTCTAGGGGATGGCTGCATTCATCTTGTTGAGATGGTTAATTCACCTAAGCTTTGGTTGGGTTGAACAGGAATTTTGGATATGTACCAGGACAATAAAGGAAAAAAAATTAGTTGAAACTGTCGGACTGAGGGAGGAAACCTACTGGTAGATTTTTAAAGACCCTTACTATTTAATTCAACTCTGCTGACATTTATTATAAATGTCTAAAAATCAGTTGAAAGAAAAATATTTTTTGTTGCATTCTTCACATTCTCTGATGCTGAAAGAAGGGCTCATACCTTGGTTCTATTGAGAGAATGTTATAGTCTCTTCCTTATCAGTACAAGAATATATTTAGAACAAAAAGTAGCTATGCTGATATCAATTTAACTATTCACATGCTCAGTTTCATGCAGGTATAAGGGCACAACCTCCAACAGAAAGAGTTGGTCTTTAATACCCAGCTCTGTAAACCTCTTGGTTGTACAAGTAATATAGTATATTAAAAACTCCAACTTACATTATATTCATCACCTGGTCCCTCTTCCCTCTCTCCCCCCCATGCCCCCCATTCCCCCCCCCCCCCCGGATTATTTTGAAAAACAAAACATGCATGATAAACATTTCAGGCTTTCTTAAGGTAAAGAAGTTTTTAGGCTCTAAACTCTTTGCTTTTCGTTCTTGGCAAATTCCTCCATAGTACATGGGTAGTAGACATGGTGGTGTGCAATTGTATTTTGAAGACGCTCTATGGAGTTTGTCCTCATTTAAAAGATGGTGAAGGGAGTGTAGAACTGCATTTTAGTTTTATTTCTGGTTGATTTCTTAGGGAGTAGGACACCTTAATGTGTTTAATGCAAAATTGGTATGTGTTCCCTCAATCCTCATGTGCAACACCTAAAATGGACAAAATAATCTTCTGCACCTATCTGGTAACATTTATCTATATAGTTATCATATATTTTTTAACTGTATGCTGTTTGTGATTGACTTATTTTATGTCTTTTAAGTAATTTGGTTTTTTTGCTTAATTTGTAACATAAATTCAATTAATGAGGATGTTCCTGCCTTATTATTTTAAAAGGAAAAATATGGAGATAGTTTAACAAAGGACATAATGTGAGACTTGTGAAATCTGTGGATGCCATTTCTCTTTCCAGAGGTTCTGAGAAGAAAGTTTGTCTCCCTGCAATGGCACAGAAAAGGACAAGGAGTTGCAATACAATAGCAAAACCCTAACAGAAATGAGAGAGGGCACCTGCACACAAACACACACACACTCTTACACATATGAAGTTACTCTTGTAATGCTCTTAACAGTGAAATTGTTTTTGCTACAAATTTATCACTTTTCCAAAGTGCACATTAAGGTCAACAATATTGCTTCTCAATATAGTACTGGTGAATGTTTTCATCTCCTAAATTAAAAAGAATATTGAATTGCATGTGGCCATAGATACTATTGAAAATGAACTGGAAAAGCTTCAGAATGAATGTCCTTCTTTGGATGATGCACTTTAAAAAATATTTGGGGATACATTTGGTTACAGGTTGAGATCCACAACTCATTGGTATATGCTTAATTTTAAGCACATGAATAATTTCACTCATTATAATGGGATGGTTCAAATATTTATTGTGTTTTGCTGAAATGGAAAAATTATTAGATTGAACTGTACATGTGAAATAAAAGCACCTTTGCCAATTTTTTCTTTTTCTACTTTAGCTCTACCTTTAGTCTCAAAGTGTTCCAAACTCAAAATATTGTTTATGGTTTCTAAAGGCTCTTAAGTCTACTGAAAATGGGATATTATATTCCAAGTTCCTTACCTATTTTTTTAAAAAAATCTAATTATATGAATTTTTTCTTCCTCAGGAAATTCTTTCTATGACATTGAAAATATATTCCTTTCTCCCAGGAAATAAGCATCATCTTTATCTCTGAAGGCACTAGTATTGCCATCTTTTTTCACTTATATATTCCTTCACTTGAGAGAAAATACACATTTCATTTTCCTCTCCAGCTGTTTTACTTCCGTTCATGTCTTCTTTGAATATGTAAGGAAAATATCATAGCTGTAGCTTCCCATTACATGTAATCTAATTTGAGCCTGATGACACATTTTATTAAGACTTCTAAATGATTGCTTAGATCTTAAAAGACATTTATATTTTTATTTAATCTGTAGAAGTCATAAATGCTAATCATCAAACCATATACCTACTCTTTAGCCTTGCTATGTAAAAAATGTCTTCTTTATGTAAATCTTGCTTCAAGTATTCCATTACATCTTTCCAAAAGGTTATAAAAGGAGTAGTATGCAAAGAAATAAAGCCAAAAAAATTTATCTTAAATATATTTAAAACACTTGTGTCAATTGTACCACTTTTAAATATGGATAGTACGAATTCACTAAGGGAGACATAGTAAGGTAAATAAGTACTAGTAAAAATACGGTTCATGATTCAGTAAGATACAGCTTAAAACTGGAGATGCAATTGTCCATCCAGGTGAGAAAGTTCATGTTAAGAGTCACTTCACAGAACTGATGTGCACATACAAATCTTTGACAACAGAAGAAGCACACAAAACCAATCAGTTCCATGAAGAGCAAATAAAAAACAAGGGGAAAAATCTGCCAGTCATACCACTTTGACAATAGACTTCTCCTTTTAGACTTTCATTGTTCCCATTTAGATGAAGATCTACTGTATTTCCAGGTCTATAATGAATGGCTAGTGCTTATATGCATAAAGGGCTTACTATTTGCACAGTGAGTCAAATACCTCATGAATAGATCAAACCTACAGCATGTGCACAGTAAATTCCACTATGGTTGTGGTGAATTTTTCCCAGGATGCCTCAAACACACAGTGCATTTACACAGCAAGTTCACATATGTGTATCTATGTATCTCAGAGTCAGGGTTTGAGAACAGACTAATAGTTTGGGCAGTCTGGTACCACAGCCCTGAGTATGAACACAGCATTATCACCCAGTAGCAATCCAGGTATTCCCTGTCTCCTCAGAGTGTTCTCTGGGGCACCAGCGAATTCCTGCACAGGAGAATGGAGGTTCCCTCTGTCCTTTCTTCCCTTCAGCCTGACATCTCTAATACTTGGCACATCAAGGGTCCTGCCTTAGGTTTTAAACCTCCATGAATGCTGTCATGAAACAAACAGATGCAGCGCTGCAACTTCCTTGTAATTTGAGGCCCTATATGCCCCGATGTGGCTCCTCCCAAACATTACATTCAGAGTATGAAAACTTGGAGACATGTTGTGGCACCATACAGCAAGAAAACTGAATATGTGGCACTCAGTGCTCCCCCCGGCTTCATTCTAGAACCTTCGAACAGTTTTCTACTAAGCAGGTGAGACAGGTGCTCCTTCTCCAAATACAGAATATGGCACCTTACTAGTGAGAAACAGGTAAATTAAGAAGTTTGTACCTCTCAGAAGTTGTAACTTCTAGAAGCTGAAGATACAAATGGTTTTCTTGGCTAATCCTTCTCAAGAGCTGACACTTTCATGGTATTTAGTCAAGAGAAATATATTAATTCAAACAGCCCCAATGTACAAGGCAACAACACTGCTAGTTGAGTGATAAAATCCATGCAAAGGTGGCTAAGGCTAATCAGCCAAATGAAAAAAGAAAATACTTAGGTTAATCATAAGAAAAGTTCCCTGTCACAATGATACACTCTCCAGTGGAGTGGTTTCCTGAGGGAAATGATGGAAATGCCATCACAAGAGAATTTTTAAACTGAAGTTGACAAAAAAAAATGTGCTTCAGGAAAAATCCTGTGCGTATCCTACGCCAAAGAAATGTGCTGAGTATATTTCTATTTCTTAGATTTCTCTGATTCCACATAAGTTTATGATATGTAATAGAAAAAAAATTGCTTTAAATATATAAGCTTACTATGCAAACCCAAACAAAATTGTTTTTATTATGCTTAGATAATCTTTCTGTATCATCCCTAATAGCAAGAAAGAAACAGGGAATCCATTCAAAATAATGGCAGGTATTTTCCAGTGGTTTTTGTCTTAATGATATGGATTTAATATACATTCTCGACTCTTAAACTAATCTGATTTTCTATTCTTTTCCAAAGAAGAATCCAGTATTCCTGGCTTTCTTAATTTAACTTACTTTTTCTAAACCTCAAAACCCCCTTAATTCCACAAGATACATTATTACATGATTCCAATATTTTGAAATCTCTTATAATCAGTAATGTTATGCAAAGTTCCTTTTCTCAGACAAATTCAGAGCCAAATAAAAGGCAGATCAAAGATACCACAGCACATGTGGCCCAGTACATGAGGGCAAATTTTCTGTCTCAGACTGTGTTGAAAGATCTTACCACAGAAAAGCTGAAACAAAATTATTCAGGAGCAATTATCTTGCTTCTCTCCATCTCGTTGTTGTTTTCCATATATTTTCTTTTTCATTTGTTATTTAAAAATTAACTGTGCTGTAATGGAAATAAAATCTTGATGTCATTAGATTGTTAACTTCATGGGAGATTTCTGACACTCTGCTTAATTCTCCACAATTCATTGCTATTCTGTGAAGTGGAATAACAGTTCAAGATCTTTGGTGGTGAAGGTAGAGTTTTAAGAAAATTCCCATGGTTACCCATGGTGGACATTGAAAAAGATTAATGTAATCCTAGACTATTTTTCAGGTGTGTTAGAAATCCCTGCTCAGTCAGTTCCGCTGCAGTGTCAGGGGAATGTCTGTCACAGAAAAATATCTACTGCAGAATAGTGCATAAAAATGAAAACCTTTCCATTTTGCAATGCAATATTACAGAAACAAAATGGCAATTTCTTCATATTTAACAGACACTGTTTTACAAGTATGCTGAATAACAAACAATTCTCCAGAGAGCCAAGTACAACACTCAGGAATACATTTGAGAAGAGGCCAAGATAAGTATTTTTAGAAAATTGCTACATAGGTAACCAGCTACAATAGTTTTTACAGACAGGATGATGCCTGACACTAACAGGCTTAATTTTGTTAAGCAAAGGAAAGGCTCATGTGTTCATGTCCGTATCAGCCTGTTCTGCATTACAGTACTTTGTGTGTTTTAAGGAGATTTTCTCCAGGGAATTGCCTTACTGTGTAAAGAGTGGAGAGAGGGTGGAAGGAAAATGGAGCAAAATAAAGGCTCTTCCCCACATGAATAATCTGCCTAGTGTGTCGTGGAACTATGTTAATCCTGTTGAGTTTTAAAAGCCTCTACATTTTACATCTTCTTCTGGGAGGTAGCAAAGTATGAGACCCAAATCCAGAATCATACTTTAGGAACAGAGCATCAAATGCAAGCAACCTACTTTGGGCTGCTGGTTAAAAATAAAAATTACTTAAATCTGAATTAATTTAGATTGCAATTTGATTTTTTTTTTGTTAGAGTTAGACCTAAACATTATATACAATGTACAATGATGTATATAAATAACTTTAAAAAGTTATTATTTATTGATAAAATATAAGAGCAATGACTTTTATTTCTAAGATTTATTTTCAGAGGTAATATTAAGTAGTGAAAACAGGGGAGGTGACAAAGAAAAGAAATGTCTCAAAGAAAGGCAAGTGCCCGTGTGTCTGTTAAACGTGGCCTAAAGAGCCTTTTTATTATTTTCCTATGACGCCACCTAAGACCTCAAGGATAACAAGTATAAGCGCCACCCACTCACACATCTGCCCAAGACAAAAATTTTGTAAAGTGCATGTAAAACTTTTTTTTTCTTTTAAAGAAAATTTTCGAAATGTCGATTCTTGGTGTTCCCAGCTCCGTCCCTGCGGAAGGGGAGGCGGGAAGCGCAGCTCCCACTAGATGTCACTGCAGGCCGCGGGCGACAGAGCGGCACCCGGGATGTGGGACACAGCGGCAGCGGGGATGTGGGACACAGCGGTACCCGGGATGTGGGACACAGCGGTGCCCGGGATGTGGGACACAGCGGCAGCGGGGATGTGGGACACAGCGGTACCCGGGATGTGGGACACAGCGGTGCCCGGGATGTGGGACACAGCGGCAGCGGGGATGTGGGACACAGCGGTACCTGGGATGTGGGACACAGCGGTGCCCGGGATGTGGGACACAGCGGCAGCGGGGGTGTGGGACACAGCGGTACCTGGGATGTGGGACACAGCGGTACCCGGGATGTGGGACACAGCGGCACCGGGGATGTGGGACACAGCGGTACCCGGGATGTGGGACACAGCGGCACCGGGGATGTGGGACACAGCGGTACCCGGGATGTGGGACACAGCGGCAGCGGGGATGTGGGACACAGCGGTACCCGGGATGTGGGACACAGCGGCACCGGGGATGTGGGACACAGCGGTACCCGGGATGTGGGACACAGCGGCGGCCGGGATGTGGGACACAGCGGCGCCGGGGATGTGGGACACAGCGGCAGCCGGGATGTGGGACACAGCGGTGCCCGGGATGTGGGACACAGCGGCAGCCGGGATGTGGGACACAGCGGTACCCGGGATGTGGGACACAGCGGCAGCCGGGATGTGGGACACAGCGGTGCCCGGGATGTGGGACACAGCGGCAGCCGGGATGTGGGACACAGCGGTACCCGGGATGTGGGACACAGCGGCAGCCGGAGCTGAGCGCCCGGCTGCTGCCTCGGGAAACGAACAGAGTAACAGCGCCTTAAACCTCCACATTAAAGCTCTTAGCTCACACCGTGCCAGCCTGCTTCCTGAATGCCACGTGAGAGGAGTGTGCACTACCTAGAATTGTTCATGTCTCAGAGCAGCAGGCCAAGCACCACAATATTTATTATAGTATAGGCACCTAGATACCTTTTGTTTAGAACTAGCAAAATAATACTTTGCAAATGCTAAGCATTAGAAAAGTTCACTCAAATTTTTATTTGGAATATTGGGAGGTGTGTGGGTAACCAGCTGCAGAGGAAATATGAGCTTTTTCTCTATGGAATAATCTCATTTTTTAGGATTAATTTATAAATTAATAAAGAACTGAATAAGTGGAGGATTATATATATTGAAAAATAATTTTTTTTGGTGTTCAAGCTTCCAAAATGGACATTCAAATGTCACAGTTTATCTCAGTAGTCCGCAAATATAATCAAAGTAGTTTTGTATGCATGTTGCTCATGAATATATACATTCATTATTTAACTGGCTCTAACATTGTCCCAAAAGTTATTTAAATTATTTGGGTAGCATTCTGCACTTTTACTACAAATACAACATTTATTGGGTAGTATTTTCATAAAAGAAATAAAATTTAAAACTTTTCGTGCTGAGAGTTATTTCTGTTTTATTCTTTCACCAAGCTATGGTACATTTGTGGAATGTATCTACATGCAGGAAAAGGCTGCACTAGGGGTAACCAAACAGAGCCATCCATATGTATAGAGAGGAATCAAACAGAAGACAGCAATGATTCATGGCATTGAGAGAAAAGTTGAAGATTTTTTTCCCTCTGAACACATTGGGAACACTTAAACTTACACATTCATGTGTACTAAAACATGTCTGGACTAAATGTAACCAGCATGTGTAACCAGTAAATGTAACCAGTAAATGCAAGGGGTATGTGTGTCCATCAGGGCAGAGGGGCATATGAAAATGTACCAGCAGCATGACAGCAAATGTATGTATATAAAAGACGGATACCATGGAATAAGGGAAAGAGAAAGCTGTTTAGAATTATTATAGGTATACCTGAAAAAAAGTAACTGAGACAAGTATATCTTGGAAGATTCATAGAATCATAGAAACATTCAGGTTTGAAAAGACCATTAAGGTCATCGAGTCCAACCATGAATCTGTACTAATTCCTTCCCTAAGCCATGCCCCTAAGCACCACATCTACATGTATTTTAAATACTTCCACGTATAGTGACTCCACCCCTTCCTTGGGCAGCCTGTTCCACTGCTTCACAACCCTTTAGGTGAAGATACACTTCCTAATACCCAATCGAAACTTCCTCTGGTGCAACTTGAGACCATTTGCTCTTGTCCTATGTCTTGTTAGTTGGGATACCGAGACCTACCTCACTACGACCTCCTTTCAGGCAGTTGTAGAAGTCTCTCCTGAGCCTTCTTTTCTCCAGGCTAGACAACTCCAGTTTCCTCAAGTGCTCCTCATAAGACTGTGTACCTCAGCTTTTCATGGTTGGAATATCATGTATGGTTTGAGTTCTTCGAATAAAAGCAGTACCTAATATCTAGTACAGTGGACAGATTTCTGTGTCAGAACTTTATAGAAATTGTAGCAAATGGTTTGCCATGCAAAATAATGCAAAAAAATATTGGTTCAAATTACTACTGTGTCAGCATGGTCATGTGTTTGGGGTTACATCACAGTAATATGAAGTGTGCAATTCTTCATTATGACTTTCTCTAGGTATTTATTTTAATGGAAAATTTAAGTATTTTCAAGTAATTTAAGTATTATCAAGTTGGACTTATTTTGGAGACAAGTAGCAGATATTTGGTGATATGCCATATCACATACCATTCAATGGTAATTGCCATCATTTTGTCCCCTCATCCATTATACCATTTTTTACTAAAGCCTATTTAGAGACAATGTCAGCCTACATTAAAATGATCGCCTATAAGAATCCAGGACTATGTGTCCTGTGTAAATCTAAGCAAATGCTAATGAGGGGTGTTGCTAAGAAATATTAATTACCAAATATTCTACCCATAACAACTGTATATGGTACCCATTACAATTGATGGAGCTGCACATGCATACTGAAGAGAAACAAAATAACAAGTATTTAAATAATTTAACTTGGGTCCTTACAGGAATCCTCTAAATACAGAGAAGAATATTAAATAGGGAGAAAACAGAATCATAGATTCTTCAAGTTTGGAAGAGACCTTTAAGATAATCAAATCCAAAGGTCAACCCAGCACTACCACTGTAAGCCTTAAACCACCCAGCACCAGACCCAGATTCGTCTTAAATACCTCTAGGGGTGGTGACTCCACCACCTCCCTGGTCAACCTATCCCAGTGTCTGATCACCCTAATGGAAATTGTTTTCCAGTATCTAATCTGAATCTTCTCTGTCCTTTTAAGGCCATTTCCTCTCACTGCAGGCATGGCAGAAGAGCCTCACCTCACTACAGCCTCCTTTCAGTTGTAAAAAGTGATGAGCTTCCCCCTGAGCCTCCTCGAGACTAAAAAACCCAACTCCCTCAGCCATTCTTCATAAGACATGTTCTCTAGTCCTTTCACAAGCCTTGTTGCCCCATAATTTCAGTTGGTTTTAGTAAGGTTTTCTAGCAGTTGGGACAGTGTATCTTGGATGAATGTGCAGCTATGCTAAAGTTAATGTGTTGAAAAAAAATTGCAAAGTGAGCCCTAGAGGAGACGTGAAAATGTTTCTAGTACCTCTAAAACATGCATGTTGTTTACATTTAGCAGCAGCAAAATACTCTGCAAGATGCAAAGATTTCAGTGGCGTGGGGCCTCCCACAATGGGAGCTGCTCTCCAGCTCAAGGATTGCTAACAAGTGTTCGAAAGGCAAGACGACACCCTGGGTACATGCACAAGCAAACTCGCTACTTGGCATCCAAGCTTTCATTTTTAACAAGTCTTTAGACAAAACAATTGTGAAGGAAACTGAGAAAGCATATGCCTCAGTATAAATCACAGAACAATGCCTTTCTGAGTTAGCACAGAGGTGAAGCAATAGCTGGGAGATGTAAAGAGCCCATATTTATTTAGTAAAGAAAATAAGCCCCGGAATTATGGTAAATGACACTGACTCTCAGAGATGAGCTGTTATTGTTCAGACTCCTGCAGCTGTTCCAGCTAACAGTTTCCAATTAGAATGAAATTGCTCATAACCAAAACATGGGCCAAAGTAAACTGAAATCCCTAAGTTCCAATATAACGTGAAAAGAGAGTAAAAGAAACAGAAATACATTAAAAAACCCTACCAACCACAGAAAGCAATTCACTTCAGTTCACAAAACAAGGCAATCTATCCTTCCTGCAAAGAAGACTGAGTTCAATTATGGCATTCTCTCATAGACTAAGGACTTTCAGTACAACTACTTCTGCTTCTAAATGCTTGACCATACGTGGCCAGTGTGAGAAGTATTTGGCTGTTAGCATTTATTTGCTATTTTAAGCTATTTCTTAATACCTCAGACTCAAAGGTAGCAGACAGATGGAGTCATCCTGTAGGCTACATTCAATGAACTGTTCCCCACTTCTGTTATAAGACAGAAATTGAACTCTACAATCAGATATGACTAGAGTACATATGGAAATTCATGTGGTTCCTTTCCTTTTTATTATTACTATTATGACTATTATTACCATTATTACTATTATTACTGTTACTACTATTACTATTGATGAATAAAAATGTCCAGGTTAGTGAAACTTTGCATGGTGCAGATGGAAGCAGATTCTTTTTGAATCTATGGGTGTGGAAGGCTATTGGAATAGTATGTTTGCTTCAGACTGCTGAACAGATTGCTCTTCTTTATCAACATTGATGGAATACTGACATTCCCAGTAAAGCCACAAAAAACCCCGTACTGGAACTTGTGGACAATTCTTTGCTCGTTCTCTGGTTTTTGCACTTGTCAGTAGCAGGACTCAGCATCCTGAGTTCCTATGTGTTATTTCATTACAGAAGTAGGAAAGCAGAAGTTGAAGTGGATCAGCAGAGTCAGAGTTGAGCAGTCTTGAAGTAAAGGACATAGGTACATAGGTAGAGTCTTTCAGGGAGAACTTTAGGAAGCTGGAGAGAATTTGTACTGAGGTGGTGTTTTGCTTAAATCTCTAGTTATTTCATACTTCCTAACAGCTGAGAAGATAGGCTTACTTTTTTCAGTTTATGTGTCATTTCTCTTTAAAATTACACCTTGCAATATTAGAAGAAGTAATATTAAATATAATGTCTGCTTTCTAACATTGTTAGAGAAGCTAGAATTAGAGATACCTCTGGAGTCTATTGAATTGTACCCAGCTTGACAAACAAAAGTGTTTCCAAGGTTATGTCCGGTTAAAAAAAGTGTGAGCCATGTTCCCTGGGAGACTTGTCCAATATATAATTACCATAACTGAGGGTTTAAATCAAGAGAAAGTGACTACATTACTATTCTGTATGGGTATGCCAGAATTTTTTCCCTACGTTAGGCAGGTTCTAATTAACAATGTTAGAATTTGTAAGTAATACAAGCTGCTGCGGCTTAAAATTGTATTTCTCTCTTCAGATATCAAAACAACCTAATAACAATGGAGAATTTTAACTGTAATTCAAGACTTTAAAAGCATACTTACCCCTTCTCAGTAGAAAGGATGGGAGTCATCTTCAAAAACTGACAAAATGCTACAGAGCTCACCTAGGAAAAAAGTGTCTAATCAAAGACAAGAAAAGCTTCCTGTAGCATTGTACATGCTCTCTGAAAGATACCCTCAAGCAACTACTCAATTTAGACACTTGACGGGTGATATTATTTGTGGGAAGCACTACATAATGGCTGTGTGCTTTACTTTTTGCAATGCAGGTACAGAGCCTTTGCCTAACAAGAGAGTAAACATGGGAATTCCACAACTACTGAGTAGAGAGGAGAAATATCCAAAAGTGAAAAATACACTTTTGCAAAGGACATAGGCTGCCCTTTTTACTGTTTTGTTTTGCATTCTGTCTGCCTGAAAAAAGGGGGAGGTGGGAGTCTGTTACATTTTTGGAGCTTGTGTCAATAGGTATGAACAGGCAAGATTTTGAAAAATAGAACCTATGTGAGGTTTACTGATGTAAGCAGTAATATATCATTTGTTCTCCTGGCTTTACTACAGCAAGATGTCGTTTGCACTGGAGTTGCTGTTCTGAGAAAACCCTCCAAGAAGGCATCTGTAATAATAAGGAATCAAGCAAAACATTATCAAACTCATCAGTAAAAAAATTAGGTATACTTATTTTTCCTGTAACAAAAAAGAATCTCATCTTCTAAGGCAATTGACTGATTTTCTCCATCATCACTTCTTCCATGGTTTGATTGATGTAGGCAATGTCAAGTTTAAACTGAACTTAAAGAGTCTTTATGCATGGCATTATACAATGTTATATAAAAAATCTGCTTTAATTCTTATTTTCTGCAGAAGCAGCATAAGCTCAAAATAAGTTTCTTTCTTCTCTGACAAGACAATGAGTTCATGCTGCAGTATTATCCACATTTTATCAAGTTTTGATGACCTGAATTGTGTTGAAATCCAGGAGAGATGTATTTGACAATGTGAAAAGGTATTTTTTACTGTAGTTTAATATGACCTACATTTAAAATAATCACGGTATCTTTCTGAACAAAATGTCCAGCATTCAGCTGGAGAAACACATAATGAAATATGTGACCAGCTGGATCACAGGTTGAGCACAAAGGGTTACAGCGAATGGGGTGGCATCAGACTGGTGACCAGTCACTAGAGGGGTTCTGCAGGGCTCCATCCGCAGCCCTGTGCTCTTTAACATCTCCAAAAGTGACTTGAACACAGGACTGGAAGGGATACTGAGCAAATTTGCCACTAATACAAAACTGGGAGGAGCTGTTGACTCCCTCAAAGGCAGGGAGACCCTGCAGAGAGACCTCGATTAGGGCAAGAGGGCTGGGCAATCACTAACCACATGAAGTTCAACAAGGGACAATTCTGGATTCTGCACCTGTGACAGGGTAATCCTGGATGTACAGACAGGCTGGGGAATGAGATGCTGGGAAGAAGGGCCATGGAAAGAGACCGGGGGGTTCTGGTCCATGTCAGGTTGAATATGAGCCAGCAGTGCCCTGGCAGCCAAGCGTCTCCTGGGGGGCATCAGGCACAGCATCACCAGGTGGGCAAGGGAGGGGATTGTCGTGCTCTGCTCTGCACTTGGGGTGGCCTCACCTCAAGTGTTTGGGGCAGTTTTGGGTGCTGCAATAGAAGAAAGATATAAAGCTATTGGAGAGTGTCCAAAGGAGGGCAACAGAAATGGTGAAGGGCCTGGAGGGGAAGCCGTATGGGGAGCAGCTGAGGTCACTTGGTCTGTTCAGCCTGGAGAAGAGGAGACTGAGGGGAGACCTCATTGCAGTTACAATTTCCTCGTGAGGGGAAGAAGAGGGGCAGGCACTGATCTCTGTGGTGACCAGTGACAGGACCCAGGGGAATGGCCTGAAGTTGTGTCAGGGGAGGTTTAGGTTGGATGTGAGGGAAAGGTTCTTCACCCAGAGGGTGTTTTAGCACTTGAACAGGGTCTCCAGGGAAGTGGTGACAGCACCAAGCCTGACAGAGTTCAAGAAGCATTTGGACAGTACTCTTAAGCACATGATGTGACTCTTGGGGCTGTGCTGTTGGGCAGGGCTGGGGCATGGACTTGACAATCCTTGTGGGTCCGTTTCAACTCAGCATATTCTGTGATTCTGTAATTAAAACCCCATATTGTTCTATTTGTTTAATCATGTAATTGTTTAGGTTATTATGAATTCATTTTCTTATAAATGGTTGGTTAGTGTAAGAATGTTTAGAGAAACTTCATTAAAATGCCAGGAGATGTACTGGGAGAGCAGTGATTACTTCCTGTCTAATACCAGTTGCCTTTTGCCAACTTTTAGAGAGATCAGCAAATATCTATATCAAGCATCGGCAGTCAGCAGATAATGAACGTCTGTCATATTCTGATAATTTTCCTTCCTTGGCAAACCAGCTTTTATGCTCACATAATACTCATATAATGCTCAAATAACACAGTCTACACTCTCTCCTGAATGGGCCTGTGTCATTTAAGTGAAAGACATGGAGCAGTAAAAACATGACATCAGAAATAAGTCTTAAAAACAGAGGCATTTGTGTTCTGTTTATTTTATTATTGTAGGGTCTCTCTCTAAAGATGCACAATATACTAAAGCATTTTTTCAAGGACTGTATATGTTAGTAACACAGATTTGGACCTCCAGAAAAGACTAAATTTAGGAAGCAAAAGTTGCAATTCAGATCAACTCATGGAAAAGGAAGGAATAAATCAAGAATCTACCTGTCAAGAGGACTTTTTTCAGAAGGTAAGTGGGAACTGAGGATGAGATGATGGGAGGCCAGAGGCAGAGGTACAAGAGGTACTCAAATCAGAGCTATTCCAGACCTTGTAAGTGCATGTTGAGCAACTGAAGGGCTTTACTTACACTGTTAATGGATGGTCCATTACCAGTTAGACTTACAGTCAGTTGCAGATAAGCTGCTCTTAACTTCTGAAGAGATCCAGTGTAATCAGTTTCCCAGTCAGCCTTCTCAGGGTGGCCTATTTATTCCTTACTTTGTGACACAATTTTGCTTGAGCATATCAGAATATTTTGCATGGACTGTAGCCTTTGCAGGTAACTAAATAGACAAGCCCATTGAGGGGCGGGGCAGGAAAGGGGAAGGGGAAGGGGAAGGGGAAGGGGAAGGGGAAGGGGAAGGGGAAGGGGAAGGGGAAGGGGAAGGGGAAGGGGAAGGGGAAGGGGAAGGGGAAGGGGAAGGGGAAAGGAAAGGAAAGGAAAGGAAAGGAAAGGAAAGGAAAGGAAAGGAAAGGAAAGGAAAGGAAAGGAAAGGAAAGGAAAGGAAAGGAAAGGAAAGGAAAGGAAAGGAAAGGAAAGGAAAGGAAAGGAAAGGAAAGGAAAGGAAAGGAAAGGAAAGGAAAGGAAAGGAAAGGAAAGGAAAGGAAAGGAAAGGAAAGGAAAGGAAAGGAAAGGAAAGGAAAGGAAAGGAAAGGAAAGGAAAGGAAAGGAAAGGAAAGGAAAGGAAAGGAAAGGAAAGGAAAGGAAAGGAAAGGACGTTTGTGAGATTGAACAGAAGAGTTATCTTCTGGGTAAGGATCTACCTCTCCTGTTCTGCTGAGAGTCCTGGCAGGGACAAACAGATCACAGTTTTTGCAGAGATAATATATTCTTTTGAAAATTTTCATGAAATGTATTCATTCTTGATTATGTATCTTTTGTATTACACTTTGCAAAAAAAATAATATATTATTGATGGATATTTAAAAAGTTGTTTGTACTTTGTACAAATGTCCTAAAGTTTCTTAATATTCATGTTGTTTCTCCCTAAGCTATTTGGCTCCTACCATTTAGATGTTGGTGCATTTTAATGTTTCTGCTCCTGTTCAGCTTGCAAACATTTTGAGGAAAGCAGTCCTGATGAGAGAAGCTACACACTAGTAAATGTCAAGTATTTATAAAAAACCAGCTCTTCAACTTTAATTATATTTCAGAATTAGAAGTTAGTGTGTAAGATCTCTGAAAAAAGCTAAACTTTTTTTTACTGGAATACTTTGGGATGCTGGTTTGTGCCACAGAAGAAGTTTTGAGCCAGGTCTCATACTCACATCTATCTAAACTGACCTACTCCTATTTCATGTGAGCAGGAATAAATACCTGATCTTCTCAATTAACCAACATTTTTCCCATTCCCCAGTAATACTGCTACCACTAGGAAGTGGCTTTGTTATGCTACATATTTTCTTTTTTTTTTTTCAGAAGATCAGGAGTTGATATTTTGTGTACATGATCATACATTAAGTATATTCTAGTGTCCTATCCACATAGTGCACAAATTTTCTATGGGAATGCCATGTAAATGTAAGAGCCATTTTTTATCCTTCTCAGGCCTCACAATGCATCAGACCATTAAGTTAAGGAGAGGATTCCTTTCTATACTAACAACATTTATTGATTCCACATAAAAATTAAAAATTGTATTGGAATTCTAGATTTTAAAGATGATGATTAAACCTCTAAAAATTAAAATGTCTGTGCAGCAGTTCCTGTGTGTTACTCTCAAAATGGCTTATAATCCCGTTCTTTTAGAAGAATTGTTTCACAGATTAATGTCATCAAGAGGCTATGCTCTATACTATTTTAAAATTAAGTGCCTCCCTTTCTAGCTTTTTTCCATAAATTTCAAAATGAAATGACAGGTAGTGTTTAGATGTGGAAAGTAGTCCCAGTTTATGTCATTCCTTTTCCCATTAGTTTTATCAAGTACAAATATCCTACCAAGATGAAAAATTAATTAGTCCTGCCTAGAGTATTTAGACAGAAGTAAAATACCCTATCAGGACTAAAAATACCAATAGTGACTATTATACTCCTATAAAATCTCTGTAGCAGCAGCTCCCAAAATAGGTACCTAACACACAAGGTATTTTTTTCAATACAGAAGTAAAGGCTGTTCGTGGTGGTGGTTATTAGTAACTACAACTGCTAGTGGTGGCTGCTGTACACAAAAAAATATTAGAGAGTTTTGCTCTAAAGTCTTTCCTTAGTGTGAAGGAAATAGTTTTAGTTATAAATTGTAGAGAATATTTCTTTATTACAAAATGATTAGAATTATCACAGGTTTCTTGAAATAAAATATTTGAATATCATTTATACCTGGTGTAGTTTTCATTTAGTAATCTGAGAGATTCATTACTTCATAATTAGACATTTGCACTTTAAGTGTAACAAACCCATTTACTTATGCATCTAAAAAGCCGTATTAGTAGTAAATCATTATATTAATTGGGAAGCTATCTGGCAATCTAATATACTTCAGTGATTTCTTTACAAATCTGCTAAATGCAAAGGAAATTTTCCAGAGTTTCCTGAGGAGATTTCATAGAAGACAATACTAATGAAAATATTTTCCTTTTTACCCTTGGGGAGAATGTGGAAGAATCTCTACTTTAGATGCTAAAACTAGAAGAGAGAATGTCACTGAATTATATGCACAGAGAGAAGAAACAATGGGCTGTTCTTTGTCTAGAACGCTTATGAGGTTTCATATTAGATAAGTACTTCAGAAAACTTACATATTAATAATTTAATTATATATATATATATATAACACGAACTTATATATAATAGTTTGTTTTAGCTCCATACCCTAAGTGTTCCTGAAGATCTCTGTGAAATAATGAGTGGTTTCAAAGACACCAGTAGTATTGCACACCTGAAATGCAGTAGAGGGAAAAAAAGACCATGTAAATTTGATCCAAATTACTAAATTTAGCTTCTTTGTGAGCAAATCAAGATGACAAGGTAATGTCATTTCATTAAAAAAGGTCATTGTTTTGACAGGTTTAATTCAACCTACAGTAATCTGATCAGCCTTCAGAGTGTAGAAAATCTGAAGCTGACTTGGCTTTATCTGTTTTGGCACTTAAACTGTTTATTAATTAATGATATGAACTTTGAACAGATAAGGCAGTTTTCATCATATGCTAAGAAACAGTCTCATAGTGTCTCCTTGTCAATACTAGCTTCACATTCTACTTCCACAACTTTTCCAAGTATTTTGAAATGACACCCTAGGTTCTTAATCCTTCTCCAACCAAATGTTTTTCTCCCACTAGAACCTGTAATGAATGAAAAAACGGAATAATTAGCAGTTTTTGTCATTGTTGACAAATTCTTAACACTTAAAAATGTAGATGCTTCTAGCAGTAGGGTAAATCCATTAATTATAAAAATCAGTACAATTTGTAGGAACTGAAGAGCTACACAAATGCATTGTCTCAAAGTCCTCTTGTGTTAAGTTTATAATGAACTTACATTGTGGTTCACATTTTTTCCCATTTACATATTTTATATTAACTGCAAAATCCCTACTTGTCCTTTAACTCTGCATAGAAGTAAAACTGTGAGGATGTAACTGCCTTTAACAGGGTTCTTATTGCTGTAACATAGTGATGTGTTTAGATGATTGCATCCATGTAGACAGGTTATCCTGTCTTTCATAACTGTTGTGTAAGCAGACACATGAACAGCTTTCAGAGAGTTCATCTTCAGAACTGAAAATATAAAACCAATAATTTTTTTAATAGAAAAATGAAGATTTTTCTTAAGTGACTGATAGAGAATACAGAACAGCATAGGAAATTAAGGTCTGTTGAAGAAAGGTTTGTCCAGGTTATGGCCAAGAAATCTCTTATACAATGTTCAACCTTACTACAGCTGCATTACATAGAACAGCCAGTCACAGAGTTGATGGCTCTGCCCTGACAGTGACAAGATTTTGGTAATATATTTGCAACTCAGACTATTTCTTAAAAATTCAATTGGAATAGACACCTCCTTTAAAGTATTTAAGTGAAATGCAAAAGTCATTCCTCTGACATCACTTTTCTGTGTCTGAAAAATATCGGTAGTTACAATGTTCCTGAATGCATGGACAGTCATCAAGCTGCTGATCCAGTCTGTGGATCCCTTGTTGTTCCCAGTAAAATGAGTGAACCTTAGCAACACTCAAGGTACTGAATTTGTGGCTGTCCCATCAGATATGGTCACAGTTGCAAAACCATATCTCATGCAGGACAGTGTAAACCCCAAAACTGTGCAGAAGCTTAATGTGCTCCCTCAACAGAATCTCTACATGCCAGGACTGCAGATGATATTATTTTATGATTGGTGAAAAAGATAGCATCACAAAGATAACAAATAAATAATTTAAAGCTTTAGAAAGACAGAAAAAAATTTTTTTAGTCCTTGTGCAAGTAGAGAGGAGCAGACCTCAGGCCTACCGGACCAGGTCACCTATGCCACACAGAGATGTTAGAACTCTGCTCTTTGATTTTTCCTATTCTGTCCAGTTAAATTTTTCATTTGTCAGTAAATGCTCTCCTCTATAAAGTTTTTCTTCCAATACTTTGAATTAACAGACCATGCCTTGTGGCCTTGTGGTTTCGAACAGTAGTGGGGCAATGCTACTGTGCCATATATGGTTTCTAGTGCTATGCAGCGCTGGGATGGGAACCCAACAGATGCACCCTCTCACCTTAATCTCTCGGATGAGCCAGGGACATGTAAGTATACTTAAAGATATACTCTTTCAGATGCTTTTTTAAAAGAAAATGAAAGGTAATTTCCAAACCAAGCCTAAGAGTTACTAGCTGAAAAGACTATGCGTGAATTAATCTCAGTTCAGCAAAAGAAATGAATGACTCTTTGATTTACAGCTACCTTCAAATCTTGTTTAAGGGATAGTGGCACTATGTTATTTCCTAGAGTTACATAGTTGAATGAGTATAATTTGTATAACTTATTTTTAGAGACAAAATAATGATTTTGGGAGAAAAAAAAGCAAAAAGGATTAAATTTCAAACTTGTTTTTAGGTGCTTGTAATCTCTTTTAAGACGTTCCATACTCTGAAATGAAGTAATGTCTACCTCAATTAATTCAACTCAGATTCATCTGGTTAATCTATACCATAACGAAAAATAGAGGCATGGGACAAACTATTGGAACTTCCAATGAATATGGAAGAAGAATACAGAATGACAATATAATTTTTCCACATTGTCAATGTTTTGGATATCAGGCATTTTCCTTTAAAATCTTGTGAAAGTACTTCTCGGGTGTAAAATTTCATTTAGGTCAAATTGTTCTTTCTAACAGTATGAGAAGAAAATTTTCGATCAAACATTCCTGACACCTTTACTAATTAACCCCTTCATCCTACTTTTCAGTCATTAAGTCCCAGAAAATACTTTGTTCTGAAGTTGTTATATTTTTATGTAAATGACATTTATTAGATCGGCTGACTCTATTGTATTTATGATGTTATCTTTTAAAATGGGTTCAAACCCTTTTGGAAAAGAAAGAACGTTTCAGAAATGCCAAGACTTAAACAACAGAGTGCTGCCTGTATTCCCTTGACCTGAACCACATTAGCATCACTGATTATTTTACTGAAGAGAAGAAAGAGAGATGAGGCAAGTCACTCCTTTGAACAAAAATAACACAGCCTGTCCCCTTCAACTCCATTATCCTTTGTTCTGATTTCTTATTTGCTTACACAAAGGACTTAGTTTAAAAAAAACCAGTTCTTTATTTTCAAATAGTAAAATATTTCTTAAGATCTACATTCTGTTCCATTTTTCAGATAAGACTAGGATAAAACCAAGGTTCCACCAGAACAAGTTTTTTTCTCCAGCCAAATAGAACCATTGCTTTTAAGAACTGACTGAAGTGGTTCCATCTGCACTGAGTACTGCACCTGAAGCCTGTGTTGGAGGTTTTATCCTGCCAACATTTATATGCTGATTACTTCTCTAAAACTTGAGAGTCACTTCCCCAGCAGCACCTGGAATAATTGCAGTGACTGGCAAATGAGTCATGAAGGTACTGTTAAGTGAGCCAGTCGCTATTCAGCTAATAATTCTCCAGAATCAACACGAAACATCAGCACATGATCTTTTGCTTCACTGCAACCCAGATTTTGTACCCCTCTTACTTGATTTGTTTGTTGCTGCTTGTAACAATGACAACAAAAGAAAGACCTTTCCAAACTAGATTACTTTTTTCACAAAAATGAACTATGTTCATTAAAATGAAGAATGAGAGAAAATGCTGCTAAATCCAAAAGGGTTTTACTGAAATAGATGACTGCTTATTGGCTGAAAATACCTTTTACATGGACTTGCACCAATTGTGCTTTAGTTCTTCTGCGGAACAGCCAGTTAGTTAAAGGTGTAACTTAAACAGTGAAAAATAACTCATTGTATAAAATGTGGATTTTACTCTCTCAAAGAACAGTGTTTACATAACACACTCACCACAGATTATTTTCTGATTAAATTTTTAAAAAAGATGTCAGTGTATTTCATTGCATCTGGTTTTTTTCATCTGAGAACAATAAATTGCTTCAAAGCTATCTTTACATCATATCTTGCCAAAAACTACCTTTTAAAAGAAAAATTGGGCTACTTAGTCAGTTTAAGAGGCTAGTAGTTTGTGATAATTTACTTTTGTATTGGGTTTATGTGGCAAGGTTTTGGAAGTGGGGAGCTCCAGGGTGGCTTCTGTGAGAAGCTCCTAAAAACTTCCCTTGTGTTTGATAGAGCCAATGCCACGGTAGGCCTGCACTGGCTAAGGCTGAGCCCATCAGCAACAGTGGCAGTGCCTCTGGGGTAACAGAGTTGAGAAAGTGTGGGCTGGGGGAACCTGCAGCACCCAGGTCAGAGGAGAAGGAGGGGAGGAGAGGCTTTTGACACTAGTGCAGAGACTCCCCTGACACAGAAGACCATGGTGGAGGAGGTGGATGCCTGAAGGAGACTGTAACCCTGTAGGAAGCCTGTGTTGGAGCTGGCTCCTGGCAGGACCTGTGGCCCCATGCAGACAGGAGCCCACAGTAGAGTAGGTTTGCTGGTGGGACTTGTGACTCCATGAGGGACCCATGCTGGAGCAGCCTCTTCCTATAGGACTGCAGCCCTGGGCAGAAAACCATGCTGAATCAGGCGCAGAGTGTAAGGAGTCCTCCTCTGGAGGAGGAAGTAGCAGCAGAGAACATTTGAAGAACTGACCATAACTCTCATTCCCCATTCCCCTATGCCACAGGGTAGGAAGAGGTTAGAGAAAATCAGGAGTGAAGCTGAGCCCAAGAAGAAGGTAGTCTCAACCCATGAGTCTTTCATTATATTTTCTATCTCCTGTTCAGATGAGGAAGGGAGTGACAGAAGTGGGCACCTGGCAGCCAGCCAGGGTCCACCCACCATGTTAGGTGTAATAATGTCTAACAAGTTCAGGACAATCACTTGATACAAAGAAGTCCTAACCAGGGGGGCACTGGAATAATTTGACAACATGTTTATCATCAGAGAAGTGCGTGTCAGTGAAAAAAGCTTTAAATTTAAAAAGATAATATTTTTTTTTATATATATATAAATATATAATATTATAAATACATAAATTATATATATATAATTTCTACAGGAGAATTAAGTGTGAGACTTTCCATACGGATTCCCATATCCAAATAGACGCCCTAAATTCTACTCTTCTCTTTTCTTTGCATTACACCTCTTCTGCTCAGATTACATTTCTCATGCTGTTTCTGGAAGGGTTTGGTTTTTCTCTAATGCAGGATGAAATAGTTTTACAAGCCTCAGAAGTATCTGGAAGATAAAAGTTCAATTTTCTGTCAGGTCCTGATTTAAAACAGTATTGCAGAAACTGCCAAGAAAATCACTTGTGGTCACCACAGAAAGAAATGATGACAACTATTGGTCCCCAGTCTGTAGGTCTAGCTGTATTTTAATGAAAATAAGGACAGAGGGTTTGAGGATTAGGATAATATAACCAATATTAGATTAGCATACAATTGAATGCTACCCATGAGATTGGTTCCCACCTATTCTCTTATTTCTATTGAGTGGGACTTGGTGGCTTCAGAATATGTATAGCATATAATTTTACTGCAAGTGCAGGATGATTAAATTAGGAAAATGCAAATTTTGTAGAGCATTGGGGTTTTTTTTTCACCTTGTTAAACCTCTTTTAAAATGATGCTTCAGAGTAGTGCAGCTACCACAACCATAATTCAGTGATCTTTTGGTTTACCGGACTGCCAAAATGTAAAGAAGACAATAAATATTCTGCAAAACTGTGAATCCTGGGAACCTCAGTAATCTGTGTATTTCCACCACTATATTTTGAAATACTTTCTTCCTCCTTATTTTTTGAAATGACCACTTTCTGATGTTCTTCTTCCATTCTCTCTTCACTCACCATAAGGTCCTTTGGAAGAATCCTGTCCCAGACTGCACATGAAGTATTCCTGATGCCTAACATCACTGTCTGATAAGCAGCTACAGTGGGACAAGCAGCCACTGCCAGGCAGGTCCTACTTTCCAGGTAGGGAAAGGCGTCACTCATTGTGTCACTACAAAGGTACCTCAGGGATGCACACTACGATCCTGGAGCTAGTTTTGAAAATATGTAAATGTAATTGTCCAGTGACTACTCATAGTAGCCTCTCCTTTAATGTGTTAGTGCTCCTGGCTTCCTAAGCCTTGGACCAGCAGAATTAAGCCCAGAACTAGGAAGAAAGAGACATCTGTGTGTGCCAGTTCAGTTGAATGAATGGTGCTTGTGCTGTTTGAAGTTGTACATAGAAACTCTCACATATTAAAGGACAGATAATTTCACAGCCTCATATAGTCTTACAGAAACATCTGGGAAATTGCAGCTACTATTTTTTATCCTACTACCACTAGATTATTTAAATCAAGTTTACAAGGTCCACGAAATATGCTATAGTTTAGGAACTGCTGCTCTAGTGCTTGCCTTTTCAGCAAGCACTGGGAGACAAGTCAGATCTTTCAGATCAATATTTGTTTCCTCTTTGAATGCTTTCTCTCTCAGCAACATCAAAAAGTGTCCCATGTGAAAAATGATTCTAATTATGTGTTCTTGCAGAACTCTCCTGAGCCAGACAGGCAGTAAAAGGAAGAAAGTCTGAACTTCTTTGATAAGAATGGGGAGAGCAAATGGGTGGCCTTTTGACTGACATGAACAGACTCGGTATAAATTCTAAAGCAAGTGAGAAAATAGTGGAAGATGTACTCAGAAAAACAGGGGACAAATGTTTACAGTTTAGTATATATGTGAGACTGGGGGTAAAAAAAGGGAAGCTCATAACCCCTAGCTATCCCTCTGAGGCTAAAGCACAACTTCCCATCTGAAAACCCACCTGCAGGCCATTGGATGGGATATACAGGCTGTGTTTGGCATACAGGTTGTTTTCTTAAAAATCTCGCTGTAGAAGGTGACCCTGGGAATACAACAATAAGTTTGTATTTTCTCTTTTACCTAATTCAGTATATACACCTCTAAAAACTCTCATATAACTAATTTATCACACTGCTACGAAGACCATAAAGCTTCTCCTTCATAATTAAATATTTTTAATCTACTATATAAATAAGGTTTACTGTTAGAAGAAAACTGAGGATGAATAGCAAGGTGTGCATTTTCTTCCTTAGTGCATCAAGTACAATATTTATGTATTCATGTAGTTGCCTGGTTTAAGAGGCTGTCATAAATGGGCTGAAGATACTTATGAGAGGCAGTCATTCATGGAAGTTATAGAAGCTCCTCCATCTTCCAAGAACCTCCCAATTAACTGCTTCAACATGAAATTGTGAAATTCTTAACGTGATAATACCAAGAAGCACAACATTTGGTGAAGATATTTTGATATGAACAGAGCTGGTAGCAGTAATACAGCAATAATTGCTAGCTCATTTACGGCCTATTTAGCTCGTGCAGTGAACCAGATGAGAACAGCTAATGAGCACAGCTTCTTGCTGTAATTAGTAGAACAGTAGTGGCTCGCAGATGATTTACAGTTTGCAAAAGTCAGTGTATTTACTGAAAAGCTTGCGTTCTCTGTGAAGATGTGCCATATGATGAACTGAGGATGCCACGCTTTACTTTCTAATAAGCCTTAAGATTTGGTTTATAATAACCTCAGAATTCATCTAAATCTATCAGAAGTACAACACTGAAGATTGCTGTGTGCTGTCTCTTAGTCTGCATTCTAGTCTATCAGTACTTATTTTGCCATTTGATGTATTTTCTTTCATTTCCTTCGTTGCAGAAATAAATTTTTAAAAAATGGTATAATTTGTGCCCTACTGACAGGGTAAAGACCATTTTATGTTGTGGTAAATCACAGACATATGTGCTGTGCAGAGCTAGAATTAAAATAGGTTAATGAAGGGACAGTAAAATATGGAAGGAAAATGTTTGAAAAGAGCAGTGTTGATGTTTATAGACCCCAAATAAAAAACTGGATATTTTTAAGAAAGGTTAAGTTCTCTTCCTTTCCTTGACTACTGAATGGACTGCTTATAGACAAGAATGCAATTAGAAATGTCAAACAACTACACCCAAATGATATTTACTTAATCTATGCAGAAATATTAAATATTCTTATGAAATGTCCATCTCAGTGTTACAGATTCACAGAAGTCAACCAGAAACAAGACCAGTCTTGGCTTTCTAGAGTTTTATCTTCACTATTATTTTTTACACTGTGAATGCTTGAGTGCTACTTTTGTTCTTAAGGATGGCAACTGAAACTGTGAAACAACTCAGGCCTAGTAAAACCATAGCAGAAGTTTTCCTTTAGCCAAGCTCTGTACACTTAAAATCATACCTCTAAGAGCAACCAAAAAATAATGCAGGTGGGAAGTAATAATAAACTACAATGGTGTGTAATTTAAAAAACACATGAATAAACTTTTAAATTAAAGAATGACATAACTTCTAAGTAAAATATACTTCTATTTCAAAACAAAATCAAGGCAATGACATTATTCAGGAAATTTGATTCAAAATTACTGGTCAAGTTAAAAGGAACAGAAGTAACCCTGTATTTCAATTTCAAACACAAGCGAAAGATCTTTTTAAACATCTCATATTCAGAGTGTCATAAACACTTCGTAATGGTTTGTTTTATTGATGATAGTTTGTCATTCATTTAGGTGTCCAATTATTGTATGTTATATGCAAACATATATGGAAAACCTCAGGCCCTTCCTGAGGGTTTCAGAGTTTTTATCAATATGTTCTGTCCACTATTTTGCACTGTAAGGACTGTTTATCACATTTCTCATGCTGACCTGTTTGCTCTATCTTGCAAGCACTACTTAATTATTTAATGAGTTAGAGTAAAGGAATTCAAATGAAGACATTTGACATACTAGGAACATACCAGGTTCACTACCTTAATCAATTATACTTAACAGCTCAACAGATTTTAACAGTGATGAAGAGATCACTGAGTCCATATGACACTGGTAATATCCCTAAGTTAAATCCAGCTGCCTGCAGTTCTGCTCTTGTAAGTCAGTGAAATGGGTTTGAACTCCTTTATGAGGGGAGAGCAGAATATACTTCTTCCAGACTTCTGCCTCAATGGGGAGAATGGGGAGGTCAGGCAAGATAATCTCCAGAGGCCTCTTTCAACCTCAATCATTCTGTGATTCTCAGGTTATATATTATTGGGGTTTTTTATTATTATTACCTTATGGTTTTATTTTTTATTGTGTTGCAAACCAAGAAAAAGTATTTATTTGTAAAGCTCTGACACACAATGTGTAAATTGTCCACTTGCTGGCTGGACAATTAAAAGTCAACTATGTACGAAAATGCACAAAATAGACTAAGCAAAATTAAGTCGTGTATATTCTCATTTTGTTCTTTAAACTTTCTACTCACTCTTTTCCACTACTTCTTTCATATTATCATTGTATTGCATGCTGGAGGGGAATTCTGAAACATGATTAAAAGTCATTAAAATGTTTAGCAGAAACCCTTCAGCAAAATGATAAGTAGAAAGTAATATCTGCAAGGTTCACACGGAGTAGGGAGGCATTATAAGTGCCCATTTGTATGCTAGTAGAAATCTGATTCAAATATTATGGCACCTGCCCATTCTAGTTGGAAAGAGTTTTCAGAAAATTTAGCAATATTTGATGCAGAGATGTTGAATACTTTGGCTAGTGATACAGCCATAGAATCACAGAGACTCTTCCTGCTTGTAAATACTGTTTGATCTTCCACCAGTTTCATTTTCTTGCCTATACCCCCTAATCACCATGGTTTCTTTCTTACTTTTGTGTCATTTAAGATGAAGAACAGAATATTTGCCTTTCTCTGCACAATTATTTCCCATTCCTATTTGGGAAATTGGGTTCCTTTGTGGCTCTATAATGAAAAAAGCTGTCATGGTCAAAATGCAGAAATCTCACTTTTAGCTGCTGAAAAC
Source organism: Corvus moneduloides (assembly GCF_009650955.1). Taxonomy (NCBI): domain Eukaryota; kingdom Metazoa; phylum Chordata; class Aves; order Passeriformes; family Corvidae; genus Corvus; species Corvus moneduloides. Next base: position 28,001,019 of record NC_045481.1, read on the forward strand.
AACCCTCTCAGTCCCAAACACAACTGAAAATTTTGTCTACAGAGTGTGACTAGTCTGTCATCTTTGACTTAGTGCACCCAGAAGCATTGATTATGTACTTAAAGCTAAACAAGGCAGAACCGTAATTTTGTAGGAAACCTGCATAAAGGCAGCTTCCTGTTTACCAGCAAAGCCCCTAGATCTTCGCTGGGTTTGTTTTGTCAGTTTTTCTTTTTCTGTCATGTCTTTATCTTCAGGAGTGTCATAAAATGGTACACTAGAAAGTGAATAAAAATATTCTCCTTGTACATACAAACTTTAAGGACTTTTTTCTGTGGGTTTATATGAACAGAGATTTTTTACAGATATAGCCACTGGCTGGATTCGAGTGCAACTATATATGGTTGGTGCAAATCACTTGGCTTTTACCACCATGACCCTCACCACAAACTACAAGTAAATACAGAAAAACTGTGAGGAGCCAGACTTTCTCAGAAAATTATGTTTAAGAGATTAACAAAAATCTTTTCTCTGTTGTTTTTTTTTTTCCAGCCTTATGCAGGGTTACTGTTCAGGAAATTCAGAAAAAAATTGCAGTCTGGCTTTTCATTGGAAAAGTAAACATTATCACTTGTATGTCCTATACTACTATTGTATGCTCTTTTTTTCAAATATACAATTATCAAGAGGTAAAAGGCTTTAAGTTGATGCTGATAAACTATACCTTGAATTACTACTACTAGGACATACATATGTGAACCTTACATTTCTTTTAACCAGAGTCCAATCTAGACTACATTGTATAATATCATGTTTAAGGACTATTTATGATATTTACTAAGTTAATACAAACCTACAGGAGTAGGATGACTTCAAAATAAAGTGTAATCCAGTAAAAATGAAGTGTTTTTCCTTGGAGCTTCCAAATTTGTAAACACAAAAAAAAGCTTTCTCTTTATACATTGCTCGCTGTTGCAGAGTTCCTTGATCCAGCAACACTGCCACAGACACCTCCACAAACTTTCTATTATCAGTATGTTCACACTTCTGTAAATGCCAAACCACACCACCGTGACAAACTGCATCATGCTCAGGAAATCCCCTAGGATTTCAGCCTGGGACACTGTAAGAAGGGAATTATGAGGATGCATATTCGCCTGTTGTTTTTCTACAAACAGTCCTTTAGCCAGTCCTCTTTTCCCCTTCAGATCAATGAACTGCTACTAGCACACAACAGGTACCTTCGGTCTAAAGACTCCAACCCTGCTCCTGGAGAAGCAGCCAACCAGCTCAGACTTCCTTCTCACTGTTGATATTGACTGCTCAGTGCTTTTGACAAGTGATGGAGAACTCTCAGACTCGCCTGGACTCAGCAGCAGGCTCTGCCTGGAACCCCAGTTGCTGTGCAGGTCCAGGCAGAAGCAGGTGAAGAGGACTAGAAACTTTGGTCTGATGCAGTATGACTGGTCTGTCAACACTGTTTTGATCCCTGTCATTTAGTTCTGTGCATTTAAAAACCCCCTACCTTTTGCCTCAAAAAGTACATGAGAAATAAAAAATAAACACCTAATACATCAGGGTGTGTATCACAAATGACATTTCACTTGGAGTTTTCATTCATATTAGGACATAATTTTGAAATGTGGAATATTAAAGAATAGTAGTCTTTCAAATAATTGTAGGATTGTTTTCCAATTCACAACTGAAATGTAGGTACATTGTCAAAAAGTTTAACTTACTGTCATAAAAAGAGAAGAATTAATACCTATTCAAATTATGAATTCTTTCTGAATATTTAAGTGATGGTAATGCCTCTCATATTGCCAAACCATTATATATGATAAAATGTAAACTGTTATTGAATGTAATTCTTATATCTCTCTAAATACATAGGTCACCAGTATGTCTGTTATTTGGACTATTTTAAACTAAATTATACATGAAAAGGTTTATGTAATCCATAGTTAGAGCTGTACAATCAGAATTTAATTATATACATTGAATATATAATTGCAAAGAATTACACATTTAAAATCTTAATATAATTGCTGAGTTGAAATGAAAACCAGATGACCATAACATTTTTGCGTATTTGCAATACTATATCGTTTCTTTAAATTAAAAATTCATTCTAAAGACTCTTCTGCAAAGAAACAACAGGACCTTAGAGGCAAGAAAATATTTTCTTCACACTTTGGAAGCTGAATACAATTTGAATATGATAGAACTTATGTTTTTCAGATATTATTCAAACAAGTGTTTTTAGTACTGGGAAGGGACAACTAAAAAGATTCTATATACAGAAGTATCACTACCGACTCTTTAAATTAAGGCTTTCATTCATCTAATAAAAGTAGGCAAGAAGAGTCCTTGCTTTTTAAAAATGGTTTTTTTGAGAGGGAAAGAGTCTCTCACAGAGGAGTTCCCACAAACTCCCTGGTCTTTCTATCATAATCATTAGAACAGATATTGTAAAGTTAGGTATGTTTACTTAAAGAATTAATCTATTAATTAACCAGTTTTGGGGAAATAAAAAAAATATGTAGGATTCAAAGTCAAGTATAATTAAAAAAAAAAATGATGGAAGCTAGGAGTCAACGTGATGCACTGCTAGTGAAGGACCATGATATCAACGTGATAGTGAAGGACCACAGTTCTCCAGCTATGAGATAGCAAAGCAGACAAGTCTGCTACCAGAGCACTATTACTGCTTTTCTACATATTTAGTATATATTATAATTTTTATAATATATTATATTGTGAAAATTATTTTTTATAGTATTAGAAAAAAAGGTTAAGTATAGTATGTGAATGTTAAATTTCATGTCTCCATACTATTCTTCTTGCTCATGTTTAAGGAAGTTTCTACTATCAATGCTACGTCCTTTTTGAACTTTCTTAGATCACTATTTCATTTGGGCAATACTACTGTTAAGATCTTGCAATTGGGTCATTTTCAGAGAGATGAATGAGTCATGGCTTGAAAAAAAATCTTTTTTCTAAGTTGTGTCATAAGATGCACTTGTTCAGATGGAAGTATTTTCCTCCTAGAAATGTGCTTGCTAACACCTGGATTTCAAATCTAAATAGAGATACCCAAAACCTAAAATTGGTACCTTTGGTATTTCTTACTTGCGTTGGAAACAAAAGCTAAGAAAGAAGCTGGCAGAACTTTAAGAAAAAGCTTTCATGCCTGGAACTGCAGAATAATGCACATAATGATTTCTCCAGTGTTGCACAGTGTGCATCTTTGAGAATACATGAGTCCACCCAACTTAAAGTCACACATGCACAGCAAAACAAGTAATGAATAATGAGATGGTGAAACTGAACTGTCACTGAGGTCGTAATTCTCTGTGTCTCATTTTTGCTTCAGTGACTCTTTTCTTTTAGCCTGAGACACAAGCAGAACAAACAATTAGTGCAATAATTGATGATCTGTGTCTTCAAAGCTTGGGGTGGCCATGCTCATGTTTTATAAGTCTACTAATGCAAACAGCTCTTCCTTGTGGTTAGCATGCTGCCTGTTGTTCAATGATAGTACTTGGGAGGTGCACCTCTATCAGACAAAAGGTTTTTATCTGCACTTTTTTGTCAGTGAATCTCTAATAAACTATCTTTTGTTCCTTGCTGGTTTTAGATTCCAATAACACTTATATCTGCAGTTGGTGAAATGATTACATGTGTAGCTCATCTTCTAGAACCTCACCTTGCCTTCTGATGGGGCTGAGTTGTACTTGTGGTGTTGTAAAATAATGTTGCAATTTTATTATCTGGTTTTGCTTTCGTTGAGTTATTCAAACATCGTTGTTTCTTGAGTCAGATTTTATCCACACTAGTCTAGTTAATTTTATTTATTATTAAAAAAAATTCCTAGCTTCTTTAAAAGCCAGCAAAGATCAAGATCTGTAATCTTAGATTTCATCATTCAGTAGGATAAAATGAAATTATATGAAATAAGGATAATTAAACTGATAAAGAGCAAGCCATCTTTGCAAGAGGATATATTTCATAATATATTCAATTCCTTGATTTAGAGATTAGGATCAGGTAGGAATAAGTCCGGAAAATGTTTTATCATGGTCTGAAACCATTCTACTATAAATAGCAATGTAATGGATGGCACGCACAGGACTATTCACCATTGATTTTAAGCCTCTCTAGCACATATGCGTTTCTCTAAGGCTGCTTGTCAATACTTCTATCCTTGCTTGCTTTCCTGTTTTAGCTAATAGGTAAAAGAAACCTTAATTATGGTCCACATTGTCAAATAAGGAAATGAAACCACCCTTATAATCTTATTGAAATCTTCTGGAATCTATAAAATAAAATAAAAATGATACTCACAGGAACCTGTTTCACATGGATCAGTTTTGACCTTTTTGTGTATGATTAATCTAAAAGAAAAGAACAAGAAAAAACCCTGTCCTTTTGCAATAATGGAGGAATCCCCCCACTGAAGTAAATGCTTAAAAATGATTGATTGATTGATTGATTAATTGATTTGCAGATATCTAATTTTTCATACCTCTGTACATGTAGAAAGACAGCAAGAATTTTAAAGGACCAACAGTGGAGATTCTGTATTATCCCATTTTCAATTCTGCAAGATTTCATTCTTATAGAAAGTGTCACAGATTTGAATATTCTATGTTAATGGTGCTAACACAGGCAATTCATATATTTAGAGCTCTCAACACTTGTGTCAAAACACAACACACAGTGTTAACAAAGCACTCTGCAGTTCCTGGGCAGACAGCACTAAGTACTGTTACCCACTGTAGGTACAGTGACTTCAGATCTGTGACTTCTGAATAGCAAGGGATCCTTACCAGAGGTTCATTTTCTTCCCTCTGTCATCTAACACTGAGAACTTCATCATCCTTTATCTACTTGCACACCATAAATTCCAGTTCTTAAAACATTTGGTGTCCTCATTCAGCATCAATTAAAAGACTGTTCTAAAGGTATGCTGCTATGTGTTCAGAGAAGCTAAGAGCTTCTCCTAAAAATCATCAAATTACTGATTCATGAAATGACAGCTAATCTGAGATAAGATTTATAGCCACATTAAAGCCAACTCTGACAAGAAATCCACCCACACAAACATAGATGTGTCATGAGTGGGAAACACAGCATAAAAATGCTACTTACGACATTTTGATGGTCTTTCTACTGATAGGCAAAATCTTATGCAGCATCATATTAAAATAAAGCGAAAAGTTGAGGGGAAGTTTAGGAAACAGAAAGCTAGATGTCTGAACTAAACCCGAACTTATCTTTCAAATGTTGTTGCTAGCAATTTTTTAAATCATTTATACATGAAACAAGAACATTATAGAAGAAAAGGTTTACACTACTATGTCCATCATGATACTCAAGATCTTGCTGAATGCTTAGAGTTTCTTCAGAACTCAGTTAAACACTTGAACTTTTCTTGGTTTTATTCTTTTCAATGTTGTTTCCTTACAGTGATTTTATCTATTACCACCTTCAGAACATTTTGTGTCTTGTTTTTTTTACATAGCTAAATATTTTTCTATATAAATTGGTGTAGAAAAATTCTCATTGCTCAGTTTAACCAGAAAAACAGATTATTTATGCTCTGATGCATTTCTATTTCAACTCCAGTTGCTCTCATTTTTTTGTCTGATTTACATCCCTATTAAAAAGAACTCTTTGTGATTCAGAATTGTAGATTAAGTTTCAATAGATTGACTCCGGTAAAAGAATCTCAAAAGATGTTTGGCTATAGATGGTCAGTCAGATAAACAATTCTCATACCCATACTCAGAAAGACAAACAATATTTAGTCTATTAAAAAATTTTTAAAAGTCTGTTCAGGATTCAAATGCAAATCCAGCATTTTACTGCACACAACTATGTATGATCATCCTGGGTTCATATGGGCTGTGATATGAAGGGCAGTTGGAAAACAATAGCTTAACAAATGTGTCAGCTTAATGCAATGTCAGAGGTCCTGCTGTTATCCATGACTCACAACAGCAAACATGAAACACCATCTATACAGTTTCAGAGAATTCTCAGTGATTATTCATAACAACATATACTCATTACCAAGCTTGCGATGTGTTTAGTTTGGACTCAAAGCTTTTGTTTTGACAGATTCATTTTGGTCTCATCATTTTGAAATCCTAGCTCAAATTTTCTCATGTTCCAACTATTGTTCCCATTGTATATGTCTTGCAGAGGAGAAAAAGTACGTGACAAAAATAAAGGAAAATTGAACAGATCTCAAGATGTGACATTTTGAATACAGAGAACTTTTTTAAGCACAAAGGTTTGAACAAAAACTTCCTAATGCTATTTCAAGGCCAAAGTGAGATTCATACCTTTCCATTGACAAACTCAAAGCATCCTTGAAATCCATTGGACCTAAAAGCTTCTTACACTGATTGAATCTGAACCTCTCTATTAACATTTGACAAAAGAGAATATTCAATAGAATCGAAGTAATTTTATTGTGCTTGGTGCACGGTTGCAGAAGAGCACTCAGGAAAAAAATTCCCATCAGCAAACTCTAACTGCATCATCATAACTTTTTTCTACAAAACTTAAATGTCCTAAGATTTTCTCATTTTTCTTATATCTAAAAATGCATTGTATCCAAATTACACTTTTTACTCCTTTGTGGAGAAGTTTACTTAAAAAGTCTTTTAGATATAGCAAGCACAAAACAAAAACCTGTAGAGATTGGTTGCAGAGTGGACATAATTTACTAGTCTGTTAGTCTTCTTATTCACAGACACATCATATTTAACATAAATCAGAATGTTCAAATTATGTAGCAAGACTTTGTACCACTCTGCACCTTTCTCTGAAAACCTACTGTAATTACTTTTTCGTAATTCACATGAAACACTGAAAGACAACATAAGGGGCAGGTGATGAGTTTTCATGTTTTGCCTAATGGTCAAAAGTTACAAAGACCTATTTATGACACTGCTCGCTTGCACATCCTTAAATGACTTCCTGAGCAAGCCAGCACTTAGTGTTTCCACTAAATTTTAACCTGCACTGCATCCAAAGCAGTGTGGTCAGCAGGGTGAGGGAGAGGATTCTGCCCCTCCACTCTGCTCTGGGGGCCCCAGCAAAAGAAGGCTGTGGACCCATGGCAGTAGGACCATAGCAGGACCACAAAAATGATCAGAGGGCTGCAGCACCTCTCCTATGGGAAAGGCTGAGAAAGCTGGGCTTGTTCAACCTGGAGAAGAGAGGGGTCTTGGGACACCTAATAGCAGACTTTGAATATTTAAACATGGCTTCAAGACAGATGGGCACAGTCTTTTTAGCAGGGCCTGTAGTGATAGGGCAAGGGTTAGTGCTTTTAAAAAAAAAATATTATAGATTTAGAAGAAATTATTTTTACTATGAGGGTGGTGAAGCACTGGCACAAGTTGCCCAGAGATGTGGCAGATTCCCTTTCCCTGGCAGAATCCAAGGTCAGGTTTTAAAAGGCTCTGAGCAACCTGATCTAGTTGAATATATCCCTGTCCATTGCAGGGGGGTTGGACTGGATGATCTTTAGAGTTTCCTTCCAACCTAAATTATTATATGATTCTATGATTCTACAAACTGGGGCTGTTTTAATGGTGCTGACTTAAGAGAGTTTCATGCTTTGCCTGGAAAGAAATACAACAGAAAACCTCAAACATTTCTAGTCCTTGGCTCACCTGGCAGCTTAAAATTTTGTACAATAAAAATATGTAAATAAAGTAAAAGGGCCGCTAGTGGAAGCTAGAATAAAGAAAGGAGTTAAACCAGACAGAAACAATAATTTAAACTTTATTAACTTTCATTCTGCAGGGAAAAAAAATTTTAGTGGTAACACTACTTGCAATTCTCATCCTGTTAGTTGTCCCCTATGCCAGACTACTGAGAGGATTTTATTATTTACTGTCCTCTCACTTCTCTCTTCAGTGACAGTTAAGCTTTTCCTATAAGTTGTTTGTTAAATTTGCAATTTCTCTGCTCTCCAGGACAGCCTCTTTCCTGAAGCCAAGAATCAATGAACCACACAGATCTAGTTTTCTTTAGCTGGAAAAATCTCATGTTCCTTCCTATCTGATAAACTGTGAGATTCAGCTGCTACACACAAGCAAAATGAGCAGGGCTGTTACATAAAAGTATGTAAAGAATTAATATAAAATATGGTGGAGTTTTTAATTAGAACAAGTTCTGAGAAAAAAGAAAGGCAGTTATGTTCTCAGGGGAAGAAAAATGGTTTTTCATTTATTACTGCTAATTAGTGAAAACTGAAAAAAAGGTCTAAATTTTCTGTATTTTAAAATCTCCTCTTTTGATAAAACCCAGTTACTGAACTTTGTAGTCCAAAACTTGACAAGACAAAGGAAATTCCTGATTTTTACAGGTTCTGAATTAGTAAATATATGCTGATGTAAGATGTGCTGGGTGCTGAATGAAAACGAACACTTTAATTTCTATTTCTCACTTTTTTAATGAAAGATTGCCCCACATCTTTTTGCAGACCCACTGTAGTGGTTAGCAATTTTTAATAAAGGGGTACCTTTAATTTTTATGTTTCAGATTGATTTAGCAGCAACAGATAATCTCACCTATTTGACAGCAGTTTCCTGACTAGAAACCAAGAAATTTAAACTGCCAAGAGAACAAAGAACCACATCATAAACCAAAACAAGGAAAAAAAGAGAAATATATCTTTTCCTGAAGGACAGTGCATGTGCTGAATGCCTAATCCCACAGAGAACATCCTGTTAAACCTTGCAGAGCAGGAATGATTCATTTGCTGGACTAGTACCTGTTTCTACTTGTCAGCAACAGTCTGTCCAGCCAGTTGGGGCAGCATGGACATGAGGAAGGTAAGCCAGCCACAGAGGGGAGGATTTGTGTCACACTGTGTTTTGGTTTTGAATTTCTTACAGGTCCCACCTAGCAAGTATGAGTTCTCTCTGTGTCAAAAGCTATTTCTAACAATCTAATAAAGCATAGTTTTACAAAACTCAGCATCCTCAGTGGGCTGAAGGGTTTTGAGTAAATGTGTGACAGAATGTCCAGACCAGAGTATGTTTAGAGTCCTGTCGCAAGTTGCATAGTTGAAGATGTAAAAGTAAACAATGAGCAGACAAGGTGTCACTTTTGTCCCAAGTAACAATTTCTTAAATAAATACTAAGTAAACATTTGCAGAATGTTTAGCACATATCTGCAGTTTCCTGATTTGAATGCCTTTTTCAAGCAGTCAATATAAATATAGATATTTATATAATTATATTTATTTAGCAAGCTCAAGGGCATGTTAATTGGCTGAAGGGGAAGGAAGGGAGAAGGGGAGACAAGTGAAGAAGGGCTTCATGATGCCGTCTGATCCTATTTTTTCCTTTTTTCCAATAATTGTTAGTGCAACAGTGTGATGTTAGAGACTTATCCCTCAGCTGCTGAAATGCACAGGCACTAGAACCAACACATAAAGTACATCTCAATACAAGTTATTAAAAGAAAAGAAGCTTTCAATTATAGTAAATTAAATCAGTTTAGTGAGAAGGTGTTAGAAAAATGCACGTAATTTATCTGATTAGGTACTCTTGTTCCGACAGTACTTTGAAAGCTGACATCTTTGTTGGCAAATTATCCATTAGAATTTGGAAACAAAAAGTGTTCAAACTGATATTTGAAGTAATGACTCAGATTTCTTGGTCACACCTTTATTACCATTTACATGTAGTGTACATGTATTTACCTTCTTTACACGTACTGTAAAGAGAAGCTGTGATGCTACTCAGTAAAATTAAAAGCCTTCCCCATTTTTTGTAAAAAATTCTATCCAGTAAAAAATTGCAATGAAAATGGATTGGTTAATCACTGTGTTATCAAACCACTGTGTATTCATGGTCATACTTGCAGCTGATACACTTGAAAATGGATGGATATTCTTTACTTACGTTCTCATCTGGGTAAACGGGTGTATTCATTTCAGTGGCATGCCGAAATTTGGATTTAGGAACTCCAGCAGTCATTTACAGAGAAAACAGGAAATGTCTCAGAAAAAAGGAAAATCCCAACCCACCCACCCAAAATAGAATAGAATAGATAGTCTGTTTCAGTTGGAAGGGTTCTACAGCATCACCTAGCCCAAATGCCTGACCAGATCAGGACTCACCAACAGTTAAAGCACATATTAAGGTCATTGCTCAAATGTCCCTTAAATACTGACTGACTTGGGGCATCAACCACCTGTCTGGGAAGCCTCTTTCAGTGTTTTACCTCTCTTGATAAAGTAATGGTTTCTGTTATCCAGCCCAAACTTCCCTTGGTGCAGCTTTGAACCATTCTCACATTTCCTGTCACTGGATTCCAGGGAGAAGAGATCAGTGCCTCCCTCTCCCACTTCCCCTCCTGAGGAAGTTGAAGAGACATAAAAGGAGGCACTTTCCCCTCACTTCCTAAGCTTTCTTCCATGCTTTTTTCTCTAATACTTTTGCTTAGGTGGGTGGAATTCCAAGAGTGAATGGCAGGGCTGTCCTGCATGGATAAAAACTTTTGATAAATATATCTTCTGCATCTTTCAGCATATGAGCAATTAATAGTGTTCGCATCTAACTAATCAAAATCAGAGTTCACAGACCACCACATTAATTTATACAGGGGAAACCCAAGACTTCTTGCAGTGTTAGTGTGTCAGATAGACTAGGACAAGAATGTTAAATGTTTTCTAAGGTGATAGTTGAGTTTCCTGTGAGCTACAGATGAATTCAGGTTTGTTCTCAATTCCTAGTGAACCACTTTATAATATCAGCAACAAGCATAGTGATTAAGGAAAATATCAGACTGATTTTTTGTCGCTACCTTTGTGCACTGTCTTTATGTGACATGCAAGATCCCTGTGAGAAAAGGGTTCATTTTACAAGTTACAGTTTTATTTACTTTTTCTTTTCCTCTTATATTTTCTCAATTACTAATGTTTTTTTCTGTTCTAATTCATTCATTCCCTCTATATTTTATTCAATGAAAAAGTCTTCATATCTCCCAACAGTTTTGCCTCCTTTCCTTCTGTGGTATGTACACTAAAATAATCACTCCTAAGACAGTGAATATGGTTGCTAACAGAACATCATCAGGCTTTAGAGCTAAATATCACAATGAGGTTAATGACAGATGGGAAATGCTCATACATTGCAGTCATGGTTTCAGTCTGTCTGCAAACACAGTTTGCATTACTTTATGTTTTGCTTTGAAAGAACCTCAACAGCTTGGGTTTCTTTTTAAGGTTAAGGTTAAAACCTATGAAATCTGAATATACCATTGCGTCAATAGCGAAGCAAAGCAAAGAAGCACGCATGTCCTGTTGTATGGGTGTCTGATTTTCCTCAGCTGAAAGCTCAAGCCAGAGATGTAGATTGTTTTTTGGTTTTGTTATTGGTTTTTTGAGGCTTTTTTCCACAGTCAGTAATAGTCAAAAATTCTTGGTTTACTACATTTTGTCAGATACACAACACTCCTATTTTCTGAAAAATGGTCATTTTCCGTCAGAGGGAGACCTGCACTCCATTAATCTACCGTGTCTAGGGAGAGAGGTCAGGTTTGAGCCCAGCTGCCTGGCAGCAGGAGGGCAGGTCCTCAGGGATGGCTTTGGCACTGTTGCACTCAAAGCCATCCACATCACTTGGGCCAGCTTGCCTCAAGAAAGACTTTATGCCATGTGTAGAAGAATAACCACACTGCCTTCCAGGCCACCTCCACATAGGTAATATTTTTTTCTGCACTCTCTGCAGCTATCTCTTGACCTCTGTCTCTTTTGTCCCAGATCTTTCTAGCCTGGGTGAGAAAGATTTCTCTTGCATTTTCCTTGTTCTGTCAGCAGGTCTTATAGCAGGCAGCCTACTGATGCCAAATCCTGCATTTTACTATAATAGCTAGTCTTAAAACATCCAGACCTCAAGCTTTTCAGCTATCAGTAATTGGAGTTAAAAAAAACCAAATACACCGATTCTTGGAAGTGTTTGATGACATGATATGCCTGTTAACACATGATGTACTGCACTGCTGTTCAGAAAGCAATGCGTGTGACACGCAACAGATGCCCCATAGCCAACCCTGAGTAAACTTTGCAAATGTCTGACTGCCTAAGCCCAGATATATCTATTGCTTTGCAGCCCTAGAGAAGAATTACCAAAAGAGGTCCAAGATGATATAGCAGCTACTGGCAAGCATATGTGGACTTAAGTCTGAAGGCAGAGCCTTGAGATCAGTGCTCCTATTCCTCTAGAACTCTAATGTACTGTAGGAAAAGAGAGTTCTAGCAAGTACTGATGAGATGAAGAGGGAAAGAAGAAGCCAACCTGTGTCCTTTAGTAAGCTGTTAAAAGTTCTTCCTTGCTGGGGCTGATGGAAATTTATTCTTATAACATTACACAGGGGATGGGCATATGGGTTTAATACTCTTAGAAATATAATAAGATCTCTCCAAATGCATGCAAAGAGGTCCTTTAAGGGTAGCTAGCATGTCTTACATTCTTGGTGCACATTGAGGGGTTAAGAAATCAGCATACTCTATGGTCACAGAGATCACATGGGTAGGATTTCCCCTCAGGAGAAATATTTAGTCCATCCCAGAACAGAGTTTGCATGCACATTAACATCACTGCAGCATGAACAACAGTAGATTAAGACCCTGGCAATAAACAGGGAGTGGGCCAATGTGACAGTGTAAACATATCTTTTGCGTCTGCAACGTTCAGTAACATTCCACAATTCTTCTCTTCCTTCTTGTCCAAATGAGCTTCTTTTGGCTTTAAGCCACTTCTCCATGCTAATGTCAATGGCTTTAGCAACGCTAAATAGGCTGTGCCTGTTATCTTCACATCTTTTTTTTTTTGCATTTTTTCATTGTTACAGCTGCTCAGCCAAACCATCAACAATTTATTTCCCACAAACTAAATTGAGCCAATATCATTGTAATCCAGTATAAACAGAGAAGCAATTGGTTCCAATTAGGCAAAAGTTTCAGTGTTTCCAGGCTTGCAGCCAATTTGTGGTTTACGAAATTTAACTAAGTTACAGCTTAATCAGTTTGCTACAAAAAAAAAAAGTTCTAGCCAACAATATCCTGATGATAAAGAAGTATCATGGATAAAGGAGGAATGGATAAAAAGATCTTGGTGATGATTTTTTTTACAATAGCCATACCCAACCACTGACAGCAGAGAATCACAAAAATGAGAACTTTACCATTCTACAGGTGAACCAAGCTTCATAGCATCAAGCAGCAGGGAGGAAGCTATGAAAAGGTCTGTCTTGCTGTTACTTTGCAGTTACCCTGATGTGGAAAAGAAAGCAGCCAGGTAGACAATTCTCACACAAATATGATCTAAGGCAGGTGCTGTAGTTAAGGGAGTGAATACATTTAGAAAGCTATGGCGATCATTCAAATCCTGGAGGACAGGATTAGAGCTGGAAAATCTGAGAACAAATGTAAGAGTCTATGTGTTTTAGAATCAACGTACAAATATGTAAATGAAGATTTAATGTTAATGAAGTTAGGAAAGACTGAATAACTCCTGATGATACTCTTGAAGAACCACACTATACTCTAAGGTTTACACTATTACAGAATACCAACAATGTTCTTCGGATTTTAATATGGGCAACACTGTTGGCATAACAGCTGGATAACAATTAAAATGTGTAGGGTTTATACTTATTCAGAATTCATCACTATAATGTTGCTAATACAGTAAAACCCAAATGAAAGTCCTCTTCCCTCACAGCTATTTTTTTGGCAGTTCTATTCTGACAATTATCAAAAGACGCACAGAATAGACAGTGAAAAGTTTAGGACGACTACTCTAACAATATGGAAAATTTGAGAGCAGTTCAGTCCAGTCTACCCATCTTTTTTTTTTTTTTCCCCCTAGGTGTGCATTTGGAACAGATTGTCTAGAGAGACTGTGGAGTGTCCCTCACTGGAGATATTCAACAACTGCCTGGAGGCAATCCTGTGTCATGTGTTCTAGGATGACCCTGCTTGTGGACTCATAGAAGTAGAAGTGGACCCATAGAAGTAGAAATGGACCCATTCTGTGATTCTGTGGTTTGTCCAGTGCTTAATATTTCTGTCTTTCAGTTCCTCGTAATCTCCAAAAGACACAGAGAGGTTGGACCCAAAGTGGAACTCAACACTTAAAGTGACATTTAAGGACATTTGCAAAATGCAGATATAAAATGAGACCTTAAAGCCCAAGGACAAGATTTGTGACAGCAATAAGGTTGTTCTGCTTTTCTCAGTGGATGGTCAGGGCTTTCATTTTATCAGAGAGGAGACCTGTGAGATCAGAATTTGCGTCTAAGCAGCTCCCGCTCACTTCTGTTATTCTGTGCACATAGAGAATATCTACTGAGATTATAAGATATTTTGGGTCAAACTTTCATTGTGGATCAATAGTTTTTTGATTGCTGGACAAAGTAGAGAATATCAGAAGGTTATCTCTGTCCTCTAGTGATCAGAAATGTTTACAGTGCCACAGGAAGTCAGGTGTGAACGTGCATCCAATTAAAGCGAAAAAAAAAGAGAGAGAAAGAGAATGACTGAGAGAACTTCATCAAAGAGTGGGCAGGAGCCACACAATTTGTCCATATTCCAGAGACTTGTATTCAAAGTTTTCCTCTAAAGTGGCCAGAATACAGATTTAAATAAATGTTCCTACCCCCAGGGGCACCATTGGTAATAATTTAATAGTGCAGTTAATTTTCCTCATTCAAAAATGGGTTGATAAAATCTAATCACCTCTCAGCAGACAAGAACTCATATAGACTTCAGTGTGGCTCCTAATGATCCCTAAGTAGACAAGATAAAGCCCCAGTTTTCTTGGTGTCTCCCACAATTCCAGTTCAACTATGTACTGTATAGATTACTTGTACGGTGAACTCAACTGAGAGCCAAAGGCTGCAATTGTCTATCTCTCTCTTTCACGAGCACAACTGCAAATCTCACTTTCACAGCATACATCTCCAAACAAGTCTGAGTGAGTTCTGAAGGTCTTCAGCACTGGTAAAAATTATGATTAAACTCAGCAGGAGAAATGAGAACAGGTGAATGTGATATAATAGCAAAGAAATGAGAGATTAAAAAACAGCAAGATAATTTTTTCCATGAAAGGAAATCTTAGCAATCTCAGGCAGAATTTATAATATAAATATATAAATATATAAATATAAAAATATATAAATATATAAATATAAGTTTGTGAGCATTTGTAGTAAAGGATTGATCTGAAAAATTTATCTTAAATTCATCATTTATTTATATAATTAATCACAAAACTATTTATAAATTTAACAAACAGTTAAGTCAAAATCACATTTCACCTTAGATTAAAAAGACTCATGAGGAATGTTGACATATTTATTTTTCCTGGGAAGCAATGGGACAAATTTCCCTTGAGCAAAGAATTCATG
Organism: Corvus moneduloides; assembly: GCF_009650955.1. Lineage (NCBI taxonomy): Eukaryota > Metazoa > Chordata > Aves > Passeriformes > Corvidae > Corvus > Corvus moneduloides. The sequence goes on from NC_045481.1 coordinate 28,016,449, forward strand.
TTCATCCTGGGTTCCTAGAGGTAAGACCAACGCCATCAGCACTCTCCCCTCTATATCAAATTCTTCTTTAGGGGAGGTCATCCAGGCTGAAAAGCACCTCCACCTTTAGGTAAGAGGACTGTGTGTTTGGACAGCAAAATCAGTAGCAAAATCTGCAACTCCCAGATTCAGCATTCCAGCTAACTCTGAAGGGTGGACCAACTTTACTCAGGTTCCCTAAAAGGCAGAGAAAGTAAACCCGGTTCCCTGTTAAATAAACCTACAACGAGAAAGAGAAAGGAGAAGCATAATGGATTTTAAGTAGATTTTCTTCATTATTAGGACAAGAACAGTTGGTGTACATTATAACAGCTTAGGAGCAGCTTCAATTGGTCCTCAGCTAGTCTTGCTGCAGGAAAACCCTTTGACACAAGAAATAGCAATAAGCTAAGTTTTAGTCATTCTGCCATGACATTTACCTCCTTTCTGTCCAGTACACAGGAAAATACATTGTGTAGGATTTATGAGTGCTCTCAGATATGTTCTTGTTTTTCCTGTGTTGCAATCTCATTATATTGAAGCAGCTATAGAAGGGTTATTGCACAGCAGTGACCCACACTGCTTTTAAGTAAATTTCCTCCAGGTCTCCAGATTCAATGTAAAAGAACAGGGAAGAAAACAGCTTAAACTTATAGACAATGCTGGTCTGAATTCTTACTGTTTTTATCCTATTTAGAGACCCCGTTGAGAAAGGTTGCCACACTCAGCAAGAACATCTACAGAAATCACTTTGTCAACTACTGCCATGCAATATCTAATTTATCTAGCTGAAATACCTGAGGTAAGGATGAATTTAGGGCTTCCTGATTATTCCATAAAAGATGCTATGAAAGTAAAGTGGCATCAAATGAAAGCCTGTATCTGTACTTTAATTTAAATTTTGTGTCTGTGTAATTGCTTCAACAGTGCACCAACAAATCTGTAAATGCAGTTTGAGTAAATGTTATAAACTTAAAAAGAAAAGCTGTTAAATCTCTTAACATCTGTAAAGTTTCTTTTAAACACTAGGAAACCTGCTCTCACTCATGATTTAACTCCTTGTTGGGTAAGGTAATATATCATGGATACACCAACTGGTCTGACTTTTTTGATTTCAGGAGTTATTTTCCCACTTCAGTTGAAAAGTTATTTTTTCCTTTTGTGAGGCTGTAACCTAGCAGGGGTAGAAGTAGAGTACACATTTTATTTTCTGAGAGAAGTTAAAACCATGCTTCTAATATATGTTTTGCCTTATTTAACATTATATATTATCACAATTATTCTAAATGTTCAAAAACAATCTAGGGAACCAGGGAATATATGGAAATAATAAGCAGGGTGATACCAGTTTATTAATATTAGTTTTACTAAGGCTTTAGACAAAATTACTGTTTATTTCCAAACAAAAATCTGTGTACCTTGAGAAACAGAAAATCAGAATCCTTTTTGGCACAGTAAGTCAACACCAGAGTCAATAGCTTTATTCTTCATTTATAGAGATCTACCTCTCAACAGTGAATTATGAGACAATATAATAAATCTACATCAAACTGTCTTTACTTTTATACAAACTGAGTCTTACTGTGTCAGTCTTGTCAACACTGCTGAATATTAATGGGAATAAAGTTAATTGCTGGGTGTATGAAGGTCTGATGCAGTCAAAGTGAAAGAAAGCACCTAACAGAAATCTGTCAATTTTGACAAGCTGTAATTTATTTCTACTTCATGATATGTGCCGACACGTTTCAAACCTTACTCTAGTCTTTACCATAAATTGCAATTATTATAATTCATAGTGACATTTGACACAGAGGTTGGGACCTAGTTTACCACATATAAAAGAGTTTACATCTCAGGGAATTCACTTGCAAACTCCAGCATGTATTTCTCATTGTAAATCCAATTGTTTCCACTCACATTGAATATGCAAAGTAAATTTTGTGACTTGCACTGCTAAAGAAAAGAAATAGCACATTGCTTTAGCTGAAATATAAAGTGTTTATGACAAAATATTTACAGATATTTAAAAACTAAATTTCAGTGTGACTGTAGAATTATAAGTTTTATAATATTAGACACTGGTGATGGATTAACAATTATAAACTTGATGGATTTTTTGAGTATTTTTATAGCCAATCAACATTGGTTATAATAAATGTTGTTACTGGTAGCATCAACAGCATAACGGAAGTTAACTCAGTTTAGTCCCTGAACTTTTGCTCATCTGTTACTCAGTATAGTTTATAAGAAAGGTGTTGATGAGTATTCAGTTCTTGGACAGAAGAAAAATTCCCAAGATGACTGAGTTTATGGTGAATGTCTCTAGATCTACAACCCTAGTTTTGAAGTCTGGGTTTATTATGAGCCTCGTCATTTCTAATGCTTAATACCTGTAACTTGCAAATACAAATATTTCTTTTTAAAATGATATCAATTTAGAAAAGATCACAAGGATTGTAAAGTTCATCAGATGATGCAGGCTATAAGAAGAAATGTGTTACCTCTAAAACAGCAGACTTTCAAAAAATTTAAAATTCTTCTGAAGCCACTGTAATTTTAACAGTAGTACCTGTGAGTTGTGATCGCTGTGTATACTTTTAATTAACTACACAGCTTTATTTATCTTGACTGTACCTTTGCCTTCTCAGGCCAATATCTCATCACTAAGCAACTATTAATGTTCTTCCTGCCATAAAAGTTCCTTCTAAGAGAAATATAATCTGCATTTTTGCAAAACCTCAAAATTCCCATTTACTGCACTGAGATCAGAGTCAGGGCTTTCTTCCTACTTCTCTAGACAATTGCATTAACATTCTAGAGACATTTAGAGAACCATAAACAGATGAAACAACAACAACAATAATAAATAATAATAACAATGGTAATAATAATTCGTTCACAGGGAATAACAGAAAGATACCTATGTAAGATATCCAAGTATCATCTTCTCTCAACAGAGCACATTTTCAGTTGCTTCTGAACCAACAGCTGGCTTTACTGAGAAACTGGTAGAGACATTCACAGCATCACACTAGGGAAATCATACATGGACTAGATTAAGCTGAGATATTAAATGTTTTTTGTTACCAAGACTTTGGGATTTCTGTGGATTCCTATCATAGCAGAGAACAAAATAGTAAGGTGAAACCATTACTAACACAAGTGTGTCTATTTACATAGATAAATGATAGATGTCAAGGAATGGTGTTAGAGGACAGAGGAGTAGGAAAGTTTTCTATCAACCACAGAGATTAAATTTAGAAAAGTTTAGGGTTAGCAGAGGAAGGGAGAAATACAGAATAGCTTACAATTTTTTAGATATAATTTACTGATATGACTTTTTCCGTAAAAACTGCAAAGGGAAGGCTTATGAAGCTAGCATTGTTTGAGTCAAAAATGCTTGTTAGCCAGAACCCTCTCTGTCTTCCATTCCTTAGGTAGCCATTTGGTTTTTTTTCAATACAAGAAAACAGAAAAAATAAATGTTTTATATACTGCAATTCTCTACAAACATTTAATTATATACAGGAAGAGGATCTTGATTTGTTTGCATGATAAAGAATACTAGTGTTTGACAGTAATATAATGGAATAACACTGTGGTGAAATTATGTTGCCTTAGTGGCCATCTCTATTGTGCATTTCTCTGTGAATTTTATTTGAAATACTGAAACTGTCTTACAATGAAGGCATTTGAATGCTTTTTTCCCCCCACATCTTTTTCTAAGTGATGCTAGAACTATTAAGATTTAAAAGTTGTGTATTGAAGATGTTCATGGTTTACATCATTATTTTTAGACATAGAGACAACAATAACAGGAAAGAAATACCATAAAAAAGACATCAGAAGAAAATCCATATTTGAAAATTCAGATTAATGTATGAGCTTTTAAAAACAATAAGGCATTCCAGGGAGGATTCTCCATTTCATTATTTGTAGTACTACACTAGAACTTCAAGCTTACCAAATGGATGAAAATCAGTGACTTGGGTCACTGTATGAGAAGAATAATATCTAAAAGCATTTTTTTTGTCTTTACAGAATAATAAATATTAAAACATGGAAAATACTAACCCTGCAATTTAGGACTGTAGCAAAACCTTAGTGCAAGTTATGTTATAATCTGTCTATTATGTCATTCTGAGTAGCTGTTGTGCCAAGTACCCATTTAACCACGTGATTAGGCCAAGATTTCTGCAACCTTTACCAAAGATACTTATGAAAGAGTTCTCCTGTGGCAAACGACCAAAAGCAGTACATTGCAGGATTAATACATTTCACATGTCCTCCCTTTCTGAATTATTTCACTTGAACATGCATATACTCACTGAAATACAGATTGCTTAGAATGTAAGTCCCTGAAGTATTGTTCTTCTTAGCTAAAAGGATCTGGATGAAACATTTAGAGCTGATCCTGATTTAATTACCATGATCTAAAATCATTTCAGCAGACACTTGTAATAAATTCCTCCATATAGCAAAGCCAGTTATAGCAGCTACTTGTCTGGAATTCATGATCTTATCCCACTGCCTACTGAGCATATGTCAGAATAAAAAAAAAAGATAAATTATATGCTCGCTAGAGCAACGGCCTGTCAAAGTTTGGACTGATGTAGCACATAACACACCTGTTTCTCACTGGCTGTCCCTTCCAGCTGTGGTTGTGAAACATGCTTATTGTAATAAGGTGAAAGCTCCACCTTTTTTGATCCTGAAAAGTGTTGTTACTGAGAATTCAATCTTATTATTACGAGAACTTCTTTTAGTCATAATTTCGTAATACTTAGGGAATTAAGCTAAGAATTTAGCATTTGTCCATGGGATCAAATCTACTATACATAAACACCTCATAAATCTGCCAAAAGACTGAACAGTGAGACTTTTTTTTTTGCTAGACATGCTAGGAAATGTTATGCTTTTAATAAGGACCTGGCTTCTTTTCAGGCTCATCTTTTTTTTTTTAAGGTAGAACTGAAAGCAAAAGCCTTGGAAGTAGTTAGAAAAACAGCATAATCACCAAGATACCATTATCCTGTCTCTTGTAGCTTTTATATTTGTGCTTCTCAAAGCTATGGACAGCAAATTACTCATGTGATACCTGAGCTGCATAAAGAAGATTGAAATCTGGGCTGTTAATGATCTTTTCACCCTGTTTAGGCGTTTCTCTGTAAAAGCTCACATGTAGCTCAGATGCTGGGTGTCTATATTATTCCTAGGTACCCAACAAAATACAGAGATGGAAAGCGTCATACATCTTAGATACACTACTGCTGAAAGAAATCTTATTTCTGTATGAAATACTTTTTGAAGAAGGAATTGGTTTTCTAGGACACCAGATACAACTTGCAGAAAAACATTAGGTTCCTCTTTGTTTTTTGGTAGTAAGTGACACACATTAATAAATACCTTAAATGAATAATCAACTTAAATGAAACAGAAATTTTGGCTAGCAGTTAAGGTGGTGATTAATAAGAGTATAGACACGTAAATTATTTACTCAAAACATGATTTTCCAGGTAGTATTTTTATGCTTAATTTAAAAAAAGTGCTTTAGACAGAAATGAAATATATATGATAAAATATCATTACTTCTTATTTGGCTAAAGACTGAAAGCATTTTGAACATTTTTGTTTGCAATTTTCAAATAGAACTTTTTACCACAAAATTCCCCCAGAAACTCCAGAGAGATAGGAAAAATAACATCATCACTGATATTATAAAGCTGGAGCTAACAAAAGATTAACTGGTGTGTTCAAAGCCACACATGTATGGGAGACCTGGAAGTCAGTTTGGGCATGTAGGCTTCGTGTTGTGATCCACCATAACCATCTGACTCCTTCTCACTTCTCTTCTTACCCCTTTTTATTAACCAGGTAAATGCAGCTGTTCCAGGATGACATTGCTACTTCCAAAGATTATTTAGCAGTCATTAATTTTCTTTGATCCTTAATCACCTACACAAATGGGTGAAATGTGTGCATGGAATCAATAAGATTTTTATCCTTTTATCATCTTATAGATAGCACATACCAGACAGAAGTGCATCTGGTTCTGAATGGCCTCAACAGGAGAAATCACAGACAAGGCTGATTATGTTCTACTAGGTACCTCAGGAAAAAGTCCTTTCTGTAGAGCCAGTCCAGAATGCATATTCCACAGGCATAACTGTGAGGCCAAAATCTGATTTAATCTATTCTAGTATTCTTTAATCTGTTTATCACATCTGTTACATACAAATTTCTCACCAATTTATGACTCTGGAATTCTTACCAAAGTCTTTCTGGAATACTTTAAAAGTAGCTTTTTGTTTTCTTTTTAATTTGACCAATCCCAGTTTTAAGTACCTTTCTGTTTTTTCTTAACTCTTAGAGGAGTTTCAGATCTTCAGTCAAGGATGAGCAAAGAAATCATGCAGTGCAGGTACCAGACTTCTCACACTAAGAGCAGTGTGCTCTTAAGGCTCCTCCAGGCATTTCAATTAATAAAATAGTGTGATCATACATTCCAGCCAATACATAGCTCGTTCTAGTATGAGAATCTACACCTTGATGAATAAATCAATTTTCAATTTATAACTTCTTCTATTAAAAAAGATACCAAAAATCTCTTATTTCTATCCTGTGAAGATTTAATACAGAAAACCCCTGCAAAAAGAAAAAAAGAAAGAGGTGGATTATCACTAACTGAAATGGTTATAGGAAATCCTGTCACACTGCCCCAGTTTCTTTCTCCAAGAAAACAAGACTGTCATTGAAGACCTTCATGCTATTTCGTTAGTTACATTAAGTAACAACAATACTTATTTAGGAAATATTGTTAGACAACTCCCTAAACAAAAAGAAATTTAAAAAATGAGTTAATCTGCGGTAACCACAAGAAATCCCTTTTTTTTTTTTTTAAGTTGGAGGCAAAGTAACTTAGCAAAACCCATTGAGAATTACAGGGTTAAAGGTAGAAAGCATAAAACCAAAACTGTGCTTTCCTACTGATTCTTTTTTCCTAGAATCCAACCCCAAAGTTACTGAACAGGACAACCTAGAATATTGAAAGGAAATGAAAAAAGCTATTCACTCCATGAACAGACACACAGTTTAACTTAGTTCAGTATATTTTCATTCAGAAGAAATAAAAATTTACCTGTATGAAGTTAATGGAAGCATTTTGTTTTGCTTCTCATCTGATTTGAATAAATCTAACTAGTGAGACCCTTGCATGCTTAGGCATGCTTAGGAATCTCACACATTAGGTCTCCATGAAGAAAAAGTAACTTCAGACATTTATAGAACAAAGTGATTACAGAACCTCTACAGAAGATTTGTGGGGAATCAATTGAGTAGATAGTGGTGAGCCCTTTTTCTATTAGGTGGCAGAAGTTGCACATCTGTGGGGAAGCCAATAGCTCAGAAATCTGCCTGACATAAAGTAAAAGAGCAGCTCTGATGCGGGAATGTAGAATGAGCATATGTCTGTTCCACATGGATTTTAAACTTGGGATGACATTTTCCTTAGAAAAAGAAACCGTATTTTAATATTTCCTCTTTTGCTGTGGACTACCCACATCACTGCTTGGAATAATGTGCGAAACATCCTTCAGGCAGCATTTAACGTATCTAAATGCAGAAAGATTTAGAATTTGGAATACTATCAAAGCACATGTAGAATAAAGGAACAATTCTGTTTCAGCAGCAACACAGGAGACCTGTTTTTCATTATGCATGTGAAGTGTTTAATTTAAACTGGTAATGGTTAACCAGGTCTGGCCTTGAGCTATGGCGATCTGGGGAAAACATCCATAAACAAAATCCCTTCTAATGCCCTTCAAATTTTTCTTCTCTAAAGTCAAAGGGAGAGAGAGTAAAAATATTTTTGGAGAATATGAAGATCTCTTATGTGAACTATTTTTCTCCCGAAATGTGCAGTGAAAGGTAAAAAAATGTATAGTTCATACTGAGAAGCCTAGCAGCCTTAGGGTTACCTGTACTAAAATTGTAAGGAATGCCTTACAATGGAGTTTGGAGTTAGAGGTCATCAGGGGAGCATACACAAAGCATTTATGGAAAATGTATCTTAGATGTCTATGGTTTACAGATGTTTAGGTGCATATGGTTAGCTTCGTACAGAGGAATCCCAGCCTCAGCATGGGGCCTAACTGCATCTCTCCAATTAAGGGAGTTTGCCATTATTATCAGAAGGGAGGTTACATATTTTATTAATAAATGACACTATTAAAATGTATTTATAATTCACAATAAATGAGTTTATTTTAATAAAAAAATAAATGTTACTCCAATAAGAAAATAGCTAATATAGAATCCAGGCCCTGTGTATGCTTGCAAAATTAAACTAGCATATATACAGTTCAAACAGAAGGCAAAAGTTCAAGAACTTCTTTGCCTAAAGCATTCATATTTTCCAGAGAGAGTAACTATTGTCCAACTCTGTCTGTTAATGGCATCCAAATTTCAAAAGAAGAAAGAAGAAATTTAATTTTCAAGGGACTGAAAATTAATTTTACTGCTTAATCATTCTTTCTCTAGTAAAGTGATAAAATATACTGATATAGGTAATGAAACTAAAAGAAAGCAAACAGAGAAGAATAAACATATGTAATTTCTTGCTTAGCAACAGTTCTAGAAAAGCATGACAATTTTAGCCATAAATTATTCAGAATGTAATACTCTGAGAGTACCTTAATAATGGACAATAAAAGTGAGTATTAGCCAAAATTAAATGGTATTCAGTATTACAGTCTTGTAAAAGAATCTTCCCTGGGCTGAAAAGGTTTATTTTCATAATAATCTTTTAGGAATTCAGCAAAACTTTCTTGATGACAACTACTGACCTTTGTTTTCCTTTCAGGCCTGATTTGTTTAACTATAGATTTAAAAAAGGTAAATAGACACTTAATTACTTCTCTTCCTTTTCACAGTTTTATCAGATGGAAACCTAGCTTACCAAACAATTGATATTAGAATTTTTTTTAATATGCAGGCAAAATACTGTTTCTCATATCAAAATGGACCTTGGGAAGTCTTATTTCTTGGAAGCCACAACTAATCTTTTTTTTTTTTTCTTTCTGTTCCAAGTATTTTTGAATTAGTAAACCACATCAAATGATGTTTTAGTTAGACTGTCCAAATCCAGTGGCAACAAAAGACTAATGCACATCTTCATGTTTTAATGACTTTGTCTGATTTTCAAGCAGCCCAAGTGACCATGCTGGAAAGAAATTACTGTGATTTAAGGGACCAGAAATAAAAGTCAAGAAGAGATGAAAATGGACCTGATGTAATTTACCAGTCTCTTAAAAATGAGACCCACATCAGAAAAATCCACCTTAACAGCAACAAGACCACTTGCTTATGTAAGTGTCATTTTAAAATACTATAACTATTCTTTTCTAAAGATGTATAAAAATAAGTATCTGAAAATTATTTGTCCACATTCAGTTGTACCCACTGTACAGACCATGAAATGGATGGTCATGGGGAATGGGTCAGGAAAAATGGCAAAGGTTTTTCTTACACTTGATTCTTAATACTTTTTTAGATTAATTTAAAATTAATTAATTAACAATCTGTGAAATTTGAGGAATTGAAAAACTGAGTTAAATTTTAAGACTTCAATTTCTAACTAAAGCAATAAATGAAATAATGCATGTTTAAGTTAATTTAATTTTTTTTTCACTGAAAGAAGTCAAGTAATAAAGTCGTACATGTACTGGCTGAATAGTTAACATGATACAACTTCAATGCATTGTCCTTGTACTTCCAGTAGATGGCAGGTATAGTACTTCAAACTTTTTAAAAGTCATAAAACTCCTCACTTTTTAAAAAAGTAATATGCTATTATCTGGGAAATTTTACTTATAATACAACCCTTTCCATATGCATATATTTTTACATTTAATATCATTATCGAAGATATGCCAAGATGAAAAGAAATGTTTAATACAAACACATTAAGTACTGAAAACAAATTATAAAATAATAAAAATAGAAAGAACACACTGAAGAACATGCACAGAAAACTGGAATGCTTAGAATAATATTCAAAACAAACTAAAGCCAAAACTGGCAAACTTACAGTAGGAACTTAGAATAAAAAAACCTTCATATTTATTTCTCTTTTTCATAAATTTGCATCTTTTTAAAGCAATATTTGTATCTTTTTCCATAAAGGAACTTTGAATTTTCTGTTATGTGTCACTGAAAAATTAAGAACCATGTTATGACAGTCAAGCATTTATAAATTCAGAGATTCAAGCAGTAATGTTGGTTAAACCAAGATAACATACACAAAAAATGATGACTCTTTTTTTACTGCAAGATTGAGTTATAAAATCCTACTTGAAGCAGAGGAATTCCTCCTCTCTCAGAGCGCAGAACAGCTAATATACAGTTACAGATTAGGAACAAAACCTCTAATTTTCTTTCCATTGTTCAGTATGTGACTCCATGCCTTGTTCATTGCACACTGCTACAACTTCGAACCACTCTGAACGTTTTGTGTGCTATTTGCTTTAATAGTGTCATGAATGCCACTTTTTCTTGACCAAGTTTTGGTTAGTTTGCTTTCTGATATCATCTCTGTTTTAGAAAGGGGGAGAGAGAGATGCTTTGAAATTAACATCAAAAACATTTGCAAATGTTTATCGGATTGTCTGATGTTTTTTGGCAGTGGTGGTACATGTTAAGCATTATAATAGTACAAATAAGTTAAAATGATTTTTTGTTAATTTTTTTTCAGTCATGAGTGCAAGCTGAATACAAACAAAGATAATTGCACACCTAGTGAGAATTTCTATGATGGATGGTTTAAAGGAAAAGACTAATATCACACACAGACTGCCATTAAAATCATCATCTAAATACAATTTTTCAGGCAGGTTTCCCCATTATCATAACGAAACTATATCTTGTGTTCTTACTATTCCATGCCTCATGACATCTTCTGCACAAAAGAGAACAGCACCTACTTTCTAGTTGTTTTCTGTAGTTGTCCCCTCTTTGGTCATACAGCACTGAAAGAAGGAGTGGAGTAATCCCAGCAGCATGTTTACTGTCCTTGGTTTCTCATCTCAAACTCACTATATGAATACTAATTATGCTGCCTAATTTCCTGTCTTGGACCTCATGTCCCCCAGCTGCCTCTCATTAAATTTCAGTCAGTTTATCTTTGTACTTAGTTAACTCTTCTGTCCTCTAACCAATATCGACATTCATTGCTTTTTAAGTTTTCTTTCCATTCAACCTTCTCCCTGGCTTCTTATGTCCAACTATCTGCCAGACTATTTAACTTCTTCCTCCACATTCCAAGTCAGGCCAGATCATCTTCTGCAGTTCTTAACCCTCCTCCAACCTTTCTTGAAAACAATATACTTGGTATCTTGTTTCAATCTTCCTATGTAATCAATTTTGACTTTGATTTTGACTTTGTTTTCATTTTGGCAATTCGCTGCTCATCTCAACTTTCCACAGTTTAGACACCTGAATCCTTTCACCTGCCTTTACTCTTTCTTCTAGACTAAGGAGCTCTGAGTCCCTTCACTCCAGTTCTAAGATGCCAGACTTGAATGAGATGCTTTCCTTATTTCTGTTGCCTGAAAATCACAAAACAAGGCATCACACCATGTCACAAAATAAACTGGTAAGAGATGATCATGAACACATCAATTCCTGTTATGCTCTTCAGTCCAGCACCTAATACTGACTCTCTGCTTAAAGGAAGAAGCTCGTGCAAGGAAACCTGGCTTTTGTCATGTACTCTAAAGTTTGCCTGCTCAGTCCCAAGGTGAAGATGACAAAAGTCCAATCTTGTCAGTAATATGTTATGTTGTATGAGAGACATAAGCAGTGATGGAATCAACACTGAACATTATGAAATATCTAGTGAGCATGCACAAAGTGACGCTCCCTAGAATCCTGTTACTTGAACAATTTTCCTATTTAAAAGAAATGGGAAGACTTTTTTATGAATCAAATGCTGCCAAATCTCCTTTTCCACTTATAAATATGTGAATTGCAAAGTTTTTCAAGGAAAAGATCAGGAAAGTTCTTTTCCTCGGCTTCATTCTTGGAAACCATGCAATTAGTTTTGGCTGAATTACAAAATAAAACAAAATAAATTCTTGTGCAGGTGCCAAACATGAAAGACTTCAGTGAAATGAATAAATTAAATAAAGTTTTATGACACAGATAATAGAAAAGTAACCTTAGTAAAAAGTAGAAAACTAACAACAGGTGATGATAACCAGGTCTGCATTTAATATGTGTTCATAGAAAGCACAAGGTAGCAATAACTTCAGAAAAAACACTTCTCATACCTTTCCCAGTGTTTCATCTGCACTCTGCCTATTTCCTGCCTTGGCCATTGCACTGAGGTCATAACTTGGATCACAAGAGTTGTTTTTATTTGAGTAGGAGAGTGATTTCTAGTGAAGACAATTATGACTTTAATGCAACCTTTTTTATTTATCAAAAGAACAAAATTTTTTCTTTTGTACTTAACTTTATCTAGGCTGCCTTGCCCCAGTTAACAATCAGAATAAAAAGCTGCTTCCAAGCTTGGGATTCTGTATCATTTCATTTTTTTGTGATACATTTTGCTGTCCCCTCACACACATAGACATAACATGCAATATAATCGCTTAATTAATCCACCTTCAGATATGTTTTTTAAAAAACATTGAGATGTTTCCTCTAATTATAAATACAATAAAAAATATAGATACCAATTATACATCCACCACAACTGCTTAAGTCCTCAGACAGTAGCCACTTCTACAAGAATGTGAAACCAATCCTAGCTTGTTAAAAGTGGAACTTCCTTAGCTGAAAAAAATTGAGTTTGCACATATCTTTAAAAATTCTAGCTAATCAGTTTGTGTTTAAATGGGTTACTGCATATACATGTTACATATGTACAGGCTACGCAGAGTAACAAAAGGACACCACTCAAATGTGAAAAGGACAGTTTTATTTTTGGATAATGAAAGGATGATGAAAGGACATGATTTTTCATTAGAATTAAGTAGCAGCATTAACCTCAGCTATCTTCCATATTTTTGGTCGCTTGACTTCACTTGGGAAATATAATCTTTCCCTGAAAATATAGAAAAAAAGGTAAGCAATAAAAGAACAAAAGACTTCAGAAAGTAGGCCAAAACAAACAATGTTCACTACCTAATAATATTGCAAGACTTTGTCAGCCTGATTCAGTCCAGAGCCTTGAATCTATTCCCTGTGAACACATTACTGTTAAAAAAAGAGAGAATGGAGCTTTAACATGGCACTCTGTAGTCAGTTTATTTCACAAGTGTTGAAGGCTAGTTGAGAAAGTGGAAAATTTTTGAAGATCTTGTCACATGCTCTAAATATGTCAAACAGATCTAGAACTAAAGCTTTGAATGCGTATTTAGGGATAACACTATACAACAATAACTTTTTTTTTACACTCCTCTTGCAGCATGGTAGCACTGAATGTACCCTGAATGCTTTCCCTTTGATTATCACCTGCAAAGTATTTCTGAGGAACTAATTTCCATCACATTTTTATTCTTTTTGATATTACCACACAACAGGACCACAACACAGAAAATTGCAGAATTCTCCTGTAATGGAAATCTTCAATATGTCACTAATATATAAAGCAGTAAGCCCCATAGAAGATGCACAGCAACACATGACAAAGACTAACACAAAAGAGAACAGGAATATCTGAAGCCAAAATAATTTATGAAATATCCTGTGTACTTCAATATAAATATACTGCTATGTAAATTTTCAGCAAATATTATGAGATTTTAAAATTCTTGAAAATTGTAAAAAAACCCCCCACCCAACAATGAAAAAAACCCAGAAATTACCTTGTTTGTGTAGTTTCAATAAACTGCAATGGGATACTGTTCAGTGTTACTAGCAATCTAGGGATAAAAAACCCCAAATAACCACAACTCCCACGAAAGCAGATGCAAAAGCCAAACCCCCAAATAACCCACAAATCATGGTTGTCAGTATTGTGAGTCCTTTTACTGAAAAATTGCACAAAGAGTTGTACTACCTTCTTTCCCCTGAAATACTGAGTTCAGTCTTTTGTCACCTGTTCTGTCAGCAGAGCATAACAAGGGTATTTTTCCCCTCCAAGCAAGATCTTTAACTGAAAAGACCTGAGCTGCTACACATGTGTAGGGGAAATGGGCCTGGCCTAATCACTTTTCCCCCTTGTTCAGTGACAAACGCAGCAGAGAGTATCACTACCTCTAGAAGCTCTGCCCAGAGAGAGCTGTAAAGCAGCCCGGGGCTTCTTGTTTACATGCAGATGTCAAAAACAAGTTTCCTGTTCTCTAGAGGTTTAGGCCAAAAATCTAATCACAAACACATGCATGGAAGTGGTAGCTATCAGTATTAGGAAATTAGGTCATCGAATTATAAGCAAAAAAGGTTCTGAAGTAGACATTTACTGGAATTTTCAAAATCTTTGTTTGAAAAACAGCAGCTAGCTCTCGCTGAAACTGAGAGTGTGACCAGACTAACAAGGCCATTTTGAAAACACCAAAATTTTTTTTAAAAAGCATGAATGCTGGCACGAATTCCCCACACAATGATAGCAGAATACAGGACTGGAGAACATGTTTATTCAACATTCCTGTATAGACAATGGAGAGAGACAAGAAGCCCCGGAGGGTGAGTCAGTTCATAAAAGAGTGCCTCTCTCACCACTGACTATATAAGGCACCTAAAATAATTCTCTTATAGGAGCCTTTGCTAAGTGCATTGAGAAACATGGTATTCATTGGAACTAACGGACAAATGGATCTCTAATTTGATGAGTTCAAAAAATTAAAGGGGAAGGACATAAAGTTGTTCAGTAGTAGTGTGGATCAGATACAGGATTTTGGATAACTTTTCAATAGCACTGGAACAGAGGAGCACTGAAGCAAAAATTCAAATACAAACTAACTTAATGTGCACTGCCTTAGATATCTGGGATCTTATTAATTCAATTGTTACTGAAGTCACTGTTAAACTTTTCCAGAACAGAGATACTTTTAAGAGAGAGCAAAGAGAAATAATAATTTTCTTGATATTACAAAGACTGAAATTTTATATATGAGCAACAAATGAGGACAAATATTCACACTCCTGAAATGTTTCAATGATTTTTTCATATGAGAGAAAGATAACAGAATGAAGAAAAGAGGCATTTGAAGGGTGTGGTGAGCTGACCCTAGTTAGACACCAGGTGCCCACCAAAGCTTCTCTATCACTTCCCTCCTCAGCTGCACAGAGGAGAGAGAATATAAGGGAAGGCTTGTGGGTCAAGATAAGGACAGTGAGAGACAGTTACTATCACAGGCAAAACAGGCTTGACTTGGGGAAATTAGTGCCTATTTTGGTCACATCCACCTGTTTCAGAGTGGGGTCCTCCATGATCAACAGGTAGATTTCTACTCACTGTGGACCCCCATGGACTGCAGGGGCACAGCCTGACTCACCATGGTCTTCACCATGGGCTGCAGTGGAGTCTCTGCTTTGGCACTTGGAGCACCTTCTCCCTCTCCTTCACTCATCTGGGTGTCTGCAGAGCTCCTCTCACATATTCTCACTCCTCTCTTCTGACTTCTGTTGGTGGTGTGCAGGTTTTGCCTCCCCTTCTTAATTGTATTACCCCAGAGGTGCTCCCACTGTCACTGGTGGGCTTGGCCTTGGCCAGCAGTGGCTCTCTCTTGGAGCTGGCTGGCATCCATTCCTCTATGAGCTTCCCACAGAAGCAATGCCTGCAGACCCCCTCACCACCAAAACCTTGCCACACAAACCCAGTTCAAAGGGATGAGGTTAAAATCACCACAGATGATCCTGGCCATGCATTTATTCTTTGAGAATAGAAATCCTGTTTGCCTTAATCATCACATCACTATGGATTTTGCTGTGAAACACACATTGACATAACTGTTTCTTTAGCACTGAGTAACACTCCTCTAACTTAGGGAAGTGATCCTGTTGAGAAGGTTTGGAGCAAATGAAAGAGAAAATAATAGTCAATTTTGAATTAATTGCTTGCAAACGAAAGTCAATGAAAATATTTATCTTCTTACATTAAAGTGCAGTAAGTTGTCTGTAGGTCATAGTACTCTGACATAAACCTGGAATCTGCAGGTTTTGCACATAAACTACCCTATTAAATTTGTCTTCACCTGATTGTAACTAATTAAATTTTCAAAATTTCCAGGATAACTATATCCAGGTGCCATGTCTTGTGTTACATTAAGTCAATTCTTGCTGTGAAGCATGCTAACAAATTTTCCTATGTCTATTATAGAATCTCAAGTGTCATAGGCCGGCATGTGACATAGTTGAATATTTCTATTACAGTGGTTTTTCAGTCCACATGTTTCAATGCTGGTTTTTTTGATTATGCTTCAGAAGTGGGCAGGATCACAATTTGTATCTTCTATTTTGGTCAGGGTGCAGTCAAAAAGAATTACAAATATCTCTGCTCTTTTAGTTAAGAATGGCATGTAACAATGATATGAGTGAGTGTTGCAAAACATATGATTGATATGCCTTCATTATAATTGCTTTTTATTTCTAACCACCATTTTCCCCAAGGCAGAAATACCAGTATTATGGAAATTTTTGATGCAAAGCAACCCATGTACAAACCTTTGATCAGGAAATATGGTGGTTCTTAATTTTATTCTGTATCTCTACAGTTTAATTCACTGCAAGCAAAGTGGTGAATTTACAGAACAAACTGCCAGACAAATGCTACCCTGAGTAGGCTTTTCTTTGCAATACGTATATCTGAATTAGAAAGGTCACCTGCATCCAGAAAGAATGCTTAGAACTTTTGAAATCTTTAGTATCAAAATTAAAAGTGTACAGTGTACGTAAACACCAGAATCTCATGTGAGAAGAATCATGTTGGTATAAAAGCTAGAGTTTTCAAGTGTAGAATATTTACAAGATCTCAAAGAACTGTGAAATTATTTTCTTCTTTGCAGAAAGATTTTTGTCTGGGGAAATGTCTTTAAGTAGACTACAGTTAAGTCCAGTCTATTCTTTAGACAAGATCACCTAATGATTCTTTTCAAACTACTCTTTAAACATCAGTTTATCATGAACAGACATTAAAATTTGCTACCCATAATTCTTGCTTAAGTGTGATACCTAAGATAAATCCTATCTGGATGAATTTATTGTAAATTATATTACATGCACATACAACTGTGATTGTTGAAGTTTATTGAAACTCTGTGAATATTTTTGTCATTAAAAATACATAGTACTGTGGAAAAAGAACAGAATAGGTATGCATATCAATGAAAATTTATTTAAAGTTTAAAATAAATTTAAGAAATATTTTTGAAATCCCTGTCTAATTTTTATGTAGAACTTTCAGTGCAGTGAGACTTAAAAAGAAAATATAATTCTATAGACCCAGCTAAAACTTTGAAACTACATTTTCAAAATGGTAATAAAACACTGTCTCTCTTCTGCAAATAACAATCTGTTGGATAATGTTCATGAACATCCTATCCCTCCAAACATTTGTTATTGTATTCCTGAAAGGAATAAGGGAAGTGGTCTCAGACCTTTGCAATGAAACACTTCTGTGAAAACAGCTGAACTTTATCCTGGGCAGAATAAACTTTTGACAAAGAGTTCTGGCGGAAATGTTGGACATCTATCTTCATGAACAGTATACAGGATAAATAATCCAAGTGATATTATTACAAGAAGCACTTTGTGAGTGTTAACTAGAGAATTCAGAGCTTAATCCAGTTTCTTACCATATATTCAACATAAAGATTAAATTTAATCTAGTGTTATAGATGAAAATTTAAATATGCCAGACTCAGGAAATATAAAATTGAGGTTCTCACAGCCATTGGCATTGAGCCCCTTTGCAGAGGCATTGAATTTTATTAGATCAATGCTCTAAGGATATGCTGCTGGCTACAATGCAGTTAAGTGACAGGTGCTGTGAAAAACATAAAATTCAAGTTCCCAGCTTCCCCACACTTTTCATATCCTCTTGAACTAACATAAATATTTGTAATGAATATAATATATGGCATTCTACACTGAATTATTTTGGCTTTTGGAAAAACAGATAATTTTTCATTGGAAAGTACCTATGTAATCTACCAACTACTGACTCAATGAGGTGCTATATATTAAATGCACTTCAAATCTTTATCTTAATAACTGATATTTTCAGTTTCTGGTTTGTATGGTTTGTCTATTGCAAAATGCCTAAAAAGGTAACGTATTCTAAACTTTAATTGAAACTGCTGAGGAGGGGGGCTTTGGGTTGATTGAAATGAGAAAAAAATGTTTTCTGATAATTTGCTTCTCTCTTTTTCCTTCAAGGTCCCTAGAGTTTCCAGTAGAGCTTTGTACCTGTATGCTTTATATTTGCTTACTTCTAGATACCATGTTGCTGGTCGAGGAGTCATAATTTATGAAACTTAACTGAATGTATTTAAGTGTTGTGGTGAATACAGAGAAGGAACCTTATGATGAGAAACAGCTGCAAGGGTCTACAGTGCACAAAGATCAACTACCCTAATATTAAATATGTGAGTCACTGAAAAAATGTAATTAACTATTTCCTAAATCACATCACCTGAGACTAGGTCAAAGTAATACAGACCAGCTGTTTAATGATCCCCTGACCCCAAATGTCATTGCTGCAATTAATATGGATCAGCCAAACAGGACCACCTAGAATCTTAATGAACCTTGCTTAAGACAAATGCCTGTTCTTTGCTGTGTCTGTGGGGACTTTCACATCTCAGTGTCTTAAAGAAGGAAGATACAGAGTTACCTAAAACTATTATTTCATCAAATTTCTTACATCAGGTTTATTATAAAGCTCCAACTTGTAACACATTTATGCAGACATATATAAAGAGCCCTCTGCAACGCTGTGTGCTCAAGTCTGAAGGGAAAGCAGCAGCTGAAGGTTTGCCCCAACAAACACGCATGGACAGTCTCCTCCTCAGAGGAGAGCATTTTCTTTCTTTCTAGGCAGGAGGCAGGTGGGGAGCAAGTGGTTATTGAGTTAATTTGATATTGGTCATATCTAAATTAAATTCCCTGCCCTATTAAGGAACGGTGTGGTCCATAATTTATGAGAAATTGTCTCAGCTGTAAAGCACAGTGCACTGGTATGAAATTCAGCTTTAAATAAATTAATTTGTGTCTCTAGCTGGCTAACTGCAAAAGTATAAATCTTACATATATATTATGTTTAAATAAAGACTGCATACCTTTGTTTTCACAAAGTATCGTGAATTAAAAATATGCTTCATTCCATAGCACTCCACATGGAAATAACAGTCTTGCTCTGCTTCGTAAAGCTGTAGTAAAAATATACTCAAAACCAGTGGTGTATTCACGTGGCAGAGGATGAACACATAGAACTCATGTTTGGACGATATCCACATACAAATTTGTTGACTTTCTTTGTGGAACTCCAAGGGGAAAAATTAAAAAATGTGACTTATTTCTATGTTTGATTTCCACATGCAGTTTTTTTTAAAACTTTTTTTCCCCCCTAAAAAATCCTTTATTCTGGATAATATAAACAACGATCAAGATCAGACTAATTATGCATTATTTTTGACTGCTTCTGTTTGTCTATCTATACTTCTGTCTAATTTCAAATTGCTACATTCTTTTATATCCCCAAAAAACATTATTCCAATCAAGTTACTTTTAAGACTCTCTTCACATGCGTCATCATGTCAAGATCCATTAAATTTAAGCATAATCAAACACAGAAATCTGTTTGAAATGTCTTTCCACTCTACGATTTCCTTGTTTATATAACCCAGGGTGACAATGCTGCAGCATTGTGTAGAGCTTCATGTTGAGACGTTTGTCTATTACAACAGGGAAAAGATACACTTTTTTCTCCCTGTGATTAAGCCTAAATTATGGTTTAAATTAAAGAGCCTTTTATTACTTGAAGAAGTTCACCAACTAAGTCTTCTTTATGTGTAGGTTTGTTTGGGAGTAAGATACAAGAACAGAGGTTTTGTTTTATGCATGTTTTTAGTTCTATGAGGTTATCCTGAATAAACATGTGATGCAATTGGTGTAAGAGCGAACTTTCATTATTTTCAAGCCTTGTATGGAACAACTTTTCGCGTTCATACAGCATGTAGTGTGTTTACCAGTCTTCCATTAGTTGAAAATTGAAATTAAATGTTTCTTAATTTGAACCCCAAACTGAAAAACTATGATTAGGTAAAGTTAACATTGCAAGGCAGTGGCTGTAAATGAAGGCAAAATATAGTTTTAGTTATCTTAGAACAGAGTCTGCTCAACTGTTAGGGTCAAATTTTTAAATCTGAACATTCTCAAGTAAGAAGCTATGATGTACAACTGTAGTACTCCTTGCAATAAATTTTTCTGTGAATCTTCTCTCTATCCATTTTTACCTTACTCTCTTCTACAGGTTCCTTGTGATCCCCTGCATCATTTCATTCCTTCATCCTTTCTCCTCCTGTGTAAAATACTAGGTTCCCCCATAACTGAGCTTATTCTCAGCTCTGGCTTTTCAGTGTCATGCAGTGAAACCAAAGCAGCAGCAGTAACCAACATCAATAAATATTAAAAGATCAATGATAATTTAGGTAAGAAATCTATTGGTTCCCTATTCCTATAGGCAGTCTCTCTTAACTCATTTTAAATCATTACAAGCGAGGAAACTTGCACTTAAGAATACAGGAGCAGTGTTTATTGATTGTCTTATACCTTTGTCCCAACAATCCCACCTGTTTTACCTGGACCTGTGTGTGGTCTTATTATTCATGCAACAATCATTAAATAATTTAGGTTAACCATAATTTAATTTATTCAGATTACACTGGAGAAAAAATGATGTTGTAAATATATAAATATCAAATAAAAATATCAAACCACATAAAAGTATGTTAAAACTAGTCATAGAGGGACTAATCAACCTGGCAATATTTTAAAATATCAGAGAAGAAAGTCAGTAATCATTTCAGACATATCTAGCAGTTAGATAAATTTCTAGCTCAATTTTAAAACTGCTTGTAAACCTGTGTCCTTTCTGTACTACCAGACATTGCTCAGCTCACAAATAAGACACTCTTATCCTTACTTTTTCTTGGCCACTCTGCTTGTTCTCTACTTTGGCTCCATAAGCTTTGGACACAACTGTTGATGGATAGTTAACAGACTCTTTCTTCACACTGTATCCACTCACAGAAATACTATAACAATGACACCTATTCCTACAGGTCAAAATCATGCATCAATTACACCACACATATCTGATTCTGCAGCAGCAGTACTCTCATTCCCAGGACTTGATGAAGGTCCCTTTTGAACTGATGAAGAACTTCAATGATAATGACAAGGAGAATTGGACAGTAGCCACAAAAATATTAGAATTAAGTAACAGTATAATGCCCTCTTGGTGAGTAAAAGAACAAAGTTTGTTGTTGGGGTTTTAGGAGCTCTCCTGGTTTTTGGGTTTTTTTCTGTTAAAGGAATTCTCCCCCATACATGTTGCTAGGGGAACAAATGGCTGGATACTTCAGAAAAACAAAAGAGCTGGCTGCTCTTTTTGTTTCACCTGGGTGTGTGGGCAGTCCGTCTCAGTGTTTGGACAGAGAGGGAAGCTGCTTTCTTCGGCTGCTTTTCCTTCTGCTGGAGAAGCCCCGGGCTCCCAAAGCCCGCCTTCCCTGCCCCACTGGGAGCCGGGCTGTGGCCGCCCTGCCCCGCCGTTGCTTCAAGCCTTCGCTGCGTTGTAGCCGTGCTCGACCTGCCTGCCCAGACCTCCGGGGGGTTCCCCTTTCGGATACATCTCATCTGCCATCCAGGATTTGTGCTTGTCCCTGCCGTTCCAGCCTGCCGTTCCAGCCTGCTGTTCCTGAGAGTCCGGGATCGGCTGCCCAGGGGTTTGTGAAGCCTTTGTCCCATCCCTTCCCGGGATCCCAGGGCACCGGTGCCGCGTGCTCCCCGAGCTCGCTCCGGAGCGCCCCCTGCAGCCGCGGGGGAACCATCGCACCTGCCCTGCTCTCCGGGAGCCGCCAGCGCCCCTGCCGGCTGCGAGCGGAACTGCACCCGAGGGGAAAGGGCCCGACAGCCGAGAAGGCTGGCACTGGGTTTGTGATTGTTTGCTGTTACTGCCACAGTTGTTGTTGTTTGTTTGACTGCTTATACACATATAGATATATAATAGTAAAGAATTGTTATTCCTGTTTTCCACATCATAGCCTAAAAGCCCCTTGATTTCAAAATTATAATAACTCGGAGGGAAGGGGGTTGCATCTGCCATTCCAAGGGAAGCTTCTGCCTTCCTTAGCAGACACCTGTCTTTCAAACCAAGACATTTGTAAATTGGTTATGTTCATATGTATTAATTAGTGAATAGTACTTCAAGAAATTTGCTATAATAATAAAAAAACCCCTAAAATACTGTATAATTGATTTTCAATAGCATACATATTTTACTAATGGGATTATCAATCTAGTTTGAAGAAAATTACCAAATGCAGCAAACACACTAGCTGCTTATTGAAAATTATGCCCAACTAAAAAGTGAAAATCATGCAATAATTTCTGAAGAGGAAATGCATATTACATATAATTAGAAAGCATATAGCTCTTGGAGCCATAAATGTCAGGTCACTGTAGAATTGTAAGACAGTACCATTCAGGACTGTTTAGTGAAATGGTGGTATGTAAGTGATAAAAAAGGTGTCCTTCACACAGGATAGTGTATTCAGAAATCACCTAAGACATAGAATTAAGAAATTACTGAATTAAACCTGTGCTGTGTCTTCCTTTAGGCACAATGACTACCTCACTTCAGTATCCCCAGGATGGGAAGAGTGTCTCAGCAGTTTTTAGCAGCAATGACCATCTTGTTCCAGGCATACTGTGCTCCTAAGAACCAGAGAGCCAGTGAGGACAATTTGTACAAATATGCACGAACACTGCCAAGATACTCATGCTTATCTGAATGTATCAGTTATTCTATCATCAAGCCATAACAAACATCCTCAATGCATACTTTGGGATAAACAGAGCCTGCCCTCTCCCAGAATTTTTCAAGTATAGTGAGGTCAGTTTGGTGCACAGAGAATAAAGAAAACAAAAAAAACCTTTTCCCTCTCAAAGCAGCACAGTTTTTGCTCAAAGAAACAGAGTATGCAGATATTTGGCATAAAAATGCTTTATTCTGCAATACTTCAGATCTATTTTAATGTTATCTACCTTGTATGTCTGTGATCCATTTGCCCAGTGACATGCTTCCATAGTCAGCAAACAGTTTTGCCAGCCTGAACCAGACCTTAACTTCCATTTCCAAGATATAAAAAGAGAAAAAAATGAGACTTGTTTTATGATTCATTAAAAAAAATACTACATTGAGTTGTATCAGATTTTTAAACTTGAGTTTTAAATTATTAAGCTTACCATTTTTAAATGTTTTGTCCTAACGATCTACTTTTAGTATAAAGTCATGGAAGATAATACTCCTTTCCTTTTAGAAATGATGAAGCACTTTCAACAATTCGAAACATTCTTTTAAAACAAACCAACAGAACCAAAACAACAAACAAAAAATTTGGGAGATTTACTGACAGTATTCACAACAACCATTTAGATCTTGAAATGTTATCATTTTCTCACAGACATAAGTAGTTTATCGGGAAATCCCTAACCAGTTGTACAGCTAACATCTGCTTCGTCTCTCCAAAAAAATACCCAGGAGCTTATCTGTGAAGCTATGTTGTCAGTAGTTCAGATACCAGCTCCATTTTACTTACCAGTTCAGCCCTAACACAATACCAATTCCAGATTCAGTGACATTTGCATTTCCAACTCTAGAATCCTTTTACTTTCCATCATAGTCTACACATTTCTTCCCAAATTTCATTCCATTGTATTTACCAGTCAGTTTTACTCTTTTTTTCCTTTGTTAATTAGTTTTCAATGCTCTGCTTTTGTTTCAGGAGAGAAATTACATGAGCATGCAGTCTACTTTAAACATCATTTCGGCACCTGAAAACAGCAGAAAGAAAAAAGGTTTTCACTTTTATAGACCTGTCTTTAATAAAGCACATTTTGCTGTTTAGTAAGAATGCAAATAACACAGTCTGTATTCAACTGTAGAAACAAGGTATGTTCACTTATTCTTGACATAAACAGATTTGGCTGAATGTTCAATGTTAAAATCTAAGTCTATATAAAGAATATGTAAACCACCTCTAGACATGAGAGCTACTCCTTGTAAAATTTGAGGTTTCTGCTCTAGCATAGAGGTGTGTGAGTAGATTGAGAATGTGTTAGATGAAAGAAACTGAACAATTTTAGTGTCAGAATGCAAAAATAGGTATTGGCCTGATTCAGCAATGAAGTGTCTTTGCCTACTTTAACATTTGATCTGTTGCACGTAGAAGAGATAAATTTTCAAGGATGAAAAACCGTTATCTTCAGCAGTGGCTTGGAAGGTAAACTCTTCTACAGGCTTCTGCTTTGTGTTGAACTGCTTATGGAGTCCAGCAGAAGTGCACATGTGAAAGTGACCTAAGGCACAAAGGATTTATGCCAAATCACTTTCTTCCTAGACAGGTGATGCTTTCCTTCTGAGAAAAGATACATTACTTACAAGGGAGAAAGAAAAATTACTATCTTTACATCTTTGAATTCATGTGGTCTGTCTTTTCTGGATCTCATTAGGAACACAACAAACAGCTAAAGGCAGATGTCTTCCACCCTTACCTTGGGAAACCAAAGAAGTTACCACAGTACTGAGCCCAAAAAGCTTGTGAGTAAACACTCACTCTAAACTTGCAAACATCAGAAAAGGCTACCTGTCACTTTCATGGCTTATTCATTCTAATGACTACTTGTTTTCACAGTTAAAATTTAAACTTTATTTTCAGTCTCACTTTCTATCTAGTTTCCAGTGACTGCTTCTTCTTACTCTTTATTTGCTTTTCTTCTATTATTTTTTCCTGCCAAGATACACTATACTATTGAGCATATTGCCAAGCAACCTATTTTTCAAAATAGCGATCACAGAATGAGATATGATATTCCACTATCTGCCTCACAAAACCCATAGTAAACACCTCATTGTAATGACCTGTGTTCTCTCTTTGTAAACATACAGGAACTAAATTTTATGTCAACAACTTTAACCTAGAAACTACCACCATCTAGGTCAAAGAAATTGACTTACACAATATTCTCCATTGCTTAGGCATATTCTGCATTAGTCTTTGCTGGCTGTTTGTTTGTTTTTTAATTAAAACATATGTGCCATAAAATTGCTTCTGTTGAAAAGATGGAAGATAAATGGACAATTGTCTGTTCAAAAAAGGACCAGTTATATCACAGATAGAGAAAAGCAAAAAGGAATAAAAACTTTATGAAGTGGATGTTACTCACTCCCAATGAATAGAACAGAATTCCATCTATACAATGCAGAAAGCTGAAAGAACAGAAGATCACAGGTTCAGAAACACACCGAAGTGGAGGGTCAAGTATACAATGCATACAATGCATGAGAACATACAAAGACTACTATTCACCCTTCATAGTCTGGCAATGTAGAGCAATTAGAGGTAACATTACAGAAATTGTACCTTGAGGGCAGCTTAGAGATGCTTTCATAATGTGATGTTACAGTGACATCCTCTGCTGACTGCCCTCTTCCCGTACATGGCCAGATACATAAACTGTGTAACTGTGTGTAGCAAACTCATTTTTCCCCCCACAACTTCGAGGTGGCAGTTCATGTACTGCTAAATTGATCTGTACAGGCACAGTGAAACCTAAACTTCCAGTGGTTTTTCCACCTGTGCATGTACAGATTAGCAACCAGGCATGCACACTGTATGAGGTCGGATACTGCTGTGAACGATTTTTTCCTTTCCCTAGCATCAGCACAACAATCCCCTGATCTGGAAGGATCATGAAATAGATGACATTTCAGTATATACAACAGGCCAGGTTGTACTCAGGAGCACATCACGTGGTGCCACTGAATCCTTTTATAAATGGCATTTGTATATGACTGGCTGGCACAGCGCAGAAGAAATCCTGCCCTAATCTATTCTGATTACAAAGGTGTATTCAACACAGCTGCCATACTTAACAAACAACTCAGCAACCTACAACTTTAAAAAAATACTGTAACCTTTCTTTTTGAAGAAAAAGTTGTGTCTGTACAGAGGATGTGGAGCTGCAGGTAAGTCATGTCATATCACCTCTATCACTTGATTTCACATACATGAGAAAACCAAGGACATGTAATTCTCAGTATTGTTACTGCTACCTCTGCTCTAGTTATCTGATGAATTGCTAAAGGGCTGTGTCATAAATGAGTGGTTTAGGTTTCTTAAAGAGTTGCCATCAAACGCATCAGCAAAAGTAGGTTTGATATGAATTTGTGAAAGCACAACTTTAAGTCTGATGGCGACGTTCACTGTATTATTTACTACATGGATGAAACATACAAAGGAAAATCTATTTAGAATTGAGCTAGAATGAAAACACAAAAGTGTAAGGGAGACCCTCCTGTTGAGTGCTTTAGGTATTCTTTTGTATCTTTAAGATATGAGCCACGTCTGAATTAAAGATTTGAACTAGCCATGCCTAAGCTCTCATTGGGAGTTTAGGAAGTAAGAGGGTCCACTCTGAACCTCAGATTCAACAATTAAGCAGGGCTGCAGGATTTTCTAATATGTTTCTCTAGTATGTTTACGTTGACTCCTGTACAGAAAAGCTGGCTAGGCCACGGGATCATGGGAAGCTTGCAGTACTTCCCAGGTTGGAAATCAGCTGACAACAGTAGAATGGGTCCTACTAACACAGGATCAAAATAAAACAACGCTGCAGATGTAAATTTTGGTCAAAAAAAGCAATTTGCAATGAAACAAGTTGTAAATCAGATCAACTACTGAATTTTCAAACATACACATGTAGTAGTCATCCCTACAGGTGCCACATATACCTAGCTTAAGAGTTTTTCCGTTGGTATTTAAAATATTTACAGCTCAGATTTCCACTGCCTTTGCACATCTTCGAGAGAAGGGTTTTTAGACTAAATGTTGCCTTGCCATGAGTGCTTCTTGTGCAAACGTGTGGGTCTTGCACCGATCCCAAGAGTTGGGAAGTGTAACCCATCCTGGTTTTGGTTTGGCAGGGTGTTCCTCCTTAACACAGACTATACCTGAAACTGGAAGCTGTTTTAGAGAAGAGATGGGTGCGACCTGTCCCTACGTCTTCCCAAAACCCCCGGCGAGTGCTGGAGGGTGAGGCACGATGCTGACCGGAGCGGCCGGCCGAGGCCGGGCAGAAGAGTCGGAGCCAGACGGGAGCTCCCGCTTCCCTGGCACTATTTTCCGTCCTCGAGGGCAGCTGCCGCCTTGCCCGGGAGAGGCCACCGTGCTGCCTGCCAGCAAGGGAAACCCCCGACTGTCCTCAGGCTCTGCCTCCACCTGCCTCTTGAGGTACTGCTCAACGGGAATCATGGGGGACGAGGAGGCTCTCACCCCTGCAAGCACTGCAACCCACTGACTGGGCCAGGTGGGGATACCGGAGCCAGATGAGCCTCGCTCCACCACGGAGAACCATCCGACCCCGTGCCCGGGCCGCCTGGCCGGGAGGCGGCCGCCCTTTGGTGGCGGACCTGCGCGGCCCAGCCCAGCCCAGCTGGGCGCGGGCCCGTCCCGGCGGAGGGCGCGGCCCGTCCCGCCCCCGCGCCGCGCACGGCGCCAACAGCCCGAGCGACGGCACCACCTCGGCGGCGCTGGGTTGGGCTCCCCCCGCGCCTCTTTCTCGCCGCCTTTTCCTGTCTGCATCCTCCTCGGTCCTCCCGCCACCCCCCCGCCATTTTCACCCGGGAGGAGCTCAGCGGGACTTTCCTGAAACTTCGCGGGGAAGCTCGCCCGGCGCCTCCGGGGCGGCCGCAAACTTTTTGCGGCGGTGCCTGACTCTGCCCCTCCGTCCCTGACTCCTCGGCTCCGGTGGCGGCTCCGGCGGGAAGTTTCCGATGAGCGCCCGGCCGCCCAGCCCGCTGCCGCCGCCGGGGGCTGCTGCCGGCGGTGGCGGCGTCGCCTTCCACCTCCAGATCGGGCTGAGCCGGGAGCCGGTGCTGCTGCTGCAGGACTCCTCGGGCGACTTCAGCCTCGCCCACGTCCGGGAAATGGCTTGCTCCATCGTAGACCAGAAGGTAAGAAGAAGGCCCCAAAGCGAGCCTCCTCCCTCCAGCCCGGACCCGCTGCTCGTGGGCGCTGTTGTTGGCTGTGAACTTTCCTTTCCCGGCGGCTCTGCTCCAGGGATAAACAAAACCCATCCCAACTTCCCTGCCGCCGTCCCCACTTCCTGCCCCGCGGCGTCCCGGTTGTCTCTCTGCCGTGCCCCCCACGACCCCGGTGTGGAGGAGGTTCTGTGCGGGATGCTCGTATGCGAGCTTGGCTTTTATTTTGCTGGCAGGGGATGCAAGTGGTTGTGCGAACTGAAAGCCGTTATTAAAAACAAACTCCGGTCGGATCTATCCGCTGCTTTTTAGCGCTGCGGAACGGGGGGGGCGCGGGGGGCAGAAAGCTGTCAGCTGTGATGGTAGTGCGGCGCCCCGGGGCAGTTCACGCTGTACCGGCCTCTGCTGGGAAAGGAAAGTTTCCACCAAAAAAAAAAAAAAAAAAAAAAAAAAAAAAAAAAAAAAAAAAAAAAGGACAAACAGCAACAAGGAAAAACCAACCCTGACAGCCCAGGATTCAAAGCGGCGCGCAGCGCTTCGCACGCCTTTCCTTGTGCCGGGCAGCCCGGCAGAGCCGCCGGCCGGGGCTGGGGTCCCGCAGCGCCCGCGGTGCTGCCCGGCCGGTGCCGGGCCGTGGGGGCGGGCGCTGCGCCGGGGACAGGGGTGCGCGATGCGGGGTGGCGCTGGGGGCCAGCCCCGGGAGCTGGCAGGTGGCCGTGGAGCGGGAGGGGACTGAGTCAGCCCTGGCTGGCGGCTGCTGCTGGCCGCGGTGGGTCATTGGGCGGGTGGGGGTGGCACTCACCGCAGACCCTCCGGAGAGACACCGTTGTCAGGCGCAGTTCACCTGCACTTCGGTAAACCTCGCTCAATACGCCGAAATCCACCGGGCTTCTGCCTGAGCCACCGCTGCCTTTGCCTTTTGCGATTTCTCTGTTTTAACAATCGTGTTGTATAATAAAGTTAAGTTTTACTTTATCCGTATTTATTGTGTGAAAGACCCAGGTAAAACTATCATAGTGATTGCAAAGGAGAAAAAAGCTAGCCTAAATATTCAGGATGATTTTAATGGAAAAAAATTGTCTTCCTCTTCCCCCTTGTTTTTACCGAGGTAAAGTAATTTCAGGCAGGAGTGGGGTTTTTTTGTTCTTGTTTTTTTTCTTTTTTGATTGCTTTGCCTTACATCTCTTTGTAGATCATCAATCTGGACTTCACTAAATAGTGGAACTTCTCTTTTGTTGAAGAGCAACTAATGAAGTGTTTTCAAAAAAGTATAAAATATACATCCTTATTTCTAAATTTTGCATTCTTTATAGTTTAAGAAATGGCTACCTGCTTTTTAAAATTAACTTTCGTAGAAAGGTGTACCATTTCACGTTACCATATTTGTTTTCAAAGCTAGGCCAACACTTGTCACTTGGTCACATACACGTCTGAAACAGATTGAATACTTTTCATATTTCACCGTTCAGAAATTATTGTGCTAGCAAGAATGGAAAAGCTAAGATTGTTGTATTCATTGTTTCTATTTACTGTTCTTGAGTAGTTTATTAATTTAATAGGCTTACTACAAACTTGATTTTAAACCTCATTTCCTAACAATGTACCATTGTGTAAAGAAAACTAGATGTGCTGGCCTGTGCTCAAAAAGTCAAACTTACTTTAGTGAGTACTGACATAAAAATTTTGAACACTAGTTTGTTGCAGTTTCTTAATTGCATAAAAGAGAGCATCATTTAGCTGCTTCTCTGCAGGGCACACTTGAATGAGGAACTTTCCTCTAGTCACAGTTTCTCAGAGCTGAAATATCTGCTTTCCCAAGGTTGTCGAGAGGGAAGTGGCTCAAAGAAAGGGAAAACTGGAAGAAAGGCTTTGGTTTGTTTGTTTTTACTTTCTTTTCTTGTTAAGTGGTAGCCTCTACCTCCTCCACCCTACAGGGCAATTTGTATGTTATTTAGTCCTTAGAGTCTTCATTTTAAGCTTAAGCCTGCAAGTGTATCTATATACACAATTGTTTCACTAAACCTGATGGGATTGTTTGCATATTCAAAGTTACTTGGCATACTGGCAGAGACTTTAAAAAAAATCATGTGATATCTGGAACTGTTACGAGGTAGTTATTTGTGTGTTGTAGGTTCATGATTTTATCTTTTCCTGAAATGATTTGAAATATTGTCTGCTCTTGATTTGATAACAAAGATGTATTTGCTTATCATAGTCAAGCAGGAGACTACACTGTGAAGAATTTTATATTGAAATCTCATGCTATTTTTTAAGTTTTTCTGGGTCTGTAGAGTAGTGGTCAACAATTTTCTTCCAAACTTTCTATTTGGTCTGGACTGTTGAAGCAGTATATAAGGATGAGAAATTGTGGTTTTGTATTTCTCAATGGTTGTCATCTTAGACTGCTAAAATCAACACCGTGTCTGTGGTGTGCTGTTAAATATTTAAGCAGTCCTCTTGCACACAGCTTTATTTTTAGGATTTTTAGGTGCTGACTTTTCTTCAGTATCAGAATCAGATGATCTGTTTATAGGGAGCCTCTTCCCTGGTAATGTGGGCATACCTGATTTGAGATGATTATGACCCTTACTCTTCACAGGTTTATACACCTGCTTAATTTACTCCTACTCAGAATTTATGTTAAATTGAAGTAAACTTCTCAAAGTGTGCAGAGTGGATCATATGTAGGCCTGAGTAGGATGTTAATACAGTGTGTGTATGTGTATATATGTATAGACCCTCCATATTTCTGTATCTTTATGTGGTGGTCTTGTATATAAATAATATGCATGTGGGTTCACATGTGTAAAACTTAATGCTATGTATAATTTAGAAGTTTATATTTCCTTATAAACATGTATTTGCATTTATTTACATTAGAGTACTTTAACTTTTGCACTTCAGATGCTGTTTAGATTTTAAATTTTGGTAGTGAGTGTAATTATAGTGATAATCTAATGTACATGATGTGAAAAATGGAATGAGCAAAGTGTGGGTTTTTTTCTGTATTTTCCATGAGAGACATTCTTTCAGAAATTTTATCCTGAGATAACTGTAAAGACACTTCCTTTACAGATCAGAAGATGAAATGCTACATACTGATTTCTGACATAAATTCTAACACATTTAAATCTGTTAAGAACTCTTCTGAAGACAATGAAATTTGATTCCTTTGAGTTTGTGTGTTTTGTTTGTCTTGCTTAGAACCAGTGATGTGAAAACCCTGAGACTTGTCAGTGTGGGGCTGGTTTTTTTTTTCAGTTAAAATGGAACTTTAGCATTTAAACGATGATGTAGTTGACAAGAAATGAGGATCAACTTTAAAATATGTGCCAGTGTTTGACTTCTAGGCTGACTCCCCCACAAGAACAGTGGGAGGATATTGTAAAATATGATCTTTGTTTTCTGAAGACAAAAACTATGAATTATTGCCCTTTTTGAATTAGCTGCACACAATAAAATCACTTCTCCAGGACAAAAGTGTAATGTAAAGCACACTTTAATTATATGGAATTACCATGTTACCAAGACTTTTTATACTAAAAAGACAAAGAAAGTAATCTTTATACAGCTTTTTAATACAAATTCATACAAGTTCAATTCAAAGGGGATATTAGTTATTACTTGTATTTTGTTTTTACTGAAATTCTTTGTCATCATTATATCTCACGATGAGTTGGGGTACTCTAGTGGCATTGCCAAGTTTTGCAAACTTTGAGTACATAATGCAGTGTTATTTGACGTGAGAATGTGTGCTTTATAAAATAGCCCTTAAGTCAGCTGCTAAGATCATGTGCTGGCTAGGCCTTCAGCACTTGAAGGCTTAGAAGTTGTAAGGAATGCAAAAATGATAAAACAAACACAAGAAAAAAAATTGATGAGAAACAGAGAAAGTTAAGATTTGAACTGCATAGGCTGTGTAGTTTAGACTGATTTGTAAAACTAGTGTTGTAGATGGTTCAGTTGTTTGAATAATTCTGAAATTCTATTGTGGGGGGGGGGAAAGTGATAAAAAGAGAGGCCATTTTGGGAAAGGACAAAAAAGAAAAGTACTTGGTTCAAGTAGCATACTGCAACTGGAATACTGTGCCCAGAGTCATCTTTATGTAAGGTATCTGGTGTTTAATTAGGAGAATTGCTACAAATCAAATCAAGAGCCTTTTTAAGAGCATTCCTGAGAATTGAACCAAACACACTTAGGAACAGGTATGCATCCGCTTTTGCTTCTGGTTGTCATTATAAGGAAACTATAACTTATTCTTAAATAAATAGAAAAGGAAAACAAAAATGAACTCAGTTTTATTTTCCCAGGCTGGAATCTCTAAACTTGTGGTCTGAGCAAAGAAAGGAGAAAACCTTTTCCAAAGGTTGATGTGAGAATATATTTATCTTTTTCTGCAATGTTTTTAAGCAGTCATGGAAAACACGTGGGGTTTTGTTTATATGAATGATGGGGGTTTTGTTTGTTTCTGGGTGGTTTTTGTTTGGGTGGGTTTTTTGTTTGTTTTTCCCCCCAAACCTACACACTCTCCTAAAATAAACTCTTGTTTATTGTTACCTGGTGATAATGAAATCAATTCCTTTAGGGTGGGATTGGGACTCAGTAAATAGGGTGCTATAGAGATTTTTAGCTTCAGGATAAACAGAGAAACTGTGACAGGTTTTACCATGCTGACCAAAAGTCATGTATCTTCATTCAAACATACGAATGTAAACATTTCATGTATTCACAACACTGTTGTCTTGTAGTCACAGTCTTTATATGTTCTAGAAAAGTTATTACAGATGTGGGGTTTATCTGTGACAGTTAAATTCTCACGGTGTTTTTACTGGTGTACTGGTGTTAATTTTTTTTTCCCCCGTAAAGTGAGTTTTTCTCAGCACGAAATGCTTTCCTATGCCTGTGTTATGGAAGTACTAAGTTGTTAAATAGAATTTGAGGAATGCAAGGTGCCTTGTCTTTATGCACATAAACATTTACCAAACTCAAGGGAGACTTTTGATGTTTACAGTTTAATCTTTTATTGACTTTTCATTTTTTGTTCTCCACCCTAGAAACTGTAAGTTGATGTATGTAACATGAGTTTGTAGCTTAGTTACAGTTACTTTTGGACCATATCTGAGAAGATGCTAGTAAAAACATAACTTCAGTGAAAGGGAGTAATCTGAATTAGTTTAAAGAAACTGGGCTTTTTAAGAAATGTTAACTTTGTTATGTAATCTGTCATGCATCCAGATAAGGAAAATGGGTCTTACACCACAAACCTGTGTAGAGGATTTGAGGATTTCCTAGCTAATGATTAAAGACTATTGAATGCATTGTAATAGAATAAAAAATAAGATGGAGCTCTAGAGAGAGGACAGGCTTGTAACCAAAGCAGTTCACATCTTAATTTTTAAAGGAATTACAAAAGCAATGTGTTGATCTTGTGTTATTTCTACTGATGCTTTCCCCAGGAAATACATAATTTCCATAATGATTTAAAGAAAGTAGAAAATGAATAGGCATATGAGATGCTTCTCTCACTGCTCATGAGATTCAGCTCTGTTGCCCGTGAAAGGATGGAATTTGCTGAATGAAGTTGCAATGAAGTTGCAACATTTCCCAGACAGAGGTGCCATGTGGACATAGTATGGCGTGTGCTCAGTGAATTTGGAATACCCAAGGTCTGACTGTCTGTCCCATAGAAGACTTACTGGGTGTAAACCACGTGATGACCTGAGAAGGCCCTGAAAGCCCAGTGTGTCCTGAAGGTGCGATGGGTTTATGCTTGTACGTAGATGATCTCTGCTGTGGATTGTGTGAAACACCCTGGTATGTGTCAAATCCCTGTATGGCTTTGTGCAGACTTTGACAGTGATTTCTGGAAATCTCTCACAAATGTCTGAAACAATCTAGGTAAGAACAAGTTATTTTGCCTCCTCTGTGTTTGGAGAAATCTGCCTGTACGGTTACAGTATGTTTATGCTCTGGTTACTTGCAAGGAAACAAACACATTTAGCGAAGTCTGTGTAGTGTTACTTTTGGTTTCTTATTTTTACTGTATTTTGTATATGAAACTATTTCAGTTAAAAACTTCTGCCAAATGTGTGTTTGCTTTTTTTTTTTTAGTGACTATGCTAGCAATTATTTTGAGGACATCTGTAGAACTTTTAGGATGTAGCTATGTAGAATTAAAAATTACAGTAGACACAACTCTTGGTCTCAATGTACTCTGTGTATATCTCAAGCAACCTGTGATAAGCACATGCACTGTTTGTTGATTTTTTTAAAAATTACAATGGTGTAGGTCATCTCTGGCTTCTTGACTTTGCCCTCTGGTTGGCATTAGACGTGTTTACGTTGACATTATGTAATGTGGTTGCAGTTACACAGTTGCAATCAAGTATATAATTAAAATCTCTCTTTCAAGTGTTTGTCCAAAGTGTAGGTGACCTGTTCTAGAAAATACTTGATTAATCTTCCCTGCAGAAGAGTGTGGCTGTATATATAGTATACCTTTATGTACATCTTTAGTCAGTGCTAGCAGTTGACTTGTGTATGTCTCTTGCTGCTTGGAAGTAGGACTTACCTTTCTTCTGGAGCTACTACATGCTTTTTGCATACTGTCAAATTGTCATTTGTAAAGTCTTCCTTAGGGTGTGTTCTGGTAAAATCATAGAATGATTAGGGGTTGGAAGGGACCTTAAAGATCACAGAATGGGTAAGGTTGCTCAGAGTTGGCTTCCGGACTGCAAGTGTACGTTGGCAGCTCATGTTGAGCTTTTCGGTCCACAAGCATCCTGAAGTCTTTCTCCCCAGGGCTAGTCTTGATTCACTCTCTGCCCAGCCTATACTTGTGCTGGGATTGCCTCGACCCAGTTGCAGGACCTTGCACTTGGCCTTGTTGAACTACCTGAGGTTTGCACAGGCCCAACTCTAAAGCCTGTCAGGGTCCCTCTGGACAGCATTCCTTCCCTCCAGCTTGTCCACTGCACCACACAGCTTGATGTCAGCAGCAAGCTTGCTGAGGGTGCTCTCAGTCCCATTGTCCATGTCACCGACAAAGATGTTAAAAATGTCCGTCCCAATACCGACCCCTGAGGAACATCCACTTGTCACTGCTTTCTGTTGGACATTGAGCTGGTGACTGCAACTCTGAGTGCTGCCATCCAGCCAAATTTTATCTACTGAGAGGTCCATCCATTAAGTCCACATCTCTCCAGCTTCCAGAAAAGGATGTCATGCAGGACAGTGTCAAATGCTTTGCGGAAGTCCATGTATATAATGTCCACTGCTCTTCCCTCATCCACTGCTGTTGTAAGCCCTTTGTAGAAGGCCACCAGATTTCTTAGGTATGATTTGCCTTTAGTGAAGCCATGTTAGCTGTCTCCATCACCTTCTTATTTTCCATGTGCCTTAGCATAGTGTCCAAGAGGAGTTCTCCATGATTTTGCCAGGCACTGAGGTGAGAAAAAAATTGTTTTATTTTTTTTATCAGACTTGAGTGTCACTTTTGCAGGGTTGATTGTAGAGGTTCTATTAGAAAGGCTACCTGAATTTTGTTATATGTCTTACTTGCTACAAAAGAATCTGCTCTGACATCCCCTTTGTTTACATTTTTCTGGCTTGTGGTTTTGGTATGAATGTCCTGGATTTTGCAGAGCAAATCAGATTTCTTCTACAGGCTTTCAACTTTTTTCTTCCTCATATACTTTTAGTACTGCTAAATGAGCTCTTGCTTTTTGAGGCTTTTCTTTCAAGTATTTCTATCCAGGAAATGGTCTAAAATTATGGCAGACATGTTGTCACTCAAAAAACCATGGGTATGATTAAAATAAATTGTGCATATCAGCTTTTGATCTCTTAGAGTATAAAGTACTGATGTACGCACCTCAAGTCAGCTACTTCATGAAGCAGATTTTTGCTTTCTAAATGCTCTTCTAGTTTTTTCTGCTGAAGCACATGTAGGATTGGAAGGGTAGTATAA
Organism: Corvus moneduloides; assembly: GCF_009650955.1. NCBI lineage: Eukaryota > Metazoa > Chordata > Aves > Passeriformes > Corvidae > Corvus > Corvus moneduloides. The sequence goes on from NC_045481.1 coordinate 28,052,701, forward strand.
TGTATCACACTATGTTGAGATAGTACTGTGGATATATTGCAGTGATTTATGCATAGGCAAAACATTAAGCATAAATTCCAGTGTATATCTCTGTTGTCCAGTTCCTCTTCTTTCACCTATTTGTGGCTTCCTTCTTCTTGTTCCTTGTATTTGTTTTCTTCTTTAGCTGAGGAAAACTTGGTCAAGAGGTAAGCTTTCACTTCTCCAACTATACAGTGCGTGTATTTGTGTACTGATTTGTATCTCTTACATAGCTTGTTGTGTGTGCCTCTTCTGCAGTCAGAACCACATCAGAAACAGTATTACGACATTCAAGATAGAACATAGGTAATTATTTTGAAAAAAATGTACCAAATTTTTTTTTTTTAAATTAAGAAACATGAATGTGCATCATCTGATCTGGTTCTTGGCTGTTTCCTTAGTGAAGAAAAGAGGCATTTGGAGACTTTTATTATTGGTGGGCATAAAAAGGTCTTCCCAATGTGATTTTAGGCACAAGTTGTATACAAAGATCTACTAAGAAAAGCTGCAAACCGTGACCACAGTTGTGTTGACCTCTACCTTGTACATTTTGAAAAGCTGTATCTGAATGTATCCTGTGTAGTCTGAAAGCATCTTCTATTTCTTCTGTCTTCAAATTTTTTTTAAAAAAGTCGACCTTGTGAAATAATTATTTTCCCAAGTGTTAGAAATAGTTTTTGTCAACATCTTGTCAGATGCGAAAGCACAGGCAAGACCCAGCTGGGTCTGGGAGAAACATTCTGGCTATGAGGCAATTTGTCTGAAAGATGCTTGCCCTTAAAAATGTCAACTTACCTATTGCCTGATCTTTCCTCCTGAGAAATCCCTTTACATAAAAATAGAAATTACTAATGTATGTGGGCCGTAATGGTCAAGCATACCCTGCTCTCCCTCTTGGCAGCACTGTATGTCCTTATGTACTTTATGGGTGCTAGGCTAGGGTCTGTATTTAGGCTGAAACATTTCTGAAAGCCCCATAGAACCTTGGGCCGCAAAGTGTTAAACTTCTTAAATTGTGTTATTAATCCGTGGAGTGAGGATCTGTGGCATGTGGAACCTCACTGATAAGGAGACAACAGTATGGGCTGATGTTTTCTGTTTAGCTGTAATAATTTTCCCATTTTGCTGTAAGTTCAGCCCCTTCTGCATCAGCTTTTAAGGGTTGGGTTACAGATTTGCTGTCTGTTTATGTGACAGGACTCTAGGTGTGCTGACCACGCTGTTTAATATTGTAAGTGCTGATCTTATCTCTCTGAGGGTTTCATGTTGCCACCCAAAATCAACTACATCTAGGAAAATGTGAAAATTGCATACCAGAATAATAAAAAGCGCACGTTACAGATATCTGAAAGGTTGAACTCATGCCTTTTGTTCCGTTGCATTTATTACACTTACCTCTAAATAGAAGGAATGCAGCAAAATATGTAGAATATGAGTAGGAGTCTGTTCAATTCCAAACCCACACAGTTTTCACTGCATTTTTTCCTAAAGAATTGGCTGTCCTACACTTAAAAAGAAAAAAACCAAGGTTGAGTGAAAATTGAAACAATCTGGTCAAAGTCTGTGTGTGCGGGGGTGGAGGGAATTAGGTTAGAGGAAGAGCTCTCTTGATTTCCTGATTTCTGGAGGAAAATAAAATACTGCTGTCTGTATGTTATCCTTCTCATGTAGCAGTATGTCTGCAGGCCACTTTGTCACAAGGGGCTTGGTAAATCGTCATAGCAAGAGTTCAGGTAACTGTAACAGATTGTCAGGCAGAAAATATAGTAAAATCAAACACCTTGGAAAATAAAAACACTTGTCCTCTACATCTAGAAATGTATCTCTAGTATATCTTTAATCTGTGTTTATTATCATGTATCATGCCATGTGGACTTCACCCAGAGATTGACACATTTTTCAAACCTTACAAAGAAATGCCAGTGTCCTGACCTTCAGTTCTTAAACTAGCTTAAATGATCATCCAATGTAAACCTACTCTTTCTTTCTTTCATTTGACTACTTTTATTTAGCAACTCTCACAAAATGGGGATGTTCTGAGCTGTATTCTGGTGCCAAATTGATTCTTGGACTAAGTAAGTACTTAAGAAGAGTTTACAAAGGTGATAGAGCTAAACTCTTCCAGCTGGTGACAGAGGCTGAAACCAAGAATAACAGAGTTATGGTTTGAAAGAGATTCAGGTTGGACATTAGGTAAAAAACTCCTTCCTAGGAGAGTAGTGCAGTATTGCAACAGGCACCCAGAGAGGTGGTGGAAACTTCATCCTTTGTTTTTGGACTTGGGTAAACAAAACCTTGTGTCGATAATAGTTCAGCTATAAGAGAGAAGTCAGACTAGATAACTTTCAGAGGTTCTGATGTTTCTGTGATTCTCAGAGAATGCAGTGAATATTTGTTTATATTTGTCCATTTGTTACATTAATGCCTAATAGATATTAGGTGGCCTGTAGTATAATAGAACCTTATTATATATTGCTATATTTTTGTATACAGGGAAGAAGTCCCTCCCTTCAGTACTTTGCAGTCAAGGTGTACTGGACAGCTGGTGATAGCACCACATCTTAAACTGCATGGAATCATATCTCAGCATATAAACCCAGCAGTTTATTTTCAGTATCGTTGAAAAAAACTCCTGTGAGAAATCCATCTTAGGCTGTGGGCAAAAGCAGAGTACTTCCTTAGGGAAGAATTGTTAATAAAAACCACACCAACCCTTCCCATATGAAATAAAGACCTCAAATCTTACAGATTAGACATAAAAAATAGTTAGAGGAATGGCCTGCTGAGTTATCTGTTGTTATGGAATGGTGATGGGTTGGTCTGTGCGGAGATTAAAGGAAGGATTGATACAATGAAGTTACATGCTCATCTGCTGCAAAATTTGTTTCAAATGGAACAATGTGCAACTTTTCAAGGAAGGAAGATGATACACTGCTTGAGAAGTAAACCGGTAAGTACATATTTGATTTATCTGTCTTTGCAGGGAGGACACGTGCATGTTAGAGATGTTTTGCAGGACAGAAGATGCAGAAGATGCATTATTTAGACCCCACCTTGCTGTTAGGGCGTAGAGGGAAGACCAAGGTAACAGCCAAGCTAAAATTGATGTTTGTTTTATTGCTTCTTGTTTTAACTCCTCTTTCACCTGTGCTTCTTAACAGGCTCTTACTGAGTGGTCACATTATGTAATTTAGGCATCTAAAGTTAATATCCTGGACTGGTAGACAGTTGAATAAACTAAGGGCATGCAGTCCAAGCTAAAATTTGGCTGCTGATTTTTCAACATATTTTAATGCGCTGTGCCTTCACAGTTAGCACATATGTGCAATTGTATGTTTAAATTGAAGAATGTTAACACTTGGTAACATTCAGAGCACTCTTTCATACTGCACTCACACAATTTTGTTAAATACCTTGGTTTACCCAGAAGTAAAATCATTATTTTGTTTAAAAAGGGAAAAATAAATTTGTGTCAGTTTTACTGACAGTTGAAAAAGTCTCATTTTTTTGCGTATAATATAGCTAAGAGAGTTAAGTATGAAAACCCTTTTGAAGACTGATGTGTGAAACAAGAATTTTTAAACTTTTTTAAAGCTACTGAAAATCACACCTGTTTGTTCAAAGGTGGCCTAAGAACAAAAAACTTCATCTCATCAATCTAAAAGGTCAGCAAATATCTGCTTCCTTATTCAAGAGGTAAATAATCAGTATGTAAAAACTTGATAGAATATATTTGGAGATGAGGAAAAGATCTGAAGGGGAAAAAAACTTGTTTGTTGGTCTCACTGAAATACAGAGTACATCTCCATCAATTGCTGGTGAGTGAAGCTACATTGTTTAATTTAGAAAGCATATTTTTATTCTGTTAACTGAGTTTTTGAGTTATAGTGTCACTGTTTCCCCCCCTCTATTTAGCAGTACAAGAGGGATTCTGAAAACAACAAAAAATCATTATATGACAAGAGGGGCTTTCCAAAGAGCAAGTGAAACCTTAACTTGTATCTTTTGAATAGGAATGCTTAAAAATCTTTCACTAGTGTGGCTTGATTGTTATCCCCTTCTTTCCCTTACGTGTTTCAAAAAAAAAGAATGTCAAATGTCACTTGCCATGTTGAGAAGGTGCTTAAATGAGTATAGATAAACAATAGGACAAGACTTTAAAAAAAGCATTAAAACTGCACCTTATGATAACTACATTTATAAATATTAATAACTATTTTCTTTTAATCCAAGAAAGATGCTATTTTTTGATTCCAGAGTTTGCATTCAGATTCTTATGAAATGATGATCAACCAGCTCTGTGACAACTTGAAAATACATGAAGCTTTAAATTAGAATAATCTGTATTTTTGTTCTTTTTCTCGATGTCAGTGGGGGAATGGGAACAAATGACAGGTGAATTGGGTGGACACTGTTGAAAGAACTGGATCTTGGGTTTTTTTGGAGACTTAAGTTGCTTGTTATTCTTTCATCTCTGCCTTCTCATGCCCAGGGCTTTTTTCATATTAATAAGTTCAGTTACATTTGATGAAAAACTAGTAATAGCAAAGAAAACTTAGTTCTGTTTTTTCAGAGAGGCCAACATCTGGGTAAAACAAGGGGCCAAGTAACCTTACTGAAGATAGGCTGCCTTGGACTTCAGGCTTTTTAGTTTGGAGAGAATTCATATGGGATTCAAACATTGCAAGAGGCTTAAGCATAGAAAAAATAGTGTCAGAATTTACAAACTATTGTGAGACAAATACATTGGAAATCAAGCTTTATTATTACCAGGTTAAATGGATGCAAATCCTTGGATTTAGTTTTGCATTCTAATTTGCCTCAGCAGACAGCCCTAAAGAAGCTTGTTAGTAGGTTCTCTAGTTATATGTAAATTCTTAAATATTGATTGAATATTAATATACTTTCCTAAATTAGTTATTTGTTATAAATGCCTTTCATTACATCGCTGTGCTGCTGGGGGACTGTGCTGCTGTACCCAACACTGCATATTTACTCAGCTTACAGGACTGGCTCTATGGATAGTACAGTGATGCAAAGATGAAATATAACTTCTTGCAGGTTTTGATAGAGTTTTTGAGCTTTCCTGTGATACCTGCAGTGTTTGAAAGTTTAATTCTGAAATCAGTTTAGACCAACTGGAGGTCTAGAAAGAGTAGTCTTTCAAGTTAATAAATGATCTAAAAGTTCTACTAAAGATCTAAGTTAGTGATCTGTTCTAGGCAATACTCTTAATTTTTACTGTGTTACGTTTAGGCTTCCCTCATTCCCCTGTCTACCCCCCAATGTACTTGGTATCTTCACTGGTATGTTCACTGAGTTTTAATTACTTGGGTTATGTATGATGTCAAGGATTTCTGAGTAGTGTTTAAGCCAGATACAGGGCTTCCAAGTGCAAATGAGGTCTGGTGCACTCAGCCCAAAGTGGCTCTGGATAGCAGTTGTGTGGAGAAAGATAGATAGATAAATGGCCACTGAAGATTTCCCTGATTAGGTGTTTTACTGCATGTGAACAGCATATTGGTAACTGTTTGTTCATGCTTTGAGGTAATGATCAACTGATAATATTTGTTAAATAAAAAAGGAAACCAAAAAGCATTGAGTACATACTTGTGGTGTGGGGAAGAGGTTTTTTTATTTTTTGGTTGAATTTTTCTTCAGGAAAAAGAAGTGTAGCACACTTGTTCGTCTGTTCTTAGTGGAATACGTATATATCTGCTCTTTATCTTCAGTTATGTGCCAGTTTGTAGTACAGCCAGGTAAGTGAGCTGCTATTGCTACAAAGACAAATTTCAGCTAGCAGCTCTAGAAACAGGACCATAATTTGGAAGTGGTTATTTGTCTTAGTAGATATTTGTTTTCTTCTGACAGGGGAAAAAAAATCTTTACAACTCTTTACCTGTATTTATTTTCACATTTCTGTTTCCTTGTATGCAGGCTTGCTTATGTCGCACAGTTTCAAACACTGTTTATCTTCTATCTTCTGCTTTCTGAAACTACATTAATGTGTCTCAGCTGTCTTTTCTTCTGCCAAATCTCTAACTAGTGACAAAATGGTGCTTTAAAAATTAATCAGACTGTTTCTGGGGGAATGAAAGAGTGATCTGCATGTAATCACTTTATCCAAAGAGAAAAGTAGTCAAACACATAAATTAATAGTATTTAGAAAAGCATAAGACTTGGAAATGTGTACGCTGCTGTATTTTGTTAAAAGTTCCTACAGCTCCTCAATTTTATTTTTCAACCCATTTTTAAAATGTATTACTACAAGTGAATCAGATGTGACTCATAAATCTGAAGGCATATTGGATGTAATTTGTCTTGTGTTATTTTTCCTACAGAATATATATTGCAGTTTTTTCAAGTGTCACGATGGCTATGCTGACCCTTTTCTTAATAAAAATAATAATTTAAAAAGTCTCTATTTCACTGTAACTGACCAAGAAAAGAGCCTGAAGGAGTTAAGAAAAGATGATGAATTTCGTATTTTTCCACATGTGTTTCTACTGCTTGGTTTTATATATGGATTTGAGTGAAGTTATGGATCGTCTGAAACAGTAGATTATCTTGTCTGGATTATGTGGAAATCAGTTGTATTTTCCCTGAAGAATGCTTGAACCTTACAGTTTTTTCAGTAAAATCTGGCAGAACTTTTTGCATACTAATGAAATGTGAAAAGATGCTAATTTTGCATGCTTTTTCAATGACATTATGTACAATCTCTCTAGTGGCCTTTTAAAAATAGATTTAATGTAATTAGGGTGTATCAACAGAAATCCATACATACGTATGAAAATTATAATGTGATCCTTCCTCCCCAAAATCAAGAAAATGAAAATCAGTTTAATGAGCCTGGGGGCTACATGAAGACATTTCAATGACAACTTCTTATCCATCAGTAATATTCTCTGTAGGAGCTATGAAGTAAACAGGATGGTTGTTGAACAATGCTTATTTAGGCAGCCTGGCATCTGCATCCTAAAACTATCAATCTGTCTCTCAGTATCCTAAGTGGTGTCCTTTTCCTATTGGACAAGATTCAGAAAAGTGTACCCTTGACTTTTGCTAAAATATTTAGGATGTCTCCAAGATCAGTTAGACTTTGCAATAAGATAGCAGGTGCAGATATTTTGCATATAGTAAGACATACTGTATTTCAGTTGAAAACTGAGTTTTTTTGTATTTGTGAGGTTGCTTCTTAAAAGGTTGGAAAATCGTTCTGGTTGAAAGAAGCAAGCTGGAGTGGTTTTCCAGTCTTCTGATCTAAACTGATTGGCATGTCTAAAAACATGCAGAAAATTGCCATGCTTTAATAGGATAAATTGGTTCATGTTTCGCATATATTGGACGCTTAATGATATAGCAGTAGAATGTAAATTTCAAGCCGTTGGTCACTTTATTTGTGCTTATAATCATAAATCTGAGCAAAAACTAGATACTCTGGAGTTATCGTCAAGCGTTTTGTTTTCATGATATTAGTATGCATGAATGCTTATGTAAAAGAGCATGCAGCTGAAAGGGTGTGCTTTTGCTCATCATATACTAAACCTAATTTGTTTGGTCTTTGTCTTCTGGAATGTGGAGGGAATCTGAACAAGGGTTCTAATAATTTCTGATTGCACCCATTTTTTTTTTTTTTCTTCTCTCTCTAATTAAAAATGGAATTATAATTTGTGTGACCTTCTTGGGGTAATCGTGAAACAGAAGCTGTGTTGTCATGACATGAGAAATCAGTTGGGTAAGCAATGACCAGTGCATTGCAAGAGGTAACTTAATTTGAAGCGTAGGGAGCAAGATGAGGAAAAATACCTGGAAATGTGTTTATGTTTTGGGAATATTTATAACTGAGAGCAAGGGCAATTTATTTTTTTGAACTACAGAAACTACAAAAATACGGGTCTAGGTTAGATAATGGTGCATTTTGGAGCATTTTGGTTTGTCTTTATGGAGAAGGGATTGTAGATGAAGAATTCTGCAACAAAATTAAAGATTCGGCTTACCAAATTAGTTTAGTTCAAAAAACCTTTACAACTCAATATGAGAAGCATAACTGAAGAGTATCAGTTACATTTCTATTTACATGTTTTTGTTAAGAGGATGTAATTTATTCCCATAGACAAGCATAAATATTACATTTCATGCAATGTACAATGTATAATTAAACTTAGAAATAGTATGCTAAAAAACATACAAGGAAATGCTGTGCACTGTTTTAGTTCAGAAGGCATCTTGTGTTTTAATTTTGACTGTGTTTTTCCAAGGAGAACAAATTTGATTTAAACTGACTTGGAAAATGCTACACTTTTATCTCGTTTAGAGTTTGAAGCTCTAGTAAAACTTTACTGTGACTTGACTTTACATCTTAAGAATATCATTATATTTAAAACAAGTCTCTTACTGTTTATAAACATGGTAACGTCCTTAATTCTCTCTGTAGCTGCCACAGATTTTCTTTTTCTGTTAGGAGGAGGATAGTCTCCTGCATTCCTTAAAGTAAATTAAGCAACAATAAAATAAATACTTGAGCCTGGATGGAAGTGGTCATTTAGATCTGATCTTGAAGCCTGGAGAAATAGTTGCCTGTGAACTTTTTAATTTGCCGTACACTTCCAGTGTTAGGTTGTTTTGTGTTTGTTTTTCCATCAACTGTTTGCACATGCATGCTTCTTGCATAGCTCCCTGAATGTCAGCCAGCACTTGAGGGCACTTGAGATTGTGTATCTGTTTCCTGGGGAACCTGAAATTTTTTCTTCTTTTACTTTTAGGATTCTTTTCGTGCAAGCCCAACAATTCTTTCAGAGCTGTAAAAATACTTAGATACCAGTTTTTTACAACTAACACGTGAGTGAGTTCTTACTAGTCAGTGCATGTGCTCCTGTAGCTGCAAGAACCAACCCTTGGAAGAAACAAATTTTCAGAGCCTCTCCCCAGCATTGGGTGAGTGAATAGGATTTTTGGAATGAAACCTAGGGAACAAGAACATAGTGGAATTTACTGACTGAAATAATGCATGAAGAAGTGTAGCCAGTTTTAAAAATTTTAATAATAATATCTGTTAATTTTATTTTTTAAACTTGAATAAGATACTCTATAAAGTGTACAAACTGAGGTTAACCTTTGAAGAAATAGAAGACAATTAGGGCAGAGCTGTAAAGCTGTTGACATCTGGTTCTTTATGCAACATCTGTATCTGGAACCAGTTACATGCTATGTTCTAATTTACTTGCAATAGCAGAGCAGGAAGTCATGTTTGTACAGCTCACTGCACAAATACCTTAAAGTAGTGAATATCTAGTAGATTTAAAGTGATAGGTCCATGCTAGATGTTTCACTGGTAAAGAAAGCAATTCCCATTTATTTTTTTTTTTTTTCCTAATGAACAGAAGATGAGCAGAATTGTCTCCAGAAGAAGAGCAGTATCGTGAACCTCAGTACTAGACTAAACCAAAACTTGAAACATACACAGTGTGATACAGATGTGTGTAAATTTTAGGGCTGTGGCTCTGGGGTTGACCTGGGACTGAATAATGAAGGAGGCTGTTGCCAACATGAAAATACAGAATCAGAGAATGTTAAGGGGTTAGAAGGGACCTTAAAGATCATCTAGTCCCACCCCCCCGCCATGGGCAGGGACACCTCCCACTAGACCAAGTTGTTCAAGGCCTTATCCACTCTGCCTTTGAGCACTGCCAAGGTCGGGGCATCTACAAACTCCCTGAGCAACCTGTTCTTGGTGTCTAACCACCCTCACAATGAAAAATGTCTTTCTGATATCACTCTTAAGATTCCCCTCTTTCAGTGTGTACCTATTGCTCCTTGTCCTATTGCTACAGTTCCTGATGAAGAATCCTTTTCCAGCTTTTCTGTAGGTTCCCTTGCAGTACTGGGAGGTTGCTGTAGGTCTCCATAAAACCTTCTCTTTTCCAGTCCAATTTGTTGCAAATATCGAAGTGTATCTGGTGAATAAGGCAGGAAAAAACTGAAAAAAGAGAAGAAATAATGGCATAGTTTATAAAGTTGCCATTTATATAATGACAAAGTTTATAAACTCATTTTTTGAGTTTGTATTTATCCCCACACCTGCTGCTAAATTGCTTTGTGGAGCAAGTCAAGTAATTTAATACTGCACTGTTGCTTTGTCTGCTCAATCCATGAGACCTGGCTTGCTAAAGTGTCAGAGCCTGCAGCTGCTACTTTAAGAAGTGCTTCATTTTGTATGAATTAAACACGATATAACAAATACAGACTTACTTTGCATGTAGGGAAGGAGCAAAAAGGAGCAAACAGTTGCAGCTTTATCTTCTTGATTACCCTCTGTTGCCCTTCATCTCTATAACCATGTATATATTTATATAACTATATGAAAAAGTATTTTCCCTTACTGTTCATGCTGTGGCTCTAACCACATCCCTTCCTTACATTTTGCGACGCAGAGGGTGTGCCACCTTAGTTTCTCAGTTTGCATTTGCTACATATAATGGGAAGTACTTTGGAAGGCAAACAAACGTGGAAGATCAAACTGGGCACAGGCAGCTTACTCTTCCTTGGACTAAGTTCCTGATAATTCACAGATCTAATCATATTTCTCATTTCATGTGCCTGTTATCATGCCGATATTTTTTAAAATATTAATATACTCTAACAAACAGTATCATACAAAAGTAATTGAGAAAATTTTTTCCACTGTTATTTAAAAAAATGATCAGCATCTTCAAATAAGTTGCTCCATACTGTATCCAAACAGTAAAGAGAAAACAAACCAGTTAATCCCAGGCACGGATTGATGGAGGCATCACAAGTAGTATAATTGTAAGTGTAGTGACTCAGTAGAGTGGTCCCGCAGAGCAGATGGAGTTTTCATAGACAGCCTTAATTTTGGCACTTCGAGTTTTAAAATGTCTGGCTTTGCAAACTTAAACATATTTTTGTGTGTGTTCAGATGTATATACAGTTATACTGATTCAGAAACATACAAAGGGAATGGAAGTTATTTGTACCAAAGTCTATGTGCTTTATCACTAGATTTGAAAAACTGAAATGCTTCTTACAGTTTGCCAATTGACCTAATAATCGAGAGAAATATGTGTAATGTTTTTGTTTTCATCCTGCAGCTGGTCATATCATCACATTCAGGTGATGAAATATTCTATGTTTAGAAAATATCTGTAAATGCTTAACATTTAGAGAAATTCTGAGATAGTAATGTATTTAAATATTTTTGCCAAACTGGTTTTGGGTAAGTAGTTCAGGTGATCAAACTTTGTTTCTGGGTCATTTGTTGAACAGTATAGCAGAAGAAAAACAGTGCCAGAAAAAAGACTTTGTGATCAAGTCATACGGTTCTTACGAATTACATGCTATGTACATTAGTCAGATTCATACTCAGAAACAGTTCTAATTTGTACTTAGGTCCTCTAATTAAAAAGTATATTGTATGCATTTGGTTCAAGGGCACTAGTATCTTAAGTGAATGTATTTTATATAAAATTTTCTCCCAGTGTATCGTAACTAATGCTAATGAGCAGCATAGTAAGTTGAATTCAGCCTCATAATCTTAGGTCAAGTCCACCCATCACTCATTCCAATGATTTGAAACTACATGGTGCATTTAACTTTACTTCTTCTAGGCAATTAGATGTGTCGGCTGTCCCTTCTGCAAATCTCTGCAGGTCTTGGAAGTTTCTTTAAAATTGATCCACTGAGGCAAATACTTTCTGTACCTGGAATAAGGTTTAAAAAATTGCCTGCCTTATGAAGAATGTTAAATTTGAATGCTGTTATTGACATTCTCCTACTTAGAACATCTGCAGTAGGAGTTCTGTTTCCTTTCTCCTCAGTTGCCTTCACTTATTTTTGCTTAAGGGAGGAACATAAGAAATGGATTGAAATGACCATCGCATTTGTAACTGTGGTGGTGAACAATTAAAATGTTTTGTTTGGGTCTTTAAATTTTATAAAATGATACCTTGTTTTTCTTCTGGTCTCCATAGTGCACCAATTTGCCTCTTGGACATAAGGATTTCAGTACATCAAAAATCTCGTGAGTCAGACTAGCTGTTTGTCTAGCCAAGTACACTGGTCTCCAGCAGCAATAGTTACGAGAAGCTCTTTAAGGAGGCCTCTCATGCCTGGTTCCCTCTTATGAGCTTATTTCTCATGCTGCCCCCTCAAGTCCCTATCATTTATTAGTGGTTTTAGAGGGCATATCCATTCTTATTTCAGGATCAGCTTTGAACCTGTGGTCCATTTGTTTGTGTAATATGTTTTTGATTGTTGATGCTTCTGCTTCCACACTTCACATAAATTCCAGAAGATCCCTGTATGATCTCTATAAAAAGAGCTTAGAAGTTTTCTGTACCCCTTGTGTGCTCTCTGTGTAAGGAACCTGAGGCATTTCTTGCTAGAGTGGTATTTCCAGTTAGAGGGAAAAGGTTGTCAGATAGAACATGCTGAGAGCTGTGTGTGTAAACCTTGTTCTCCCATCAGGAATAGTTTTCTCATATCTCACAGTCCTCTTAAGTATTTTGCACTGTATTCTGGGAATACACCAGAAGGTTTTGGAACTATGGGCCTGAACAAAGTGAGAGGTCAATGCAGCCAAATCCGTTAGTCTGGTATGTCAAAACTGGGCCTTGCACCCTGAGTTCCTTGCAGATATTCAAGAGTCACAAGTTTTAATGTGGGCAAAAATGCAGTCATCCTCTGCCTTGTGATGGGCACTGCTGGTAGGGTATGAGGATAGTCATATGTGTCTGAGGAGTAGGTAAGTCTGCTTAGGTTGATTTAGTATGAGCTAGCTGGAGTGTGGACAGTTAATGAAGCATGGTCAAAGTATCTTAGTATTTTTCCTGGTTGTAAATTAAATGTTTCTTTGAATTTTTGAGTTTTCTTTTGCATCTCTAAGGCATCCTAATTCAGAAGATGTGAAACAGCTATAACTGAACATACACACTGGCAAATGTGCTTGCTTTAAGATGTATTAATGTAGGTAAAGACTAGAGACTGAATTGTTCAGGAAGGAAAGTTTCTGGATGGAACAATAATCTGCAGCATTTTTTGTATCCCGACATATTTCAAGTTTGCGTTATTTTTCCCACTCAGCTGATCTGCTGTCAAAAAAAGAGTGACTTGGACAATTACAGCTTTTTCAGATGAGGAAATAAGGATAATGTCTATGCTGCAGTAATGTAGAGATTTGCCTTCTGAAGGCCAGTGAGGATATATGCTGCTCTCAAGGTGGTAAGATGACTGTACACTGTAAGTGGCACTGGACAGGTTATCAAGATTTTTTGTTTTTCTTTGCCCTCATCTCTCAAATAGACCACCAATTAATTTTTACATCTGTCTTATCAGACTGAATACTCAGCAGCATGTGCTGTACAAGTAGGGATCCACAGCTGGAAAAGACAATCTGGCAGGTTGTTTTGGTTTTCAGCTGTTTGACTAATTGCTATATATGTAAAAAACAGTAAGTGGAAATAGAAGTAGAGCATATGAATTTTCATTATCCTGAAATATAAGCCCCTATTCAAACACTGTTTTTTAAAAAAAAATTTAAAGGTTAATGAACTTTATCTACTGATAGAGTGGTATTTGTTTCTTCATTGTGTAGATTACATTCTTTCTTTGTATATTTATTGTCGAATTAGTGTCATATGATGATCTTTCAGCTTTTGAATCACTACTTGCTTGAAAAATGATTGTTCCTAAGAAGTTTGGCTATGTAGCAACAAGGCATTTCAATATGAAATTACTGTATCTTTTTTTTTTTGGCTGTTGCACATTACTGGGTTCAAAACATATACTATTTTATGTTGAAGCTCTTAAAAAATGTTTTGGTTTCCAATTTTTTTTCTCTCCTCTCCTTTGGTAAAGAATATTTATTTTACATATCTTATTTTAGGAAACTCCTTAGGAAGTTTCCTTAACTGTCTTCTAAAGATTGCACTTAAATGAGGAAGGGAATATACATACACTTGTTTTATGTGTGTCTGGCTAATGTGTTTAAAAGTGTGTCTAAAACCTGTAAAAATTTCAAAACATAAGCCTTTCTTCCCTAAGTCTTTGATCTCTCTGTTTTGACATACTGCTGTAGATAGAACTGACCTTACATATGGACTGTGGTGTGAAAAGTGGCATGCAAGTGCTGACATTAAGTTACTGTTACTTTCAGTATTTTGTCTCTGTTGTGAAAATTTTACTCTGACACTTTCATGTAAGTGATGGAGTCATTGCATCACTCTGTGCCTCTATTTATTCATATTTGGAAAGGACAGTTATATTTCAATCTTTCTTCAGTTGTGTACTTTGAGATCAATGGGCAAAGCTTACAGGAGCATCACTGGTAATAGTACTAGTAATTAACTATTAAAAAAATTTATTTCTATTCAGAATAAGAATAGGTGGTTAATAAAGTGTGCAGAAACAACTAGTGCTATGCAGGCAAAGTTTATATGTAGAAAATGGGAGTTGGAAAGATATTTAATCATTCTTACAGGAATACAATTAATTTGTTGTGGTGCATATCAGGGAAAAAATACTTTGAATTTTAGTTCATATCAATTCTGAGATCATAAAAGGGAGAGACTGATGCTTTAGGCTTTACTATAAACAAGTGACATTTCTGTTTAGATTTTGGAATGTTAACATATATCTTTGTTCTCCCAAGTCTCTTTTTGTCCTAGGTCATGTACTTGACACTTTGCATTCACAACTCTTTCAGTGACGCACATTTAGGGTTTATGTAAATTCAACTGGGGGCCAATGTCACCGTTTCTGCTTGTTTCCCATGGTGTATTGCTAAGCAACATGTGTATGAACAACAGTCTTTGCTTTCATTTTATCTCATTCCTGTCCCACTCCAGCCCCCCACTTCACTAAATAGTGACACAAGTTTGAAAGGTAGGTATTAGCTTGTCAGGCAAAACAGTAGTTTTAGTTCACAGTTTGTGAAAAATGAAAGATGCAGTAGATAGTGAGGATTTTGGATGTTGGATGTTCTTCAGTTTCACTATTTAAATATTGATCATATTCCCAGCAATTACTTTATTTTTCTTGTAGTCACCTTTTTTTTTTTTCTTTTGAAAGCAATGACTCATTAGGATATTTTTACGCATGCTCAGCCATATTCACTGAGAAAAATAGTTTTGGAATACTTACGTATTTTTTTACATATTGTTCTCATGTACACAACTATTATATTGGATCTATACAAGTTATGGGTAAATTATAGATCTGAGTGTCTATTTTGGATATTGCTGAAGACAATTTATTGCACTGCCTAGATTCTTGAAATGTAAATGATAGAACATTATGCAAATGTGTACGTGTATATATACAAAGAGAGAGACAGGATTTACTATAACTAGAGTTCATAGTGTATGATATTTTACATTCATGTATAGCAAACTAGATTCTGGTGAGAGAATTGAGGAGAACCTCAGTAGTCAACTGAATTGAAAAACAATTCATAGTTGACAGAGTTGAGAAAAAATGGAAGTAAAGGGCACATTTTCTTGCATGAGCTATCGCTAAAGGCAAAACTCAGGAAGGAGATATATTCAAAGGTATTTTATCAATTTCATTTATATATTTTTGGGCAGTAACTTTATTTTTCAGTATTAATTTTACTGGCATAATGAAAAGAGTTTTCGAGATTTCCCCCCCAACCCCTCACTGTGTAGACTTCCCTGCATATGTTTTGCTAGATTTTTATGTGGTGGTGTGTTGTGATTACCTTGTCTTGCTTTTCCTAGAAGGAACATTTTGTGAATTTCCAAATATGAGCTGTCATTGCTGGTCCTGCTAGATTTGGACTAGGAGCAGTTGAGTATATTGTTTACTGATGGCTTGCTTTGTAACTGTACTGCATTTTAAATCTGGTGCTCAACATCTGAACTGCTTTCTCAGATTTTACCATTAAAATTATCTTACAGAACTTAAATCTTGTACCTATTTGATATTATAATTTGCATGTAACATACAGCTAAAGGTAATCAGTAGTAAATTTATTTGATTTACATTTTTTACTTGTATTGGAAGACTGATGGTAGCCTTGTTCCTATTTTGCCTTTCTTTTTTTTTTCCATTTTTGAGGAGAAAAAGAATGTCTTTTGCAGAATGTTTGATTATACAAAGGTGAACTCCATTATTTTTCTCATTTGATATTCATCAATTTGCATGTTAATGTTTTCAATGGAAACTAAATATGCTAATTTCACAGCTTCTTAGCAGATTCCTTAATCATGAAGATATTTGTATGTTTAAAAAGAAATGAGGTAAACTGCCAACATTGCTTCATAAAATTATGCTACAGGTCAATCTGAAAATCAGATGCTGCAGGAGCCTTGTCTCCATAGGGACTAGAACCAGCTATCACTGAAATTGAAATTAACTGTAAAATTTGTCTTCTGGGTTGGTTGATTCCTCTGTCTTTTAGCTATGGTTTATGTAAACAGTCAAGCAAATGTTCAGTCAGCAAGTCAGTTAACAGGTCTTCCAATCTTTTTTGTATATGTCCTTTAAAAATGTTTGTACACATAGTAAATATAGGTAGCTTCTTATATTCAATTATAATCAGATGGATAAAGACTTCAATGCTTTTGTCTGTTGTAAAATGGAGTTAGCATGATGAAAGCCAAGAACCACTGTTTCAGAATTAATATACATCAGAAAAACTAAAAAGGTGTTGGTAGGACTTTCAGAACTTCTCTTCTGAAGCTAACCAAATTTTTTACTTAGTGTGAATTTTTTCCTTTCATGTCTGCAGAGATAATACTGTAATGTCAGGCTGCAATAAGCTGAAATACATTAAAATAGTAGTACAATTAACAGGCTTGCTGTCCTAGTAGCACTGTAAGCAGGTCCATGGTAGGGCTGGGAGGATATTTGAGAGATACTTAAAATACACTGGGCTCTTCTGCATAGTAATAGGGGGAAGGAAGTTTCAGAGAAATATAATTTAGAGTACCTCTGTTAGGATTTGCCCTAATGGCCTGTATTACCTCTAATATAGTCACCCTCCTGGGCAGCTGGTGGTGGTAGGACTGAGTCCTATCAAATGACTAGGAACTCTTTTAAATATATTGAGAATTTTTTCAGTAATATTACATCACAGAGCAGTTTAATTTGTACTCTTGCAGAGTATTATTTCTAACACTTGCTGGGTATCGTTTGTACCACATTATCATTGTATTTAAACTTGATTAATATGTCTTCTGACTTCATTTTCTTATACTGTATGGTAAATGCTGAATAATTATGTCTGTAAATTCATGCAGTTTAGAGCTTATTCTTTGCATTTCATAGTCAAATTTTACAATTGTCATCCAAATGTCCTCATTTAAATGAGATATGCATCTCATGAGGCTGTCCCAATAAGAAAAAATTTAAATAAAATGTATGTTGTCTTGTCATTATGATCTCTGTGAAGAGATTTTTCTCTTCAGCTGTGTTTCAGTGTTAACCCAATTCTCCATAGTTATTCCAGTAACGTTGTTTCAAAGGAATAAAACATTAATTATATGCTTTTTCTTTAAAATGTTCACCAACCTTTAAACAATATATGTATAATATGTTTTAAGCACTGTTATTATTGTAATAATAACTAGTTGAACCTTGACTACAGGCTGATGTCTGGAAATTAATATTTTGGTGCCCCTTAAATGGTTTTCTGCAAAAAGACATTACCAAGGCAGACTGATACCATACAATCTCTTGGAGCTAAATTAATATTTAAAAATCACATTTCTTAAATAGTTTCTTAACAGGAATAATTTGGTAACCTTCAGCAAGTAGATTTGATGAGGTGAATGTCCTTTTTCAGACCAGATTTCAAATAGGTCTAAGTAAAATCAATACTTTTTAAAAAAGGTATTCAGCAGAAATAAGTGCACTTTGCAACATACACTGTTACAAACCATTTCTATGAACAGACTAAGACAGATTTTTATTCTCTAATCATATGTTTAGGGGGTTGGCTATTTAGTAGATTTTTAGCTTTCCAGATGCTCAAACAATGCACTCTTAAGTACAGTATCCATAGATTATCCCCAGAATGCTGTAGATTAGCTATTTTAAGATTTGAATTGTGACTAAAAGCTGAGAAAAAGCAACAGCAGTTGCAGTTGGAAATGTGTTGTCTCCATTAGCTCATTTAAAATCTATTTATCAGTAAAAGAGACAAAGTAGGCTGTGTCTGCGTATAACACTGTTACTTCATTAATATTTTACATACATATGTGTGTGTCTATAAATAAAACCCTTATGTGAATTCTGAAAACAACGAAGAGTATCCAAATGAGAGGCCTTTTTTGTTTGTTTATTTAACTAGGAGGGCAGTACAAGTTGTGATCACCAAGGACTTATTAGCAAATTTTGGACAATAATGAACATACTTAAAATTTAAGTAGAGCTTCTTTCTGTTTGTTTAGATACTCAGAATTTTACAGTTTTGGCAGATAGGTTATTTCACTGCCAGTTGGGATAGTATTTTTAATTTGCTTTAATTTAGTAATTGTAAACCTTACAAAAATGTCTTGCTATTGAATACTTTGTAACATGTGATTTTTAATCCTTAAAATTAAGCATAAAATATGTTTAATTTAAAAGAATTTGCTTTAAATGTTTTTCTTATTAGCAAACAGTACTTGCTGGATCTATGTCTTGTTGGGTTACCTGATTTAGCTAACTTAAGGCAAACCAAGCTAGAAGCCCTGCTTCTTAAAATATTTAGGTTAAAGAAATATTTAAGTTAATTAAATGGCTTTTCTGATGTAAGTCATTTGCCTCCAAACAAGTAAGCTCCACAGATACTTTAATGAGAAATCAACAAAGAGTTGTAATACATTCTCTACTCAGAATAAAGCCAACCCAAATAATCTTTTTAATGGCTTATGTCCGAGTTGCTAAAAGTCTGAAGTGATACAGAGCTTACTTTCAAATATAGGATCTATCTATACTGCAGTTGAGTATGTTACAAAATACTTTTTTTAAAATCAGGAATGACAGGCCATTCAGTAATGTTTTAATTTTCTGACTTAGTTTGTGTAATAAAAATTGTCTCTCAGCGAACCTCTCCTCCATGATACATAGTAAAAAGAGTCTCCATATGTTGTTATTATAGCCTTTCTGAGTTCAAGTTGACTTTGAGCAGGTTCCTGCAGAATGCGATGGTTCCAGTACATTTCAAATTGATGGAGGACAGCTACTGAGCAGCCTTGCAGGCGGAAAAGAACCAGTATGTGTAAACCCAAAAGCGTTGAGCAACATTATTATTACCCTTCTCTAGTCACAAAGAGGACATGAAAAATTGCTTTATTTGTTCATTTCTTTTTACCAGTAATGTTATTTCAGAACCATTACTGGTTGGTTGTTAGCAGTACTGACAATATTTTGTGTATGTTCCTTTATTTTGTTTTTCTGATTTTCATATCGTACTGTCATAGAACAGCCCAGGTTGGAAGGAACCTTGGAAGATCATGTGGCCCAACCTTTTGTGGGAAAGGCAGCCTAGGTGACATTTTCTAGCATCCTCTCCAATCACATCTTGAAAACCTCCAGTGATAAGGACTCATGTACCTGGGAGGTTGTTGCAATGGTTTGATGCCAGCTTGATGCCGGGCACCCACCAAAGCCACTCATTCACTTGCCTCTGCAAACTGGACAGAGGAGAGAAAATTTAATGAAAGCTTCATGAGTTGAGATAAGATCTGGGAGAGAGATCATTCATCAAATACTATCGTGAGCAAAGCAGGCTCAACTTGGAGATATGCTTTAATTTTTCTTACGCTAACAAAATCAGAGCAGGATAATGAGAAATAAAATAAGCCCTTAAAAATACCTTCCCCCCCTCTCTCCCTCCTTCCCAGCTCTACCTCCTGCCCCAGCAGTACATGGAGGCAGGGAATGGGGTTTATGGTCATTTCATCACTTGAGGCTTTTCCTGTTGCTCAGGAAGAAGAGTCATTCCCCTGCTGCACTGTGGGATCCCTCCCACGGGAGACAGTTCCCTGTTAACTTCTCTGATGTGAGCCCATCTCATGAGAAACAGATCCCTGCGAACTGCTGCAATGTGAGTCCATCCCATGGGCAGCAGTTCCCCTCAAACTGCTGTGTTGTGGGTCATTCTTCCACAGGGTGCAGTCCTTGACAGACAGGCTGCTCCAGCCTGGAAGCAGGGCCCCTCTATCCACGGGTCTCCCGTGGGGTAAGAGCCTCCTCTCAGGCATCCACCTGTTCTGGTGTTGGGCTCATCCACAGGCTGCAGGTGGACCTCTGCATCCCCATGGACCTCTGTGGGGACAGCTGCTTCACCATGGTCTGCACCATGGGCTGCAGGGGAATCTCTGCTCCTGTACCTGGATCACATCCTGCCCCTCCTTCTCCGCTGACCTTGGTGTCTCCATGTTATTCTGCTCACATATTCTCACTGTACTCTTCTCTGACTGGAATTAAAACTGCACAACCTTTGTTATGATTTCTTCTTAAATATGTTATCACAGAGGCATTACCACCATCTCTAATTGGCCCAGCCTTGGCCGGCAGCATGTCCATCTTCAGAACCATCAGGGATTGGCTCTGCTGGACGTGGTAGAAGCTTCTAGCAGCTTCTCTCAGAAGCTACCCCTGTAGCTCCCCCAGTTCCAAAAACCAGGCCATGCAAACCCAATACAGTTTGACTGCTCTCACTGGAGAGAGCACTTAGATTGAGGTGGAACATTTCCTCATGCAGCTTCTGCCTGTTGCCCATGTTTTCTCTGCATGGCTCCTTGTGAAGAGGGAAGTTTCTGTCCTCACTGCACCCACCCTTTAAGTACTCAAATATGAGTTGAAATGGTTAGTACTGTTAATGTTTTTGCCTCTACTAGAGAATTTTCACCCATGTATCTGGAGCACTGCAAAAGATAAATTAAAAAAATAAATCTCCAAGCAAAAAGAATATGATAAGTAAGACATTTTTTGCACTGCTTCCAAATTTAAGATTATGTAATATCAGCATGCTGAAAGCTAAGCTTCACTGTTTGTTGAGCAGTCCAGCTGCAGTTACTGGAAACAATGGTACAGATACATCAGCTTTCTATTGTTAACCTGTAAGCCAAGTGTCTTATTACTGACTGTATCTCACATCCAGTACTGACCTCGAGTTAAATGCACAGAGGAATTGGAGGCAGCGAAGTGTCAGTGGAGCACTGATAACCATAAGAAGAATAATTAAAAAAGAGAATTTGTGTCATTTTTTCCATACCTCATGTTCTCTCTAATATGAAAACATTTTTTGCTCTCTGTTGTTTGCTCAGAATAACACTATAAGCACTGCTGGGACTATACCACCATTCTTGTTGCAGATAACTCGCTTGAAATGCACATGGATTGATTAAACGGCTGAAGTGCCCTGAGCACGGACTCCCAGCTGTGCTCGTTCTGATTGCTGCTCGCGGTGTGTGCTGGGAATTTGCTCACGGAGAACTGGCAGGCGTTTGGTATAACCCTGCTCAATACTAATTGTGTAATAAAACTGGTAATGGAGAAAAATGGGCTTAATATTCTCAGGTATGAACAGGCTTTTGAAAAAAAAGGAAAGACCTGGCACTACCGCATAATTCGGAGTTCAGATGTTCAATTTTCATATACATTTTGTATAAATGCTAGCTGTATAACTCATAGCACAAACTAGATGGTTTACTGAATCCTGTTGTCACGGCTGAGTTTTTCCTCAATTTTACCTATCAAGGTGAATTTTTGGTAAGATCTTGTAAGATTTTTTTAAAATTTATCTTTACTGGAGTGATCTTACTTGCATTCTTGTTTACAGAAGAATACTGAAGGCAACATGACAGAAGTTTCTGAAGGAGGAGCATTAGTTGTTTTTAATATTAATCATTACTATGAAATTGGAAATTACAGAAGGAATCCTGTTATAGAATATCATATTTTATTATTAAGGTGCAAACTACGTTGCTGGTATTTAAGATGGGCAGGTGACTGTCAGTGATACCAGATCATCACATTGTGAGATTTGTGAGGTACAAAGACTGTAGTAAAGCCATTGTGTTAATTGTTGGAGTTAGTAAATTTGATCTGCTGGTGACTGAACTCTTCGTCTTGAACGTAATGAGTATTTAGCATTAAACAACTATATATTATTTATTCAAATCTTTCATCCAGAAAACCAGATCATTTTCTGTGCTGATGGGAGAAGACTGTGAGTATAATCCATGAGCTAGATACTGGTAGATGCAGAGTCAATGAATAAATACCCTTAAATATACGAAGAATTGGATTCACTGAATTGGTTCTCAGCACTAGTTCACAGTAAATGATTACAAGTATGTACTTGTCGTATAAGTACTGATTCTGACACTAAATTGGTGTGAGATGTGAGTGAAGAAAACCAAGAGTAGTCCTTTATTTTATGGTATGTTTTTTTATGTTTGTAGATGTGGCTTGGTTCCAGTTAAGAATTTTCTGGCTTCTTATTTTTTTTAGTACAGACATATTTCAGATTTTGCCCTGCAAAGAGAGAAATTTTATGCAGACTAAATAGGCTTTTTTCTTTTAGAAAATCTAGCTATTGGTTAGAGTCACTGTTTTGAAATGTGAAAGATTTTTCACCAACACTGGGTTGGATTTTTCATTTAAATAAGCTTCTCAGTGTTATTACTGAATGAATAGTAAACTTGCAATCTAAAATCTGGTAACTATTCCATGACTTACTTTCACTTCTACGTGCATTTAACATTGAAGTTAAAGTAGTTAAAATTAATGTTATATTCAAGAAGTGTTTAGCCGACCCTCTTGCTCGAAAAATGGCTGGCAGTAATAGTTCCACTTTCTTCATTAGCTTTTAAGGAAATTACATTTCAAATAAAGTTACTAATGAGAATGAAGCCCCAGATTTCTCCTATAATGTTCATAAATTAATTAAAATTCTTGTACCTAAAAATGGGTTTGAGACTAGCAGGACTTCAATAAAATTGCTTGCAGTTTCCTGATTAGTAGATGAACTTTAGGGAAGATCAGCATTTAGTACTGTCTCTAGTAGGCCTAAAACTGCAAGAATGAAAGACGGCTCTTATTTCACTAAAGCTTTGCTGTCGTACCTTTCAACTTTCAAGCCTGCCAGTGTGTGTGATAGAAGGCATCAAAATGTGTGAAAAATGACCCAAATGCAGAACTGTTATTTGCAGTTATCAATACAAACTGTTATTGTGCCATAATTGACAGATGGTTTTGCACTCTAATATCTGTTTTTAAGGATATTTTTACACTGATTTAGACAGAGTTGTGTTGTGGGTTGTGGGGGTTTTGTGTGTTTTTGTGTGTTGGGGTTTTTTGTTTTTTTTTTTCTTTTTGCAGGGAGGGTTTGGGTTTTTTGTTTTGTTTTTTCTTCCCCTAACACAGCAGACACAAACCCCAGGAATTAATGGTGCTCAGCAAAAAGGAATTGCACTGTAAAAAAACTGTGGGCATATAGTAACAAATTGGAATTTGTTATATGAGTTGGGGAGCACTATGGCCAAAACACACTCTGAACTCCCTAAAAGTGCTGGTGAATAGCTGTTGGATGTTCTAGTGTCAGATATATATTTTTCTTTCTGTAAAACTCTGTAAGATCTGAAGTTTATTTTGCTGCAGAGAGAAAAAATACTTGAGAATTTATAAAGCTGGATAAAATGAAAATGGTTTGTTTCTAGTTCCTTGGCAAGAACATTTTGCTAAAGCACTGATAAAGTCTGCTGTTAAAGTGACTTCACCCAGTTCTTCCCTCCTGTCCAGTCATTTACTTGGAGTGAACAAACAGTAATTGTAGACCTGCTTGAACACTGGCATTAAAATTAATGCGTTCTTAGAAAGTTCTTATTTTCATACAGGTCACATCTTCTTTTCCTTAGGCGTACAATTTCAAAACTAGTGTCAGGACCAAACATCGATTTCTCTAATTTGGTGTAATTTCCACTTGAATTTTCTTAGATGTTAAACTGTATATTTTAAAACTAAATTAATTTTTTCTTTATTGAAAATCAACAGTTTACAGTTCCTTGCTTGAGAACAGCAGTAGCCAGATGTTTGTAAAACAGAAAAGAACTCCAGTCAATAGGAAGGTGGATGTTAGAGTTTGCTGGCCTGTTATGAATATTGTTGTGTTTCAGTGGAGGGTGGTGTTTTTTGGGGAATGGTATAAAGACCACATGGTTTGTGATTATGTTCTATTACAGAGAGTTTTGTAAATTTCAGTGTGCTCTTTGGATGGATTAATAGATGATCTTTCTGGCTCATGTCTTAACTGTTGATGGATAAGAAGATAGTATAAGCAGTAGAACAATGTTTCTGCAACACCATAAAATTTCTGTAGATCCTTTACTGATGTTAATTACAGCAGAGTTCTCCTATAAGAAGAATTTGAGTGACTGACTTGGAACATCTTCAACCTCACTATCAGCAAGGTTTTCTTCTAATGATTACTTCTGCGAAGTGGAAATGCAGGAAGCCGTGGTGGTGCTGTGGTTCTTGGGTGAAGTGGTGGTGGAATTAAAGAACCTACTGATAGTATGAGGACCTACCTGCATCTGGAGCTTGCTGTTTCCACCTGAAATGTTTATTTTTTGTGGAGAACAGAAGAAAAGTGATCTCAAGAGACATTTAAGTGAGGTAAAATGATAGGGTCCAGGTCAGGGAGGCAACTGTTTGAAAGAAATCTGAGAGGAGAAGTAGAAGCAGAAAGGAAGAGAGTCATGTAAGATGAGAATAAGATGGTAAGGAATGTTAAGCTAGTGTACAACTACAGGAAGTACAAACAAATGAAGAGCTCTGAAATGTGTGTTTTGTTTTTTTTTTGTCTGTGAAACAGGCCATATTAGGTATTGTGGAAAAGAAAAGACAAAGCCTACAAAGAAATCCCAGAAGTAGGGGGAGGTAAGCGGCATGAAGGCAGACCATTTGGGAATACTGATTTGTCACCATTTCTTCATACTGCACATGCTCACAACTCTTTTTCCCTAATGTGGCCTTCTTGTATAATTACATAAAGCTGCTTATATGGAGATCTCTTCTCAGGCTGTTCTGTGTGTCAGTAGAGCCATTTCTTGTGTTTAAAAGTCCATAAAACTAATTTCTGAATACACCTATCCATCTGTCCATATTCTAAGTCTGCAGCTTTTTCTTACTCCCAGTGGGTTTTAGGGGTTTTCCTCAGCATTTGCTGAAGGTAAGTGTTAGCATGTATTGGTGATAACTGCATGGAATGTGTTCACAGCAGCCGCCTTTAAGCACTATTTGAAATTGTTAGATACATTTCCTGAAATTAAGTAGAAAACTGTCACCCAGTATGTTTAGTGTTTTTTCGTACACACGTGTGTGTGCATATAGATATATGTTCTTTCTCTTTGTGTTTTTATTGCCTTTAACCCATTGAAGATCTAATGCTTGGAGCTGTCACAGGAGGTTGCTTTGTCTGCTGTCTGTTGCTATAAATATTTCTGTCATAATCTTAACAACAGTCTGTAATGATACAAAACTTGCCAGTTTGCAAAAGTATTCTCAGAGCTACATTTATGGGCTAACAATGAGCTTGGTATTAAAAGAATAAAGAATGAGCCCCAGAAATAGCTTGTTTGTGATCTAGTAACACTTCCTACCCTTGCATGCATGGATTTTTTTATACTGTGAGTTGGGGTTTTTTTCTTCTCTGTTTTATATACCTTCTGGGGAACTACTGGAACCTTTGTACAGGGGTTAAAAAAGTGATAAAAGCAAGTGTCAAATATGTTGCTGCTTTATGTAAACCAGAGTTTTAATATGATGAACAGCAACACCTAGCCTTTAGGCATGAATGTTCAGCTGCTGAGAGCTTCAGCATTAAGTACTAATGTGGGCATTCATACCCACTGCCCCTTGCTGTAGTAATTCCCTGTAACTTATTTACTTTATCAAAGACACCAACTCTAATCTGACAGCATTTGCAATCTGCCAAAGTGTAAAACTGTCACAAGATGTATTTACATATATAGCAGAATCTGCATAGCTGTGCAGGAGGTGAAAATAAGTCGATATAAACCTGTGTCAGTGAAGATGGGATTTTGTGTACAAAATCTGGCAAAACAGTTTATCAAATTTTGAGCTGTCCTTGGTACCAGATGAGAAATGGAAAATTTTATGGGGAAACAAATGACAAAATTCTGTGTCAGTTTATTATAGGACAAAGTACAAACAGTAAACTAGCCACTCAAGTATTGAAAGCTCACAGTAAATGGATATTAATCACTGCCAAGAACATGTTGCTAAATTATAATTCTCTTTCAGAGGCTAGCTATTTTTCATGGTGACCATGCTTTCCTTCAAAGATTTGTCTTTATTTTAGGGTTTGATATCTTGATATAATTGTTGAAACGTTCAAAGAAGATAAAACAAGTAACAAATCCCAAAGAATTTTATGAAACATGAGGATCAGACTAGTGGTGTTGGTGTTTGGTTTTTTTCTTTTGGGTATGTTTAGTTTTGTGAGCTTTTTGGTGATTTTTCTTTTTTTCT
This sequence comes from Corvus moneduloides, assembly GCF_009650955.1. Taxonomy (NCBI): domain Eukaryota; kingdom Metazoa; phylum Chordata; class Aves; order Passeriformes; family Corvidae; genus Corvus; species Corvus moneduloides. The sequence continues at coordinate 28,079,248 of NC_045481.1, forward strand.
GTTTTCCAATACCTTCTCTAAAGATGACATTTGGATTTCTGTCACATGCACGGATAAGTAAGTGTATTAACAACACATGTACTTCAAAATAGATTAGTACTATAAGCTGTTTCTACATATTTATAGATAAGTTTCTTTTGTAAAATAGTGTATTGGGACAAAAAAGTTGAGGACATCTGAAGTGTTGTGCCCCTTTTTACAATGGAGGAGTTACAGTAAGGGCAACTTCCATGATGTGCCACATCACAGGCACTTTGTTAGCTTTCCAGCTGTTTGTTATTTACTCCACATAGATCAGCAAAGATGGAAGAGCCATGCTTTGAATTTTAGTGCTCCTTCTCTGCTTGCACTTGGGAAGATGTTACCCTTTAGTATTAGGTTATGTCCTCCTGAAATATTCCAGTGATACTCACAATATGGGATGGTGTCATGAAGATAACTGAAATTTAAACTTCTGGAAACTAAGAAATGAAACATTATTTTATATATATATATATGTTGCGTGATCTATGCTGTCATTGGAATATAGTGTAGAAACTGACAGAGCAGCTGGTGGGTCAAGGCACGTGGCAGCGCAGTCCTGGGCAATCCCAGCAGGGAGGCAGATGCAGGCATTGCTTAAGATGTGATAGAAGCTATGTAGAGGAACACTGTTCTGGTAAACAGTGTTACAACACAGCATATGATGCTAAATCTGCAAGGAGCAGCTCTGTCTAATTGTTAATGTATTGGTAATGGACTAATAAGGATGAAAATGTTGGGGAAGATAGAAATAGCTGGAAGCTGCAGTTTGGACAGTGCAAGGCACAGGTTGCCTGTCACAAATGAAAAATTGCTAAAATTGTGCAATAAAATGCTTCAGATATTAAAATACAAGGCATGTCTGTGAATCCTCTGTCTGGTAACATTAGCAAGTATAAAATGAATCTTGCACTGTGGGACTATAAATACACATCTATTGTGCTAAATTATCCTGGATGACGGAGTAACATGTGGAATTGCATAGCATCACATAGCTTTTTAAATGCGAACGTGTGAAAGTTGTAACTAATAGAATTGTCATTAGTTTCTAAAACTACTATTTCTGTTAAAAGATGTTGACTTCACTGACTTTTTTTTTGTCAAAATGTAGCTGGTTTTGCTAGATAAAAGTTGCTGCAGAAAGTAGAGTGTCAGGAAACTGAAACTTTGGAAAACAGGAAATGAAGCACTAACCACCATGCTGACATAGGAAGGTCAAACCCTTAATTTACCTACAGTTAGCTTTACTTAGAAGGTGGAAGTAAATGTGCTTTATATGGTAATGAGAATTTATGTAGATTTGTTCCAGACTCACTAATTAAGTACCACTTGAAATTAATGATTGTTTTATGCTGAAAGCTTATTTATATTTTTTTCTTTTTGTTGTGGCAAGGGATAGTCCAACATGAATATTTATTAAAACTTTTCAAGTTACTTAACATTTTACACAGTGCTTCTTTTAGCAGTTTGTTTTTCCTGTATCAGTTTTAGAGCAAGAATGCAAGATGAGATTTTTGTTATGATACTAAAATTGAGCAAAATGTTTATTCCTTGTCCCCCCTGAGAAAACAATGTGGAGTTGTGATTGGTTTTTTAATTTGTTTTGGTTTGTTTTAATGTTTATAGATTGCATACATAGTTTTTTTTAGTAGATGTCGGACCATGTGCCTTGAAAGCATCTGGGTTTTTTTGTTATATAGCTACACATCATGTATTCACATCTTCAAGTTAGTAGTATTTAACCTTTCAATTTGCAATACTTTCCATTACAAGAGACATTTAATGACATCTGCATTGCTCATAGGGATTTTGAATGTCTGTTTTTCAGATGTACCCTGTCTTTGTATAAAAGCACTCAGAAATGGCTTTTAATTCTTCAATAGCAGATATCTAAGAAGTGGGATGACTGATGATAAAACATTCCTGTTTAATGGCCACCTTAAATTTAATAAACCTGAAAATTTAGGTGAGTTTGAGATTTGGTAGTGTAATATACCAATATAGTATAGTATTTTTCAAGACTGCTACAGAGAAAATATATATTTTGATCTCTGACCGTTACTTTGGGATAAATATATCTCTGATATTTTTAGGCACTTGATTTTGTGAGAATACTAGGTTAAAATTTGAAAGCAAGGAATACAGAGGACAAGCTTGCAGGAGAAGTAGTCAGTATAATGCATCATTTATCTTGGGCTGTACTTTTAAAAACAAAAAGATAATACTTTATAATTTGTCAGACCATTGAGAGGGGACTTTGGTAAGTGAAGGAAATAAGAATTTTTTTTTCCTCATCCAGAGTATTTACATTGTGTTGCCTGTGTATTCAGCTTTAAAATCCTGTGCTTTAACAGTCCATGTTTTCTGCTGTTGGCTTGTAGAACTGACTTTATTCTTCCAAGATACTTCATAGTGTTGTGAGACTTAAAAGCTGTTTTACAGGTGAGGTATGTTATCTATATCATTGACACAAAAAGGGAGTAATAAATGCTTTCCCCAGCTACCAATACAAACAGAAATGTAATAGTGGAATGATGACTTACAGTGAATTCTAGTATTATGCAAATGTCTTTGTCTTGTCTTAGCAAAATGAATCTTAAAAAGATGATGGATTTTTATTTTAAAATTCTGCTGCACTGGTTTTGGACCAGGTGGTCCAACAGGTAATTCATTAGTCCATTCCATGATGCTTGGTGCAGGAGGTTGGACTAGATGAGCTCCAAAGGTCTCTTCCAACCTGCAAGACTGTGTTGGTGTGTTCCATGAATCAGGTCGTTATCCCGTCTTATTGACTATTAAGGCTATTTGTTTTAATTAGTTCCGCTAGGAAGGCAACTGGAGAATAGAGTTCTATAGGTAGAACTTCACCTCTACATGAAGCAAGGACAAGACCCTGCCTACAACAAATGCACCATGAATAGTGTAGCCTTCTAAAGGGGTCCTGGCAAACCTCACAGTTTAGTGTTCTCTATTTGTATCCCAGTCATGCTGTTGAAAGATGCCTCTGATAAGTACCCAAGCAGCATAAGTCCCTGTGGAGACTTACATATATTACAGAAGGTTATGATGTGAGGCTGTGGACATTATAAGCTTGGACCATGAGCTCTTGTGTGGCATTAGATTTGAAAGACTTTCTTTGGTTTAATAACATCAAAAACTGGTGATCTGACTCTCCAAGTATTTATAATTGTGTGGAAAGCATAACTTCAGTGAGTCTTTATGTGGGCACTTGCTTTGGTGGGTGGGACAGGTGAGAAAGGACTGGACTACCAGGATGTGTACTGACTGATGCTGTGGTCTCTCAGGCAGCTGGTGGATGGGTCATCAGCAAAATATTCTGCCCAGATAACACAAGTGCTTTCCCATGAACTTTACCCTTCTTCTTCCCCCAATCTTTGATGTGGCGTGAGAGTGCTGGTCCATTTTGGTTACAAAGATGTAGCCAGCAAGAGACATCAGGAAGTGCCATCAGCGTGGTGTTTATATACAGCAGAGATAGAATAACAGGAGTTGGTGCTTTCCTCCAGTATTCCGTGGTTAAAGAACCCTCACATTCCCTTTTTCTCAAGCCTAAGCTGCAGGCTGCAGTCTGTCTCCTAGGCAGGACTCTGCTACTGTTCCATCCTTCTGTTCTTAAGGAAACTTGTTTGAACCTTCTGGCTTGGACTTCTTGACATTTATATTTCTAATCAATGTAAATTTTTATGTTGTGTGAAGTAAGACCTAAGTGTTGGCATACCAGAAAGATGCAGGTGTCTCAGGGAGGTTGGACTGTGCATTGTGTTCTGATTTGTAGTGGTTTACTGAAGGAAAATACTAGTCCTGTGCTAATGGCATCTCTTTCATCCCTCTCTTCATGTTTACAAATACTAAGCCTAAATTTATTTTAATTTTGTGTATACAAGCATGCATTCAAATGTAAGTACATACATATATGTGTGTAGATATATATATAACAATGTTTAAACTTTTGTCATCCACAAGAGAGGGCTGAGGAGAGTGATGTTAAAACTTACTGCAAATATTCCCCTGGGTGTGTTTGCTGTTGGAATAGTCTGTCGGGTAAAATCGTGTAGTCAGTCAGCTAAAGTTCTTATTAAATTATTTTTACTTTTTCTATAGCTCTTTGTGTCTGATGGTGCTTAAATTATTGAATGTAGTGTCAGTGAACTCCGCTCTCCAATGGCACACATCCACTGATGGTGTTAGCTGCTGGATAGATGTTCACTTGTTGCTGTGGTAACCCTGTTCTGAGGAGCAAGAGAAAGAACAGGGAGGACTTTGTATAACCATGGTTTCTGGTTTCCTTGTGATGCTATGTACAAATGCCTGTGCAAAATGAAAATTTCTTAAACCACCATGGATGTTCTAGAGATCATATTCATTTATAAGAGAAATGGGAGATTTGACTTTCTAGAAATTCAAACTCAATTTTGGTTTTTAGTTTCTTAGACTGGAATGCAACATTGCTTTGCCTTTTGTTTGCTTCAAGGCTGAAGTTCCCACAGGGAGGAATTTCTTTCAATAAGTGATTTGGTATTGTGTCAGGTAGCTTTAGCAGGCAAATAAATACACTGTTTATTCAGAAGGCAGTCAAAAGTTATGTGATGTTACTGCAGCTTCCTTTTAGCTTGAGGTGGTTAAAGCCCAAAGTATTAACTGAATTCCCATAAAGAAGTGTAAACCCCTCAAAGATTGATACCCCTTATTGTTTCTCCAGTTGTGACAAAATGCTGCTTGTTGTTTCTGTGCATTGGTATTGCTAAGCATGTCTGCATTCACTGTGTGTAAATACAGGATGTGTTTGTGCTACTCTAGCCTCCTCCTTTAAGTTTGGTTTGACTGTTTTCAAAGGTATGACTAAGATGGTGTTAATCAGAAAACTGCTTTTTAAAAAATAAACAGTAGATCATTCTTTAACAGTGTGTACACTTTTCAAGTATGAGGTTAAGACCTGATTCTGCAGATGTGTGAATAAATGCAGTGATGCAGCTTCGTCAACCCTCAGTCCCAATGAATTTGTTTCATATTAATTTACTTTGAATCTCTTTAGATTACAGTTGATAAGCATGTGAGGGAGCTTTCAGTAGACTTGATGGAGAGGCAAGATATGAGGTTGTTACAATAATTAGATAGGAAAAATAATTTTAAAATATTAAATAAATGTACGTTATCAAATTCTAAATTATTAAAATTAGAATAAAATTAAAAATATAAAATAATAAACTGTATAAGCAGATTTAATCATTCTCATATGAAGAATGCAGAAAGCATTAATCAGAGTTTTGTAACTATTGCTGATAGGTATGGGAAATTGCAACATCCAACCCATTGAAAAAGCCATACTGTCACACTAGAAGAGAATAAAACTTAAAGCAGGAAGTAATGATAATTGGAATGATATTTGAAATACCACAGAAGGAACGAATGTCTGTGGTAGCAATGGAGCCTTATTGGAAATAAGTAGTTAAGACTGGTGAAGAGAGCACCTCTGTTGTAATGGCTGAAGGCTTTCCAAAGTATGAGGGAAGATTTATGTAGTTTCATTATAAAATTAAAAAAAGGCAGAAAACATTTAAAACTATGGTCTTTGACTTCTGTGGTAGGAAGTGGTAACATTTTTGTGTGTGCATTAACTGATATGTTTGGAAACATCAGCCCTTCATTAGGGCTAAAACAACAGTGGTGGCTGTACAACTAAAGTACACCTGAGAACATTTTCTCTGAAATTTTCTTAGTTATCTTAGTCCAGGTTTCAGTGAAACGAAGCTTGGAACCTGTGGACAGAGAGAAATATTAGCAAAGGGAGTGGCAGTAAGTTTGTCAGCCTGTGTAAAAAAAAGGGAGCAAAACAACTAGTTATTGCTTGTATAACACTGAGAACTGTTTGAATTCCTACATCATCACAACTGCAGCACTAATTTATTTTTCTTCCCTTCTTTCTGCCAATAGTTCATTTGCCAGCATTGATAAGTCAGTCCAGTTTGGGATTCCAGTTCACCTGTGAGATGACACCTCAGAAATAAATCATCTGTGTACAAAAAACTCACTTGAACATTACTATTAACAGAAGTAGCTTGTTATAGAAATACCTAAACTAAATTTTCATGTAGTATATAGATAGTGGAACAACAGAGAGAATATAATAGACACATTTTATATATATTAGGTATTACTATAATGTGATGCAGATAGATATATACGAAAAGGCTACAAAAGTTCTCAGATCAAGAGGAAAGAATTTCTGGGGTAATGGCAGTAGAATTAATGAGTTTGGGTTTATATTTCTATTAATCTTTTAAGAACTTCCTGGAGGAAAGCTGCATTGTTTGAATTATTTATCATACGTATTAAAAGTATTTGCACATTAGCAAAAGTTAATGCTTTCTGCTTTATTTCTTTGCTATAAGCTAGTATAAAACATGAAAACTTAGCTCTGGGAGATTTCAGCAGATTTCAGCTGTAATATTGGCATGGTTCAGAAGATTTTATGTTGCTTCAGCAGCTTATTCTTTATGCCTACTTCTAAGAGGATAAAACTGATTAACAGATTAGTAATAATTTAGTATTTTGGTAAGATTAATAGCAATGTGGGTGTGTTGGTTTTTTTTCCTTCTTAAACTTTAAACAGGATTCTAGGGCTGGCAAGGATCTCCTGTGTTACTGTCTGTCATGGCAGACAGTCATATCATTTAACTTGTCATAAAATTGTCAAACTTGACTTTAAGAAGATTCGGGTTTCTGCCCCTGGGGCTTTACTTGGAAAAACTGTCTGAAAGATAAATTTCTTTGGAGCTACAGAATTATTTTAAAATATGCAGCCTGATTCTCTTCCTAGTCACCTGATAGTCACTTTTGTTGTCTGTATCTTGGGTTTTCTTGTTATTTTCCTTCTGTTCTAGATTGATATCTCTGGAAGCTTCTCCTACTTTCTTTTTCAAGTTCATTGAGACAGGTTAACCAAACAAAACTTTGTCTCATCCCGTAAGATACATTATGTATTTCCTTAGTTCTATTCATTTTATCTTATTTCCAAGTAATCTATTTGATATTTTATTTATTTATGTATTTATTGGCAGTGGAGTGCAGGGATTATGCGTCATACCTACGTTGAGTTTTACCTGTGCATTTTACTAGAGCATGAATAGATCACTCTCTGCTGAATATGCTTAAGAGTCAAAGGAAGAGATTTTTGTTTGTAGAGGCACACCTCCATTCTGGTACTTGGCTTCTGTGGTTGGTTAAGTGCAACACTGTACTTCATGGTAACTTCGTGAGTTAACAAAATTAACACAGGACCATGTATCCTCAAATAGCATCTCTTGAGAGGTAGTTCTTTCTCGGCTTGGCTTTGCTATAAATAAACACAAATACTTTTATTTCTGTGGAAGTCATCTTTGCTAATTGACTTAGAAAATCTATTTCAAAACATTTTTTTATGATTAAGTTTCTGTTGAAGGTGAGGTCAGCTGGCCATTGTTTACAGTGTAACACTATGTTTCTGCTGGATATGAGGCAGAATGCTGATGTCTAATTTGGTAAGGGATTGTGTACACAAAAGTTGTTTCTGAAGGAGTTTATGATGTGTTCAAAAGAGGGTGAAAGAGATTACTCGACATGACCTGACTCATTTTTGAGTTGCCAGTCTAAATCAGAATTTTTTAACTTCTGTTTGACCTGATAGAGAGGACAGCAGTGTCTCTGCAATGTACTGGTAACACATGTGGAGTATATGAGATGACAGCAAGAATCTAGTGAAGCCCAGCTTTCCACTGCATTTCTTAAATTGTAAAAATTATGAAACTTAAAAAACCTTAATGGTAGAAATAAAAATTATATATGGCATGTGTCAGAACTCAGGGTACAGGTGTTGAAATCTTTGGATTTAGTACATAAGTATGTCTGTCCCAGTTTCTAGCCTCTCATTTCCCTGTTTCATCCATTCCTAGGATATTTGCTACACCTTGTAGCTGCTAGGAGCCATACGAGAGATACCACTGCCTAAGGTCTGGTATGCTATGATTTTATCACTCTAAAAAACAGTTAAAGAGTGTTTTTATGTCTTATTGCTGAAAAGATACACTAGCTCATATAGTAGGTAACAATGTGTAAAGGAAATCACTAATATTTTAAAAGGAGTAAGCATGGCATAAAAGAAACAGCTAAATAAAAGTGTCAACTTTAGAAGTCTCTAAATTTGAACTGTCATTGGCCTTTGATATAATATAATTGTGGATAGAAATGCGAAATACATTCCCTTTTACGTTCTTAGGCTTTGCAAAGAACCCCAGTTGGAAGACAGTCTAAAATGTTTTTCTGCTGCTCTTTAGGGGTAGGAGAGGGGTAGTTGTTGAATATGAGATTAAGATCTTCATTGTAATTCTGAAATCAGTGTTCAAGGAATTTTGTGCCCTGTTCTTCTCTCATCACAATCATTCGCTGGCATTGACCAAACTTAATGTTCTTGTTATTTAAATTCATCTTCAATATTCCTTCGTTTTTCTTCTTCCTCTAATCATAGTTGTGGAGGTTAATCAATCAGAATCAATTAGTGAAAATAACCTATGTAGCAAGTTTGCTTTTTTTGTTACTAGGGAAAAAGCTCTTTGACCTGATTGCCTACTCAAGCCACTGTAAAGAGATGTGCTGTATGTTTGAATGAATACATAAACTCACCCTTTTTAGTAAAGAAAAATTAATTGTTAAAAGATGTTGATTTTAAAATTTTCTCATTTAATTTCAGTGATCATTTTGCTGTATACATTTTTTATTTCAAAATCTCAAGGGAATACATTCATGTAAAATGTTGCTGATACATGGTGAGTTATTTAGCCATTGCGGTTGGCAGGCGTGGGACGCTGTGGTTTAGTGGCTTCTTATATCTTTGTGCAGGCACAGACTTTAGAGAAAGGAGAAGGGGGGAAGGGAGAGGTACATTTGTTTCCTCATGATTATGTTTTTATTCGAAGTAGAGTTGATAAGTTTGTTTTTTTGCTAATTTGCTTCTTGCTATTTTGAAATTTTCTTCAAGACCCTGTTTCAGAGATGACTGTTGCATTTAAAATACAGGATTGGGTGCCTCTTTGAAATGCCATTCTGTTTAGAAAGAACACCTACCATTTAAGTAAAATTATAGTGCTCTGAAAGCAAAAAAAATAGTCTTTTGTCACTCCTGTATATTTATGCATATTTCATTTCAAACAAAAAGGATATTTTTCCAGCTTGGCAGAAGTAATCATTGGCAAATTTTTTTTTTTTTCTTCTTTTTAAAATACCAGTGTGAAGACTTCTCTTTCTGTTTAATAATTAATCTTAACAGCATAAATCATTCTTTTTTTTTTTCACTTCAGCTTTTTCATAAACACAACCAGTTCCATTCAGGATTGGATGATTCCATTACTTTGGTTGTGTGGACTTTTGGGTGAGATCAGATGCTTTTTTCTTGGATCCAGCTGTAGTTCAGGGGGAAGGGAGGAAGAGGCTGATGTGATGTGGTGAAGTTGGCGTGGGCTCTTTGGTTGTTATACCCAGTAGGCAGACAAAGCTGTGAGTGATTTCCCAGCTTTTTTTCATGAGACAACCCCTGCAAAGTGGTCACTTTTGTCCACTTACATGGTTATAAAATCTTCAGAACGAAAAAGGGAACTGGACTGTATTTAGGATAAGATTTAGCAAAATATAGGCAAGTTTGCAAATTGGAAACATTCTGAGTAATGGTGAGGAATGACAGATGCATTATTGCACTAAAGAACATTAAACATTTTTTCTACTTCCCTTTACAAGAAAATAAAAATATATGGTTGCAAAGAATATTTCTAGAATGTTTCTAGACTACTCAAACCTTGTGTATCTGTATTTTCTGCCGTATCATTGTAAGTATTTAGTTATTATGGCTTTCTCTGTAATGTAACTTTTTTAGAGTGGTGTATTTTTTTGCATTTTGAGGGAGATTATCTGCACAGATTTTCGTAGGCTGTAAACAGAACTTCTTGCTGCAACTAGGTTTGTGGCTGTGGGCTGAGATGATCTTCAGTCTCTAATCAGATCTGTCCAAAGAGGGACCAGTGGGCGGGAAGGGAGGGAATGGTCAGAAACCAAGAATGTACATGTGCATGTAATTTAAATATGCACCTGCCTGTGGTGCCACGTCTGTGCATGCAAAATTGTTTCTGGCCCTAGAAATTTGGTCTATATTCAGACGTCCCTCTACATAACAATACAGGCATTTTATTTTTATTTCATTAAGCTTTCTTTTTGCTACTTGTTAATTTTTGTTCATTTTACTGGGTTTTGAGTTTATTTGTGAATAATAAAAACCCTTTTCTCCTCCATGCATAGTTGTCAGTGGTAGAAATGATGATGCTGGTGAATCTTTTGGGGTGGAAAATGTGATCAAATATACATAGAACCTTTGCTTATATGCATCCATTTAATGGACAGGTCTGATTCTTTTCACTTGACTTTTTTTTAGCTTTCTTATTACATTTTAAGATTTGGTGTGGTACAGGTTACAAGTGCTTAGCACAGCAATAAGAAATTAATGTAAACCAAATTAATCTAGTTCCTAAAGGTCTATTTTAAGTTAGATACATACAAGCAATTACCTGATGCTTTTAAAAATCATGGCCTCAGTTGTTAGTTTACCCTGTTGAAAATTCCAGAAAGTCAAACACTGGTCTGTCAGGGCATAGTATCCAGTTTCAAGTGCTCATTTACCTTATTGAAGCATAGTAATTAATGACCAATGTATGCTTCTAATGGTACATTGCATAAAGGTGACATAACCCACGAAGCATTCTTCAGTGACTGCTTTAGGGTTTTGAAATGTCACTTGTTATTATTGAAGCCATACATGTTGGCAGTTTAACTCAGCATGCTGGATCACTGCAGTCAAATCAGTGCTCATTTGAAATGTTTATAGCTTTGTTCTCACAGTTGTGCACTTGCTGGTTTTAGAGGCAAAAAATAATTGAGGTGAAATTACCTGCTGATAATATGTAATTAGTTGAGTAAAACTATTTGTTGGTGTGAGGGAAAAAAAGAGAAACCATTCACAAAGCACAAATATTACCTCTAGAGTACTTTGGTAAACATTGCAAGGACAACCCCCCCCAAGTTTTCTCTGTGCAGGTACAGAGGATCTGATACAATGAAAGGGATCTGTTTGTCATAATAACACATCCATCCATTATTTCATGGTTTTATTATGCATAGTAAGAACACTGCCACTTATAGAGAATCAAAACAGTTGAACGTGTTGTGGGAAAATACTTAGGTTTTTACTTCTAAAAGATAATTAAAATGTTTTTATGATAACAGTGACCCCTTCAGTGCTTGAGGAGAAAGTAAAATATTGGAGCTGGTTGGCTCCTTAGGGTGTTAGGTAGCATGTGACAGTAGGTGTTTGTGTATGCAGCCCCTTGAATGTTCAGTATTGGGCATGGGAAACACTGTTGGGTTTCACATGTAAAGAATGTACAGCTACAGCTGGTCTGGCTTGGTTTGGACTCTGGCATATTGTCAGAAGCCGTGGGCCAGGAGTCTCCTTGTGAGGGGCACTGAGAATTCATGGCTTGCTGCCACGCAAGTAAAATGCATATGGTCAGAGCTAAATGGATTAACCACCACTACTTTTGAATAAAAAAATGACATTACTCTTTTTTTTTTTCTTAACTTGTCACTTTGCTTGCTGCCCCTTCTGCTGGGGTGGGGGAGAAATGTAAAAGTTCAGATGAAAAAACTCAGAATGTTTTTTTTGTCTTGCCAAATACCAGGATAGGTGTGTGTCTCAACTTTGAGAAGAAAATGAGCAGCTTAACGGAGTTACTAGATTTTTAAAATGGTGGTGAATGAAGCTAGCTGTATTGGTCCCTCTATTTTCCTTTTGTCAGAAGTTAATCTAACGTTTTTACTCACATTTGTAGGGTCATGCAGCTTACAGGACATACAGGTGTCTGCCCCCTTTGACTATGATTGTTACTGCCCATCTTCCTGCTTCTGGTCTATTCCAAAAGACTAAGGTGGCCCATGAACACCTAATTTTGTATATTCCTTTTTAATATATGAGATCTTGATCACTCAGTTGCTGGCAATACAATCTCCTGCTCCCTGCAGACTTCTAGTTGCTAGGATCTTTGTGTATTAAGTGTCTGTCTTTTCACCCTGGCTGGGTGGGTGCCAAATGGCTGAGACTTCAAGCAAATAAGATTATTTTACAATGACTCTTTTGTTTTTAGAACTTAGAAGGGTTTCTTTATATGTTAAATGAAGGTCTAAAAAGTTTTCCTGGTTTGTGACAGCTGCTTTTCCCCTGGCAGAAACAGAATTTTGACTTTGCTTGTAGTGCTCTTCAAATATTGTAGTTAATGCCAAAGACTTAAATTTCTCTATAAGAGGCAGGAAGCCATGATTTCCTTGCTGTAAGCAATATATTTTTAATATGGTATTCTGTATGAAAATATCCTGTGAACCAGAAGCTTCAAGGAGCTGATTCACCTTTTTGTTCTGTGTAAATTTCTTCTCTGCATCATTTATAAATTAACCATTCTGATTTTAAGTAAGAAAAAAAATCCCTTTATTTTATGGGCTTGTTTACGCGATTCTTAGGAAGATGACTATAAAAGAAAAAAAAGATGCTTTCTTAAAAAGTTCTAGCATCAATTGTGGAACACAGTTCTGCAACTGAAAATTGTTAACACTGCTCAATGAATGAAAAGTGCATTAAAAAAGACTTTTAAAAAGTGGAGTTTGTGGGAAGGCAGGAGCCAACACTTGAAATTAAATATTCAGAGACATGATTAAGGCAATATCTTTTCACAAAAGCATTTACTATTTTTTTAGCAGCAGGAGAACTTCCATCTCATCAAAAGCAATAGGAGGGAACCTACTTGAAGTCCAAGGCAGAGCCATGAGAAAAATTCCAGTCCCTTGTTGTGCCTGAGAACAATACTGTCAAATATCTTCTCAGTTGTAGGAGAAGTGAAATTTAATGAGTGTGACATTCTCTACTGGAAAAACTTAAGTAGGGCAATATGGAAGTGGATATTTGAACAACCAAACCCATGCAGGAGTTTGGGGTTGACAGTGTGTTCATTTCATGCGTTAGATATATGATTTCTAACATGCACATCCCAGACAAATTAAACTCTAAGACGACTTTTGTCTTGATGTTTAAAAATACTCTTGAGGCAGATAGGTCTGACTGAAATTAAACTGTCAAATAATCTGTCAGTACTAGTTGGATGGGGGTGGACATGTATTCACCCACACTGAGATGCAAATACTTCCCTTGTGAAATGTGGCAGCTATTTAGGAGCTCTGTGCAACCGTTCAGGATAAAAAATGGGGAAGCATTTATCCAATTGAACTTACAATGGAAATTTTAGATATCTGAAATGAAAGTCACGGGAATGTGACTTGCAGAAAGGATCATTAAACTGCAGGAATGTACCTTACATAGTTTTCTTACTTCGAACTGAAAGTTGAGGGTTTTTTCATGTCATCCAGGACAGTTGTAGATATAAACTTCAAAAGACCCCAAAGGTTTTCTTCCTATTTCAAGTCAGATTCAGCTCTGTCTGCACCCTTCTTAGTCTAACCTGTTCTGGGAACATCCAGTGATGGAGGTATCACAAGCTCCCTTGAAAAGTCGTTGCTGGTTAAACTATCCTTTTTTCTTAATATTGAACTTTAGTTCCCTTTATTTATTTTTACTCATTCCTGCCTATCTAGAGGCAGAAATAAAGACTGTCAAAGTCTCCTTCCGTCTATCTTCTTTCACCTAGTCAGTGGTTAGCTCTTTAAATCTTGCCTTTATAGCACATTCTGCAAAATTTTTTCTGCTGCTGTCCTTGGACTGTCTTTGGACACACAGAACTAGACTGCTGCATTTGAGGACTTGTCAGTGCCAAAATGAGTGTTAGGATAATTTCAGATACCTGTTGTATTAAATACCTCTTTTGATGTCCTGAGAGTGAAAGAAAAAGATGTTCTGAGAAGAGTCCCAAGAAATCTGTTAGCCTTCTCCAATTTATCCTGACAGTTTTGTTGAAGAATATGACATTGTAGCAATTTGTTCTAATACTTTTTTGTATTAAAAAGCCATAGGAGTTGTCTGAATTAACTCCTTTTTAAATAGAGTGTCTCTATCAGAAACAAAAATCCTGTAATGTGGAAATAGCACAGCCATATTTGTTTTTCAGTAAGCACTTGTTTTGGATACTTAAATTAAGCAAAAAAAGAAGTTGGACCAGCAAATTAATTATTGTGTAATCTAATTCTACATAGTCTCAGCTGCTAGAAATTGGAACTTGCAGTTTCTTTGTCTGCTAGGCAGATGAATCAATAGAAAATCAGATTTCACTTTCTAGTACTGATGCTTATCAAAAATGATCAAATCCTGACCTGCCTTTAGAAATTAAACGGTTTAATCCCGTGCTGCCATGTATGGGAGAATATGTCTTTCAGTTTCTTAATTATTCTATTAGTCCTCCCTGAATCCTTTTGCCAGTGTCCTAGGTTTTTGAATTCTAAATGCTAGGTATGAACAGACTTCCCATTGCAGTTATATCGCTGCCAAAAGCAGAGTTAGTAAATCCATATACTTTTGATATTCCCCAGCTTAAAACTATTTTGATATTCCCCAATGATTTACTACACTGGCTAAATTTCATTGTTGCTTTTCAGAATCTAGTCCCTTTTACAACAGAGGAGTTTGTAATCCATGTTTCCACACGTCTGAAATAACGTTTTGCAAAGTCTGAACCTGTGTCGCTGTTAAACTGTGCTTGTGCATTTTCCTCATTACATAACCAAGTAATCTAGTTTTTCCATAAGCCAAGGTAGTTCAATAGTAATACTGTCCTTCTTGTTTTCATTTGCTCTATGATTTTGAGAAGCCTACAGCTCTGTGTCCGTTTATCAAGAGCAGCAAATTAGTTTTCTTCATCTTGATTACTCCAGAACCCAACCATTGACTTTTTCAGGTATTTCAGTTTTGGTTTTGGACTTGACAATGTATGTGCAGCTTTTGAGAGTCCTTTTCAGCATCCATATCAACTGATGTTAGAGTACAAAGTGTTTATTCATTAATATTCAATAATATCTTTTCTCCAAATGAGAAAGTGATTGATAAATATTTGTGGGTGGTAGAATTGTTGAAGTTCTTTTTGTTTCTAAAGTATTAGCAAAACTTTTAATGTGCTTTAAGTATGCTGACAGTGATATTTCCACATTACTTTGGGCTTCTTCCTTGGTTTTCTACAACTGTTAATTTTCTATGTATATCTGTTGCTATCAAGTTTCTGTTTTGAACATTATAATTCTGTATGTATGGGGGACATACTTTAAAGCTTCTTTTGAGGCCTGGAAAATGTGTTTAATGCAGTTATTTTTTTGAAAGCAATAAAAAAAAAGAAAATTAATTATCCTTAAGGTTTATTCATATACTTATCTTTAAATTGTCTTCATTTTGTGTGTTTCTAGATTCACAGAAGGCTTAGACATATGTTGAATCTTTATGCCCCTGTGTGCTCCTGCAGTGAATACATGCAATTAAAGGAAGCACTGGATGCAAATGGTCCCATTACAGAGACAGAAACTTTGTTGTGGTCTGCTTGTGATCCCATTCTCTTTTTAGTGGTTTCCATTTCTTTACTGACCATGTCCTAGTATCATGATTAGGAGTGCATTCAAAAAGTTGTACAGTCCGCCTTTGAAACTAGGTAGGAAGGCCAGGAACCCAAATGTCCTCTTCCTGAGTGATTCACTCTCTAGAAGCCTATATATAGCTCTTGTATTATTATATAGAAGCTGCCATTTTTTGTCATGTTAAAAAAAGAAAAAAATCACATTGTCTTCTTATCCCTAAGCAGGTGTTTGGCAAGAAAATCCTTTTGGGTGTTGTAGACAATGAAACCCAAACTTCCCATGACATGGCTTACTCAGAGCTACAAAGCAATGCTAAATTTGCATAAAACAATAATTTACAGGCACTTTTGTTCTAATGTTTTTTACTAGGTCTTCTGGACAGCTTCCTCTTAGTATTTTGGAATGGGGAATTAGTACGTATAACACAGCATTATGAGTTCTTTTTTCTAAGTTAGTTGTCTGATGCTCAATACAGACCTGCTTCTAGGTAAGGGTGCTCATGTAAACTGGTGTCCAACATGAGTGCCCGCAGCCTTTCCTTCTGCTAGAATTCCCTCCTGATTATATTTCTTGCAGAATTAGGGAGCCCAGTAATCCTGTTACTTGGTGGTGTTCTAGTTAGTAATAAATGGAAGTAAAACTGAAAACTGACTAAAGAGCAAACTAATTATTAGTACTAAAACCAGAACCAGTATGATTGTTAAACATTCATGTTTCTATCAAATTCAGTATGAGAGAGCCCTTTATAAGTATTTTTCAAATGACTCTTAGTGTATTTCCTAATACTCTAAGAATATAGATTTAATATTGGGAGTGGATGAAAGAGTAATTAATTTTTTTCTCTTAATATTTTACTTGAAATGTGAGGGAATTCTGCTTTTTCAGGAGTAAACTATATACTTGAGAATACCTTATTTACACTAGTACTCTTGATCAGAGATGTTATTTTCTGTTTCTGTGCAAAACAAAAATTATTTTTAAGCAATTATGTAGACTGGCATCTGTCTTGAAGGAAATGAAGTTGATTTTGAAAGTAGAGCAGAGGTATAAGGAAGTGAGAGTGATCTGTAGGTCTCTTACCTTTGTTAGATCTTTCTAGATCTCTTATCTCAAAAACAGAAGCTTTGACTGCATGTAAGCAGTTTGTGTTGTGCAGTCTGTGAAAAGATCAAAGACACTTGTTCTACATCTGTGTAGTCTATTGAGTGAGGTACGTGACTGGTGACTGTGTCTCCTGAATTGATGTAGTGCATCAATGATGCTGAAATGCATCTGGTGGGACACTCTCACAGAAATGGGGTGTTTGGGGCTTTGTTTGTGTTTTGGTTTTTTTAATAGTAGTGTATGGAATTGGCTCTTGAATTTGTTTCCTTTCATCTTTATTAAATTAGAGATCTGTTTTCCCAGATGTAGTATATGGCATAGAACTAGTAAGACTACAGCTTCAGAAGCAGTCAATACTTGTGAGCAAGGGGCTCTTTAGATGTTTTTATGTTAAAGGAACTAGAAAAAAATCTTGATTTTGTTAGTGATTCATCATCCTTTTTCTGCCTGTTTGCTGAAGGGCATGAAAGTTTCTGCTCCATTTCTCAACCTCCTTGGTGAGAAATGCAATCTGTTCATGAAGTATCTACGTAAATGGATGCCTGTCAACAATCTGGCACTTGTTGTCACGTTCTCCTAAACATTTCACAGGAAGCTCCATAATTCTGCGCTGGGGTGGACAATGTTGAGCTGCACAGAGAACATGTACAGGAACTGTGGGAGCCTTTCTGCTGAGGTCCCCCGTTGTCTTAGAGAAATGTGGCATTAATGGATCAGCGTAGATCTCAAACTCTCAGCATGAAACAACCGAGAAGACAGTAACTGTTAGTGCTCCCCCTCAGTGCTTCTGCCTGTGAAAATTTTCAGGGAAATAATGCAGCATGTGCAGATGTGGTAGATGTGATATTTTTGTCACCAACAGGATGCAAAAACCAGTTTGTCTTCTGACTCTTGTTGTGATTTAATTATTATTACTTTTCTAAATGTTTCTATTGAATTAACCTCTTAATCTACATGTTAGAGCAGTCAGCTATACAAGTGTGCTTTGATTTGCATGGCACATTAACTTACAGAATTTTTGTGTGACAAAATTATTTTGAGTCTTTCTCAATTTCTGAGTTATTGAACTTATTCTTTCTTTACATGTTCTTGTCTCTGCATTGTCTTCATTGCATTGGAAGCTGTAATAGAATATTCACAAAATGCTGAAGGAATAATAGTAAAAAAGATTAGTCTTGGAGAAGATACATTATATTTGAGAGACAAAAGCTCTTATAAATTAAGGTGGTCTTTGCACAGTATTAAGGAAAATCAACTTCCAGCATATAATCAACATATTTTTTGTAACCCGTTGCATATAGTAATTCAGAGTAAAGTACTTCCATAGAAGTTTCAATGAAAAATAAATCCAGTTTTTTTTATGGAAATGGAGATAGCTGTATTGGTGTCTTGTGATAGAACAAAGAGTTACACTAATTATGCTCTCTCTTTCTTTGAGAGAAAAGTGTTATTATTTTAGATTTTCATGTTTAATTGCTGTGGTGGATTGACCCCAGCCAGCAACCACTTGCCGGACTCAATTCAGGAACAGGGAGAGAAGACCCAGGGCTGCTTGCGCTGAACTGGGAGTTCTTCAGTCTGCATGGAAGTAGCATGAGTAATGTGGTATATAGTCAGTATTTTTGGCAGTGAGCAGTTTGAGTGACAAAAGGTGAACTGACATACAGTGGCAGGAGGCATAGGTAGCAAGAGAACCTATTTGTTTAAAGAAATACAAAGGAAACAACTCCTGCCCTGAATGGCCACAGGAAACAACCTGTATTGAAAAAGGCTCATGAGTAGGTTGTTCAGAGTTCAGGCTGTCTCCAAAATGGCCATATTTCTATCTTTCACCATGGCCATATTTTTTTCGTTTTCATGGATAGTTCTGTGAAGGAGCTCAGCTGTGTTTTAACTCTGTGGATCTTCATTGTTCCACAGCCAGTCCAAGTCAGTGTGTGTGGGCAACATACTCTGTTCCTAATCTGAGAGAGATGAAGGAAGCTGATTTCTGCAGCAGATCACCGCTGCAAACAGAATTAGTGAAATATTTGTATGTACGTATTTGTTATCTAAACTATTGTTTACATCATAAAGCAGTCAATAAGTTTGCTGCTTTCTGATGGCCTATTAGGAAACTGCTTACTAACTTCCATTCTTCAGGCATCAAGTCCTTTATAGAACATGTACATACATCAAGTGTTGTAGTAAAAAGGTAAAAGGAATAATGAATAGTGTAAATAAGGAATTACACTGCCTGCAGTAAAGCATTAAGCTTAACTGGATGTTAGGAATGTACCAAATGGTGATAGTTCTCTGGGGTTATATCTAAAATAGAAATAAACCAAAATGAGAATAGAGGCTCAAGCATTGGCCAAAATCACATAAACTTTTCAGTTGTTTAACTGCATGCTTCCTGTTACAGTTTGAACTGTGCCAAATCACATTCTTTCAGATGATGCCCGGGCAGTTTGGGTCCTAGCATGTGTAAGAGAGTGTTTAAAATAAGGAGTGGGAATGTCATCTCCCTGCTTCTGGGGAAAGAGGTCATCTATGTGGCAGTGAGCCATTTCTGTGCCACTTAGCTGTGGATCCAGAGAATGGCTCCTAGCTGGTATAGCTGCTGTATTCGTAGTAACTTGTCTGTTTCACTTAGCAGTTAGATTGAAAGCAAACTTTCCAAGACTTTTCTAGGAATGCAAAGCCAAAAAAGGAGCAAAGACCTATATTGCTGTTCCCATTCACCACTTTAACCCTTGTAAATCTGGTTCTTGGCTGCTGTCCTCAAGGGTCATGAGACAATCAAGGTCTTTCCCGTGCCTCTCTTCTCTAACTGTATTTTCTTCGGTCTGGTCATCTCTTCCTCGCTTTTCAAGATTTCTTCAGTTGCCCCTTTGCCTTTCCAAATCAAGGTATTTTTTCATCTATCATTTGTCTGTTTTTCTGAACCTGTGACAAATGGGCTTGACCTGAGCCTGTCTTGGGTAGTACAGCAACATAGGCAGCATCAAGTTGATCGGTACTACTCATTATATTTTCTGACCCTTTTCCTTACTGTATAACTGAAGACTACCTGGGAAAAATAAAAAAGAAGGAAAGAAAGGAAAGGACATAGTTTATTGCCTATCCTTGCCGTTTGTCTGCCTAGCAAGTGCAAATGCAAAGGAAAGGTCTAGGGTGAGTCACCATTTCTGAGATGTCTCGGGCACAGAATGTGACATCCTGGATGGAGATGCCACCACTGCTGGAGCAAGCTCCACCTCCTGTTTGTACCCAGATGTTGCTACATATGTTCTATATAGCCATAGTGTAAACTTCTATTTAAACTCAGAGTTTGTATTATTTTGTAGTAATTGCAGTAATGTATATGTGAAGGAAGTCTTTGAATACTTATGGATGTTTCTTACAAAAAAACCCATGAAGTCTTGTGGTATTTTCTTTATGCATAAGACTAAAGTTTTCATGATAGCTTTGTGCTTGGAAAATAGAGCCTTCTAAAAATCCCTTGAGTTTTGCAAGTGAGTTAATAATGATTGCCACAACTAAGTGAAAATTTAGGCAGTCCTCTTGATGAAACATTGGCTCTTCAGTGTCATAATTTTGCTGTGTTCTGACCTCTGTAGAGAAAGGTAATTCTGGCTTCTAAAAACAAAATGCACTGTTATTTTAAGAATATAAAAGAAAAAGGTTTCAGTTTGGTTATTGTGATTGTCTCAAAAGTTTTGCACATTTATATCTTTGTACCAAAACAGTTGTATCACGTTAGGGTCAGGTCAACAGTCTTGTTTAGGTTAGGTCAAGGTTACTTGTGCTTTAGCAAGTTAAGTTAACAATCATTCAGTGTGACTCAGCATCTCCACGTGTTCTGAAGACGCTGTCTAGCCTACAGTCCTTATGTGTGCTGGATCAATATCTTTGTGCTGTAAAAGACTTCTAGGTTTTATCAAGGTTCTTGTTGCAGGTGCTGTTATGGTAATCACTAAGGGCTTCTAAAAATCTGACTAATCTAGAAGAAAAAAGAAGTCATCACTAAAAAAGGCAAATTTAATTTTAAGGAAAAGTTCAATGATGACTAAAAAAATTAAAAAAACACCTTTCATCCCTTCCTAGAATAAAGCAACAGAAACTAACCCTTACAGGAGATGTGCAAAATTGTAGTAACATACAAAAAGACAGAAACAGGAAGATGACTTTTTCTTTCTTTTCCACTCTTAGCAATGAGAATCTGTCTACCTGTATGTTAAAATTTTATTATGTTGAAAGAAGTATTTTTGCAAAATTATCACAGACTTTTTTGACTATTGGACTACATTACTAATTGCAATGAAACCATCATCATTGTTTGGAGTACATGTTTTCCAGTTCTTCCAAGTTAAGTTCTTCATGTGGAAGAAATTTATTTCTCATCTGGTTTTCATTTGACATATCTACTGTGCTAATCTTCCAAATACATAATTATTAAACCAAACTGGTGAAGAGTTGTTTCACCTTAGACAGTCTTATCTTTCTTTGAAGTTAATTTCCATTCTAAATTGTGGTTTGCCAGAAAAGAAGGAGGCTGAGTAGGTTGTCCGTTCAGATGATTGTGTATATGGTTTTTTATTATTAATTAAGTTTTGAAAGCTTCACAATTCAATTTGGAGATATGTTAGTATTTAGAAAGATCAGGTCTTGTAAAGTTCCATTCTCTAATAATTAAACCGCTTGACTGTCACAATAAATAGAATCTTAAATATAACAAATCTTTTGTCAGCTTCTCTTTGATCCTTGTTTTGAGAACAACTGTTAATAACCGCACAGTTAAGGATGTACATAGTTCAGCTTGTATTTGCATGTGGAGGGACCAATGCCATTGAAATTACTGACTGATGCAATGGGTAGTGGATTAAATGAATTATCGAATACTTATAAATAGACGTTCTAGTTATTGTAATTTGACTTTGCAATTTTTTTTGTAGTATCACTTGAAGGCTTTTTAAATGAAAATCCACAATTTGCATAATCATTTTGCTTCTTTTTGGTTATTGGTGAAATATTTTGGTGGATTTTCTTGAGATGTTTACAGTTGCTAAGGGCAAAAACACTTCAATGCTTGCTTCTGTTTTGTATCTGCTGAGGAAGATAAGTGCTGAGGCTCCTTTTACCCTGTGTTTTATGGACAATCTGCTGCCAAAGTGCCCACAAGCTGGGCAGTGACAAATTATTACTTGAGATCCTGATCAGCAGTCTTTTTCATCGGAAAAATTAATTTTATTTTTTATTTCTTTAAGGTTTTATGGGTAGACAATTGTGATGTATTATTTTTAGATAATGAAAGAAGCACACAGTTTCAGTGTGCTTATTACAGGTGACTTCGAATGCTAGTAGCACTTCCTCTTTTTACCATAAAAGCTGCTGCAATATTGACATGTTCTATATGAATGTTTAGACAGCATTTTTTTAATGCTCAGTGTTTGGAATAAAAGTCTGCTATGCTTTTCCTAAATAATATGCTTTTATTGTGGTTGTATTACAGTACATGTAAAGAAAAATTATCGGCATAATATGAGACAAACGTTGGGAAGGCAAGAGTGGGAATACTGAAAACTGACATTTAGGTTTTTGTTGTTGAAATTCTTAGAAGAAAATTTTAGGGTAATCACACCTTTTGACATGCATTTTACTTCTTGTGGAGATGTAATTGATTAAAGTAGTACTAAAGTAGTATTCACAGTCTGTGAATGATTGCTGCATCTACATTCAGTAACTATTAATAGCTTAAAAGCTAACAAATTTAAATCACTACTATCCAGTAGTAAATGGGTTGTATTCAGAATACATTTGTAATCACTCTAAGCCACAGTAATGAATACTCTTCTTAATAGAATGTTTAATTTTTCAGCTTAAAGTGGAAAAGTAAAAAAATAACTTGCAGTTTGATCCAGAAACATCTTGCTAGATAGCAGATAGCTAGATAGCAGTCCCCATCTGCTATCCCTGAATGCTGATTTTTAAATGGAGATGATCTCTAAGTTACAAGTTTTCCTCATCAGGCTGGCTGAAATTATTTTGGCTGTATTGTGACATAATTACTTGTCTACACGAATGCTATTTTCCTCTAAAAACTTTACCCTGCAAACTTACATCTGTGTGCTTTATAAATGCAGCTCTACAGGACACACAAACTGGATCTTCCTTGAAGTTTTAAGTGTGGTAAATAACCAGTTTACTTACTGCCAGAATTTTGTTTCTTCATAGGAGCAAATAATTTTTTTTTTAAATGCAACTGTCAATATGAGGAAAAACAGTGTATTGTATTTACATTTCTGCAGAAGAGCATGTTACAGATTAGACAATGGTTTGTTCTAGGACTAGTAGTTGTTTATACATGGTATAACTGGTGTAGCAGTTTTCTGACAGTGTCCTCTAATATCCCTCTGGTAGTACATTACGGTACATTACTGCTTGACAGTAATACAGTTAGGGAACAGCACCAGGCTTCCACTGTAAGGCTGTTGCAGGGTCATAAACATAATAACAAATGGGATCTACATAGCAAGGCTGGACAACATTAACTGCTCTTGTAGAAAATAGGATACTTGTTCATTTTCTTAGTATAGTTTGTTTTAACTAAAAAAAACCCAAACTATTTTATGAATTCCTTTGATTTCATAAATTAATGAATGGAACTTGTGGATGTATAGTACAGACCGTCCTCTGTAAGATATAACCGTTTTATTGAGAACAGTCATGCCAAGTTCAGCACTTTTTTTGGCCTAATATCACTCTGGATAGCCACATGCAAGATTTAACTTTGCTTGTGGACAGACAGACTTACAGTAGGTAATAAATAAATAAAATAAAAAAATAGCAATACACTTAGCCATACTGTTGATCAAAACTATATCCATTTGTACTAGATAGGAAATTTTTCATGTCATGTGATGTTACCTACTTTAATCTTCTATCCAAAACATATCCAAAGCTGTCAAGTTCCTGACATTTGTATAATATGTTTGTTTGAAAACCTTTAAAAAAAGCTCTCCAGTAATAGATACTCTTAAGATGACAGATAAGAATTTAAAAAAATTTCTTAGCTGTACAAAGCTTTCTTTGTCTTCAGTCCAATTCCCTGTATTTTATCCCTTCCTGTATTTCAGATCTGCTAATCCGTAATGTTCTGTGCAGAAGAGAAAAGGATTATTCTGTTCCTATTGGCACCAGTCTTCAAGTACATACAAGACTGTAATTGATTACGCTTGTGTCTCAGACATGAAATGCGTCCAGGCTAAAGAACCTTTGTGTTTATGGAGGATTTACCTAATAATGATGTATCTTCCTAATGGTCTTACACATCTCTAATAAATTGTCCTTAAGTAGCAAAGAATGTGGAAAATAGAAATAAAGCCTTAAAGGGATTCACATTGCATGTTGGATAGTTTCTTCAATAGTAATTGCATTCCTTCTTATTTGTATTTTCATACGATATTTTTTCCTAAGTGCTTTTATTAAAGAAATTATATCAGCTTTTCCAAACTCTAGTGTCTATAGTGAGCCAAATGTTGAACTTTCTTCAGTTGCACTGAGCCTTTCATTCTCAGACCAAGTGTACTGTCCAATATTTCTTCTCTCTACACTGGAAGTGTTGTAGGTAACCCAAAATGTTATTGTATTCCATATCGATCTGTGCCCAAAAATTGTTACTGACTTTTTAGGACCCGGCAGCTGGAAAACAGAAGCGGGGAAATGGGGTGTTGCCAAGGTCCATTTTCAAGTTGGAGCCAGGAAGGATGGAGTCTCTCTTGCCTTGTAGCCTTTGCTGAAGGTGAAGGGTTGACTTTGGAGGGGGTTGCTTTGGGTGGTTGTGGTTTTTTTGTTTGTTTGGGTTTTTTTTTTTTCTGGGCTTCCAATAGTAGCCACTCGGAAAAACTGCACTTTGCAATCAAAAACCGTTTTGGAGTGAATTTTGCAAAGCCAGCCGGTCGCTGGGGCCCGGTCACCCCGTGTCAGTGCTGACACACCGGTTTCTCCCCCCACAGCACACTCGCAGTGGGAGAACGTCAGCACCAACATCGTCAGTCTGGCAGGCAGTGGTGCTGACCCCACAAGCACCAGCACTTCTCATCTGCCACTAGAACCGCTCCATAAGCTCCTGCCCTCCCGAGGGTTTGCCACCATCTCTTCCCTTCGTCTCCCAGACCGTGTGATCGCCTGCAAAGATGCCATCTCAGGGGCAGGGTCTGATGCCATTTTCCCTTTCTCTCCCCACAGTGGTTGCCCGTGGCAGGTGCCATCTTGAAAAGAGCCTTTTTGGGGTTCTCTTTGTTCTGGGGGAGTTCATGATATTAAGTGATTTTCTATCTAATAGTTATTTACTTTTATTTTTTGCCTGTTGTAGTTTCACTTGTTAGTAGATTTATTTTTTCACTTATATCTACTTGTATTTTGTTTCTCCTTATTGGTGGAAAGGGATTAGTTAAAACAAGGGGGGAGAACTCATTTTAGAGTGTTTCCCTTTAAATTTTCTTAAACCAAAACAGGAGGGTAACAAATAACATCAAGACTGGGGATAGACTTGTGTTGATTTAGAAATTTTGCTAAATTTTAAATCTGGAACCTAGAATTGCTGGTAAGTGATCATGTTAGAAAACTGATATTTTTATTTCTAAGTAGGAGGAGGCAGGACACATTTGAAATACACAGCTAAAGTGTGGCAGTTAAGCAAGTTATTATGCTGTAAAGGTCATTTATCTGGTTTCACTTATAAACTAATGCACCTTTGACTGAACCACACTGAAAGGCCATTAAAGTGATTCATTCTACTTCTCACTTGGAGTAGGCAAACAAGGTGTTTATGGACAGCTGCAATGTCTTAATGACTACTGATGACTTGTTAAGCAGCCAGAAATACATCCTGTGTCTGAACCCCATGTAAGAAGTCTTCCACTCCTGATTCTTACAGATGTGCTGCATTTCCTCATTATGGCAATTATAATGACCATTTAACTGCACTTTAAGCAGCTATCATTAGTATTTTATTAGGCCTTATTAATATATTATTATTAGGCCTTTTATTAGTATTGGGGAATTTAGCTCCAATACCATGGTTTCCCTATTTTCTCTCGTGTTTAGCAAAACTGAATGCTCTTCATGGTGGTGTAGTACCAAGCATCGTGGCTGCTTTTTGTTTACTTTGGTCTGTGTGTATCAGCATTATTGTAGGCAGGGATAAGCTTTGCTGAGGGAATTTTTGTCACTGTTGCAACAGTTGGTCCTTGTAAAATGTTTGAAGAATCGCCCCATCAAAATGACTGTTTTGACGTGCGAGTAGTGTATCTGGGGAAAACTAATTCAAACAGAAGATATTTCTTGTATACAAATTATCAAAAAATGCTGCAATTGAATTTACTTTTTTCTGCATAATGTACTAAATTATACCTCACAATACACATATTTCTACATACATACATAGTATGTGTAATATTGCAAATAACTTTTTTTAGGTAGAAAAAGTAGAACTATTTGAAAAGAGCAAATGGAATGGGAATATAAAGAGAGCAAACAATTTAAATCATAATGAATTTAGAGGGAAATGCCTGTGGTATTTCTGAAATCCAGTGAAATGAGAAAAACCTTGCAGTTTTTGAAAAGGATCAGTAGTTCCCATTTTGAAGAATAATGTTTCACTGCCTCTATAAAAAAACATTCTTAGGAATGCCACTGTGTTTGTGTATAACCTCAAAACATACCAGTTTATTTCTCCAGCTCTACTTGTCACTGTTTTTTTCATTGCATGTTGCTAAAACACGGAGTAGTGCATTGATGTAAAGTTGAGTGGATTCTTTTGTAACAGAGAAAGGGTTTCTTGGTTGGGTTTTCAGAACAACATCTTAGTTCTTTGGGCTGAGAGCATGAAAAAAAATGCTAATTTTTGTGCTGCAGAAAACAAAAAAAAAAAAGAAGGAAAAGAAGTTATCTAGATAATAATCTCCATTTTATAACCTCAGAGTTTTAAAAAACCTTTAGTTTAAACAGGATTTAATCTGATTTTGAAGCTCCAATTTCTCTGCATTGAAACAAATGATTATGATTAAGTTTTCAAACATTGTTTTGAAGCATTGTTTTATGTGCCTGGTATCTTCAGTCTCAAAAAACAGATATTTCATATTGAGTTATCATTTAGGCATTGCATCTTAGGCAGAGCTGAAATATATTTCTTTTGGCCTCAAAGCGTCTTTTGGGCAGACATCTGGGGAGAGATGATAGAATCATGGAATAATATAATATAGACTAGAAGGGCACTCCAAAGGACATCTGGTCCAAACACCTGCTCCAGGTCTAATTAAATGATTTTACTCAGGAACTTGTGTGAGAAAAAGTTACCAGCAGTGGCTGAGGGACACATTTACTTCTGTCTCATTTCCTAGTGGATACTGCATTGTTCACAGGAAGAAAAAGGCAAATGAGCTTACTTGCTTGGGGGAAAAAACATTTTCAGAATACAGTGATAAATATTTTCATAGGTGTAAAAAGATATATCCTATTTGGTACCAGTCTGAGAAGTGGTCCAGCCTGCCCTCAAAATTTCATTATACATTAATTGTGTTTTACAGTTCTGTATTTTACAGTTATGTGTTTTATAGCATAGTAAATTCTCATGGGTTTGTATTTGCAGTTTCCCGAATGTGGTTTCTATGGAATGTACGACAAAATCTTGCTCTTCCGCCATGACCCTACCTCTGAAAACATTCTCCAGTTGGTGAAATCAGCTGCAGATATCCAAGAGGGAGACCTAGTTGAAGTTGTCTTATCAGGTAACAAAAAAACCAATGAAAATTACCGTCATTCTTTTGTGAATGAAAATACCCAGGGTAGTATTCTCCTAGTTAGATTTTGACCCAGCACAGGTGAGAGTCCATACAAGGAAAATTTCCTTTTTCTTGATTCCTTTCTCAGATGTATATAGGCATATTATGCCTTTTACTTACTCTTTCTGTTGCCCTGTATATTTTGTAACAACCTCTTTCATCCATATTACTAGTTAAGCAACAGGTCAATGTTAGTAAGCCTTTTGCTTTATGTAGAGTGCCATGAAAATGTCCACTGGAAATAGAGTAATTGCTTTTTCAAAGTCCTGCAGAATTATGCTTGCCAAGACTGCTCTGACTCTTTACATGATTTATTTTTTTTAATTATAAGAATGGGAGAACACAATTAGGTGACTCAAATGTAGAGGAAGTCTGAGGATGTCATTAGGTGTCAACAGGAGTTGTCAAAAGCTTAGATGTAAGAAGATACGAGTTATGTGACTAGGAATGGTGCAAAGTTTACATGGGTGTGGAGTAGTAAAGATGTAAAGGTGTTATTTGACAAGTAAAACTTGGAAGATGGATGAAGGAAGGGCTGTATTTTTGGAGTTGGAACACAGAGCATCTGGAAAATCGCTTAAAAATACGAAGACATATATGCCATATGAAAGTAAAAATTGCAACTGTAGAAGAGTGTAGGATTAATGAAGAGAAAGGCCAAGTCCTAATGGATGCTGAAAAGAGTGGAAGAGTCAGTGAGCTTTTGAACATAGTTTTCTTGTATGGGAGCCTATTCCATATTCTTTGATTAGAATAGGAAAAAGTGAAATAAGGAATAATGCATGTCATTCCTGTAAGTCATCATTCATCTTTTCCATGTCAGGAAATAAGTTTTTCACTTTAAAAAAGATACTAGTAATCTGAACTTAATATTTCCCACAGAAAATAATCACTCCGCTTCAGTAACTGGGATGCAGTGAAAAAAGTTAACAAGGACTTTAGTGCTTTATTTGATATATTGTTTATATGCTTTTGGAGTGTAGATCAGATGCCTTCTAGTTGCCAAAATTAGGGAAGTAGCTGTTTAAATCTCTAGGAGCAAAGGACAGCACATAAAACTTCTAATATGTCATTGCCTGACTCATGGCATTTTTACAAATGAAAACCTTCAGTTAGATGTCTCAAATAATACAAGAAACTAAACACGTTTCCGTAATAAACACTTGAAAGCATTAGTGTCCTCCCCCAAATGAGCTTAAACTAAATGCAGCAATTAATTTTCGCAGACAATTCCTGTGTGATGTAAAGGGGGGAAAGTATTCCCAGTTCTGCAACACTGAAGAAGAGAAAGAACTGTACAAATAGTCTGTAATGTTTAGGGAATTATTCAAACTAATGCAGGCAGTTTTTAATTGAAAAATATTCAGACATAGTTTAAAGTTATTACGGATTTTTGCAATAGTGCATATCAAAGTAGCTGTAGATGGGTTATCTTTTCTTTTTAATTAAAGGACAAAGTCTGCCTAAATACAGGGCCATACGAAGTCTTTTTTGGGATGTTTAATAATATGCATTGAAAATTTATTTTGAAGGGATTAAAAAAACTTTCTGAAAACAGAAGAGATTTGCCTTTAGCACTACAGTGTATGATATTGAGTGCTTGAGTGGTGGAAGGACAAATGAAATGCAGTATGTGTTCAGATGCATATGTTGAACTGATTGAAGTGTTTTATTTCTAGCCTTCATTATAGTGATCTAAACAGGATATACATTCTAAAGTTCTGTGAATTCAAGGTATGTTATGGTAATTGTTTTTGACTGTAATGTCCAAAAGGGGCAGTAGAACACATTGCTACTGCTATGGCTTTGCTGCTGAAAACTCCTTGTGCTTTGGGTCTGCATCCCCTGAGGCCCTGATACCTGATGTCAAACGCTGTACTGATCGACTGCATTCATTTTTTATTGCTCAGGTCAGTATTGGTCAGAGTAGCGAAAGATGAATTGTCAGTCCTCGTATTCAGGGTTATACAATCAGTTCATATCCTAGTAGTATGCATTTTCTATTTTTCATTGTAGTTAAAACTTTATTAAAAAGGCTGGACCACCTGTGATGATTTTTTTTTTTTTGCCACACTTCTGTTCTTGGCAGTTTAAGGATTAGTAAATGTGATAGTTTTCTGGCTTAGAGCTTATATTACAAGTTCTTGAAAGAGCTGAAAACTTTCTACAGAAAAACTTACAGGTGAGAGGTTTTGCTCACGGTAGCTGAAGCACCTTAGTCTGTTTTAGGGAAGGAAGTTGTACCTGCAGATGTCATGCAATATAACTGAAACAGTTTGTGTTAGAGCTAAAGATTTCTGGTGAAACACAAGAAATTTGCGCAGCTCATATTGCAGCACCTACTGTGCTTTTTATTCCTACTCAACATTATTACTTGCATTTTGCATTGGTGCAATATGCAGTAGTATTTTAATGGACCGCGACAATCATGTAGTGTGCTGAACAAATGTTGTGTGTCTGCTGACTCATCCAGAGGAGATAAGCACAGGCTGTTGCAGTCAGCCAGATGAACTGTGGTTTCAGTGCCAGTATAGATTCTGGCATTTTGGAATTGAAAGGTCAAGCATTATTGTAAGAGTGGAAGCAATAGAGTATGTTGAGTTACAGATTTGGTCAGCTGCACATTAAAAGAGGAAAAGGAACTTTTATTATGATCGTAGTAGCCTAATAAATATGGGTTTATTTTAGTTACAGTATTTTCTTCCATTTATTTTATGGTTTTTTTTAAATATCTGTTTGAACACTATTTATGGGATTCTGATAGAGTTTGTATAGAAATGTGGGAACACTTGAGAAATGTATTAGAACAAAATATTTGTACGGTGAACACATTTGGTTTATTAGGCTGCGCTGCTGGGCATTCATTGAACAGTATCACTAATACTCTTCTGGCAGTAACACTTAACTCACCATGTTTCTGTTTTCTTAGCTGTGCATTTTCTATTTCATTTTTTTTTCAAAATGTTGGAAAGTTCATCTTCAGATACACAAAAGAGGAAAAATTTTTACTACTTCTGTGGAAGTCTTTACTAATGTGTTTACTGAATCCAACATCTACATAGTTCTATTGCATTTCAGACTGAAAGGATCTGAATCTTCAGAGAAAGGATTTTTTTTTTTTTTCAAAGTATATTTGTATGAAGGGTTCTTTTTATTAGAATCCTATCAAAAATTAGTAGGCAGCCCAAAATCAGGAAGCAAGGTACAGAAGTTGCAAAGTTTCAGTCCAAGATGGCTGTAGACGAGTAGTTAGTCATATATAAACACTGAAAGGAAAAGAAACCAGAAGTTACGTCTTCTTAGATCTCTCTCTAAAATGTAGTGTTACTGTTTGCTCAAGAAAAGGAAGCATATTTATGTGAAGTGAGTTTAGCTGAAAAATGTTCTTCAGTCTTGATGTGATCAAGTAGTATTTGCTGAAGTCTTCAACTGGACCTCTGAAAGCTTACTTTCATGTTCCACTCATGAAAGGATGCAAAAAATCACAATAAATTTGAACAGAATGGATTATTTTTGCTGTGATAAACTCTCTTGAAGTTAACTCCTAGGTTTTTGAAGACCTTCAGTGTTTTTTTGACTAGCTTGTAAAAATAATTTATTTCAACTGCAATTTGTTGATGCCAATCAATTGATATTAATGATAGGTACTGTCCTTCGTACCCTTTCTTTGCAGAGAAGTTAAATAGTTAACAAGTTTTTACTTTAAGTTGTTACATGAGATCTGGAATGTAGATGAGTTAGCCCCTTTCTGAAATGAATGGTGTGTCGAAGTTGTTATTTTAAGCTGTCTGTAGATGCAATTGCCACCTTTCATCTGTGTATCTGTGACTTTTTTCAGAATAACTGTATTTGCCATTTTTACCTTAATTGCTGTGGTGCTGTACATCTGTACTCTTTTTTTAAAGCTCTGTTTTTTGAGGACTTCAGGGAAACAATTACTTTAGATGTCTTTAGACTTGTTTTTGCCAGCATAGTTTGTCCTCTTCTGTACCTTTTTCATGAAGTTTATTAAAAACTGCTGTGTAAATTTGCCCGGTCTATTCATGATATAGAGAAAAAGAATTTGTATATTTACAGTTTTAATATGGGTTTGTTTATAAAAATTCTACCTTGTTTTTACTGGGCGAAGTTACATTGAGGTGTAAGAGGTTTTTGTCTGCTGCTGGAAAGCAGACAATGAAACCTTAGCATCTTGTGCAAATTAGTGGAATGTACTTCAACTGCTTGCTGTGAGCAGTTGTGCTCAACTTGGCAGGATTCCTGAGGCAAGAAAGTCAAATAGCAGCTATTTTATGTTCCCTTGCTGAGCTGATGAGGGCAGGAATTGATCCACTGCTTTTGTTAAGAAGCTGTTTCTGTTACAATATCACATAGATGGTAGATCACCTGGTTGTTAGATGCGGACCTTTTATTTTGATTCAGTACAGTTTATACTGCCTAGGATAAAATATACTGAGCTGAATAAAAGCTGTGGATAGCTATACAATTACAGTGAATGCCATGTATCAACACATAACTGGATTGTAGTGTTAGTTCAACTTGAGATGAAACCCTATGATGTTATATCTCTGAACATAATTTTATAGTACTTACATAGTTGGGCGCAGTTTGTGATTTTGCTTCGTTGTGATTGAAGAGCATCCTTCTCTTGGTGCCTTCATGGCTATGGTAACACGCTGTTTTTTTGGTGTCTTGAGAAATACAAATATCTTTATTCTGTCTGAGATAATATCTTTAACAATTATTCTTCCTCTATATCCTTACAATTTTCTCTCGCTTTCATTTTTCTTCTTTCTATAGAGGTAAGGCTCATTTGTGATTAGGTAAAAGTTGTTTGATTTTGTGTCCCTCACGGTTCATTAGTCTAACGTTCTTGGGTCATGAATTTCAGATAGATGACTGTGTTTGAAGTTCTCAGGACTCAAAGATTCTTTCCTTCTTTGTTTATGTTTGCCTCACTGTCTTTTCTTCTATATCTAACTGTGTTGTTACTTTCTGGACAGCGCCTATATATGAGAGGTCACTGTTCCACTGCAATCTAATAGATCAAATATCCAACCTTACACATCTTTAATGGTCTGATTTTTTGCGAGAGCACATTTTCGGTTTGTGTGCTCTTTAATGAAATTGTCGGTTCATTTGAGATATTTCACTTGGTTTTCCAGATTTAATACAAACACTTTCAGTTCAAATGCTCATAAAGAAACTATGCTTTCATGAGAGACCAGGGTAAATGCTTAAATGGGTAAATAACTGTTTATGACTTAGGAAACAAAGGGTATGAGTGCATGCTGTTTTCGCAGTGGAAGCAGGTTACCAGCAAGGTACTTAAGTCTGTGCTGTTAAATACATTCATGAATGATCTGGAAAGCATGACTAGTAAAGTGTCAGGTATAGCAACAAAACAGAAAATGGCTTGTAGTATCACTGCCCTTGTGTGCTCTACCTTTGTCACCTTCTCTGCTTCAGAGAATGCTGATGTTGCTTTGAGAACTCCTCTTTCAAAGACAGGATTCCAGGCTTAGTAGATTTTTGTCTGATCCAGTAATTCTTATGCTTTTGTATTCTTATCACATGATTTCACTGAAAAGAGACATATTTCATGTCACACCACTTTAACAGGCCTCACCCCAGTAAGTTGTACATCCAGCTTTCCAAGAAAGGTGGAATTGATTAGTTCCATTAATTGCAGTTAATGCATTAAAAAATGCCTATCAGCTTCCAAAGTGGACCAAATTAAATCTTGATTTTCTTTGTATATTATATTTATTTTAAAGCCTCTGGAGTTAAAAAAACCCTTGTTCTCCTTAAAATATTCTTAGCTCAGTGAGGCAATTATTTTTACCTTTCGTATTAACTTTTACTCAGTTTTCTTAATATGATGCATCTCACATTTACCCTTTTAAAAAAGATTTTAGATACTATCATTTTGACTGAGTTTAACACAATCCTCTTAGTAACAGTAACTCAATATGTTATTCAAGTATTATACTTCAGCAGCCCCCATGTCAGATGATCCTTTCTCAAAAGACTTGAAGTGATGAATGAAACTTGGAGTCTGCAGTATGTTGTCCAATATTTTAATGGATATTTGTGTGTTCATTTAGACTTACAATGCAATGCTATCATCTGATTAGCATTCGGGAATCAAATGGAAGGCTTATAATTAAAAATGCATTTATGGAAAAAAGTGGAAGATAAGACAAAAACATATTTTCATCAACTCTGTTTACTGCTTTACAAATTTATTTACTTCGTAGTCTTTCTTTACATCTATGGTGTGTGAAACTTGGGCATAGCTATAAATTATTTCACAGGATGTGTCTTTAATAGCACTTGAGCTTTTCTTAAAGATATAGTGGCAAAGTCCAAATTTTTTTATTGTGCACCTCATTACTAAAAATCTTCACGCATACACCCTCAATATATGTGTATTTATTTCTTTATAATTTATATATGTAGCTGAAGTTCTAATGTTTTCTTTCTGCACCCTAATGGATTGTCTTTTGTATACCCAGGGGTGTGTGCACCTCACTTTGGAGACCACTGCTATAGTTTCACTTGAAGTTGTATATTAGGAAAAAAAAAAAATCATCTCTTTATGAAATTTTTTTTGAATATTTGAGTAAGAAAACTTCAATTAAATTTTTTTCTCCTTTTCACAGTTCTTCATGTTCTGTCAGTTGTTTTTGCTACTAACACAGTTTTTAATTATAAAACTGCCACCACTCAAAGAATTCTCTTTTCCTCACCAGACGCCATCCACTTTCATCAAATAATTGCCTCCCCAGTTCATTCTCACTAGCTACAAATTTAATGGGGAGCAAGCCTTGCTTCAGCTAAGCAGAAAAGTCTTTGATTTGTCATACAGGGTTTTGTTTAATAGATTTATTTAATAGTTTCTTTGACCAGTACATGCTTGATGAAACATTTGTATCAGTGTGTTTGTTAAATGATAGTAGTGGTTTTGAATAGAGAGTAGCTATAAATGATGCAGAACATTGAAAAATAAAGGGTAACCTACTTGGAATAACTTGCCCATCAGACAACTTATATACATGGTCAACAGTGTATTCTACACTGCTCAGATGTATGTCAGGAAAAAACCTAGTGTTTGGAGAATTTCTCTACTTTTTCAAGTCTTTCTGAAGTTATGGTCTGAATAACTCAGTGCTGCAGTAGGCTTCAAGTTAAATATGGCTTATGTAAAAAATATATCTTTCAATATCACTGTTGAACTAACTCATTGGATTTACTTCCATTGGCTGACTGCTGACTTTGATTTTGAAAGAGCAAATAGAAATACACAGTCTCATGGTAATTTCCAATAAATTATGTTTGCAGTCCTTTGTGGTAAGATACACATCTTCTTTCAGGAAGTGCTTGAGGTTTGTAGCTAAAAGAGGTCTGAGCACAAACAAGCAAACCTACTTCCCTTGGGGAATATAACAATTTGAAATGGCAACTAAGGAGGAAAATACACAGGAACTGCCACAGGTTGCAGTCTGCTAGTTTTTATATCTTGATGGTAGTGTGACTCAGACCTGGAGACATTGTCATTCCAGCTGTAATCTGGCTTTTAAAGAGGCCCCAAGAATGTTTCTGTTAACATAGTTAAGATGTGACTTGTTGCCAAAAAGAAGTTTGGAGAGATTTCCTGCTTTTTAGGACATGAAGACTTCTATCACTGTAGTTTGGTAGTGCAGAAGGTTATTCTGCAGCAATTATGTTTGTTTCCTGGTTTGTTTTTTTGCTTCCTCCTCTTCTTGAGTCCAGTAAACTCTAACTCATTTCCTCTCCAAACAAAACCATTCCAATCTTTTAATCTCTCCTCATATCTAAGTCTCTTCCATGCCTCTAGTGGTTTTCCTCATCTGTCACAGCTGTTCACAGCAACTGAACACAGAATGTCATGTGGGGAATATTAGTATCACCATTTCCTAGTGTTAATTTTTAGTTATTTATGTGTGGGGGGGAAATACTGGGTAAACATGTTGTGAGTAGAACACTTCTTTAGTGAGCAACTAAACATTTTACTTATATAATTTTGACCTTCTGATCTACCTGGCCAGGCGCTGGAGATGTTTCTATGATGAGTCATTGTTGAATTTTTGTAAACAATTTTTAAAAGTCAACCACAATTCAGAACTATAATTAATTTATTTCTTCAAGGTTATGTCACCTTGCGCATTTCTTTAGCATTTTTAATTTCCCTTCTCCCTTTTCTAGTGTTATCCTAGAAAGATTCAAGTGGGCCTGAGAAAACGGAATGGTTGTATACAGTCATGCTTCTGTTACATATCTCTGGTGGTCTCATCAAAGATCTGAGACCTTAAGAAAGCATTATTAATCAGACACTACAGCGTATTCCAGAACTGGTCATATATTTCTAGGATTTGTTGTTTCATCATTTTTCAGAGGCTTCAGGTGAGGCTGTCTGGCATGTAGTTCCCTTGGGTCCTCTTTCTCGCCCTTCTTGAAGGTAGAAATGACATTTGCATTCCTCCAGAATTTGGGCATTTCTCCCAATCACCATGATCACTCAAAGATTGTTGAGAGTGGCCTTGCAAGGACATCAGCTAGTTCCCTCAGTACTGCTGCGTGCATCCCATCCGGGCCTGTGGACATCTGATAAAACTATGCAAAAAACCCCCAAAACAACCGAGCTGTATTTATTCTGTAATGCTATATATTTATGAATTCTTAGGGTAATTCTAAAAGATATCTAAACTTTTGCAGATAACATCAGTTAACAATATAGTTTGTTAAAAATAATTTAATGTATGCAGAGGTGGTTCCTTCATTCCTTACTGAATTTAATATAAGATTGTATTTTTAATTCCATTGTACTTTTAGCCAATAGCATTTATTCACCATATAACAAAAAAAAAAATCTTGACCTTTTATGAAAGAAACTTGTGGGAATTAAATAAGTTTTGCAATTGCTATTCTTTTTGAGCACCTCTTCTTTTTGAGATTATTTTTTTTTTAAGAATCCTTGGAAAAGAACACTGAAGAACATAAAAAAAATGTCAGAGAAAATAAAGATGTAAAGGGCTCATAACATTTACTTTAAGATACTAATTTAGGTTGGTCAGAGCATGGAAAAGGAGCAAGAGACTTTATTTTTCATGTTAGGCTGCTCCTTAGTGCCAGTAGTCAGAACCAGTTTTGAACACTGCATCAATAGCTCCAGTAAACCTGCAGAGTATTTAATTTTTTTTTCCTATGCTAAATTTATACCTCTGCAGTGTTTTATGATTAACAGGGCCTGAAGCTGTGAAGTAAGGTATTGCTGGTTTTTCCACTTGTGTGAAAAATAGGTAAATTCATAATGAAACAATTGTGTGATGGGATTTCAAATGAACTTAAACACAGTGAGCTGTATAGTTTGTAGGTTTGAAACTGGAATCATTCACAAATATATAGAAGTACATCAGAACTGAACTTTAAAAGTTTAGAGTGTACAGATGAATCAAGCACATTGACTCATAAATGTTAATCTTTTATTAACACTCCTTTAAATTCTGAGCTAGCACTGGACAAATGATTGCAAATGGTTTATTGTCTCCTTAGTTTATTACTTAAATCTCTTGTCACTGATGAGACAGTGTAAACAACAGCCCATAGTGAATCTGGATACTGGGCTTTAAGAAGGAAGGAGATGAGATCCTTGCTTGGATGCCTCCCATGCTGGCTCATTTGCTCACTTCCCAGCCTTACATTTGCCAGCTGCCCACTGCCCCCCTCCGTAAGGAGGTAGCTGCTGGCCAAGGAAGGCTGGGCACAAAGTCTTGTTTGTTCGTGCTGTACCACCACATGCAGCTACCAACCTTGGCCATCACTGATCAAAATGCATGGAGGTTCTCTGGCCTCCCTCTCTCTCTGATTTCTGGGATCTTCCCCTATTTCTAGCATCTTACCTCTATGCAGGATTTTCACCCTTGCCTTTCCAGCCCCCCTTCTTTCTGACATGACTGTTTCTTTTTGGGGACCTTTCTTTTCCCTCTCATTGGCTTTCTGGACACCCAAGCTCATGTTTCCAAACTAAATAGTCCAGGTGCAGAAGCACAACATGTTTTCAGCCTCGTGGCAGGTGATTCAGTTTCCTGTATCTTTGTCGCTGGAGGATTGAGAACATGCAGCTTTTGATTAGTCTGGGTATTATAAAAATATTGCAACCAGCCAGTACCAGTTGCAATTAGCAATAGCAGGTTTCTGCTCAAGAGTTCCAAATTCAGTTCTGAAAATGTATCTCTCCCTCTGTCCCTACCTCCTACAGAATGTCAACTTAGCATTCCTAATTAGAACTGGTTTTACCTAAAGCATTGGGATAAAGCAATAATAGGTAAAGAAAACGAAATCAAATTTATTGTATTCGAAGGCTTTTCCCTGCATGTAAAATTTAGAGTGCTAAAATACATTCATATCCAGAAAGCTTAATAGATTCAAATTTTCCATATCCAAGTTTCCCTACTTCAGAGCAGAGCAAAGAAAGAAACAGAATGATTATAAATACGTACATGTATAGATTCTAGGAAAAGATTATTTCTAGTGATCAGAGATGGAGTCTTTGGCCTGTATGAACTGCCAGAACTCTGCTAACTTAAATGAAACTCCAGAAACTCAAACTGTATTTGATTGCCAGGACTGGAACATTGAAAAGAATAAAATGGTTTCCTTTCTCTTAGTCCAGCTGAGCTGTATACGCAGTCCTTAATTGTTATGGTTTAAGCAGTGCTTGAAGTTTAGTAGTGTATACTTGTGAGTTATATTAATTTTTTAAGTGATGGATGCCAGCACTTCTTGTAAGTAAGGACTCAAGTTACGAATGCCTGTGGGAACTCAACAGGATACATTACTCTTAAATGCATTCCAAATGGCAGAAGGTAGCAGGAGAATGCCTGCTTTTCATAGCTGCAAGATATTGCTAGTCTTGTGATAGATGATTTCTTCTGCTGTGAGAGGCAAGGATGTAAGATGACAGTGCCCATTGTGTGAAGCTCTGTTACTCGTAATAGCAGGATCTCACCTCTGCTTATAGTTCAAAGCCCTTTTGGACTTGGAACACAAAATGATGAAGTAAATAATTTGCCTGTTTTTGAAAGCAAGACCTACCTTGCCTCTCTGATTTGCAATGTCCTCTTATTTTACTTTCCAGCTGTGCTGAATGATAGATCTCCTACTGAGCCCAGAACAAGGAGTAGTAGCCATTAACAGCCAAGTCATTAATAGATCCGATGAAATAGTCTTGTCAAAACTGTTGAAGTTTCAGTGTCTGTGTTTTGGTGATACTAGGGAAGCTTAAATAGATGATGACAAGGTAGTCTGAGAGTTAACAGTGTAACGGTGTTATATTAAGAACATAATATTTCAAACTTTTCGGCAGAGTAATTAAGTTTTTTAGGATGTGCTTATAGCCATATTTGGAGGCCCCCCCCTTTTTTACAGCACAGTTTAACATACAGCAACAAAATTGTCTTCACCCCATCAGTGCTCTGTCAAAGCAAAAGGGTAGTCTGATTACAGAAGCTTTTTATTACCAAGAAAGGCCTCAATTTAATTTGGAAAAAATATACATATCTTTCTCTTCATCAGCAAGGCTTTGGTTTGGTTTTTTTTCAGTGAATAACAGGAATATTCTGAAAGTTAAAGCTTTGAGTGTTAGTGGCTGTATGAAAGGCTTCCTAGATATGTAATTTTAAAAAGATGACTGACTAGATGGTAGGAAGAAGTTTAAAAGGAGGACCTAATGTATAAATCACTTCCTAAGGCAAAACTACTCATGGGAGATTTTGATTTCAGGTTTGCTTCTACAGAGAAAATAATATATACATTGCAAAATCCCCAGTTTTTTTAAGCTATTTTAAGGTAATATATTTTCAATCCATTATCTAAATTATTTAACTAACTAAAGTTAACTGAGTTACTGAATTTTTTTTAGGCTATTTGTCGTTTTGGTGTACTGTTCATACTATTTGTAAAACTACCCAGTAAATCAGTGTAAAACTCCTCTCCAGTCTTCCAATTTAGTAAGCATCATTAATGCAAAATAGAACTTAAATACATGCATAATGTTAGGTTATGCAAAGCAACTGTCATGAACTTAGTTACATAAATCCTTTGCTAGATTGAGATTCAGACTGTTTTTATTGTACATATCCCTTGTTTTAATAGTGGTTGGATTATTACTTGTATGCTTCTAGAAACAACCTCAGGAAAGTCTGTAAACAAAAAGTTTGCATCTCTAAACTTCACATATATGTTACCAAAATTCATGGCTATTGTGTCTTGAGTTTGTTATAGTAGTTGTAGTCTTCCTTGTCTTCTCCTAGGAGAGCAATGCATACTGAGTATCTTGTTTTCATAAGCTTCTTGATTTTGTATTTGCACGTGCAAATTTAAGCTAGAGACACAATAGCGAAGAAGTGTACATTGCAGTTCTGTTGGAAGCTGGTAGGGCATAGTGTTCCAGTTTTGGCACTTATTCTTGAAAAGGCTCCTATATACATACGTATCTTTTCCATGATCATTTCATTTTGCAAAGAATCAGAAATGTTAATCACAGTATTCCTCATAAAGTTGTAGGTAAGTATGCAAAATCCATGAACAAAAGTCTGGAACAGCAGAGATGAGGCGCTAAACTCCAGATGGAAAGTCTGAAGGAGACCAGTAGAAAGATGGGATGGCTTAGTGCTGTGTTTATAGCTGTCTGAGTTGCTGAGGAGATATGTTGTAGCATGTCATAGTGTGTTGTGGCTGGAGTTTCCAAAATGCTGAAGACCATGTCTTCACATATATATCATGATTTCATAGACCAGGCAAGAGAAGAGGAAGTGAATTATCAAGGGCCAGTACGATTTACATCTATAATTTGATCTCATCCAGCTGCTGACCTATTGCAATACAGTTGGTACCCATAGGTGGTAGGACCATACAGGTGTCTGCTGCCTGACTGTGACAACTTTTCCTCCTGTGGCTGCGTGCTGGTAATAATAGAGGCCCAGAAAAATAAATCCTTCTTGAACTTCACAGACCAGTGGTCTACTGAGAGGGTGTTGTCCAAATTCCTATCTTCAATATGAAATGAAGTAGGAAAGTTTATATGCCTGTATTTGGTTCTCTTTGTACAAGTGAAGTATATAAATATATATTTGTATTTTAATAAGATCAAAATATATTTTAAAGCTTTGAGTGCTTGACCCTTCCAACATACTCTTTCATGTGGTTGAAATTGCAGAAAAACATGTGGCAATATGCACAAAAAGATAGTTAACTCGAAGTCCTGAAGTAAAATCACAAGAAATCTGTTCAACATGTAAAAATGTGTTCTGAAGGGACGGTGTCAAGAAGATGGAGTCTTTTCAGTGATGCCAAGCAATAGGACAAGAAGTGATGGGCAAAAACTGATGCACAGAAAGTTCCACCTGAATATGAGGAAGAACTTCTTTACTGTGCAGGTGACCAAGCACTGGAACAGGTTGCCCAGAGAGGCTGTGGAGTCTCCCTCACCAGAGATTTTCAACAAACATCTGGAGCAATCCTCTGCCATGTGCTCTAGGATGACTCTGCTTGAGCAGGGAAGTTGGACCAGATGACCCACTGTGGTGTCTTCCAATTCCCACCCATTCTGTGATGAGTCGTGTTTTTAGTAGACCGAGGAGAGCATTGTCATTACAGGGTGAACATCTTAACAGTGAATTTGACCACTGTAGTATGGAAAAAAATAGAAAAATAATATATTTGAGCAAGTATTTGAAAGCCCTTGAGTGGAAAATATGCCTGACTTAACATTTTTAGATAAATACAAAACTATTTAATTTAGTTCCAGGATGTGTCTGCATTGGACTATTCTATGAAGTCCTAGTGTTATGAATTAAGTAAGCTTTTTCAGTGTGGCTTTTTATGAAATATTCCTGGGAGAAGAAAGGGAAATCCTGAAATAAACAAGCTGTTAAATGGTTTGGATTGGTCTAGTAAAATTTTTTTTAAAAAGTGAAGTTTGATATTATTGGGGTCATTGGATCCTACTTTTGTGATAGTATTCTAAATACTTTTGTTATTAGATCTCAAGACTGGTTGAGGCTAGAAACATATTTTTCTGTGGATGATTTTGGGAAGGAGTAGCAGTTTTTTACAGAGAAGCAACTGAGGCCTGGGCATAGGTCTTTATTGGTACCTTCCTCTAGTTAGTTAAAAATGTTTTCTTGATCGGTGTGCAGATTTTTGGTTCTCTTTTCATTAGCAGACAAGGAACAAGCCAGGGTATTTGGATCTTTTAAGAATTCCTTTGAATTGAACCATTAAAAAACAGGGTTGTGGGGAGGGGGTGTGTTTTGGTTTTGGTTTTTTTTTTTCGCTTTCTTTCTTTCTGTCAGTTGCAAATCAGGAATGTATTTCTGTTGAAAGACAAAGTATTTCTATTAAGTGGCTGCAATACCTATTGCATTCATCCTGACATCTGTGAAGAGTAAGCACACAAATAACTTGTTTAAATGGCAGTCTGAATGAGATCAAATGTTTGCGTATGTGATTAGTGTTTAACAACATTTGACAGATATTTCTTTAGACTATCTGATACATGTTCAAGATATTTAATAAGAAAATGGAAATATTTCGTTTGAGTCTGATTTTAAGTGTGGTACTGGTTGTCTCTGTATTATAAATAGTTCTATAAACATTTTAGTTGGTTATTTTTATGGTTTGCACTGGTGCCTTTGACTAGCCCCTCTAACTTTTGCAGCTGTTACACTAGTTGCAGGCTCATGTCACTTTGTAAGGATTTGGTACTTCAAGAAATGCACAACTATCTTCCATGCTGCTCTTCAAAGTTTTTTTCTTTATTGAAAATTTGGGTATATCATTACATTTTTGTTTTTAAGCTCTAATATATGTTTTTAATTTGAGTGATCAGTTCACCGATACCAACATAGGCTGCTGAATTAATTACACCAAATGATCAGGAGAAGTTTTAGATACACTTTCATTTACTTGTCAAAAAAACCTCGCAGTATTTCTTTACTGGATGTGTTCAGTTTAATTTATGTACGTATAACTTCAGGTGTAGTGAGTCAAGCCTGTAAAAGAGTATTTTGAAAAATTTCTGACGTTTGATTGAACTCTGACAATTTTGGCAAATGTTGATACGCTATTATACTCCTGTGTTTGATTGGAAGAATATTGTCAGAGACGTCATTGCTTCAGGTTTGTAAATGCAGCTTTATGCTTTTTCCAGTGGTCACTGTAGTATGAAGGTATATTGTCACTCTTTTTATCTTCAAAATACTGTACAGTGAACAATTCCAAATTCAAGGTTCAGCATCATAGTGGCCAGAAGGAGTTTTGCTTTGTTCTGTGATGAAGTACCATGTAAGTGGAGATTATTAGTTATGTTACTAATTCTGTGATCTTACTGTTACAGCTTCTGCTACATTTGAAGACTTTCAAATCCGGCCCCATGCTCTATTTGTTCATTCATATCGAGCTCCAGCCTTTTGTGACCATTGTGGAGAGATGCTGTGGGGGCTGGTGCGTCAGGGACTCAAATGTGAAGGTAAGCTGCAGTGAGATGCAATTTTTCAGTCTAAAGAAGAGGCTTTTCCATTCCAATTCTGTGTATTGTGTCTAATGCTGCTTTTAAATTGGTTGGAGACAGTAAGAACTATCAAAGTAATTAACTGATTAAAGAACTTATCTTTTTGACTGCTCTGAGGCCTCTTAGATATGGCTCTGTAACCTTGAGTGTAAAAAATTTGGTCAATATGTACTTTTAAGAAAAGGCTTACCCTTGCCTTATGATTCTTAATGAGCCTGTATCATTTTTGTACCGCAGTAATTCAGATTATTTAACTG
This sequence comes from Corvus moneduloides, assembly GCF_009650955.1. NCBI lineage: Eukaryota > Metazoa > Chordata > Aves > Passeriformes > Corvidae > Corvus > Corvus moneduloides. The sequence goes on from NC_045481.1 coordinate 28,122,699, forward strand.
AAGTTACTGTCAATCCATATGAAGTTGTAATAGCTAAGTTTTCTCATTTTGGCACACCTATTTGACTTCTGGTAAACTGAATGCAGCAGAATATGCCATTCCTTGCCTCACAAGTGCTGGTCGTAGAAATTCCCTGCACTTTGAGACCATAGGTTTTGAAAAATCAGAGAAAAAACACTGGTTGTGTATATCTATATCTATATCTATTTGGAAGTGATAACATTGTCTCTCTAAAAATTTGGTAGAATAGAAGAGCAGAGTAGAGGGAAAAAGTTTAATCAAAAATAAGGCTAGTGTTTTTGAATTTGTGTTGTTTTTGAAAAAATTAAAAATTATTTGCTTTTTTGAGTAATAAACCACAATCAGATGGTTTTAAATTTCTCTTTTCAGGATGTGGTCTAAACTACCATAAGAGATGTGCATTTAAAATTCCTAACAACTGCAGTGGTGTAAGGAAAAGACGCCTGTCAAATGTGTCCCTAACAGGACTGAGTACCATTCGTACAGTTTCTGCAGAGCCCTCACCCAGCGTGATGGATGAAGCCCTTCTGGTATGGGATTCCCTACCTGTAGAGGCCATGGGAGGAGCTGGGAAACTGTCTCTTAGTGCTATAGAATCTGGTTTTGCCTGTTACAGACTACAGAGGAGGGTGGTATGTAAATTATAAAGTAAGAGAAGGCATCTTGACGTGAAAGGGAGGTCACCATCTTAAGGTATGTGGGTTTAAGGTATGTGTCACTTCTGATACTCCTGGGAGTCTCCTCCTTTGTCAAGAATGAGGTTATTTTTAAGATCTAAAACTGCCACCCATGCTAATATAAGTAGTTGGATCTTGGAGGATCTATTCTGGAACTAGATGTTGAATTTCTTCTGTATCAGACCATTATATCCCTTGTCTTATTAAATAGGAAAGATTTGCCTCATTAGAACACTGTGACCCAGACACCGCAGCATTAAACTGAGTATCTGTCACAGTCAAGGCTGTCATTAATTAGTTGGAGCCTGCATATTTAGCATATTTCTAAGTGTTCAGAAGAAAGTAGGAGAAATCTCCATTAGATCCTTAAATGGCTTTTTGTGGTGCATGTATGTGTATGTCTGTATATGTGTAGCTGTGTGTATATATATATGTACAGTATACACAAAAGCACATAACTATATGGTGTACTTGTGTATTCATTAATATATTAGTTTTCCAAAATGAAAGCAACTCCTCTGAGAACAAAATGTTGATTGAAGTAAATCAAAATGATACCTACTTTTTATTTTTGGCATGTTTGTTCTTTTAAGCACTCATGGTCATAATATGCTTGAATAGTTAAGATTTTACACAGTGTGTAAATGACTCCACTCCTAAGTGAAAGTTTTGAAAACCTTAAGGTTTAAAAGAGAGGAAAGAATTTATAAGTACACACAACAATTATCGTGTTTTCCTCTCAATTAGAATATTAAAGTTATTAAACTTGACATACTAAAAGGACACTATTGCAAATTATGTAGACCTGGTGTTAGATGCAGTACTATCTACGAACCATAATTATGTACTTATGCTACTGATTATCATTAGTCTAAAGCTACTTGGAAATTAAGGTTAACATTATGAATCTGTATTTTTAATTGAAAAGCTGCATAAATGAGTAAGGTGCTTAAGTTCTGCAAGCTACAGCAACAAATGTTTACGGATTAATCATAATTCTCAGCAGGTTGTTTCAGAAATTACTTGGTCCAAGACAGAAAATTATGAGGAAGGCTGGCCCTAATTCTGATCTCTTTTTTTCTGAAATTTTGGTTAAAAAAATTGTGTGAGCATCCTGGTATATCCTCTATAAATATTCACTGCACTGTACAGTTAAAATGTAGCAAAAAAATTTCAATTTGAAAACATTTTAAATTGTATAACTGTGTTGTTTGCTGATACATTCTTATACGAAATACCTGTTTTGCAAAGCTATATATTTCAAAATGGTTGAAAGCATTAAAACTTAACAGTGGAGAAATGCAGTAAGTGTCATCTATACTGCAGGCTATACTTCTCTAAGAACTTGTAAACATTGGTGTCCCCGTGCTGATGAGTCAGAACATCACATGTGCGTGCACAAAGAAAATATATTTACAATAGGTAAAGGGTTGGGCATTAGCCTAGAGAAATCAAGTAGTTTTTTTAATCTCACTTTGATTTCATGAAGTCATGGTATTGTTTACTAGATTTTCAGAAATGCTCTCGCATATGGCTTCTATATGTCTTTTGTTCTGTTTAGTTTTTTTTCCATTGAATGTATTTCCATTCCCGCCCCCCACCCTGCTTTTTTTAAATGGCATAAGCTTTGTCAGTTCTCGTGTACCAGATCTGTCCTTTGGACTCAATTCTTCCACAGTACTTGTGAGATAAGTTTTATGACAGTTTATATGGTGATGCCAATCAAACCATGCACTTTGGAATGAATGTCTTTCATTTTTCTACAGTCTGTGTGAATATACTGAAAAACATCACCCTTGTTCATAGAAGTGTATCATTCATTACTAATATTGATGTGTTACTTGAATCACTGCTAACAAAATATAATCTCTGTTATATCTATCAGTTCTTTAAATAGGACTAAAATAAATGTATTTTTACCCCTAATTACCATTGTAGAGTCAGAGCAGTTGAGAGAGAATAATTCCTGGAGATCTTTGATAGATGTAATTATTAAACTGAGGTGTTTCTTTTTTTTTTTGTTGATGTCGTGTGCACCTAATAGGAGACACAGCATGTAAGCCTGCTTTCAGGAAAATGACACTTATAAAGTGAATAAGTTATGCCCTATCCTCTGAGATTTTGTCATTTAAAAATCTTTGACACAGGATAATATGGAATCGTGCAAAATGTACCTATACTTTAATTATCCTTGCATAGGGAACCACCACGCACAGAAACAGTGTCAGTTCGGGTATAAATGTTTTCATCAGCCAATAAAGCATTTCATTTGAACTGAAAATTGAATGGGGACTATATTTGATTAAAGGTTTAAACGTCTACCTCCAAAGAATAAAATCTTTTCTTGATTCTTAACTTAGTAGTGTAAAACTCATCAAAAGAAATGGTAAAAAACAAAGTAGAACTAGGAGGATACAATGCAACCCAGATTTTTATGTCTCAGCTCAAGTGCAGTTCTTCTGCATGTATTCTATAACAAAGAATGAGAGTATAATATGATCCCACATTCATGCTTGCTTCTAAAATAACATTATTTTCTGTCTTTTTCTCCCCCTTAATTCTTTGTTCTGTTTTTTCTTCTTTCCAACTTCCTGTCAGTCTCCTATCAGCCCTGGCTATGAGGTATGTACTGAATTTATTCTGTACCATGCTATCAGCAGCATCCTCTTTTATGATTATCAGTATGAATTTGACGGCATACAGGAATTAAATCAGACTAGTAAAGTCCAGATTCCAAAGTGAGGGTCATAATTCTTAGACTAAACAGTAAAATTAGGGAACATAAAAATATTTTAATACAAGAGTGACTTTTTCCTTTCTTAGGCATGATAGAGGTCATTGGTTAGACTGAAGCCCTATTTTATGTGGTAGTAATGCATGGGAAAAAGATTTTACCTTGACTTTCAGGACTTGGGAATTTGCTGGAGTAATGTAGAAAATAAACATTTTCTTTTTAAGCTGAACAAACCTCACATTCAAGTGCATACCAGCAATAAACTTCTGATCCCATACTACCGTTGTGGTACATCTTTCTTTCAGACTATGGTTGAATTAAAAATAACCCAAATAGTCTAGGATTCTGTATTTCTGTGGAAATAGCCATGAACAGTGTACAAATAAGTTACAGCTCTATGTGAGAAAAATTCAGGTCTAAATGAGAAAACGATACTGCTTTTCAAGTGGGTGATTCATGTCAAACGTTCTCTTTGACTTTCAGTATGGATTTTCCAAAGAAGTTTGGTTCATGTTTAAAGTTTCAAAGCTTTTGAAACTAAGAAATATTGGCAACCTACCCTTGCAGCATATATTTGGGATGCAGCCAGAGAAGAGCAGGCTTTGCAAATGTTAGAAATACTACATTTTAGAAATATTACATAGTCTGAGGAATATTTCATTATGCTAAAATGAAGATTTCTGTCGCCAAACATCTTCTCTCTTTGAAAGAAATAACTTTCTTTCCTATAATCATAGAATGGTTTAGGTTGGAAGGGACCTTAAAGATCATCTTGTTCCAACTCCCTGCCATGGTCAGGGTCATCTTCCACTAGACCAGTTGCTCAAAGCCCACTGAACACTTCCAGGGATGAGGTTTGTATTTCTTCCTGAAACACATACATTCCTACTGTGTGCCGCAGAATTCCAGCTGCACAGAGTATCCATCAAGCAATACAAACAGGTGTATATAAAGCACGGTTTTTGTAATATCTAATATAATTTTATTCTAAGTATGGTGCTGTCTGAAAAATGATAAATCCATCAATCTGGATGATGGTGGATTATCCTAAAGTAGCAGCAATTAAAGGTAGTAATGAAAAAAAGAAGGTATTTGGAGGAAAAACAAAACTGTATTTCTCTTGTGAAAAGAAAATGTGGTAGCTATCAATGGTTTTGCTTCAAAATAGTCATATGACACAATAGAATTTTATTTATATTTTTTAATATGTTTCCATTATTTTGGTAAGTTTTATTTGTTTTCTAGAAGCAATGAATGCTGATATAGTCAGGTCATTTTACAGACACATTGGAAGTGATTTTTCAGAAAAAGTCTAGCTGAGCTTTGCTTTTAAAATAGGAATGATGTGTCTCATGGGGGGTAAGTGATATGTTACATATTATCTTTGCTTTTTGATGAAGAATCAGGAATTACAGTTATTTTTTGCTAAATAACTTAAAATTTAAAATATAAATAGTTTTAGTTAAAAAGACTATGTATCACTGACAGAATACAAAGCACCAGGTGTTGCTTGCCTCTGTAGATTTGTTATAAGCAGAGCTGGCTTGAGGCTTTTTAGCTATATATAGAAGAGTGATTCTGCAGAACTAGGACAGTAGGCTCTCTGGGAGGGAATTGTCTTGAGTCGTAGGTGGCCATTTTCTCTTTCTTTCCTCACACCCAACACTTAATACAGATGCCCTTTTGTCTTAGCCCACTGAAATAAGGAGTTCTTGTTTCCAGTGACTCAGAAATACCCACTCTAAGAAGCCTTTGTTTTCCACACTCCTACAGAAGATGCATCTCCTTTTCCTAGTTCCAGTCCCTGTAGAGTCTTGTATGCCTCCCCAGCTCACTGAACTGGGAAAAAAAGGGCCCTTGAGGGAGGGATTAAAGAAGAGCTCGGGTGTTGCAGCTGAGAGCATTTTGGTGCCTTAAACCACTTCTAATTACAAGTCCTTTTCTAATGGCTGAAGTAGAGTTCATTAGACTGAAGATCCTCAGAGGCAGAATTAATATTTTCTTTTGAAGACACTTGAGTTGACTGTAAATTAATACCGTTCTGTTATGTTTTACTCTTGTCACCCTCAAGTTATCTTGCCATGCTCCAGTGATACACACTGTGCATTCCTCTTTGTCTTAGTGGGAACTTGCTTTCAGTGTGCTCATATGTTTAATAAAACCCCCTATGCTCTTTTGGGTAGTGCTCCTGGAATTTGCTCCAAAAGCTAGAGTTTATTTAAAAATAATAGAAGGTAAAATAGAGGCTTTGAGTAATTTATCCAATCCTAATTAATGTTCACATTGATCTAGTGCCAGATCCACCAGGTGAATATAGGGTCATGCACTAAACAGAACTAAGAATTGAAAACTCAGTGAATCTGACGTTGAAAGTTGAATATATAAATAGGAATTTAAGTTAATTGCACAATTTTTAATGTATTTTTTTTTAGTTTTCTTGCCTTTTTACAGTAATTTAAAATAGTAAAACATACTAAGGGTCAAAATCAAAAAGTATTTCAAATGTAGTTCTCTTTTCTTTAAGTGTTGCATGTCCGTGGTATTCAAAGTTCAGCTGAACCCCAAATTAAATGATTTTAGGATACAGAAGGTAAATTTGGACTGGCTCACTTTGCACACTGCTGTGCCATAAAATAATAGTAGTCCTAGTACTATCTGCCATGCACTAAATGCTGTAGAAGTGTAACTAATGCAAACTACATTAGGGCTTTTCTGACCTAATATGATAGTTTGCCCCAATATGATAGTTTCAGAGGTTCATTACAGCTAGATAAGGTATAGAAGATGATTAAGCCTATAATTTCAAGTTACACATGTATATTTAGGAAACAATTAAATATTGCCTCAGTTGTGCACCTAGTATTTTCTAAGTATCTAGAAAGGCAGGTAGAACGGAAAATGCTAAACAGCTTAAGATAGACATGTTCTGAAATTTCATATGTGCTGTGTCTGCTGATGTTTTTGAGTGCAGTTGTTAGTGATCCCAGAGGTTTTATGAGTATTTCACTCCTCAGCTTGGAAGAGGAGAGAGGTTCAGGTTGGTTTTGTCATCAGGTAATTGCCACTTGTTCTTAAATCACCTATTTGTTGCCTGCTTATGACCCTACATCTAAAGTCACCATGGCTTAAACTGGGGATTCGTAGAAACTCTGTGACTGTAACAGTAGGAATTCTTTAGGAGTGTATGGTACCTCTAAGGAAAATTAGTAGCTAAGTTCTTGTAGTTTCTAAGTAGTCGCAAAAGGGTTTGCGCACATTGAAAATTGCCGAATGCTGCAGCACACATTTTACTTCCCTGCAGTATCTCCGATATCATTCATGATCCTTTGGGGTGTTGTGAATTGGTACAAGATCCCAAAATGTTATTTGCATTTTGAGGAATAATGGCAATCAACGCAACCTTTTATCTCCTCTTACATGGCCCAGGTGTATTCAGTGGCGCTTTCCCTCTCTTCTAATATGTAATCTTGTTTTTCTGTATTGGTAACACAGTACTGCCCCCAAGCTTACTTCAAGCCTCACCACGTAGGTTTGTCTAGACTTCCTCTGTCCAGTTCCAAAACTTTCCAAACCAGTGTCTATGGTCAAGCCTAAAGACCTGCTGGTTATCCCTGATTTGGTAAGGATGGTGTGTAGGTTAAGGGGTGGTCGGGACCAGGCGTAGACGGACGGATGGAGATCTCTATAGGCAGGTCTTGGGACACAGTCGGTTTATTGTAAAGGACGTGGGTATTGGGGCACTGCTCAGAGCTGGTAGACTCAGCTCTGAGCAGGCCCAAGAGAGTAAGCAGGTGAGAGAGAGAGAGAGGGTGTAAGAGCAAGAGTGGAAGTAAGAGTAGAAGTGGAAGAGAGGAATAGAGTATAGAAGAGAGAATGGAAGTGAGAATGAATAGAAGTCTCTGAAGTCCTGGTTACAATACAATAAATCATCTTCTGTACTGAATATTCTAATTGTCACTAACCAATCTAATACAAGATACAAATCCTATAGCATTTACATACAGCCTATAAGAGTTCTTATATTACCATAAAGTGTTACATCTTAACTTCTAAAAACTACTCTTTGGACCCCTTCTGCTGAGCTAGTAGGGTCTGCTCTGACCCTTGGACCTGCCTGCAAGCAGAGGGTATTGTTCAATCAAGAGGGGATTATCTTCAGTGGCCATACCATTGTTTTCTAGTTGTTCAGTAACTAAGACCTGGTATTTCAAAAGTGGCTTTCATTTCGATGTTGCCTGTAGTTTTCATATTCCCAAAATCTTTTGTCAGGCAATCATATTTCCAAGGTTTTCCTGTTTCATCTTCCCCAACATCTCCCCCTTTTCGATGGACAATTAAGATATTAGACATAGTCTTATTCGTCATTTTTTGCACACACTGAAGTATACAAGGTACTGCTACTAAAACTATAATTATTACTACTAGAATAATCAAGCCTATTTTACAGAGTTCCCTTAGCCAAGGTGCAAAGCTCCAACCATCAAACAAACTGTCTAGCCAAGACGAGTTATCTGTTGTAATTTGGTTAGCTAGGTCCCTTAGGTTTTGTAACTGTTTGTGAATGGAAACAGAATGATCGGATAAGTTCATACAGCATAATCCTTCAAAATCTTCACAGCCATGTCCATGTGCTAATAAAAGATAATCAATGGCAGCTCTATTTTGTAAAGTGGCATGTCTGACTGCCTCTTCATCGGTTAACAAATCGCTGATCATAGTAGAGGTGGCATTTACCTCCTTGCTGAGCCAACATCCCAACTTGTTTAACTGTTTTAATGCAATTGAGGAACTGAACTGAGGAAGAAAAATGCTCGCAACAATTGATTTTTCAGAGTTCCAAGGATGAAAGTCACTATCACAGTCGCTCTCATATTGATGTCCCCAGGAAGATCTAATCTTTCTGTTTTTCTTTTTGATTACTTCTTTGACACTGGGAGCAATAATTGTAAGCTGTCCCAGAGCACAAGGGCCACCATCTATTTTTGAAGGTATACCTTGCCAGGCTCTGTCTCCACAGATGAGCCAAATTCCTCTAGGGAATCGAATAGGAAGTTTGTTGAAATGATCTGCATGAGGTTCATCATATATAAGAAGCTTAGCTTGGTTGCACCAAGAAGTTACATTGCTATAAGCTGGGTGATATGGGGTAACATTTAAATGAGGACCGTTTTCTCCTAGAAAGTGAAAGAAATAGCAGGTATCCATAGTTAATGAGCCTAGGATTTCTAGCTCTTGAAGGTCAGATTTATCAATTTTAGAGTTATCAATATAAGTTTGGTGTTTATGGCTGGTAGTTGGAGAAATGTGATCATCGTATGGCCAGTACTTATCAAGAGTAACATTATCAAAACCTTCTGGTAAAGGTATTCCAACTAAACAGGTTGAAAAAGGTTTGTCAGGGCTTGTGTCAGATAGACAGATTGTATCGGAGCCTGCAGATTTGGCTAAAGCAACCCAGACATTTGTCTTTGGTTGATTTACAGGTAAAGCTTCACTATAAAAACTAAAACATAAGAATAAAAGCAACATGCACGCGCGCAGATGAGAAAGCTCCATTATTTTCTTGAGCTGTTTTTGGCAGATCGCTTTCTTCTGGTGATTCTGCGTACTTCAGGTTTGGGTGCTTGCTTCCTGGCTTCCACTTGCAGGGTCACTGGCTGAAGTGGAACCGACAGTGGGCTTTGATGCGTGGTACAGCTTCACGTTCTTTGCTGGAATCCACTTGGTTCCTTCACCTGTGGAGAGACATGCAAATCCCTTTCCCCACATTATAAGATCGTAAGGTCTTTTTATTTTTCCTGATGCTAAAGTCTTAATTAAAACTAGGGGGTACTCCTTCAGTTTTGCTTTTTTGTTGTTTAAGAAATGTCTGAAGATGGGGGGATCAGGCTCTTCTGCAGAGCTATTCAAAAAATTAAAAACATACAAAGCCTTATTCAACCTCCTTTGAGGTGTATCCTGGGCTTCTCCCCCTTTCTGTTGATTTAAAATGCGTTTTAAAGTTTGATGTGTTCCTTTTAGGGTACTTTTTGGCAGTTGTTTAAAATACGGTGAGCAAATACCACTGTATCTTACAGCACTTTTTAGTTCTTTAATTTCGAGAGTGTGGATAGCAGCCCACGTTTTAGGACTGTCAGGCTGTTGGCTAGCTATCACAGGCTTAGTTAATAGACTAAGACTTTCATCTTTATAGATTTGGGGTCTTATTTCATTGCAATCTGTTAATTTAGAATAATCTGAGCACTTTGGAGGATTTTTTGATTCAGAAGGTAGCGCTGACAAACTTTCAGAACTCGTTTTCTCTTTCTGGGTTGCAAGATTCCCGTCGCTCGCTGGCGGGACTCTGGGGGTCGTTGCAAACAAATCTGGCTGCTTTTCAGAGTTTACTTGTGTTAAAGCATCAGCTCCGGCAGAGGGGCTCTCTGTCTCCCCTGCCACTGGAGCTGCATCACTGCTCTGCGTTCCCCCCCTGTTCGCGGCTTCTGAGGCGGGGCTGAGCTGCGCGGAGGGATACGGCTGTACGGTGTCGGGGGACCCCGGCAGGGGCGGCTGCGGCGCGGGGATGGGACCCGGCAGGGGCAGCGATGATGACACAGCAGAGCTCGGGAGTGGCGCAGCCGATCTCGGTGGCGGCGGGCGAGGAGGATGCGCGGCTGGATGCGCGGCTGGTCCCGGGAGTTGCAGCAATCGCGCATGCGCGTGTTGCAGCGATTGCGCATGCGCGTGTTGCGTCATCAGGTCCGCGCGGTAGGCTGTAATGGCCGCAGTCTGCGTGGCAGGCGGTTGGGGCAGAGCAGGAGATGGCAGGACTGCAGAACCAGGGGCTGGGGCTGCGGTCGCGGGAGGCAGGAGGGCTGGTGGCTGGATTGCGGCGTGCTGCTGCTGGAAGCTTGTAGGCTGGGCTGGGGTGGGTGGTGGCGGGGCGGCGGTGCCGGGAGGCGGGGCTGGAGCAGCGGCAGGAACGGAGGAGACTGCAGACCTCCGTGCAGGCAGCGCGGCACCGGCATCAAGTGGCTCGCGGGGCTGGGGCGCTCCCAGCGCAAGCGATGGTGTGCCGGGATCGGGGAACCGCACAGAAACGGCGGCAGGGGCGGGAGTAGATACAGGCGTGTGTGCTGCCACGGGGCTGGGCGACCGCTCGGGGCGTGCTGTGTGCGCTTGAACGGCAGGGTGGGGGGGTAGGGTTCCTGCAGTAACAGGGGGTGCTGGAGACAGCAGCGCGGCCGTGGCCGGCGCTCTGGGCACCAGTGTTTCGGGAGCGGCAGGGGACTGTGAAGACGCAGCAGCGGCGGACGCGGATGGAACAATGGCTATCATCGGCGCCGTGTGGGGGGGGGGGACCTGGGGGGCTGGAAGAAGGGTCGCCGCTTGGGTTTGGGGGGGGCCGGCTATAATGGCAGCCATGGCCATAACCGGCGCGGCTGGGGGAGGGGTAACGCCCATAGGTAGCAGGGGGGTAGGCGCTGGCCCCGCCGGGGTACCGCCGGGGGGCGGGGCCATCATGATGTCAGCAGCGGGGGGTGGGGTAGCAGTGACGGCAGCAGGGGGGGGTGGAGCCGCGGTGACGGAACCGGGGGGGGGGCACGGGGGGGCAGGGGCAAGGGGCGGGGCCGCGGAGACGCTGGCACTGAGGGTGGGGGCCGCGGGGGCTGCGGGGGCCGCGGGGAGGAATGGGATGGCGGGAGGGGCCGTAGGGTCCGGTGGGGTGGCTGGGGCCGGGGTAAGGGGTGTGGGGGCCGCGAGCGCGGGGAGCGGGGGCGGCGCGAGTCAAGCGGACCGCGGGTACCGGAGCCACGGGGTCCGGCGGAGGGGCGGGGGCCATGCTCCGCTGCGGGCTCGCGGCGGCAAGGGGCGGACTAGCAGCCGGAGCCGGGCCTGGCGGGGTGACTGCTGCCGGCGGTGCCACCGCAGCAAACAGCTCTACCAGCGCTCTGCAAGCTGGGAGCAGCTGTGCGGCGGCCATATCCCGGTAGGAGATATTATTAAAGAGTTTAACTCCAACTGTGTCCCAAAAGTCTCTTGTAAAGACGGCTGAACGGTCAGCATTTGGGAAATTAAGTCGGGTCCATTCTAGAAGATTTTTTAGCTCATGTTTAGGCAACTGACTTGGACCAGAACTTATAAGTAAATGCTTAAGTTGCTTATAGAGATCTCTGTCATGGGCAGAGTGGGTTTGTCCCATTTTTTAGACCAGTATGATACTCACTTAGACGATGTCGCAGGAGCAGCGTCCTTACTCAGATGACTGTCGCGCGGGGCTGGCAGGCACTCCACTCAGCACTCAGGACGCCGCTTTTCGGTCCTTTCCCAGAGCTCCGGTTTCAGGCGTCGCTTGGCAACGGCTTTCCGTGCTCAGGACCTCACGGGTGGGTCCGCACTGCGAGCTCCAGCGCGGGCGGTGCTCAGCACTACTCGCCTGTGCTCGGGGCGTGCGGCAGATTTCCCTCCGCAGAGCTCCAGTCAGCTGCTTAGCAGCGTGTCCGTGCTCGAGGGGTGATACGGCAGACCTCCTCAAAGAGCTCCAGGGGGCCGCTGCGCAGCAGTGGCGGCCCGTGCTCGAGGACTGCCAGGCAATTGCCTCCAAGAGCTCCAGGTAATCCCTGTGCTCGAAGGCTGCCTCAGCAGAATTACAGAGCTCCAGCTATTACGATGCGCAGCATCGGTATGCTGTGCTCACGACACGTTCTAGGTGGCTATAACTGGTCTTTTAGTTACCGTCCATGGAGAAAAGTCCTACAGATGGAGAAAGCTGAACCGGGCGTTCAATCACGTTGTGCGCCAGGCTGCAGGTGCTGGGTGTGGGCTCGGCAATCACGGTGGGCGCCAGACTGTAGGTTAAAGATGAGTTCGGTCGGGACGGAGACGGAGACGAATGGAGATCTCTATAGGCAGGTCTTGGGACACAGTCGGTTTATTGTAAAGGACGTGGGTATTGGGGCACTGCTCAGAGCTGGTAGACTCAGCTCTGAGCAGGCCCAAGAGAGTAAGCAGGTGAGAGAGAGAGAGAGGGTGTAAGAGCAAGAGTGGAAGTAAGAGTAGAAGTGGAAGAGAGGAATAGAGTATAGAAGAGAGAATGGAAGTGAGAATGAATAGAAGTCTCTGAAGTCCTGGTTACAATACAATAAATCATCTTCTGTACTGAATATTCTAATTGTCACTAACCAATCTAATACAAGATACAAATCCTATAGCATTTACATACAGCCTATAAGAGTTCTTATATTACCATAAAGTGTTACATCTTAACTTCTAAAAACTACTCTTTGGACCCCTTCTGCTGAGCTAGTAGGGTCTGCTCTGACCCTTGGACCTGCCTGCAAGCAGAGGGTATTGTTCAATCAAGAGGGGATTATCTTCAGTGGCCATACCATTGTTTTCTAGTTGTTCAGTAACTAAGACCTGGTATTTCAAAAGTGGCTTTCATTTCGATGTTGCCTGTAGTTTTCATATTCCCAAAATCTTTTGTCAGGCAATCATATTTCCAAGGTTTTCCTGTTTCATCTTCCCCAACAATGGTGTGTAGACAGTGTCAGATGGGACACATTTATATAGACACTGGGGAAAAAAAATTAAAATGGCAAGATTCATATATGATGGGATGAATCAGAATTGTGCAAAGCTATCTGAAGGGTTTTGTATTGACTTATAATTTGGCTATGATACCTTTGTATCATCATGTGTGCTTCCCCCCCCCCGCCTTTATTCAGCAGGCATAACAAAGCTGCCAGGTCTGGCTTCTGATGTGGGCATTCTAATACTGCAGGATACTTCCATGAAAATAACTTACTAATTAATATACTTAAAATTATGAAGTGCATGATACAAGATCAAACTAAATGTAATATTTTTGAAGGAACTTGTGTCTGGAAGATACTGGAAAAAAAGCTTTGTGGTATTTAAGTCCTACTATGGCTGCTGGTACTAGCAAGTCCAAAAAGAAAGGGCTTTTGTTTTGGGAATTCCCTGGTTCTGAGGAGTCAGCATAGTCTCGCAATGCCTGCTGAAACCCAGTAATCTTCTCTTGCTACTTTTCAAAATAAGGCAGGTTACAGACAGAGCATTCAAACCACTGTCTGCTGCTATTGATGTCTGAGTAGAAGAACAGCATACATAATTTCCATCTGTGGATAGTTTAATATTAACAGCTTGTACTGAAGTCAGTTCTTTGATGTGTTTACACATGTGAAAGTGAAATGTTTTTCAGACCATAGTTATCTAACTGTGGTGCTTGTAGGATTAAATCATACACTTGACTTAAAGAGAGGAGTGCAAGAAGCCTTGAAAGACAACACAGTTGATTGCAGTCTAAGTGTGGTATTTCAGTATATTTAACTGAAGATTTGTTTCTTTGAATTCACTTAATTACAGTCACATAGTTTAATTTGTAAAAGAAAGTCAACATTTGCATTGCATTAAAAACAGAGTTCCTGTGGTTACATAGATATCTAGCACCTCACTTGACAGTAGCTTCCTGTGAAGAAATTGTGTATGAACATATTATGGCTTTATCCTCACAGGAAGGAAATGGCATGTTTCAACAAGTCTGCTTCAACACTAAAAATGAAACTTCATGCAAACAGTTACTGCTGTTTGGTTCTTTAAAATACACATCACTTTTTTCTGTTGTCCAAGTAAATAAAAAACCCTAGATCATAATAGTTTATTCTTTTGTTAAGGCAAACATTTCAAAATTGTAGGAATACTTTCATTATTTCTGATTGAATATCTCAGTGTAAAGTACAGGAATAATGTTGCAACACTTCTTAGATACTGAGCCTGCAAAAGGTTAGCACTTCTTTGTGTAAATTTTGAAAAAAATATATATTTAGGAGAGTACAGGTTGTGTAGCCTGCTCTCTTCTGAGTGAAGGTTACTGGCTTGAGCGTGTTTCCGTAAGCATGACTACCAAAATGGAAGAAGTTGCTTTCTGACTCTTAAAGAACATGAAGCTTTTTGGTCAAGTTTTGTCAGAATCCCTGGGACATTTTTAGTGGGGCTGTCAAAACCTTTTAAAAGAAATAAGGCAAACAGTAGTCTTTTTTATGTTTTAGACTAGCCCATGCAGCTGGATTTCAGAGCTGGCTGTTGTCTTTCTTCCCAAGAGGCCATCTCTGTGTCCAAGCAGTCAGTTTTTATTGCTTCCCTTTAGTCCATTCATCATCTCCCTACAGTTTCTTTGATTTCTATGCCTGGGAATAATAGATGTGAATGCCACAAGACAGTCAAACTCATCCAGGTAATAAGAACAGCTGAATCCATTGGTGGGAATCAGCATTTATTTCAGTTTTGTAATTGCATTTTGCAGTGTATTTGGACAAGTTAGAAAAAATAGGAAAGGTCTGCTGAGCTATTTTTACCTTTGGGGGACTGTGTTCTTCCTGCAATGACTGTACAATGATTTTATGCTTCTGGCTAGTGTAGACAAATTGTTGTGTCTTCTAATAGATTTCAACAAAGCTCACCAGAACTTACATGAGGGGCTTCAATGCATTCCAAAAATTCAAAGAAATTGAACAAGAAGGAGAAACAAGGCATCAGTTAAATAAAAGTCATGAGGAATGCCCCATGTTGGGGAAAGATTGGCACATCTGCCTTCTTGGATTTAAAAAAACCAAACCTTTTTTTGTTTGTTTGTTTGTTTGTTTCAAAATTAGAGTCATCAAACTATTAGATATTCTCACAGTTAAAGCATAATTTAAGTATCTGGTTGTGATCAGTGTCACTGGTTTGGTTGGACAGTTGAGTATCTGCACATGTTTGTTGGTGTTTGTTGTCACTTGGAAAATCATACTCTTGAGCTGTTAAAGTATAGATTACCTTGCTGGGATGATTGTTCTAAAGGACTGTTTAGTATTTGGAGCTGTGAGGCTGTTAGTTTCCATGGTGTAATCTGGTTAAGCAATCATTTCCTGGGAAGTTTCCAGACTTGCTGAGTCAGTAGTCTGGCTGTCTACCAGGAAAAACTCATTTATCTTTCTAGCAAACCAGGCACGCTAGCTGAAGGGGAAGGTGCTTTGCAGAGGAGATTCTTGCATTTCCAGTGAAAATAGGACAGTTCCTGGTTTCCTATGCTTTCAGGGGCTTAAAATTGTGACATATCTGATTCTGGGAGTGCTGGAAGTTAGAGTTGAGGGATCTTGACAGGACTTTTGGACAATATTGGCAGGAGAAGCTTATCTGACAAGAGGGAGGAGGTACTCCTCCTAATCTGTCAGTCATCAGAGGTGTGTTGAAGATGGTCCAGCTGCTGCTGCCATGAGTTATCGGTCACCAGTTTCCCTTACCCTGCTACCTTTGAGCAGGACCCAAGGGGCACATTGCCTTTGGCTGGAAGAGGAAGGGAGTGGAGTCAGGCATATCAGGCCAGGGCATGCAGGAGTGAGACCAGGTCCACAAATTCTGATTTCTTTTCTAGCATGGGAGAAGGTGAAACTCGGCTTTACCTCTGAAGGCACTGTAAGTTGATCTGAAGGCGCTGTAAGTTGAGAATTGCTGGTACATTACATGGTGTGCTACGTTGCTGGCATGTAGCAGCCCAGCACTTGTAGAATGGCAAAGACAAGCTGAAATACTTTTCTCTGTAAATTGGACTTGAAGACTGACATCTTACAGTAGGTTTTCCATTGTTTTGTCATTTGTTTAGTATCCATTATTGCTTGAGCTGTAGGGAACACTTACGAATTACTAACAGAAACTTAGTTAATTGTCTGTTCCGGAACACAACTCGGCAGCCATGTGAAATGAGACTTGAAGTAAATATTTCAGAAATTATAACTGTGCATTGACTAATATAAATTTTGAGAAAAATACCCTACCAAACAACATGACAAAAGCTTTATTAATGGTAACTCTGTTTGATCAAGGTTGATGTTATGATGAGTAACTGTTTCAGAGTTATCTCAGAAACGATCAACTCAAGGTAGAGCATCTAGAGTTCACTTTTTGTTCAACCTGACATTTTCCCAGAAATATATACTAGCACATCAAAACTAAAAAATTTGACAGCAATCTGAGCAAAAAATATAGCAAATAATTTTTCCCACACTTGTACTGTACCGCACCTGAGATTTGATCAGACATCTAGGTCAGAACCAAAGCTGTAGGGAAGACTGTCTCTCTCTATTAATCATAACTGCCCAAGATTAGTCTCAGTACATTTCAGCAACACTACTGACGTTTCTAAAACCTGCAAGGCATTTGGTGAGGAAAACTGGGCCAAAACAGCTTTCTAAAATCCTTTAAGCATGAAGTCACCTAGCTATAAGTAATTTGGACTTTGCTTTTAGCAGTATTCGGTTGCCAAAATAATTTTTGATTAGGCAATAATTTAGAAAATGAAGGCAAAGAGTGATCATAGAAAATAGGTTTAATTTAGATGGTATTAGTCAGGGTTCTAAGAGAGATGATAGTGTTAGACATTTCGATCACTTGTACTGCAGACAAGGGTAAGATTGTCAAGAAATAGCTCTACAGTAAGAATGGTAAACTGAAATATTAGTTTGTTACAGTGACATAATGAAAGCAAGCAATAGAACTCTTTCCCTTATATATTCGCACTCCTTTTCAGTCAAACTTCATTTTGAGAGACTAGCATCACTAGATGCAAAAAGTCCACCAAAGGTCCAGATACAAGAAAGAGAGAGCATAGTGTTGTGACTAACGGATTGCAGGTAGTGGTTAGAATTAAGGCAAACCCCTTAGGAATTATTTTATTCAAAAAGAAAATATTCACATTAAATTGGAGTATGCCACAAGTAAAACTCTTCTTGTGGGCACTGAAGAGCAAACTCAGGGGTAAGTATCTGATCATAGGGTAGGGTTGAGGCTGTAACTTGTAAGGCACTGAACTAGGGCTATGAAATAGCATCACTCTGGACCAAAATTTTTCCTATTCTACACAAGCATAAAGCTGAGAGGACTTCATCTCTGTTTCTGGCTGCTCTTTGTGAGCTTTGCCCTGTCCACAAACACTGAGGGCTGTAATTTCCAGGTGGCTCGCGCTAGCGGAGCAATGCATTTTGTGCAGAATATGTGGCTCATTCTTCTGTCCTGATGGTCTTCTGCCTTTTCTTTTACAGGCCTGGTCATGTTGACTTCATAAGACTTAGTGCAATCTGCCTTAGAAATATTAGGCAAATTTTATTGCTAGTTAACAAATACTAAATAAATTTAATCTTAAATTGAGACTAATTAATTGTTTGGGGTTTTTTTAATATGCATAAGTGTTTTACACAGCATGGACATTTAAACCTCAGGAAGTAAACCCATAATATCAGAGTATGTACTCAGGTTTTTTCAATATTATTTGTGATGAAGAAAAGGCAGATGCTTTCTTATACTTCTTTCAATCTAGTGTCTTTTTGGTGACCATATGTACCTGGCTCATACCATGTATTTTGCATGTTTTTCCTTTTTTTGAAAGGACTGCATTAGTACAGTAGATCTTTATGCTTCTTGGAAAAGACACCTAATTCTACAGTATAACCAAAAAAATTTATTTTCACGGCAAGAAATCTATATGAACTTTGTAAGGAAGAAATTTTTTTCACCCTGGCAGGTACACTGTGAAAGCAAAGCCTCTAACTAATTCCATAGGTTCTTCTGCCATTAAAATGACTTTTCAATCCTTCTTTACTCCAAAAGTCTCAGACAGAAGCATAAAAAAAATTATTTTTCTATATTTTGGTGACTGGGAAATAGTAATCAGTCAACCTTCTCAGATGGAGGATTTCCTATAGCATTATGTGTTTGAGTCTAAGCAGCGTTTCAAGTTAATGTCTATCTGAAGCTTCAGCTACTACAGTTTTTGAACAGTGCAGGCTCACTCTCAATGATTTGTTTTCCAGCCTTCAGTTATCAGATTATTTGCAGATGATAATGAGAAGGTGCTGAGTTTTAAATAATCAAGCTGCATTTTCTCACTTTTTTTTCTCCTTTCGATGTTAATTTTGAGTGCAGTTTGGTTGTTTCCCAAGGGCGAGTATTAGGAGAAAGCAGTTTTCTAGGTGAGTTGTTTTCTGGGTTAATTATCATATAAACATCTAGATGAATTTAGTAGAGAAAATAAGGTAACTTTTCTTCCAGAAATTCTCTGGATTTCATACCTTAGACTGTGTGTCTCACTTCATATATAAATAATAGGTATTTGAATGTGTGTGTGTGTGTGTGTATATATATATGTGTATATATATGTGTGTGTATATATGTATATATGCATGCACACGCACATTTACATACCTATTGTGATCTATTGTGCATAATCTAAATGTGGTAGGCTTAGTGATAGCAAAAATTATAAATAAAGGGGATAGAAAATACTAATAGTTTTTCTATCATTAGCCTCCATGCACATAGAATAAAGGAATAATTTTCTTAAAGTTTATTCAAAAAATACAGCCTTCAAAGGTACTTTTGACATGAAACAGAAAATAAGAAGTAAAAATGGTTTTTATCAGAATGTAAAATGCTTTTCTGAGAAATTTTAATGAGATTTTAATTCTGATCAATAATTTTTTTAAAATAAAAGCCTGTTTCAGTCACAGTTTGAAGTGTATGATAGTAGTGTTGGCAAAGGTGTTGTTCAGTACCATTCACATTTTTCAAAAGTAGTCTGAGAGGGGCATGATGCATGTTCTGTTAGTGTTTAAAGGCACTTACATGACTTTTTATGACATATTACAGCGTTATTCAAGTGAGGGAATATATGAAAATGATATTCTTTTAAAAATGAATACCAAACTCCTTTTTATGTATTTTACAGCAAAAGACACCATCAGAATCATACACTGGGCGAGAGAAGAGGTCGAATTCACAGTCCTACATTGGACGACCTATTCAACTAGACAAGATTTTACTGTCCAAGGTTAAAGTGCCTCACACTTTTGTCATCCACTCCTATACACGTCCAACAGTTTGCCAGTACTGCAAGAAGCTTCTCAAAGGGCTTTTTAGACAGGGTTTGCAGTGCAAAGGTAAGTAAACGTCCTTTAGGAACATAAAAGCTGAGCATAATAAAATTAATAAATTTGTGTTTGAGTGTTTACTGTGTAGCTTTATTCCTTACTAAACTATATACATGTAGGCACATGTACAATTACATTGGATTAAGCTGCAGTCAAAATTATGGTAATTGGTGTTCTGTAGGAGTTGGCTGCATGGCTGTTCATTCTTATCCTTTGGTGTATGTGCAGTAGATCACATTTTTCATTCAGGTGTAAATGATCTTGTATTTGGCATAGGTGAACCTGTGCTTACAGCAGAATAGTTACTGTATTCTTATATATCTTCATTGTTTTCAAGCTACAAAGTCCTGTGTGTGAATTGAAGCATATGCCTGAGCCTCAGCAGTTCAGCATTTTGGGGAAGTTCTAATGGAAGGAAAATAAGATGGGCTTATATGAGAATTTAAACCCACATTTTTTCGGTGTGACTAATGTGCTCTCAAGTCTCATGGCATTGAATACCTCAGTAGGTGCTGAAGTGAGTCAGGCCCCTTGGATCGTAGCCTAGAATCCTGGCTCACCTTAGCCTGTTAATACAAAGCATTGTGCATGCTATGAGGTTGGATTGTTGGCTAATGGATGCTTAAAATTACCTTCCTTCTATTACAATAAATAATAATTATCATAAAATTAATCAGTATACTTTGTGCTGCTTCTTTGAACTCTGCAAAACTTCAAAGTTGCATTTATTTAACTTAAAGTGTGATTCTGATACAATTTAACTAAAGCAAAATATCTATCAAGGCATCACCTGTTTCAGTTCATTTTGAATCCTGGTGACCCGAGCAAATATTAACCTAATTAAAAAAAAAAAAATTCTATTATCTGTAGTTGGGCACTGCAGTACCTCTAGTTGGTTTTTGGATCAATCTTAAATAATTACAAGGATATAGACAACCTTAGTATATTTTTTCCTTCCTGGTCTTTGCTTTTCCTGGTGTGTTAGTAAGTTACAGCTCTTAGTTTAAGTAAAATGTGTTCATAAGCCAAAAGAAAATAGTTCACATGACATCTAATGAAGTGCTACATACACAAATGAAAGAAGTGAAGAAAAGTATTTCAAAAATAGGTGGACTGAAGGAACCTGCAGTTCCAAGCTGTCTAGAAGTTGCCTTGAGATGTAAAGAACGAATATTTTCTCACTTTAAGATTGTTAGCTAGGGTTCTCCTGTTTCAATTTTCAATCATCAGTATTTGATATGCAGTCAGTCTCTTCAACTGCAGCTGATACACTGCAGCCCATTCTGCTTCTTTCATTGGAAAAGCAGCTCTGGCTTTGCAGCCAAGCACTTGTGTCCCCTCATCACTCCCCTAGATGAGTTGAGCACCACTTTGGCTGCAGTAGTGCCGCTCCACCCAGATACCCTTGGAAATGCTTTTTCCCCCCCCTCAGAAACGTGCTCCAAGCATCTTCATCCTGTCCCTTCCACTGACAGGCAGCGTGCAGCCTGGCTAGGGGACACTCTCTGGGCATATGACTTGTATTAATAAAATGATAGGGCTTGACTTCTATAGGCTGATAGCAGAAAAAGTATAATTGTGTCACAGAAAAATAAATAATTTGGCTGTATCCCTTTTTTACTTAACAGACTGTAGATTCAACTGTCACAAACGCTGTGCTCCTAAAGTGCCAAATAACTGCCTGGGGGAAGTTGCCATTAATGGAGGTAAGTTGCATTAACAGTTGTTCCTGTCATTGTTTAAACCATCAGTTAAATAAAAGAGAAATATAAAACTGTGACATGTACAAACACACGTTTTTCCATTGCTTGGGAGTGGCCTTTCCTCTGCAATATTTCTGTTGTATGTTGAAGATGAAGTGTGGGAGGAACGCTGCGAGTGGCTCGTACACCATCAGTTCGGGGTGTGTTTCTTCCAAATAGGCAGCACTGGTAGACAGGCTGAGCTGTGCCACAGATGTGATGTCAGTAGCAAAATGGCCCTGTGATAAAGCCAAATGCAGAATGCCAGAGAAAAGCCAAAAGCCACATGTGAGAAGTTGGCACTCATCTATAAGAAGCACAAAATTGTCTTTTAATGTGAGGGGAGAAAAAAGTGGTTATAGATAATCTTCCTGAGAAGGAAAAACGTACCTAGAAGAACTAAAAATGCCCTTCAGGAAAAAATTCCACCGTTTACTGATGGCATAAAACTAATCATACCAGTTGCCAGAAATCAAGTCTTGACTATCCTCCAATTTTCCCATGCATGTGCTGCTGGTTTTGTGTTAAGTATAGGGGTGTATGGGTAGGTAGACGGTACTAGAGGAAAAAGGAGTGGTTGTAGATGAGTTGTTGATTGCCTTGAAAATGTCACTTTCCTGTGTGATAAGGGAATGAGAAGCGTGGTGAAGTGCTCAGTTTCTGATGCATATTACTGTGTTAAGTTGTCAGCCTAAACTGCTTCTGAGGTTAATAAAGTATTACCTTATGATGCATTCCTTTTCATTTAAACCAATGATCTACTTTATTGAAGACATATCGAGAATTTACAAAATTAGGAATGCTAACTAATATTTTTCATAGCATTTCTCATAGTAGTGTCTCTGTATCATTACTAAGTTTTTATGTTTAATAGGAAAATTACTACAGACACTAAGCATCCCACTTGAAATGTGACAAGGTGCATGATTTCCTGGAAAATAGATGATGTGTTCCTATTGAATGTCCTTTCTGATGGACCTCTCACAGGACTCTTGGAGCCACTATTATTTTTTCTTTTTTTAAATCTTGCACCATTTATACCTCACTTGACCATTAATGATCCCACAACACAACTATTTCTTCAGGAGTGTGAGTAATATTGCCAATGGTAAATTGTGGTTTGGTTTTCAAAAACTAAAATATACACCATGATGTGTTAATTCCGTTGATAGCAGTGTAAAGTTTTCCCTGAGATTTGCAGTCAGAGAAATTAACTAAATATGCTTATAAATGATAAACTTTTTCCTGCATAGACGCAGTTTTAGAGAGGAGTGGTTGATCTAAAGTGCTGTGAGAAGACAGGAAGGGATGTAAACTTTGCTTCTGCACAACTGAACTAAATGAGCAAAATTTATATTTGTTTCTGAATTACTCTTCCAAATTCCCTCTTTCCATCTGAGGCAGCTTTGTTTCATCCCTCCAACACACCCCCTCTGCTCTCTCCCCACCTTTGTTTCACAAGCAACACACTACTTTTGTTTGGACTTTCCTCCTTACATGTGAATCTGATGCTGGGCTAGTGGGAAGTGATAGTTTGTCTCAGGAAAGCTTGTGCAGAGTCACTTGGGGTGAGAACACATATTCTGGGCTTAGTCCAAGTATATTCCTTGAAGATTGCAATCTTAAAATGTATAGAATGTGGCTTTTACACACCACATAATATTCGTAGTATGGTATACATAGAATCCTCATAGAACCCTGAATTGTGTGTCCTGAATGACTGATAGAGGATCCTCAGGATTTTCAAAGGCAATTTCATCCTGTATGTCATTTGTATTTTCACAGTAATTTGGTTGACATTATTTTAAAACTTATAAACAAAATACAATATCTGTCATCTTGTCCATCTGCTGTGTGATGCATCTTCCCTAAAATAGTAAGTGAAAGAAGAGCTGAAGCAATGAAATTCCAAGCATGGTGTCATTAGTTAAATGCATTATATACTAAATGTAAGGAGTTATTTTTAACTGATTGTAGGTTTATTAAAAATAGAGATTTTAAAAGTGTTGTAGAAATAGGAAAGATAGAGCCTTGCGCTGTGAAGTATCATTCATGACTGAATGACTGGTTCTGCTAGAGATGAAATGTCTCTTAATCACACATCAGTAATTTATATCCAAATATCTTAAGACTACTGTACATGAAAACAAACTTTTCAGCTGTGCACTTCTAATTTCAGTGAAATGCCATAAATTCCAAACATTGTGCTGTCCAACAATTCAATATGCTTTTTCTTGTGGTACATTGCCTACATTGACTGTCAAGACCCTTCCTCCACACAATTGGACAAAAGTTGCTAGGAGAAACTATTTGATGAGTTCCATGTGTTTTTAACCTTATTTCAAATTTCTGGAACACTACAACATCTGAGGAAAAACTAATGCTGTCTTTACCCTCTGACTGGACTAATGATTTTGTATTCCAGATAAATCCATTCACAAGCAACAATGCAATAAAAAATTGTTTCTTACTCTGATCTTGCTTAGGCGTATCTAACTTGGAAACTGGAAAGTTTAATATAATTTAAATATAAGCTGGATGATACTATTAATGCTATGCCACAGTCAAATAAGTTAAATCCCAAGTCTTTGGTTTTGGTGCTTATTTAGTATTTCTTTTCTAATGGCAGGGAACATTGTTTCAGTGGTATAGATTATTGTGCTGGTTTGTGCAGGCTTCATAGAAAATACTGTTCCTGTGCAAAGGAACATTCAGTTCACATAAGTAATTGTCTACTTACATTGTCTAAATCCAGGCAATGGACTTCCAAAGAGAACTTGAGTTTTTTGGAAGCTTAAAATGTGCCAGGGTGTTGTAGTTGGAGTATTGTATGTTTTCAGATAATAACTTGAGAAATGATATTCCAGACCTCCTTAGTCCTGGGGCTGAGTCTGATGTGGTCATGGAAGAAGGGAGTGATGACAACGACAGTGAAAGAAACAGTGGCTTTATAGATGACATGGAAGAATCTATGGCTCATGATTCAGAGATGTCAATGACAGGATGCCATAGTGACAATGGAGAAATGCAGGATGCTGATCTGGATCACGATGAATCTAACAGGATGATCAGGTGAGCTGGGGGAGTGAGTGTACCTTCCGTCTTTCTTTGTATTTATTTGTATGTAGCATGTCTAGGGCTCAAGGGGGAATCTACATGGGCACTATTCTCACTCATTTAGAATGGGGAATGCTGGTGAAATGTTGTGGTTTTGAAACTGCAGTGAGAATGCTTCACTGATCATATGTATTAGTAATTTAAGAGAAGCTTTATTGTCAAGTTGAAGCAGTGTGTGAAAACTGATGCAAAAGTAGTTCTTGCAGGTCTGTTCTCATGAAAATGATGTGAAACTATTTGTGCATAAGCAATAGTAAACTATTTATTTATTTATTGTTTACTTATTTTTGAAGCCATTCTTTCCCTGGCTTAACAGTGCAATGCTGGGTCATTTAAATAAATAAACAAAATGAGTAAGTAGCTATGGTGTGATCAGATCTAGATTAATTTTTTGTATTTTTAGACGTCTTTAGAAAAAAGGAAAGTTTGACAAACTTAAAGTAGTAATTTGAAGCAAGTTACAAAATAGATTAGTGCTTTGAAATGACTGCTCGGGAAGGAAAAGGGGAACTGAGTTGTGCAACGTACCTCAGAAGTGTATTAAGAGAAGAAACATTATTCACTTATTGGAACTGTCTGAATAGTAGGGAAAAAGTAGGGATTATTCATTGTCAGGGAACCTAAAATGAATTAAGGTAATTTCAGCTGTAATTTCCTAGATGCATCTAGGAAATCTGATGGATCTATGCCTTTAAGAATCATAAAACATGTTTCTTTTACAAGTCTGTTTGACCTGCAATTTCTTCTTTTATTTTGCTTGTTGGGAGTCTCTTTCAGTAATACGTTCCCCTTATTTCTGTGTTACTGTCATACACCCATTGCACTAATAGAAAGCAATCCATTTCAATATGCAGTTTTACTTCATGCAGCAGTGACCTACTGTCATGTTTGTCTGCATAGATACAATGTGTATGATGTATATGTGTACCTTGTATCATTGGAATATGAGCCTGTGCTTAGATGACGAAATCATTGTCACAGAACATTTTAAATTTCCAAGTTTTATTAAGCGGACAGCCCTGCAAGTTTTCAAAATAAAAATATCCAGTTGTACTAATAAAATATTTATAACTAAGGTACGTGTTTTCCTTATTTAAGGAATATTCCTGTGTTTCCAATAATACTTCTCCTCAGTTATTTCTAAGGGTAGTTTCCATATCCATGGATATTTTTTAAGTCTATTTGCCTATAAAAGGCAAATAAAAAGTAAACCTTTTGTCAGTACAGATAAGAATAGCTAAATAGGAACTGCAGATGGTTTGATCATTTTTAGGCAGAAAAGAGATGTTACCTTTATGTTACATACTTAGTTAAACTTTCAGACAGCACTTTCTTCATTTTGATGGGAAACTACCAATTCATAAAACTTATTTCCAGAATGCATTACAGTGAAGCAGGGCCATCTGCAGACATATACAGTCACAACAACTTTGGGAACTTAACATATTATTCTTTTCCTAAACACTATCAGCCCTTTTTTGTTGCAGTTGTTGCACCAATAAGTTTGCTATCAGGGCAGAATACAAGAGCAGTGTTGTGCTCTGTTTTCACATACAATGCAGCATCACTGTTTAAATTTCTGCCAGAAATAACTAAGCATTCATGTTTAGGATTGAAGCGGATTGAGTCCATATTCCATTACACAGAATCTGCTTTTGGAATTGTTAACTCTAACAGCAAGGAAGATGGGCTAGTTTGCTTCTGGTTACTACCAGATTTTTCCAGACAGTGCTGTCAGGCATGCTGTCACATTCCCACGCCTTCCCAACTTAGTGTGTCAGCTGAATGGTAAAAGTTTCAGTGTGCATACCCCACAAGGCAATAGTGTTTCACGTTAAGTCTTTGAGGGTAGAATAGCTTAAACCTCTTTTCTCTGAGAGGTTTCAGCAGATTCTCTGCTGTGCCTGTCCAGGGTGTGTGCAGCTGGGCACATTTTCTATTCTATAAACTGTCATCATTCCACTGTGTGTTTGAACCCAAGCAAGATCACAGGACAGTAATCCGAGGGAGAGTGTTAGATTATGAGAGATTAAAGATCAATACTGCTCTGAATTGTATTAGTTATTTGCCCATTTTCTTAGCTCATCTTTAGAAATACATTTGGAAGAATGTGTGTAGGCCTTCAGAAGGTCTCTGACATTCTCATGGTATAGTATTACAAGCTTTGTTTCTTTGTAATCTCGAAATATTTGGAATGACAAAACAAAATTGTATGCAAACCAGGTCCGCTAGTGATGATAAAAATAAATATGGATAGTGTGTGTGTGTGTGTATACATATATTCTGATTTTAAAGATTTTTTTTTTCTTTTTGTCCAAAGTTATCTTCTTTTTAAAAGCCTCTAATGATTTATTCTTAAGCCCTTCAACCAGCAACAATATTCCATTAATGAGAGTGGTACAGTCTGTGAAGCACACAAAACGGAGAAGTAGCACAGTAATGAAGGAAGGTTGGATGGTTCACTATACAAGCAGGGACACACTGGTAAGAATTGTTATGGAAGGCCTGTCTTCCAGCACATGTTATGTTATAGTACAGAGTCAAATTCCAACAATGCTCTGATAATTTACAATCACTCATGTAAGGCATTTTTTGCAATTTTGGTGATTCCTAAAGTCCCAGTTCTTATCATAACTAAGACTGGCACTGCTTGTAAGAACAGGAGACAGTTAAAACACGCAAAAACCATCTGATTATATCTGTTGCATTATCATAGGCAGCCAAATGTAGTCATTTTGAAGGAAGTGAAACATAACATTGAGGGGTTCTGTAAGGTAGCTTTACCTTCCAGCTACACTCTCCCTGATACTGGCAGTTGAATTGAGACTTTTGTAGAGTAGATTTAGTGTAGAAAAAGGCTATTTTCATTCCAACCTGCTAAAACATGAATAAAGCCTTCAGTATGTGAGCTTCAAAAGTGAACTGGGGTGTTATAAGGGATACAAAAAGAAATTGTAATTGCTTTAGGATCATATATATCAGCAAACTGTGCTGAATGTTATGCAGACATCAAAATGACATTTTAAATTTTTAAAACTTGTACAATTTTAACAGAACTATTACTGAAGCAGCAGAGCATAATAAGAGCTCTATAGATTCTAAATTCAATTATAAAGTCTTCATTAAAATCTTGTAATAGCAGTTGGGTCTTTATCGTTCACAGAACATCTCTTCAAACTAAAGAAACATTTTGGCAGTGGTGCTTTTGTGAAATGAACATTTCATTAATTTGCTTGTTTTTCATTGCAGAGAAAGCGACACTACTGGAGGCTGGACAGCAAATGCATTACACTTTTTCAAAATGATACTGGAAGCAAATATTACAAAGTAAGGAATATTTTCCAACCTCTTTTTATACCAGCAGAATATAAGGACTAAATTTCTAAATTGATGCTTACTAAAAGTACAATAATAGTATAACTTCTATCTAGGTTTTGGTCTGTTGTTTTTTTTTCTCATTATTTAAGCTGCATATGTGTGTTCTGCCTTTCACAAATAAATCTCTGATCAGCAAGGTGTCAGCTAACAAGGACCTATAAAATGTGTGTTGTGGGAATGAAAAATTTTTATATGAGAAGTCAACAGGGTTTTATTTTCTAATGGAGTTCTCTTGATATATAGATGGCCCTGTTTTTTTCTGAAGGAACCTCTCTACTCTCTTTGATAAATTCAGTTAAATAATTAAAGTTCTAGTTAGTCTTGGGCAGAAACATTTAGTATTTTACCATCAACAGTCTTGTGTGTCACAGAGTTTCAGGTTACAAGAGCCTTTTTGTTTGTACAAGAAGCATATGGTAAAAGGCAACAGTTGATATCATAAACTAATCAAATAAAGTTCATGCTTAAGTTTTATATGTTGATAATCTTTACACAGAAAGTAAAATAGTTTTTTCATTTTAGGAAATCCCATTGTCTGAAATTTTGTCTCTGGAACCTGCAAAAACTTTCACTTTGCTGCCTCAAGGAGCCAATGCTCATTGTTTTGAAATAAGCACAGCAAATATAGTCTATTATGTTGGAGAAAACATAGACAACCTCTCAAGCGTTCCACTGAATAACAGTGTTATCAGTAGTGGTGTTGGCATTGATGTGGCACGAATGTGGGAGATGGCAATCCAGCATGCCCTGATGCCTGTCATCCCTAAAGGGGCATCAACTGGGTCAGGACCCAGCCTGCACAGTAAGTCTGTTCATTACCTCCATTTCAGATAAGTAGAATCACATCTCAAATGACATTGCTCAGTCTTCTGCACACGTTGAAAGGATGTATCGCACAACTGGTAAAGGCTGTTCTGTCATGGCTTATCACTTGTCTTCCATATTATTTTAAACACCACAGTTTCCTATCCATGTGTTTTCAGTTTATAGTAGGACAGCTGTATTAATATACAAGATGCAGATATTTTAGTGAGAAAATAGTTATGAAATTAGTAAGGCTTCTAATTCAAGTTTGCATTGCTGGTGTGAGAAATAGCCTCCTTGTGCAGAGGGATGAAGTTTCTGAGCTCCAGTTCAGAACTGATAGATTTTTTTTTTTCCCATCCTGGCTGTAATTTATGTTTCTAGCTGTCTGTAGAAGCAGCTCTTCACTCTTTGGGCCACTGCAGCATAGATAATTTGCTCCCCTTCATCATATTTGGCTATACAGCTGCCTGAAACATTGTCTCATGCTGAGATGAAAAGAGCTCAAGTGTGAAGAACAGCTAATCTAAGCACAACAAGGCATGTGTGTTATCCAGGACCAAAAGGACTGAATATATCTTTGCTTCCAGTTTACATACCTTTGTGTAATTCTCTAGTAAAGGTGACAGTTTATGTAAACTAAATACGAGACCTGTTTAAATCTAGCTTGGGTACTGATACAGAGCAAACAATTCCCCAGTACTAGCCATGTGCTGCTGTGGTTGCTCTGTACTTCTGTTCAGCCTAGTCAGTGTAAAGAGAATTTGAATATGTCTACACAATTTGGATTAGACTTTTTGTTGTAATATACACCCACTTTAGCACTTGACATCTGTATGCTATTAATGCAGCATAAAATGCTAATGAGACCACAAGCCCTTCAGAAACCAAGTAATACAACAGGCTGTGGCATTGTATCTCCAGGCACAACAGCTCACATATCAGATTAGATCAGCAATGTCCTTTGCTTTCTTGACTGGGATCCTGCATAAAATAGTGTCAAATTCTGGATGTCATTTCCATCAGACTAGTTACCTAGTGCCCCTGGTTTGAGTCCAGTGTAGCCAAACAAATCACCTAAAATGCTGGACTGGGCACGACAGCTGTCTTCTCTCCCTCTTGGGAAGTTTGAAAAATTTCTTTATAAGTTAGTAGTTATCTTTGGGTTATACGTGCAAAAATTAAGGTTATCTGAGACCTTTAGAACAATTTTGTGTGGACAGTGAGAATGATAGCACCCTTCTTTCTTTTGCTCAAAGTCCAAGAATTGTCCATGTCTTTGTCCGTGTTTTTATTTCATGTAAACACAGCAGTACATATATTTGAAAACAAATCGGCAATGATAAAAAAGCCTCTCCATAACAAACATTCTATGCCAAAAGCAGTCTTCCTAAGGAAAGGGAATAAGCCATGTGAAGCAGAAGTTACTCATGTTACATACTGCATCTGGGATTGGTGCTGATGGGTAGTAGCAAGTATCTTCAGTGTGTAATACAGGCCTTATAGTAGGGGACACTGGTTTCAAAATTTTTACTTGAACAAATGGAAAGTCACCATGAATGGGGTTCTACAGAGAAGTAGGAGGCAGAAGTGACAATGTTCTGAGGAAGCATTCTTTCCTTCCCAAAGTATTGTCTGTGTAATGCAGTTAGCAGTAGGCATATTCTGAATTTTTACTGAACCCCTCAGTAAGTTTGCAGTTCAAAATGCTTATGACATGCTTATGGCATCCTAAGCTCTGAACTGATAGAAGTTGGATCTGGTGTTTGTTGTATTAAAACACAAGTGCAAGATTTTGTTTCCATTAAGTCTGTCTTAATTTTTAGGTTTTTAATAATGTCTCTTAAGCCAGTTGAAATCGGTATTACTTGTAACAGAATGCAGTCTAATTTGAATGTGTATTTGCCTTCATCTGAATAACATCAAATATGTTGTAGGTGACTAAATAAATCAACATTATTATTAAATCCACTAAATAAAACCAATTTAGTTGCGGTTGTTACTTGCATGAGGTACAAAGCCTCAAAACAGAATGGAAAAAAGCAATAAGAATCTTATAAATGGGAATTATGAGACTTCACTATTAAAAAAAATATTGAATTGTATAATTCTGTTTTTTCTCTACACTGCAAAACTGTTGGTCAGTTCATGTATTTGTGGGCTGGTATAATTTTATATTAGCTGGTAGACAAGCAAGCTGACCTAATTGGTCCAATTTCTAGAGCTGTCAGTAGATACTGATGTAATGTGAATGTCATTTCCTATTACAACATGTTTGGACTAAAAGCACAGCAATCTAAAGTATATTTTGCTTTCTTCCCCAGGGGATATATCCATCAGTATTTCTGTGTCAAACTGCCAAGTCCAAGAAAACGTGGTGAGTGTTCTCTGGATGCTGGTGCTAGACATGCTATGATTAAGCTTGCAAAGTCATTAATCTGTTTTTCAAGAGGCATGTTAGGGGAGTTCCCATCAGCTATTTCTCATTTACTTTGAAGAAATTAACAAACAATTAGCTTTTTTAACTTTTGA
The DNA here is from genome assembly GCF_009650955.1 of Corvus moneduloides. Taxonomy (NCBI): domain Eukaryota; kingdom Metazoa; phylum Chordata; class Aves; order Passeriformes; family Corvidae; genus Corvus; species Corvus moneduloides. The sequence continues at coordinate 28,153,666 of NC_045481.1, forward strand.
CAAAAACCATCTTCATGGCACCTTTTCTTGAGATGCAAGAATTATGTATGAGTAATTTCACAGACTTTAATTGTGGACCTGTGTAGGATGCTAATCACCAAATGGAAAGCGAGGTGTAGAAATTACTAGTTCATGGAATTTGTCAACTGAACTTTGTAAAACTGACCATAAGGCTTGATAAATATACCATTTCCTGTCATATGTCAGAGATCAGATAGTCTCTCTTGCATGAAGATGAAACTCTATCCAAAGGAAGAGTTGCATATATCATAACACACACAAAGAGAATTCTGGGTTTCTTTTACTCTAGGACAGTTAGACACAGGTCATGTGGTCAAGCACACTGCTTGCTTTCTGTCCCATGGCAGAGGGAAAAAATAGATACTCCCTGCAGCCAGCTAAAGCTTTGGGACAACTCTGGTAGTTGTCAGAAAAAGACTGCAAAAAGATTGCCTGCTAGGGAAGTGTCTGTTTGTTTCCTAACAAAAAGTAAGACAGCCTTTATTATGAATTAGGCATTCTTTTACTCTTTGTTGTATATGCTGCTGGTTAATATCAGGAAAATTAAACTGAGCTGCAAGATTTGATCTTTATTTCAGTCTCCCAAATGAATCTGCTAACAGCTTGTGCTTTAGCCTGTGTTACAACACTGAGAAATAGTGAGACGTGAGACTGCCTCTCTGGCACAAATGGAATATTTTACCCCTCTCAGTGAACCTGCTGAAGATTCATCAGCTTTTACAGCAATTACAGCTAATATGACTTGTAAGAAAACACACCTGAATTTTTTGGCAGATAATATATTTTAAAAGGCACTGTACTAAAAGTATGCTACTTCCCACTAGAAAAAGCAAATGAAATATGAATTTTCTTTGCATATTCTTAGGGCTTAATATCTGTTATGTTTATATAAACAGGATATTAGCACTGTATACCAGATCTTCCCCGATGAAGTATTGGGATCAGGACAGTTTGGTATTGTTTATGGAGGTAAGGGTTGCGGTGTTGTACAGTTGTGCTTAAAGTACAAATTTTCTTGAACGGGGGAAGTATTTGGACTCTGAAATGTTCTGTTGCAGAAATTAGCTGTCTGTTTTTTCATTTAAGAAGCATACATTCAAAAAGGTATATATTTATGTTTTGTGTTGGTGAAGTAATTTTGTAGATTGAAGCTTTCTGTCCAGTAGTGGGTCAGTGTATATCAATAGCTTCATATTCTCTGTAAATGCTAATAAAGCAAGCCCTGAAGTGAAGAGAGCTGTTCTTTTTGAGAACTGTAATGGATGAAAAAAATTATTCTTCCTTCTGTGTTCCTTTACATATTCCAGTGAGGCATTTTTTTATTGTTTTTTCAGTAGCTTGTTAGAATTGTTTCTCTTTTTATTTTTGTATTGATTTTCCTCTCTCTTTTCTCCCTTTTTCAGCAGTTTTTTGGGGGTGTATTTAGTTACAGCTGTTGTTTGAGACGGTGTGAAGTGAGAACTAACAACAAATTTCTCACTGAGGTGTATCTCTGACTCTCTGATAAACCTGGGACGTGCACTAACATGCCTAGAGGCTATCACACATTTCATTATTTGCTAGTCTGGACCTAGCCTACAACCAGCCAGTTGCAGTGAAAGATTAAGCCTACAACCAGCCAGTTGCAGAGAATGCAGCTAGTGTGTGTGTGTGTGTGTGTGTGTGTGTGTATATATATATATATATAAGAAAATTAACTTTGAATCTATACTGTTGAAATGTAGAGCTGACTTTCTCATATGTTTTTTTCTTACATATTTAAATGGCTTTGTCAGGAGATAGTAAGAAAAGTTCTGTTGTCAAAGGGAGGAAAGAAAAGAAATGACAGAAAATTTTTAATGTCGTATCTGCAAGCTAGCTCTGAGAACTACTTGGTTATGGCCACTTGTACAACCCATGAAAGGGGAACACTTTTCATAATTAATCATGTTAATTGATAGCGAGCTTTTGTTTTATTAATGCAGGAAAACATCGCAAAACTGGAAGAGATGTTGCCATTAAAATAATTGATAAACTAAGATTTCCAACTAAACAGGAAAGTCAACTTCGTAATGAAGTTGCCATTTTACAGGTATTTTTCTGTTCTTTTTTCATGTATTAGCTCCATTATTTATTTCTGTAAATACCAGATAATAATATAATTATTTTAATTTATTATGACTAATGATTTTGCAAAAATACTAGTATTTTTGCTGCTTATTCTCCATAAACATACAAGAACAAATGTATCGACAATGTCATGCTAGGAGTTACAATTTCTGCAGTTTTAAGCACCAGGCACAATAAGGAAAATACATGTTAAACTAATTTGAAATTCATATATTCTCCTGTACTGCTTTTAGAAATTTTGTCCCTGTTGCCTACAGGTTAGGCACACAGTTTAAATTATGAAATACTGAAACATTGTCTGGTTTGGGTGGGAGTCTGAAGTGTGGATATGTAATGATAAAAGCTACTGATCATATTGAGAAATCCAGTGCTGTATTTATCTTTAATAGAATCTTCATCATCCTGGGGTTGTAAATCTGGAGTGTATGTTTGAGACACCAGAAAGAGTCTTTGTAGTTATGGAAAAACTCCATGGAGACATGCTGGAGATGATCTTGTCAAGTGAAAAGGGCAGACTGCCAGAGAGAATAACTAAGTTTTTAATTACTCAGGTAAGAAATTATTTGCAGACCTAGAAGGAGATTTGAGGTCAATTATTATCACTGTTTCTTATGTTTTCCTTTTGACATAATTTACCTGTCTGGCTTATGAAAGTCTGAGTAAAACAGGGGTGGTAAAACAGGTTTGTTTACATTACTGTACATTATCTGATAGATAGTAAATCATTAAGAGGACTTAAACCTAAACACATATAGAGCTGTTGGCTGCTGGATGGAGGGGACATCAAGGTACAGTTTCTCATACGATTGAAGAATTAAGCACAAGAAAGAAAAGCACTAAAAGCAAACTGTTGAAGAACTACAAAAAGAAATTTGAGCCTCTTGAACTGCCCAATATCAAACCCCTGCAGTTCATGCTATGCCCTGTTACACCTGTTTTCTGTGCTGAGACTGGATCTTGCTACTTGTGTCTACATAGTGGCTTCCACTATGACTTCTGTTAACAATTTGCTCTGGGGTTTATTTGAGCTTCTTGTTGTTATATTCCTGCAATATTATCATACTGCTTCTTTGGCTGCCTGAAATACTGGTTTAAATTTAGATACACACATCAGTAGTGAGCCACCTCACAGTCAGAGAAGCCCACGTTACAGCAGTCAGGATAAAAGAAAGATGCAGGAACAAACACTATTGTGGTGTTTATTATTATAAATTTATTATTTGGGGTAGAATTTAACAGGTTTCCTAGTTTCCAGGCTTTAATGGGAAAGCTGCCACCAGCTTTAGAATTTGATTTCTTCTGTTCACAGGTTCATTCTGCCTCCTCACCATCCACTGCTCTAATACAGTGGCATATTCTGCCCCTGACCAAACACAAGGAATTGAGTTAAAGCCACACAAAAAGGATGGATATCTGTTACACTGTTGCTATATTCATGTGTATATAACAGAACAGAAATACATACAAGACTCTCCATTCTTTCTCTCATCAAGAAAACACTTCAATTGGATCATATTTCTGTGAATTTAGTTGAATTTATATATGAAAGGTCATTCTGCAAATGTTACTACGTTTGAAGATTTCACACACAAAAAGTAAACAAATACTTAGAACCCAGTTTTTAAAACATTTTTATAATGTAAACTCTTGGAGAGGGAAAAATCATATTTGATGCAGTGAAACATCAAGAAAACTCGAGGCGCACAGCATTTTGGTTTTTGTTGGGTTTTTCTTTTTTATTGTTGACATTCTTGTAAAAGGTACATTCTTGTTGGATTGTTTTTCTTCACACCAGTCCTTGCTTCTCTGGTCACTGATACTGTTCAAACAATATAAAATAACCATAATTTGATTTTTTTATTCACAGATCCTTGTTGCTTTAAGACATCTTCATTTCAAAAATATTGTTCATTGTGACCTCAAACCAGAAAATGTGTTATTGGCATCAGCTGATCCTTTCCCACAGGCAAGTAGAAAATGCCCTTCCTTAAGATAAACTGTTATAAGTAATAAGTGTTAGCAATGTTTATTTTATGTATAAATAAAATTACTAGTAACCTGTCTGCATAGAACCTTTAGATACGAAAAAGCTGATCATTTATTCAAACCACTTTATAAAGAAGTCATGTTCAAAAATCCTTGATTCTTGTCATTTGTCTAAAATACTGAACTAGATTTTCAAGTGTGACATAGCTGCTTGTGTGATCATTTCTAATTTGCTCCAGAAAGAAAGTTATTTTTCTGAAAGTTTGGGTAGGGGTCATGAAGAACCAGAGCTTCTTTAATTTTATGAATTTAAATGCCAGGTAGATCACAGGATATTTAAATATACTTTCTGACTTGTATTTCTCATTAAAAGGTATTTTTGTCAGCTTCTGTTACCTTCAGTCTTCAGAGTTCATCTATAATCTCTCTAAATTGCCCCATATTCAAAAAGAGTACTACTGATAATTTTTAAATAATATCAATAATTGGAAGGGGAGGATCTATACTGAGTTGTTGTAAGTGAGAATTTTCAAGCAGCTAAATCTGTTACTTTGTAGAACTCAGACAAGGAAGTTTGCAGAGAGGCAGAGTATAACTAGGTCCACAATGAAATAAAACTAGAAGTTTAAGAAATAAATTCTGTCAAGTTGCTTGTTTTAGGAAAAAGCCATAGGTAAAAAAAATTTTCTCTTTTTTGTGTTCTTATGCTATGAATGAATAAGTATTACTATATATTACTACTTCCATTAGGAACCTGAGCTGTTAAACCTGTCCAAAACTGTGTTTTATTTGTGGAATTAAGGAATAGAAGAGATGCTATGGGCTGGTAATCTGGTCTACTGTTTCACTGGAATAAGAGTGTTCCTCTCAAAGAGGAGTTTAAAAAAAGTATCCTTGAAGAAACAGTAGAGATCCATCTTGCAACTAATTGATGATAAAAGTTCCTCAATTATGTATTTGATAATAAAAATAATGTATGTCTTACTACAGCATTTTTCTTTAAACAGGTAAAACTTTGTGATTTTGGCTTTGCCCGAATCATTGGAGAGAAATCATTTAGGCGTTCAGTTGTAGGAACACCAGCCTACCTTGCCCCAGAGGTTCTGAGAAACAAAGGCTATAACAGATCTCTGGATATGTGGTCAGTGGGTGTCATCATTTATGTAAGCCTCAGTGGTACCTTTCCATTCAATGAAGATGAAGACATACATGACCAAATCCAGAATGCTGCTTTCATGTATCCACCTAATCCATGGAAGGAAATTTCTCTTGAAGGTAATACCTGTTTGTGGGGCTTCTTATATAAATGCTAAAAAGAGTTAGATGTATTTTGCTTTTATATTTTGTTCCTGTATGTGATAGCATTAAAAAAATTTTTTTTTTTTAAAAATTCCAAGTAATGTAATGTGTCTGTTTTGTGCTGTCAGCTGCTTTAGGCATTTCCTACAGAGCATGTATAGACTGCATATGGTATAATCTTCTAGCATGGGATCTCTCCAGGAGGTATTGAAGGAGGCACATAACCACCTACAGATGAGATTGCTGTAGAACCTGTGGGGAGCTTCAGCTGCTGGATTGGTCTTGTGTATATTTATGTACCTCATCATTCAGCTCTATTGCATCTGCAGTCTGTTTCTTATTCTACTTGTTCCAGTAATTGGTTTCAATAGGATGGTGTACTCTGATATCTTTGTGTGGAGAAGATAAAACTGAAGAATTCTGTAGATGAGATTTCAGGAACAGTGTGAGATGTCATACAAGACTTTCTTTATGCGGGGGGAAGAGGCTTAGCGATAACTGTGAGACCTTTGAAACTCGAGTTCTGGTCAATGGCATTAAAGACTTTTGATAAAAGACAAAAGAACGTTGTGACTAGTTCACTAGGAACATCTTTAAAGAAGGTAAATTAGTTCTATTAGAGATGTCCCTAAACACAACTGAATAGGGCATTTAACAAAATTGGCATTTCTGGTTTCACCAACATTTTCACGTACATAACATTTTCAGACAACTTGATTTTCTTTGGGATTTTTTTTTTTTTTAGTCCAGAATATTTGCAGGATTGCTTCATAAGTCTTAAAGCAAAGAAACCTTATAAGCATCAGATTCTTATATCCTTTTCTGAATTTTAATATATGCCAAAGTGAATTACAATACTAGCATTTACAATTTCTGGCATTTATAGTACAGTTTATCTGATTTTCAGGTGATGTGTTTAACATACCTGTTAAGCGTAGTCTAGAGCAGTGTGCCTAATGCTTACTGTAATATATGTTACAGCCGTGTGAGATTCTCTTCTGAAAATGCTCTGAGAGCATTGTTTGTTATTTTATCTCAGTGGCAGATGAAGTTTGAAATCTGTTGGAGAAAAAAAAAAAGCTATAAATCTGCACAATTACACACTGAAGTTCTCCTGAACCTCCACACACTTTGATATGTAAGCTGACAGAATCTGTTGGCAGCAATGCTTTATCTGTCGCTAGAGATAAGCAAACAGCAATCAACACAGGGGAAGCTGCAAGAAATTGTCTCCCACAAGTTTCTACTGTGGTAGACAGAAGATCAATTTTTGCACTCAGAGGTGAAGATTCAGTAGAGCACCTACAGAAAACTCACCTACTTGGGTGTTATCTCTCCGTTTGTAGAATCACAGCCTTCATTAAGAGTTGATGGATACCAGGCTGTGAGCATGCAGAAGGGAGGGAAAAGCATTTAACAAATGACTAAATTAAAATCTGCTTATACATTGTGATTTTATTGCATATTTTGAGTTGCTAGCTGATGAACCACTCTGTTGTGCTAAATGAAAACCTAGAAAATATCTGAAGAGATTCCATTATGTCTAACACAGGCAGTTGAACTCTGGATCTCTGTCCAAGTATTAGGTGATAAGGCTGAGTTTTAGACCTCAAATTTGAATTCCAATTCTATATTACTTAGGGAAAATAAAGGAATGTTTTTCTCATGTCCTGCTCCACTCTCCTGCACAACTTGTGAGAGAGCAGGAGCTGGCCCTGTGGACGTGCTGGCTCCATCCAGTTTCTGTTACCTCTGACAATGTAGCATGATTAAAATGCAAACCTGTATCTGCTGTCCTAACGCATCTAATCTGGATTACAGTTCTGAACAGTGCCATGTTAATTAATGCTGCAAATGATTGAATTATTTAGGCGAGAAACACACATTATTTTAAAGGTTTTATGAAGGATCTTCTGCATGTCTATTGCAAAGATTAGTGCTAAGGAAGGAATTGGTGCTAAGGAGCAGCGGTTTAACCTTTAGTGTCTTGTCCATGATTATTGTGACTCAGAGAACCAAATGTCTAAAACTTCTTGCAACTGTAGCTATTTCAGTGCTCTCTTCAGACCATTGCTTATGTAAAAAGTTTAATAGCTAAACTTAGTTATTGCCATCTTCTATTTTTATTGTAATCAGGAAAAAACATGTATTTGTTTGAATTTAATAGATAGTGCAGAAATTAGAGCGAATGATGCTGTGTTTACCACCACTTTGGTTTTAATGCACACTACATGCTTTTCCTGATGCTTGCTAAACATAGCATGCTAATTTGTGAGCTGGAGGGTCGAGGGTAGCAAAACTTTAAAAGAAAAAAAGATGAGACTGGCCATATGTAAACAACGTGTCTGGAAAGGTAGCAACAGTGGTAAAGTAGCCTAAATATTCCCATTATATGTTACTTAGTCAATTACTGGCATTTAGGCAAAATCGGCTTTTTTGTAAATTGCACTGATGAGGTGATAGATTCATAAAAAACACATGATCCATAATAGTTTAAACTGCATGGTAATATAAATAACATAAAGTCTAACAGATTCAGAGGAAAAGTACATGGAGGTAAGTTGTATTTTTGAGGAAAAGCATGTCATATTGTGCAGTATTGTGGTCTGTGTTAGTTTACTTTCTTGGTAGTTACTTTTTCTGTAGCATTTTCTAGCAATTCTTAAAATTCTGCAGTCACAAGACAAGAAAAAAGACAGAATATATTTGAGGATAATATTTTTTAAGTGCCTAATGTTTTTAAGTCACCATCAACAGTTGTCTTCTCTGCCAATCATTTATATGGTCTAGTCATTGACTGAGACTTCTCCTGATGTCATAACTCCTGGATTGATTTCATCAACTCTTCCTGATGAGAAATTTAGCTTTTTTGTGTAATGTTTTTGTCCTTCCTTTTCTGCATTAAAATGTAAATTATGAAAACTATGACCTTTCAGTTTTGTAGGTCTCAGATTTCTCCATAAGGAATTCTGATTTTTACCTAGGTGGTTGCATTTTTCCATCTTTTTCCAGTAGCTTCACTATTTTGAAAGAATACATCTCAAAACCTGAGTCTGTTTTTGGATGTCTAAATAGAATTGTAACACATTACTGGAGATAGGTAGTTTTTGTGGTACTTTGGGTATGTTTTAGAAAACCAGGTTTTGTTGCAGCCATTCAGCATTCCATTTCCCAGTTTGCTCTGTTTTCAATGTTTGTCAAGCCAGACTATTTCCAAATTCACTGAATTGCTGTATGACAATTTGAATTTAAATCAGTCTTCATTGTGGCGTTTTGCTAGATACTGATATAGAGGAATCTACTTACAGAGATCTTATCTATTTTATAGCTTTAAATTTCACATCTCTCAAACATGGAATCTGTTTTCAACAGCTTTAATGTTTGTTTCCAACTTTGAGCTTCCAGTCTACCAAATTTGCATAATCTCTAAAGATTTGTTTTGACTTGGCTACATGTTACAAGAAGGAAATACTGTGAGATATAAAGATAGAACTCCATGATTAATTTCGTCTCTCTACCTGTTAGTATATTTTATGTAGTATGTCTTCACTGTGGTGCCTATTCTTTTGAACTGTATGGTCCTAAACTGTACTATGTCAAGCTTTGGATTATTCATGGTGTGTTTCATTCTGCTGTGGTATTTTCCTAAAACATTGTATTCATAATTCTTTTTATTTCAGCTACCACCAGCGCCGCTATTACTACTAGCCTGATGGGCTGTGTGATGTGCACATCACTGATTAGGTGCTTCACATTTACTTAATACTATTAAAATAATTTGGGAAGAAAAAATGCAATTCTTATCATGCATTAAATTTGACCATGGTGTCCCTGTTACAATGTTTTGTAGTCATAAATAAATACCACGGCTGCCTTCGAGCCAGTATTTATTTATACTTGTTACAACATAATGTGAATAGAAGCTCTGAGTGCTTGACACATTAATCAGAAAGTCACATGAATGAGTGAGCATTGACTACGAGGAGGTCAATGCATGTTACAGCTCAAAGATGCTCTCTGCTTCTGTAAACGTTTAGCTAGCTGTTGAAATGAAGGTCTTGCCTCTACTTACACATTTGCTAGGATAAATTAGTAGGAAACCTCTCTTGTAGGGATACAGCTTAGAATTGCCAAGGACTTCTTTTGAGAGTACAGCTGAATCCATGCCCCTGTAAATCTCAGACTGCTGAAGATTGTTTTATGCTAAAATAATTGCATGTACACTAGAGCATTTGTCAACAAAGCTGTATTGACCAACAGCAGGAAAGGGATTTGTGTGTATGAAAATACTGTACCTCTAGTCAAAAAACCTATTAGAAAAATCCAGGGCTTAGGAAGTCCTGGGCCTCCTGTGTTAGTGGAAGCAGCTTAAAGTTTTACAAATGATGGCAGTAAGAGTAGGTAATAATTCTAGGTGTACTTTAAAAATTCTGAACCAATTAAAAATGTATCGTTAATTTAGGACTGCTTTTTTTGATATCCTTAAGGTGATTTCTTGTTTATAACTTACATTAAAATTTTAAGTCTGTAGGGAAGGACTAAATGAATGTTTGTAATAGGGTTTTCAGATACTATGTAAACTTTTGCATTTATGTGTGGGTCACATCCTAATTGAGTTAAAGCAGTCATTCCCATGAAAAGTAATTATTGTGGTAATTTGATGCTTAGAGTGAAAATTGTGACTTTGTCTGTTCTACAGTTAATTATTTGCCATATTAATAAACTTGCATAAGCAGTTTAGAATCATGAACCTCCTGACTGTGAAGGTTCTTTCCAGTGAATTGAAGCTAGAGCGCCATCTTTTAGTAGCTAGAGCGACTACTTTTAGTAGTCATGTTGCACTTCTGCTTATATATTTATTTGTGCTTATTTCTTGAGAGGCAAGTGATAGGCAAAAGTTTCCAGGCAAAAAGAACCCTAGATAAAAAACAAAAAACAAACAGCAAAACTGGTGACAGAGACAGCAGTATTCCAGTGGCAAAACAAGCAGACTATCTGTGTAAACTGTTCTCGATTGCTCGATATTGACAATTCTAACCGTCCAGTGAAGCTGCCTTCTCACTCTCATCAGTTTTCTTCCCTGTCCTTTTTTGTGCACCTTCTCTAGTGATTTTTTGAAGACCAGTTCCTTTCTGGTCTGCTCAACAAGCCATTGGCAATTTTCCCCCAAGAATACAAAGAAATATGTTATTACATGTAATACATCCTAGTCCTGAAGTGGAAAAAAGGGGCAAAGAGGTCCTCATCCTGTTGTAACTTGAGGGAGGCTGAATAGCTAAATATAATTTCATCACTTGTAAGGCTCACAGTTGTATCTGCTTCCAGTGGGTTGCAGAGAAGAAATGTAATAGAGACATTATCAATCCTCAGTGGCAGGAAGAACATTCAGTAGGTACTTGACAGTTACCAAGGCTGGGATATGTGCACCTACATTGCAGCAGTTACCAGGACAATCAATCCTGTCATCAAGTTCTTGACCTATATTCCAAACTCACTACTGAAATTCATAGTAAATGATTGAAAAATGAACTCTGAAGATCATATACACCCAAATACCACTGAAAATAATAAAGAAGTGGTAGCCGTACTAAATTCACATTCAGCACTGGCTTATATATCAAAAGACAGACTGAAGTCTTACTGTAATTCTTCTGAATTTAGGGTAAGTTGACAGTTGCAGAAGATGCTGATGTTAGGTGATACCCAGATATACTGCAGTGGGTAAGGGACTATGTTTTCCTCTTCAAAACATCAGATAAAAACAATGGTCACTACTTTTTGATATCAAAATGGTCATGTATGACTGACTTTCCAATCTCTTCCCCATAGCTTGGAAGTTGAGAATGTCTCTTACCAATAAAGAAGATTAACAGCACTGTTTTGGAAAACAAATGAGTTTTAAGAATTATATAATCTGTCAGTAATGGTCCTATTGGATATCTGCTGACTTTCTTATCCCATATCCATTTCACCAGCATTTTGAGAGGGAACACAATAAACACGAGTTAGAAAATTTACCATAACTGTACTTGATGCTAAAAGAGACAGTAGATAAGAATCTGTTTGTCCACAACAGAAAAGTAAAATTAGGACCATCTGTTCCAGGAAAAGTGGCTCTGAGCCTCTGGCAATGCTTTCTTTGTCAAAAGTCCTTAGATTTGTTTTCTCTCATTCCCACAATTGCTTTGATTTCCAAGACAGTTTTCATCACCAGGAAGTCAGGGTTGCTTTAGTGATAGTCTCCTATTGCTAAGAATAGGTTTGTCTGTCAAACTAACTGCATAAATTCAGATAGACTGCTGTGTGCATTCCCATTTTCCTGGACATTGTTTTCATTGTGCTCTTCTCCATGGCAGAAACACACATAAAGCCCAAGATGGCAAATTGAGCCTGCAGAGAGGAAGTCTCTTAATAAAGAAAAGCTTTTCCATATTGTTGTACGAAATACAATCCCAGAGGTAATTGGTTCAAAGAATTCTGTCCCATCTTGTACTCTTAAAACAGAAAAGAAGATTATTCAGCTCCTTCAATACCCAGCTGGCGACAATACCCATCTGACATGTTTCAGACCCGATGCCCCTCAGTGGTGCCATGTGTCTGTGTTACTTTAAGGACCATCTTTCCCTGTCACCATGATATGAACAGAGAAATAAAGATGTCAACCAGCATGCTTTGGACATGCCAAGGGATAATGTGATGAAATGGAGAAATTGCTGGGATATTATAATTCCCTGTGGCTTGTCAGTTGTTCTGTAATAACAGTAACTTTCCACCAGCACACATGCTGAACATTTAGCACCTAATAGGATTTAACCTTTCATGATAACCTCATTTTTTTTTTTAATGTTTTTTGTAATTGCATTCAAAGCTCACCAGTCTCATTCCAGAGATTTTTCCATATGGGTCACTCATTGCAGTTCCATGTACTGGTCATTGGCTCATGGGCCTAATCCCTTCAGGAACCACAGCACACGTACCTGCAGGGTGAAAGAGTTGGGTTTGTTCAGCCTGGAGAAGTTTCCAGGGGGACCATATAGCACCTTGAGCTACCTAAAGGAGGCTACAAGAGAGCTGGAGACACCTTTTACATGTAGTGATAGGACAAGGGCTAATTCCTCTGAACTGAAAGAGGATAGGTTTAGGTTGGTTATTAGGAAGAGGTTGCTTATTAGGAAGAAGTCACTGTAAGGGTGATGATACAGTGGACAGGTTGCTCAGAGAAGTTGTGGATGCCCCATCTGTGGAAGTGTTCAAGTTGGACAGGGCTTTGAGCAGTCGGGGCTAGTAGAAGGTGTCTCTGCCCATGGTAGGAGAGTTGGATCTTTAAGGACCTTTCCAGCCTAAACCATTCTGCGATTCTGTGAACCTCAGTGAACCATTGACTCCAAAACCATAGAAATTATGAAATTTGTAAAAGAAGTTTCTGAAACTGTAGTCTCTTGACTAGCATGTAGAAGCAATGCTCAGTTCAAAAGAATAGTATTGCAAGACTTGGTGACTTACAAAACCTCATTTCTCCACTCAGTGACTGGGAAGGTGCTGCTGTCAGCTAAAAGTGATACTGAAAGTCTCAAAGAAATAATATACATATATATCGTTTACTGCCCACTTTTTACAACTACGATGTCTGTGTAGCTCTCTCTTTGCATGTCCTAGTTGAAACAAATACGTTTAAACTAACGTTTTCCAATATTATTTCTTTTCAGCTATTGATCTCATAAATAATTTGTTGCAAGTGAAAATGAGAAAGCGCTACAGTGTGGACAAAACGTTAAGCCACCCATGGTTACAGGTATTTCTACAAATTTCATGGTTTTACTTACGCATTTAGACTCTAAACATATAACAAATCTTCATCTTTAAGCACAGCAGGATCTAAGAAAATCTAAAAACGTGAAGATGTTTTCAGATCCTTAGAACCTCATGCTCATTCACCAATTTACCTATAGTTTCTCATTAATTTCTGAAATACTAGATTCCAATATGAAACAGTCTCATGCTTTCAAAATACACAACAAAAATATTTTATTATATTTGTCTATTGAGAAAATTATGTATATAAAAAACCCCCCTGTAGTCATTTGACTTACATTATTTCACTGCCTGGAGTTTACTCTGATTCACTTCTTATTAAAATTATTCAACAGGCTTTCACTTCGCAGTCATCACAAAAACTAGTGAAATTGTATGCTTTCCAGGAAAATATATTAGCTCCATTCAACTGAATTCTTCAACTAAAAACTGAGGTGTAAGGAATTTCTAAGATGCTAGCAGCCTCTGTCTCGTGCTCAACATATGGTAATTTTTTTTTTATCCTGGCAGCAGCCAAATCACTGCAAATTCAAGGCCTAAGACAGTGCAGTGAGGAGCCGGGGCCTGTCCTACCATCCCTAAGGAGCAGAGAAGCCTGGGGACAGCCCAGGCCAGGGCATTGTGTCCCTCCCTGAGGATGAGGACAGGCTGAGGCCAGACAGATACATCAGCCTGTGAGATCTCCCAAGGGATCTTTGTTTGCATCTAAGAAAGTAATCATGGCACAGGCATGGTATAGATCAGATACATAATCCCCAATCCCAAAGGAATCTTTATCAAGCCAGAAAACTGATCCTACTCTGGTATTTTATAGCTGATACTGTTTCTCAAAGTATATGGTGACCTTCTGGTATAGGAGGAAAAGGGCTGTAACCTCCCACGCTGCACCCCACCTTTCTCAGGGACATTTATCTGGAGCTTGCTTTCTTCATCTCAGATTTCCTGTCCCTCACTAGTTTTTTCCTCCAAGACTGCTCTTCTGCTCCCTGGCAACCATTCCAGAATGTATTTGCCTGAGTCTTTGGGAACCAGAAGTGTCTGGGTTAAGGTCTGCAGCAAGGATGCTGGCTGTCTCATGTGACAGGACAGGGTCCTTCTCCTCTGCATCCAATTTTATTGCTAGTGCAATAGTGAGTGGAGATGAACTAAGATGAGGCGGTTCAGCAGCAGCTCTAGGACCAGGGATGGGATGAGTCCTCTTGTCTAGAAGAGTCCTACCTTGCAGGCTAAGGAAAGATAGAAATGGTTATTTTTCCTTACAGGGCAGGGTTACAGGGCAGTGAGACTTAATGGTGGTCTCTGAGAGGATGACTGTAGGAAATGGGCCAAAGCATATGAGATACTAAAGATGAAAGCTTTATGCATTTACAGTGTTTGGGCTTTCTGGTGCTTTGGCTAGGTGGTTAGGATTGTGTCTTAGGCTGAGACAAGATGAAGGAGAAAAAAGAAAACTGGATACAGGATCATGAGGAGAGATTAGTCTGGATGGGGCTAGGATTGGCTCTATTACTGCAGCTTCATGTGTGCTTTGGGTAGGAATAAGAAAAGAAATTATTAAACTTGTATACTTTTGACAGATGGGAGGCTGCAGAGCATGATGGTGTAAAAAGCATGAGACTCAAACTAACTTCAGCCTTATATTTGACTGTCAACAGGGAGTTCCAAACTACCTTAATGTTTAGATGTATACGTTTCTTTGAGCACACCAGTAACTGCCCAAGTTTGGAAATGGAGGTTTTTTTAGCCCAAGCTGAATTTATATTCTGCATCTACTGAGATGCAGACTCAACTGCCTTGACTATCTGATACAGATCACTAGAATGTACATGTATGACTTAAAGATGTTTCTTCTTCCTTATTCATCTTGTGACTAGCGTGAGGAATTGCTTTACCACCATTCCTCAGTTAGACATTATGGCAATCTATACATATCTGTCCATTTTGCAAAACAACCTGTAATATCTCAATACTATACTTGTGACAGAGTTTAATAAAATTATCAAAAAATCCTCTAGAGATGAGATTTATATCTTTAGGCAGATTTCATGTTTATATATTATAAGATTTTTCGATTCTAGAGCAATAGAGATGACCCTTAGATAGCTGAGTTAATAGCACTTTGCATATTATTGATAGCAGAAGGAAATATAATTTATTTTAGGAAATCTAAAAGTAATACTGTTATTCTTTTTCAGGACTACCAAACCTGGTTAGATTTAAGGGAACTGGAATGCAAAATGGGGGAACGTTACATCACCCATGAAAGTGATGACTCCCGGTGGGAACAGTATTCAGAAGAACATGGATTGCAGTATCCAGCACACCTCATCAGCCCAAGTGCTAACCGTAACGAAAACACCAAGCTAGAAGAAACAGAAATGAAAGCCCTCAGTGAGCGTGTCAGCATCCTTTAAGTTGCATCCCCTATAATCTGTCAAAACACTGTGGAATTAATAAATACATACGGTCAGGTTTAACGTTTGCCTTGCAGAACTGCCATTATTTTCTGTCAGATGGGAACAAAGCTGTTATGCTGTTACACTGTTGATATATCTGAGTTGCCAAGACAAATCAACAGAAACATTTTTGTGTGACCAACTGTGTTGTATTTACAAAAGTTCCCAGAAACACTAAACTTGTTATTGTGAATGATTCATGTTGTATTTAATGTATTAAAACCTGTCTCCACGGTGCCTTTGCAAACTAGTGTTTTTCTTACTTGAGCCTCATTTTGGTAAGAGAGAACTTTCCCGTGAAGATCTTGGGGGTTTTTTGTGCATTGTTAGTATTGTAATTGTAAGCAAACTCTTGAAGAGTAGATTATAACTGCTGTTCTGTGAACAACTTCTACCATTTGGATAAAAGCTTTATTTAGTGTTCTAAAAATAGGAAAGGCAAAAAAGTGATTTGCATAGAACTGTACAGTTTCAAATCAGTTAACCTGTGTGTATTTGTGTGGTTGTGCATGTAGATACGCATACACACAGTAAACTTGCTCTTAAGCCTAAATGCCTTAGTAAAATATATACTGCAGAATGTCAGTTGTATTTCCCCTTTTCTTAAAATATTCTTCTCTAATATGAATATTCTTTAATATGTAAATTCAGAAGCTAAATAACGTGTTGACTTTGTGTATGTTTTCAATAAAAGTCTTGTTAAAACAGATTCATTGATGAAACTTTCTGTTTAAAGTATTCCTGGAGTGGCATCAAAAGTACATGGAATAAAATAATTCATCATTTAGAAGACAGTGTGGAGGTAGGTGGGAAAATGCTGCTGGATAACCTCTGTACCTATCACACATGTTTTATAAGAACCTAATTGGACTGATTTTGTATCAGGAGTTCAGTCAGGTTTGAAGCATACTGAGGGAGTTGGGAAGTTGAGGATGCATTGAAGGGAGTTTAGCTTTTCGAGAAATGTGCTGCTTCTGCTTTTCCTCTGAGTTCCACTGAACTGAAAAGGTACTGCAGATCTTTCTTGCTCTTCTTCCCCTGAAAACTTTGAAGATACTAATTGTCATTTCTAACAAATACGTAGACTGCCAACACTACGCCATTTAGTTTTAACAGTGAGAGATGTTCAGGCTGCACTGTAAAAACACATGACAGAGTAACTTGGAGAAAAGCTGAAATTTATTCTACCCCATGGTCTATCTTGGCAAAAAAACAGTTCATGTATAGGTATTGAAGACTGAGGTTAAAAATGTAAAAATACATTGGATGGCAAGCAGAAGTATGCAAAGATAAGAGCTAATATCCACATATGATAAACCTTCACTGCTCAAATCTTGGCGTTTTGTTAGAATCATGAGCTCTTCAGTAGATAAATCCATTCTTTCATTGTAGAAGAGTTTTTTCCTGAGAAGATTTTTGCCAGATACATAACATAACGAAAGCCAGAAGAATTTTTCCTAGGTATTTTGCACCTCTGCTGGATAGTATGTACTGTAGAGGAAATTAAGAAAAGGCACCTCTATTCAAGCAGAAAAAAAAGATATTTTAGAAAATTAAAAAGTATTGTAAAAAATTATTTATAAATATCTTCTTCCTCCCTACCTTCTTTCCCTACTCCTACTGCCAAAAAAAGAAATCCTTTTCTACTTCAGTTTTTGAAGAAGGTCTCTGATAATCCTGGCCTTGTGACATCTTCTGAAGCAGCTCTTGTTGGGCAAGTTCGAATGTGTTGATTATTCTGCCATGCTGTATTTTCTGCCATGTCTATATTTTCTGTCAGGAAGTTCCTATAAGACTGAAAATTGGCTAATGATTGGCCATTGTTTATTTTTCTTTCAGCCTTAAGCTTAATCATCAGTTGACTGTAAAGTAAACATAAAATTAGACTTGGGCTGATTATCAAATTTTCTGTCAGTAAAAGTGTATGTACTTGTGTATATTTAAAAGTAAGTCCACTTACAGGTGCCCTGGTGGACTCAACATATATATAAAGATTATACATATTCCATTCTATGAGTACTCCAGGGGTCAAGTCAAATAAACTAATTTTTCTTAAAGGAAATTAGGAAAATTACCAGAGTTGTATAGACTTGGTTCAGATGCTGATATCATGACTGCTCATAAGGAGCCAGGACTCACAAAAGTGCCTTAATTTTGTTGTGTCATTCTCTTGGTATTAATCAGTAACAGATTTAGAGCTCAGATTTCCTACTGACAAATTTAGGTGAGTTGGGATTTTATTAGTGACTTGGTTTCATTTACAATTAGTGTACCAACTCTTGAGCAAAGGTAGTTTTTAGCAACACAGATGAATTCTCAGAAATACCAAATAGCATACTGGCACTCTGTTCTTAAGCATGGACAGTAGTGTACAAATTAAGAGAGATAGCAAACCACTGCAACTTGCAACAGCATCTCTAAGAAGCTGGGTGACAAAAATAAAAACAGTGCAACTTTTAGTGAAGGAAGAAGACCACTGAGTACTTTAGCCAAACCCCAGTGTCTGTTGATTTCTTCCATCAAAATCCTCAGCATGCACATGGGTTTGCTAAGCACAGGGCTATGTTAATAAACTTTTTTGTCATGGAGCACTTTTGATAAACTGTTTGCTAATGGAGCAAAGACAAAAGTATAAATGAATTTCTATCCTGAGAAACTTTCTGACTAGCTACTTAACATGATTTCCAAGGAACTCTTATTACTAGGGGAATATTTCACTTCCTTTCCTCTCCATGCTTGTTCTGTTTTTGTGGGGGTTTTTGAGCACTGAAGCTTGCTTCATCACTTTAAGAAACTTGTGCAAATATTCATTGCTTTTCAAATAATGATCTGCCATTAGCCAATATAATACATTAAAATTTTCCCTGCTGCTGTTCAAAAATGTTGCACTGTGAAATTTGAACTGTTTGCATTTCAGCCAGCCGGATGAATTCACTGATTCCTAACTCTTAGCCTAAATGGAAACTTGCTCTTCCAGACACACCAGCATCAAAGTGTACTGAAGCAAATCTGGGGTTGTGTTGTCCTGTATAATTTTCCTTTGCTTTTTTTACTTGGGAAAAGAGAACGGTAAGCTACTCTGTGATAATATTTCCATGGCCTTTACCATTTTCCATTAGGCCAATAGTTCCTGCGCATGCATCATGGAAGTAAAACCAAGTGATTATGCTGCATATAAGTGTTGACCTGAGGATCTGTTGATGGTATTTCCTTTCCTTCTGTGCAACACCACATCCTATGCATATCAAGCACATGTGCACAGGTTATCATGTTTATTGTGTCAAAACTTAGCTGTGAAATGCAGAGAGGTATCCAACATATACTTGGAAGTCAGAACTTCTGGTTTATGTTAAGTTGCCATTTTCACTTCTACAATCCTTAGTCATTCAGATACACTTAGTTTATGCAGTGTCTTGTCCAGGTAGTTTAACTAAAACAAGGTGAGCAAAAGCATGCACTTGTGCAATTTGTACAGCTCAAGTGTCATGCAGCTGCTCAGCCACGTGTGACTGTCCATCCATGCATCCATCCATCCACATCTTCATATCACAGGAGGGAAGAGAATTCCTGCCAGTATGCCTTTCTTTTCCATTGTCTCAGATATATATCAGACCTCCTCATTCTCATCTTAGCAGGATCTCTTCAAAACCAGTTGGATATTCTACCTTCCCTGTTTTTCATCCTCCCTTTTCTTACTCCTCTAGACCTCACTCCTGAAAAGCCTTCCTAGAGATTCACCTCCCCAGGGATTAGAAAGCAGTACATCCTGTTCTCATGTCAAGGCAATAGCTATCTGTATTTTGTGTTAATAACAGTCTTTTTTATTTGAGAGATTGTTTGTTTTACATTATTGGGTAAACCAACACCTTTCTGCATTTGTCCTGAATTTATCCTGGACATTGAAGTTGTAGAGGTGATGGGAAAATGTTAACAAGCTGATAAAGATACTTGGCATCCTTTCAAACTGGGGAAAAAGGAAAAAACCTTCTAAGCAAATTTTAAGAATTAATCACTAGGTAGGTTAACCCTCATATACTACTTCAGTCCATAAGACTGGGCAAAAGATCAGTTGGGTAGTTATGGATTATGGTGCAGTATTATTCAGCTAGGTCTAGCAAAATATTGGAAAAGCTCTACTTCATGCACATACTCTAGAGACTAGTACCTGTAGTTATGTAGCATCCCAAACTTAGCTAAACTTGCTACTTTCATGTAGAAACTAATTTTTTTTCCCTAGAAAAATAGGCCATAATGTATTCAACAAAGGAAAGCAGGCACCTACTGCACTGGCTACCTTCTGCCTCACCAGACCTATGGCATCTGAACTAAAATCTCATATTCCTGGGGTTTTCCCATGCATATGCCAGGTGGGAAAGAACTCAACCAAATCAAACATAAACCAGAGGAACTGTCTTGGTAGATCAGGCACTTTACAGTGGTGACAAATTTGACATGTGAATGGGATGCAATTTCACCTTGTTTTTTGATTACCTAGTTTCTAGCAGCTGGAACGAGTCAGTGCTGAAATTGGAGTCTGCTAGGTGAGCTAATATTTGTCTGTGCTTCTTGGTGGATCATTGCTTTATTTTGGTGAAGAACAGGGAGCAGACATGAAAAGAGGCATAAACTATTTTGCTGCCTAAGCACATCTACAAGCTTGAACATCAGCTGTTCACAAATAAGAATTTAATAAAAGTCTACTTCAGTTTCAGACTGAAAACTTGCTCTTTTGAAAGGTTCCATGAAATGAAATGTTTTGCTTGGGCATGCAAGCACTCAGGCCCTAAACTGAGGGAATCTATCTCTTCTGTGAGTCTGGAGAACCTGAGGCCTCACGCTGCAGAAGTCTGCCAGGCAGGGTGCCAACCAGGGGAGCTACAAGGAAAACAGGCATGATGAAAATGTGCCTTTAAGGCAAATGCCGAAATCTGTAAGCATGTGTGTGCTGCCAAAATTTGACAAAAATTGGCAGATTCTATTGAAGTATTTCTATCAAGACAAACTATTTTTCAATATAAATTTATGATACATTTGCCAACTATAACTTAAATAGTTTTCTGTATAACTTCCAAAATGAAGAGTGACTTACTGGTAATGACCTCTGACACTTTTAATGGGGACTGTTTTTTCAGAGTCCTAATAACTACCCTTTGAAAAGCAAGTAGATGTTCTGGTTCCTCTGTTGACTTAGGCATATAAAACATGAGCTATTTGAGCAGTTAGGTCACTGAATTTAATACATGGAAACTTAACTGACACATTCTTAAAAAAAATAAAAATTGACTTGAGGGACCTGGCTCACATTTACCAAGTAAACAGCTGCAGCAGTTTAAGATGTTACTGTCTCAGCCTCCAGCTGTTTGTTACTGGTTTTATAACAGAGCAAAAATAGAATATTTCGACTCTTCTGGTTGACACTCAGAAGAATCTAAGCACAGTTTTTATCTTAATGTTTAATTTAATTTGTCCAATTGTGAGTTAGAGCTGTGATGCTTCATTCTGCTGGCTCTGGCGTCTGGGAAAGGGCAGGAAGGAGGCTGAGGGCATTCTGCTACTGTAGCTGAGTTTGCCAGAAGTCACGCATCCGAGTGCTTAACTGCATTTCTCAAAAGTGAATTATGTTTGCAAGCATGAATCCCTAAGGGTTTCTAGGTGTTTCAGGCTTTCTGATTTCTTCTGAAATAGGATTTAAGGTCTTCAGAGAGTAATTAGGCACTGCTGGGGTTTCTAAGCTTGCCACTTTTGCTCGTGGCGTATCTCTGTGCTCACCACAGCTGATCCCTACATGTGTTATGAATAGGAATCTTAATAAAAACAATAATTAAGGTGATTTAAAAACCGCATGCTCACGTAAAATGTATGTATCCACAGGCTTTACTGTGTCATCTGCCAAAAGGAAGTACAATCAAGAATATGCATGGCACTAAGTGATGAAAAGTTAGAGCAGGCATGGCTCACAGCTCCAGACTGGAAAACCTCTAATAGGCAAAATGAGACCTACTAGTAAAACATAATTACTGTAGTCTTTCTTAGGGAAATAAGGAGATCTTAATAAGGAGCACTTTTTATGTTCCTGGGTTGAACTTAACTTCGCCTTTATCCTAATGGGAAGTTTTGCACATCAAGTTCCATCTGGAAAATGGGCCAGTTTAAGGTTAACTGCTTTGACTCTGATAATGGCCTCTTCATATTCATTGTGGTCTGAAAACAGCCTCTCTTGGCTAAAAAATGCAGATGTATGTATATGCGTATACGCTAACATTAAAGTTGGAAGAGTTCCTACTAAAGCAAAGAGTCATCAGGAAGTATTTATTTAAAGCTGAAATACCCCTTCTCATTCTCAGAGCTCAGTAGAACAGGAAGGAAAAATTCCATAGACTGTTGCTTTTCAAGATCACAACATTTCAGGAAATTCAGAGAAACTTTTAGGATTAGGACGCTGAATGCGTACATAGAAATTGGGAAGACCATAAAGCAAAACTGCCGGGTATCCAGTATACCTGTTCCACTTTTTGCAACAATTGAGATGCACAATATTTTTACGTATTCTGACAATTTATGACTATTAGCCACTTACCTGTGAGAAAGGATACAACTGCTTGAGCTTCACAGCTGGGGTAACACAGGTTTGAATGCATGAACTGGCTTGCTCTAAACTAGCTCACATTAATAAAAAATCAGTCTCAGTACAAGAGTACCTACACAGACAGATATTAACCTAACATATCCTAGTCTTCTTGTGGATTACTGACACGTGGAAAATGCAATATTCAAAAATATGCAAGAATGTACAATATTCTCAGTCAGCTTCTCATGTTTCTATATTTAGCTACATTTGTAGATGGCAAACTGACAAAGAAAGTAAATGAATGACTCGGGCACAGAGAGCAGTAACCTTGAACCCAAAGCCAATAAAAGGCAGGCATACTAAGTGATATATTCTCACCTTTCCAGTTAACTTAGATGCATCCAAAGACCATTAGATGAGATGTTCTGTGGGAGACAAAGGGTATACTGTGTCCATAAAGTGTGAATTACAATCCATTTACAAAAATATATCTTTGTCACACATTTGAAGTACTTTTAAATACACAGACTCCCTGTAACTACAACCACAGTTGCCTCAGAGGTCACAGTGTCCATAGGCTGACTGCCCAATAAAGGCACAGCCCTTGAAGTCCTAATGACAGGCACTAGTTAGTCCTGGCAGATCCATGGGTTTCCAGCCTTGTTTAGCACAAATCTCTCAGCACATTACTAGCAAAGTACTGTGACAAAGCAGAATATAGTTTAATGGTATGTTAGATTAAACTTCACCTATGCATCCCCTATCCCTGTGCAAAATGTAGAGCTTGAGGTAGTAATGAATGCACACACAAAGAGACTTGTTTGTCAGTGATTGGTGATAGCAGTAAAATCCTTCACAGTGCTATATGAATAAAAAGTATGGTTACATAACATAATTTACTCTTTCAATCAAGAGGACAGAGTTGTCAGTGACTGTACTAGAAATACAATTTCTTCTGTGTCTTGTTTCCCAGCCTTCCAGTCAAAACTGACCTTGTTTGTCCCTGGAAGCATCTTGTGGCTAGGCTCC
Source organism: Corvus moneduloides (assembly GCF_009650955.1). Lineage (NCBI taxonomy): Eukaryota > Metazoa > Chordata > Aves > Passeriformes > Corvidae > Corvus > Corvus moneduloides. The sequence goes on from NC_045481.1 coordinate 28,176,946, forward strand.
AGTTCCTGGGGCAGAGGGCCCTCCCTGCCCTTCCTTTAAAAGCCTCAGGGCTTTGCCCTTGCATCCACCCAGTGCCTTCTGCATCTCACAGACCCACTGTTACCACATTTACTGTAGATCTGCTACACGTTTTTGCTTTTGAGGAGGCTCAGGCAGCTTTTGGACAGAAGGAAGGAGACTGCCTTCCAGCTCTTCCACTCTTATAGCAGACAGCATATGAAGATATTAATTCTGGGAAGGAGACAACAGAGTGAAAAGGTAAGGTACTGCAGAGGATGCAGGACTAGTATTATAAATGCTGCAATATTCTGCATGCTTAATAACTCTCCTATCACACATATTTAAAATCTTGGTTCACATACTCCTGGTCTAATTTGTTTCAAGCAGACTTATTCATGTATTCATAGCCTTAAGAGTGCTGAAATTAATTTATTACTCTAATCCTCTCTCAATATTTGCACTCTTTTGATGGCTAAGCTGGGGCTTTTACCAGTAAAATTCTATTGGCACAGCTTCTAAAGTAGACATATTTATATGAGCACAAAAGTATCTTATAACCGTAGTGGTTAAATCCCTACTCATACAAAAATAGGTATACAAGTATGAGTAGATCCAGACAATACTATCACTTGAACTAAACTCTCATAAGTAGCCCAACTTTACTGTTCAGACAAAGCCTTAGCTTCCTCTTTCAAATCTCTTTGCCAAGTAGCTGTCATCATTTTATTATGTGACGAACCATGCATTTGCCTGAAACCACCAAAGCAACCTCTTTTGAGCCAAGTGGGTAATATCACAATACTAGATTGAACTCAAACCAGTGATCAAAGACAAAAATGCCAGGGCATTGCCAATTCTCTGAGCCATCCAGTAACCATTAGCTTATGTTGTCTGATTTGCATGATAATTGTAAAATAAGAGGCTGTGTGATTTTACTCCATTATCAATATCTTTTCATACTTTCAGGGTTTTGGGATGTGGATTTGGTGTTGTTTTTTTTTTCTTTTTAGTAGATACATATTAACAACTTCTTATTTCCAACCCACTGCAGACTTTATTTTTAAACTGTAATATTGAATAAGGAACCATCCTCAGAGAAAAAACCGAGAGCGGGGAAATTCCCCGGGACATCCCGGCCGGGAGCGCGGCGCTCGCCGCCGCAGCCCGGAGCCCGGAGCCGGCGCAGCCCGGAGCCCGGAGCGGGCGCGGCCCGGAGCCGGCGCGGCCCGGAGCCCGGAGCCCGGAGCCGGCGCAGCCCGGAGCCCGGAGCCGGCGCAGCCCGGAGCCGGCGCAGCCCGGAGCCCGGAGCCCGGAGCCGGCGCAGCCGCGGCAGCCGCGCGTGTCCGTGCGTGCCTCGCCACCTCCTGGCCAGCCCCGGCACCTGCCTCGGGCGGCTCCCGGCGCAGCGGGGCCCAGACCGCTCTCAAGGCCAGCGATCGCTCTGTTTTCACAAAGCCTTAGGCATAGAGAAGTATGTAATTGCCAGCCTACCAGGGCGTTTTTAATGCGAAAACGCAGTAATTCACGTTAAGGTAGGCACTAAGTCTCCTTCTGTTTGACGTCAGAATATTTTGGAGTTTCCACTGCTGCTAATTACTCTGTGTTTCAGAACAAAAAGGTCGTCCCCCCACCCCCGCCTTCCATTTGCATAAAAAAGCTATACATTCTTTTAAAATAATGAAGCAGATGCCAACACCTAGAAGTTACAGTACTTCTGGCAGCTTCTAGTCAGCAGAGGTTATGGAGCAGTGCTGCCAGCAACTTACAGGCAGCCACTTCCAACTAACTTATAAAATAATGCTGCATAGGAAGACTGCTGAATGTCCCACTTTCTGTTCAAAAGCATTAATCCATAAGACAGTAGTAAGATACATTCATTTAAATGATTAGCAGTTTAACTGATAATTAGTGTTGGGCAAAGAGTGGCTGTGAAGTAAAAAGCTTAGCTTGCATAAAAAAATCTTTAAACAATTTGAATATAAATAAGATCCTGAAAGTTCCGTAGAAAAGTTGGGCAAAGAAAAAATATATTCATGAGTAAAAATTAATCTGGTTAATTTCTATTCAGAGAAAGAAAACACAATGTTTTTATCACTAGATCAAAGGGATTTTTCTTTTAAATAGAGACACGTATTTGGAAATGCAAGTTAAAAACCACAGCTAAACTATGATGAGATACACTTGGGAACACAAAAAGAAAGGTAGGATATTCAACTACCTACAAGTAGATATGAGCTGATTATTGCTCTTAGACTTCTTTTACCTGCTTACTTTTGACTTCTTGATATTCTTCCTGTTCGGTCCCATATATGTTTTGCTTTCAAACTTTCCAGTATGTGGCATCTAATATATATTGAAAATGTTGACAGTTTACATTTTGATTATAATGTGTCCCTAAGTATGTTTTGAAAGTCTCTCTTCAGCTGTTTTTTGCACAACTAGATATCCAACTGTACTGAGTAATTTAATGTATAGCTCACATCTGTCTACCATTAGAGTTACCCAAGTAAAAATTCTGCCACTTACATAATTTGACCTTTCCCAGTAGATGTGCAGTTCACCTCTGCATTCACTTGCAAATTGTTCTGTTGTAATCCACACACTATTTGTGGCAACGTTTTCCCTATTTCTTTTACTACCATTTCAGCTTGTCTGCTCATTAGGCATCACATGATAATAGAAATAGTGTCTTCCTCTGGAATATCTTCCAGCATGGTTCTCATGGGACTGCTTCTAAAACTGGCCATGCTTGGGTTCCTTTATGAATTTATTGAATAGGACCTACTTCCAGCAAAGCCTTTCTGTTGGAGCATCTTTACACTTGTCAGGGTAAACCAGCTGCAGTCTGGAAGTGGCCAGTTTGGAACTGGATTACCTTTGCATCTCCTTCTCTTTGGCTGGGAAGATTGAGAGAAGGGCAACAGGATGGAAGCATAGAAAAACATGGACAAATAGGTGGCAAATTAAAATACAAGACTGCTTTCATCCAGTCAAAAAAACAGAGGTTTTGGCTGATTAAACTTTGGGGTATGATAACACTGTTCAAGTACCAGGTAGACTAAGTTTAATGCTGGCTTCTGAGCGTAGAAATGTGAAGAAAAACAAATATTACATCAAAATGGAATCTGCAACAACGAAGTCCTTACACAGAATAAATGTCCATTCCTGCTTGTAAGTGGAGGTTACCCATACATTCAGGAGGCTGTTTCTGCAAAGGTAGCTTACCCGTCATCCTACAGAAAATTGTGTATCAAATCTAAGTGCAGTAAAAGCCAAATTCACCTTCACTAAAAATTTTTCCAGTCTACAGGCACTATATCACAGGTTACCTACTGTGTGCTTCTGAACTTTACACTATATAAGCACTTTGCAGACTTTATTTTATCAATCTTTACAGAAGTCATGTGAAGATCAAACTACCATCCCTTCTCTTATATATTCTTTCTGTTCGTATAAAGCATTGAGGTGCATCTCAGTTAAGCATCTTTTGTCACAGTAACAGCCTAGTCTGGCAGCACCAGAACAGAAAGAGATCTAAAGAAAACAAATTAACAGTACCTTAGCCACAATGCAGCTGTACTAATCCTTCTGTATCAGTGAAAGAAGTTACTGACTAAGTTCAGAAAAACTGTTTTCCCCAGCAGTATCATGGAATTAGATCCATTACTTGTATATTTCATTTATTCCACTGTGATGTCTTAATATTTCTTAGTTCAACCATGCTTTATTTCTTAGATGTTCTGAAAAGTGAGCCGTTGTAAGGCTCTGGGCACTGCATTCAAACATTACTAGTCCCATTCAAAATCTGAAGACATATTTCTTATTGACTTAGGCATGCCATCAGTCTCTTCCAGTGTACAGTTCCTTTGTTTGTCAAATATTCTTAACCCGCTCTGAATTGCACTATTGCTTCCCCAAAATGTGGTGTCTTAGGACCTGCATCGGTATGCAGACTCATTGCTTTCTGTCAGCATCATCTAACTTACTTTTATATTGTTTGATATTTATGAAAGAAATAGATGAAAGCAGCTTGAGCAGGAAAAAACACAATCTTTTCCAAAAGCAGTGGGCCTATATCCTGAAAGTTCTGTTCTAAAAGACATTGCTGTTTAATAAAAGCTTGTTTCCTATTTGAATATTCCTTATTAAATAAGAAAACAAAGATCAGCAGACAGAGCAATCTAAGTTACTTTGTTTACCTCTCTTCAGGGCTGTGGTACTAAAATAAAAAGTGTAAGAAATTTGTGGGGGCAAGGATTATCTTAGCAAATTGCTACCAGGAGATGGCACTATTAACAAAATAATTTGAGTGCCCCGTATAAGTTCCTCTTTACCATCTCTATGTCTGAATGCTTTGGCAATTCCAGATGTTGTCTGAGCGTGATCCTGCAAATCTTTTATCCAGGCAATCCTCGCATGCCAGTGATCCCAGGCATGGTGAAAGGGTCCTTCATGCTGCTTCACTGGTGACTTATTTGCTCAGGTTGGCAGATCAGGATTTTCCAAACACAGGAAGAGGCTAGGAGATACTGGGCAAGCATTTTCCTCTCTGATAAGTATATATTGATTTGGAAATAGGATTGAGGGGATATAGGGATATAATATATATATCCATATATAATAGGCTGGGGGCTTTATTTATTTATTTTAAAATTTTATTTTATTCTGCCCCATATAGGCTGCCACTAACTCTCATGAAGACCTGAATGCAGTGTCAGAGAAGGGCTGATGTGGACTAGCTCACAGCTGCAAGAGCCAAATGCAAATATTCAGATGCTCCTTCCCAGAGGCTGAAGGTACGACATTCTTTGTCATTCTTCCAACATCTCTAAAGAGTAGCATTAAATTATTTTATGTTTACAAGCCTGCAGGGAATCCAACTTAAAACGACAAGAGTTTAAAGGCTCTGAGACCTTACCCTACCCTGCTCTGAGAACATCCCTGTGGTTGAATTGGTCCTGTGAAGGGTGAATAAAGATTTCAGTTGATGAAAACAATGCCAGAATTTCACCTGTTAACTGCAGACGAAGTGGAGCTTTGCACTCACACAGCTTGCAGGATCAAATCCCTCGTGTGACAGGAAGCAAAATATTTGCCATGTGTTTCATTTCAGTTTTAAGCACTTCAGGTTTGAATCCTCTTGGTTAAGTAATTGATGTTTGAATGCCCTGTCTCCTGCTTGGTATTTTAAAATAAACCTTGCTACAGAACAGATTATGAATCAAAACAGCTGCTGAAGCTGAAAGTGTAATTAAGCAGCAAGATGGCTCTTTGTGAATCATAGTAACTAGTCTTATACATATTGCTTCAGCACCCAGGGAGCTAAATTTCATGTGCTTTGGTTTAAAAAATTCATTATATAGATCTGGTGTTTACAGATTTTTTTTTTTTTATGTCTCCCCCATTACTTCCTGCCAAAAAACCCCAATGAACTAAAAAATCCCTTGTTACTAATATCTGCTGTCAAACTTGTGTTTCTCATATGCCACAGCATATGAGATTATGAATAGATCTTTTGTCTTCTGCAAATACAACCAGAAGCTGTCAAAAATCTATTTTTACAAGGATTTCAGTAAGCTGTTTGCAAGACAGTCGAACTCTGTCATAGAAGCCCCTCTAGGTATGATTAAAACACCTAGGTTATCAGTTGTTCATTGGTTGCAAGGTGAACTTTTAGAGGGCTGAATAAATAGAAGAAAAGCAGGGCTCCAATTTTGATTTTCTGGTGGGGTTAGGTCAGGAGCTGCGCGTACGTCTCACTGTAAAGAAACCAGGCCATGAAAACATGCAGGGGGTAATGAACTGCTCTGCACTAAAAATTCTGATGAAAATGCTGTTGTAAGAAGGATTGCATACAATTTTCTAGAAGCATGCTAGTGCCCATGTGAAATATGGGTACAAAAACTTCTCTACTAAAACAGAAAGGGAGGTGATTCTCCCCTTCTCTTCAGCCCTGGTGAGGCCACATCTGGAGTGCTGTGTCCAGTTCTAGCTGCCCAGATCAAGAAATACGTGGAGCTACTGGAGAGAGTCCAGCAGAGGCTACAAAACCTATTAGGGGACTAGAGCATCTTTGTTGTGAGGAAAGGCTGAGGGGGCTGGGCCTGTTCAGCCTGAGGCAGAAAATGCTGATAACAGATCTTATCAATGCATAGGAATATTTTAAAAGCAGGAGTCAAAAGAATGGGGGCAGACCCTTTTCAGTGGTGCCCAGCAACAGAACAAGGCACAATAGGCACCAACTGAAACACAGGAAGTTCTGTCTGAACATGTGGAAAAACTTCTTAACACAGAGGGTGACAGAGCACTGGAACAGATTGTCCAGAGAGGCAGTGGAGTCCTCTTCTCTGGAGATACTCAAAATCTGCCTGGATGTGGTTCTGTGCAACCTGTTCTGTGTCAATCTGCTCTAGCAGGAGGATTGGACTAGATGACCTCTGGAGCTCCCTTTCAGCCCCAACCACGCTATGATTCTGTGAAATCAGAAATTATAGAAGCCATTGCTCAAAACACACAAAATCACTCAGAATGTATAATACAAGGAGCATAATAATTGAAAATAAACACAGGGGGACTGAAAGCAAAGTAGTGTAGAGACCATCAGGATTCCAGGAGGAAAAATTACAGTATGGTGCTATTTTATTCATCAAAGAAACAGCCTAAATGTAATGTAATGTTGTCAAAAATTAAAGAACTGGGGCAAAAATTTAACAGCTGGATAAGCAAATGGAATTATGAACAAAGATGTTCTCACCTTTTTGTTATCTACAGCGAAAAGGGAAATAAAAAATTGTGCATGGTCTTTGTAATCAACCAGAAAAAGAACTCAGAATACATTTCTCATCCTAGCCAAAAGCAGCACACAGGATAGTCCCTAGCTGCTTGGAGTCATTAATAAATGTTATAATATTAATCAGTCTTTCTACTGCACAATGATGAGCTACAACAGCTCTTCTTTCCTAACCTCTAGTCTTACTGCTGTAACTCCCTAAACCTTGTTCTCTGAGCTTCAGGAAACCCTCTAAACTATATGTTCTGAGAAACTCTAATAAGCTACATCCTCTAAACTGCTATATTTAGTGCAAAATACACCTTACTGCACACATTCATGGCCAAAGACAATGGAGTCAGAGCTCTCTGTACATGCACTGGGTTTATCTGCATTTCTGCTTGCAGTTCAACATAAAGGGAATAATGGTCAAAGTCATTTGAGAAAATATGTTTTTATTTTTTCTTGCCTATCACTTTTAGCAGAATTATTCTTTGATTATTAACTCCATTTAAATTAATAAGGGAGGGTACAAGTTACAGAGTTGAAAGCAGGACCAGTTTTAGTTCTTCGTTCCTACTGGCCATTCATCTGAGTGTCATGAGGGAATCCAGCCACTGAATGCCTGAATGTTTGGAGTCTCTGGAACTGATGGGAAGCCTGAGCACTGCCCTTTAACCTTCTGGCCTCTTGGCTTATTCTTAGATTCCCTCAGAAAAGCTGAACCTTGCTGTTCAACTTCCTATCCCAGCAGTAAATTCAAACTCTATTGTTACCTAAAGTCCTAGAATCTCTCTGAAAAGTGAGCTCTCGGGTTTACAATTTAACCCTTCAAGCGCCAAATCAATGATGCAATCAACTTTCATTGTAGCAAAAGTTTTGTCCTCCTTTTTTAAAATAGGATTGGTTTTTACTTAATACAAGGGAGGAGATATAAAGTTCTGGAAAAAGAACAAATATCCTAAATGTAATGCTTTTTTTTTTATCTGTCCCTATTTATGAAAATCTTGGAAATTCATCTGTCTTCAGGAAGATGGGGAAAGACTCTATGTCTTCCCTCAGCAGAATGCCTCATCAGCTCCAAGCTTCTCATTCCACCTGCCGCAATTCGCAAGCAAACTGCTATCAGGTAGTGACTCCACTGCTTAGAGCAACTAGAGCTTATAGTTGTAGGTCTTGTGCCTGCAGTCCCGAGAATAAAAGTAGAAAAGAGAAAGTAGGGAAATGCATCTTAGACTTGAAAACAAGGTGGGTTTTGCAATCTGATGTGATTATCTATATGTTTACATTCCGGAAATTATGCATTGATAGATTCACACATTATTTGCATTTTTGCAAGGAGAATATGGGATTAATACAGTACTCCATCAAAGTAGCAAATAATTACAACTAGACAAGCCAAACTAAGTATCGTGTTGCATACTAAAAAATCTGGAAGGGTTGTGAAACAACTAGGTCAACCTTGCTGTGAAGAGACTTTGCTGTGTTAAACTGAGTTAAGATGGAACAGAGAGGCAGTAATGTGCAGGAAGTGCAAAAGCAAGGTCTCAATGACAAATCCAGAAAACAACAGGACAAAAGAACAAGGGCAAGGTTTATTAAGACAATAGGGGTTTTTTTTACTCCTGAAGAAATGATACATATAGACACTCTAATTTCTTCCACATGATGGATGTAGAACCTCATCCTAGTTATCCTCCCTATCAAGGGCAAAACCTTTTGATTGAATATTGTAGACAGAACTTCAAGCCCCCCACCCTCCCCCCCGGACCTCATTGAGAGGCTGGAAGCTGGTTGGTATAGTACCTATGGAAAAACTCTTTTCCACAAGCTTCTGTCTGATACATTTTTTTTCTGTCCTTATGTTTATGTTTTAGAGTTGATTAGAAGAGAAAAAGAAAAAGAAAAACATTCCACATTCTGGAATAAAACTCCACTTCTTCTGACCCTGATCTTCAGGCCTGACAAAGAAACCAGCTGTGCCCTCAATCATCCCCCAAGCTGAAAGCACTTGCATCCAAGAGCTTCAGTGTAAAAAATCAGCTAACCAACAAACAGGCAAACAAAGAAAACATTTATTGGTGAACAGTGGACTATTTTTCAATTATTTTTAATCTCTGTAGCCCTGGCCAAGACCTGATTTGGAGAGCAATCTAACAGTCATGAAAGGCTCACCAACAGTAGTGCAAGTTGTACCTGAAAGCCATTGAGGCTTTGATTCCAGGCTTTACATAGACATACTTTGAGGCACATTTCCCTGTACTCCAGACATTTACCAACAAGCCTAGTAAGCTCAGTTTCTCTCTAATTTTAGTGAATTGTCACATTTACTAGTGCTGCTCCTTGCTTGTATTTTGATGTAAATTTTAATCTGGATTGCAAGATTTTAGGTCCATCTGCCCATACAAGGTTACAAAACCTTGTGACTTTAAACAGAGCTGCCTGAAAATAACAGAACTGGGGTAATGTGGCAAGGCTTTCCTCTCTCCTTCCTGCCCAATTCACTGAGAGAAACTGATGCCTATTTTAAAAAGCACATCACCAACATCCAGAACTCTGGAATCACAGGTCAAATCTCATCAGCATTTGCTCCACTCTTCATCCTTCCAAAGTACCTAATGTAAGTAAACATGGGGCATCAGGATGAAACCTTGAAAGAGGAGCACCTGCCAGCACTAAGTTAAAATATCTCCTAGGAGTTCAGCTGTAGGCAAGTACTGTGCTGGTGGTCCTGGGCAAAATTTCCCTTCCAGATTTCAAAGTCTTAATAAAGGCCCCTTCTCCCTTGTAGGAGTCTGTATGAATGTAGCTCTTGGAAGCTGTAAATAAAAGTGATCAAATATTTGGCATCCAAACAGTTGTTTATGCAGAATTTTGTTTTCAAGTGTCAAGAGTACCCTTCCAACAAAAAAAAAAAAGCCAAACCACAAACGAAAAACCACCAAAACAAATAAACAAACAAAAAACCCATGAGAGTTTAACAAACTTGTGTTTCACAGACAGATAAAAAAAAAAATCCCTTTTCTTTTCCAAAAAAAAAAGTTGAGGCCTGAAACCCTACTGTTTTTGATAAGCAGTACTTCACGCTGGTTTTAGGTTTACTTAGATTTTCTCTGATTGCTTTAATCATAGTAGGCAAGCCAGTTCATTAAAAGGGGCAAGATTATGAAACACATGTATTGTATATCTGATAAATATCTTAAGTATACACAAATTGAATATTTGGAAAAAATTCTTCACTGAAAGCATGGTCAAGCATTGTAATTGGCTACTCAGGGGAGTGGTGGAGTTACTATCCCTGGAAGTGTTCAAAAAACATATAGATGTGTCACTAAAGGACTTGTTTTAGTGGTACACTTGGCAGTATTAATGGTTGGACTTGATGATCTTGGAGGACGTTTCCATCCTTAAAGATTCTATGACATCATCTTTCATAGTTATTTGAAATGGGGATGACAAGACACACCTTTCTAGCCAGTGTTGTAGTGGGACAATGAAATGTCACCTTTTCCCAAAGTTTACTAATAGGATAAAATTAGAGGTGAGAAAAATAAAAACCTTTGATGACATCAGATCCAAGTTATCAAATTTTTGACCTCTTATAGACAGTTCAGATACACTAAGATCTGAATAGCTTCCAGAGAAGTGATGCATTCTTGTTTTTACAAGGTTCCACAGCTGTATTTTTATTTCAAAGTACAAAGAAAAGCATAGAAAAAAACCCCTACCAAACCACTGGGATAGTCATTCTTCTAAAACTGGATTGAAATCACTAGAGCAATCAAAAAAATTGTAACTGAATTAGTGTTTAGCAATAATTTTGCTATATTGTACCTTGAATTTAATTGCTATCCTCTACCTAGAGAGTTCTCTTTTCTTTTTTCCTACGTTTTGTCCATACCCGATATTCCTTGCTTCTTCAGGCTTTTTACCCCTGCAGTGTGAGATCTAAAACCTCCTTCTAAACCACAAAAGAACAATGTGTACATCACTTCCACATAATATAATTGACAAAATTAAAATAAATATTTAGAATTTAATCATCAAATTGTACCTAAGATATACCTAGGAATATATAAGTGATGAAGGATTCTGGGAAAGGAAGGCATTGTAAGGGAGGGGGGCATGGGAAGGTAATGCAAGGCAAGGCAATGCAAGGATATTGGTTCACAACTTTAAGGCCTTAGCGTCCACCTTTTCTTCTTAAAGATGTGTTATTATTTATTGCTGGTATTATATTAATATTATATTATCACCTTCTACTCCAGCAGTTAGGAGTCAAAATGTGCAAATAATATGTAAGGATCAGGGCAGCTGGTCAGCAAAAACCAATTTTTTTTCTGTAATAGGACTATTTTAAGTTCCCTCTGCACATTTTCTTTACATTTGAAACACCTTGCATGCAGCTATCCTATGACAGAGGTTATGGTCTGATTCTTACTAGTATATGATATTTCTATTACTCCAGAGATTTTATAGAAACCAGAGAAATCCATACAAGGCATAACGAACAACCATCTTTCTCACTCTTGTATCAGCACAATTTGTTTTTACCACTTTATGCTAAGAATTAAAACTGAAGTAAACTAATAAAACTCATTACAGACAGAATTTTGATAACGGCAGTCATTAGCATATCTGAGTTTGTTCTGTGTATTAGTGCCACCAATGCCAGGCTGATGTGTAGCAAAGAGCACCTGTCAAAACAAAAGAGCTTCACGCCTCACAAGTTTAAGCCCCAGGTAAGAAACTCGGCCTCATGGATAGGCTGAAAAGAAGATGTTGCAACCTGAAACGAAATAGACTAGTAAGAGAGAAAATGAGATCCCTCTGGGTGCCAATAGTCCTCTGTTTGCCGTGATTAAATCCTCTTTGTTTTGTTACATACATCAGTGCAGAAACAAACAATGAGATCAAGATAAAGAGCTTGCAACACATCTTTCTTTTTCCCTCTCCGTCAAAATTGCCACCTTTTTCCTTGGACAAGCTTAAAAAAACTGCCTTGCTCAAATAAAATTGATGAGACCTCTGAGCAGGTGTACAAGACAGCTTTTGGCTTTAAAAAGGTGCGAAGCACTTATGTCAATGACCTGATCAAATGATAAGCATGCTGGCTTCCTTTGCTCTCTAATTAATTTTCTCTCTTGAAGAGAATACCTGGCATTGCATGATGCCTAAGCTAAGACTTTAAGTCTTAACACCAGCAGAAAGTCAATGAAATAATGCTTTCCTAGGAAAATAAACCACTGTAGAGTATATGCACCTCACCAGAATTACAAGAGTATTGTAATTCTCCAGCTTGGACCAAATGTTTATTTCAGCAATTGCCTTAAGTATTGTTAAAACAACATAGATTGTTCATTGTTAGTGCCACACAGAGTTTCTTTATCTAAACATAACAAAGATGCTGGCAGTATAGTGGCCACATAAAACTGGCAGAAACCGGAGTCAGATAGACATATGTTTTAATTATCTGTTTGAATCAGTAACTTCATTAAGAGACATTTATTACCATGTACTGTATTGTAACGCAATTACAAATAACTGTGCAACTCCTTCACAAACACTCATTTCTCCCTGTAGAAGTGGTATAGTCCAGTGAGGAAGTGACCAGATCAAGTGATGAGTCTACGCTGAAATAATAAACAACCCTTTGCATTTTATTTTTATTGAAGTGGAAGGAGTTAGCAGCATTACTGTTCAATGGTAGTGTACTTCCTGTAATGCTGAAGTGCAGAGGTGAATGCTAAAAATGAATGCTTCTTTAGCAGAGGTTGATTGTGAAAGAATAGAGCTAACAAGCAATTTGTACTTAGGGAAATTATCTTTTTGTTTCATAAAGTTGAAGTAGTTTGCAAAGCTTCCTCCTCCTTAACCTGTTTATATTCTACAAATGATATGGATGTACTACTTCTATTAGTAAAAATATATACAGGACAGACATCACTGCCAAATTAGTGTAGAACTAATTGCAGTAACAATCTGTGTTATTGACGTTAAACTGATACTCAGCTTAGGTGTCCTCGATGAGGTGAGATAAGGGTTCACTCAGGTGCAGATACACAATACAGTTGAAAAAAAGAGAAGCTAGGCCAGTCTGATAATTACACTTTTTTTGTTGATGACTTCCTCTCAATGGAAGAATAGGATTCCACAAATGAAGTATGCCTTACTGTGTTTATTTACACACACACACAGACACACACCCCCACAAGCACCTGGGTATAAACAGCTCTTGCTTTCGGACTGTAGAGCCTTGTCTTTCTTTGGTCTCAGCCTGTGGTTACTGTTTGCTGACTCTAAGGGGCTTGGGTCATTAAATATTATTTGTAGAAACATCACCAACAACAGAAGAGCATTTTGCAGAGTTAAAAGAAATGCACAAATGAAAGAATAAGAATGAAAAAGGGGGTTCAAAAATTAATTGATAATAAGTAAGAAGAAAATTGTCAGCAGACTAAGTTGAGCAAACTTTTGGTCTTTCATTACTTTAAATGTCTGTCTGAAATGGTATCGTTGTATTTCATGACACATAATTTTTTAATCAAGATTTTCTTGTGCCCTCAACACAGTATAACATTCAAACTTCTAAAACCCACCTATAGTTACAATTTTTAAACTAATATAACATAAAGGACAAGGTTGTGGTGATCCTCCAAGAGTTATTTTATATAATTTCTCTGATTCACTGGACCAGCTACTGCTGAAGTAAGAGTTTCACTGTGAGGAAAAGTAATGATTCATGCTGAATCCAGTGGGATGTGGCACTTTCTTTTCCTTGGTATGTTTTGCAGCCTACCAAGGGACTAGAGATTCAATAGTTTGTGGTATCAAATATTTGGAATTTCAACTTCAGATTTCAGTTCTCATGGAACCCTGAACTGACCCAGCCTTAGACAGTTCAAGTTTTACCCCTGCAGTGACTTAGAAGACAAGCACTTACGACCAGGTCATCGTCTGGCTGTTATCACTGATGTGTTGAGATGTAGCAATAAGAGTACTGAAGCAAAAGAAATACAGTATAAATATGTATTTTCTTCATTATTGGAGGGTTTTGTTAACTTCTAGAGGGAAAGATTAGTTGTTATGGATTTTTAAACTAGAAGTACTAATCACGCATGGAGTTTTAATTCTGCTGTTGCCATAGTCAGTCACACTCAGAATTCACACTCGATCTCTTTGTAAAGGCATAAAATAAGAAAACTTTATAGAGTCTCTCTCCTTACAGCACACACTTACCCCCTAGTGCTGTCCTGCCACAGACACTCCCAAGACATTAGGCAAAAAAGATAAAATACTTCAGTGTGCATACACTAGTTGTAACTTTTCCAGTTGGGGAAACTGGTTTTTATATGGTAGCCAACACCAAACCACTCCGATGAGAATCTGATGGATTGTTTTGTTCCCACAGGATGATCCAACGAACTGGTATATCCATTTCTTTTGCACGATCCTGAATGGTCAAGGAAACTTCACAGTTCATTTTACAATTCCTGTTTGTTTTACTGTATCTACTGTAGGGATAATCCATTGTAGAAGTGAGCACTTCTATTTCCCCATGTAGATGTCGGTATTAATATGTTCCTGAGAAGACAAAGCTTATGTAAAACATGGCATAAGAAAGAGAAATATTGAAACATGTTTTTAAAAATGATAAGAATGTCAATCACTTTAAAGTAGAACAGGACCTCAATATTTGCATTTGTAACAAGAAAAAGTTGTGGGTTTCTTGCTTTGGGTTTTTTCTGTTTTTCTTTCCTTTGAGAAGAAAGATGCAGAAAAGGGCACTGTATTAGCTAAATATTGTACCTTGGAACATCAGTCATTTTCTATTCAATAATACTGAAAGGGTCTAATTTATAAGTTTTCCCATTTCTCTGTTATGCTAGTTTGTAAGTTCTGACATTGCTACTGGTATGTTAATGAGAAGCTAGTGTTCCATTAAGAGTAAACCATATGCTCTACCGCATACTGTGAAAGAGAAAGCATATAATGTGACTGTTGCCTTAGTAACACATTAATTCATTTTGTCAGTGTTGGCACAGATCATTTCATTTATAAGAAAACAAGTATAATAGTTTACCACATCTATAATATTTACAGTGTTTCTGTTACAAAACAGTGACAAAATGAGTTTAAAAAATAGAATTGGGATAGTTTTATTAAAATATGGAATTTGTGGTAAAATTGTTCCCATACAAATTAAAAATAAGATTGGTGTAAATTTCTTTTCACGTTATAGCACCAAACTGTTGGTTTTTGCATATTTGTATTCCACTAATAATATGCATAAAAATATAGTCCATGAAAAGCCACAAGTACATTAGCAGTTTTTAATGAATGCTAAACAAAATATTTCATACAACAGTTCTGTTAAGTTACAACCATTAAAACCTAATTGTATGTTAGTGTGTTACTCATAACAAAGCTAAACATTTATCTCTTTTATCTGATCTTCCAGATGTTTCTTAGAATTTTAACACCGCTAAAATGCTGTAATTAAAGTATCCTGTTCCCTTAAGTGATCATATCTTACATTTTATTCATTTAAGCACATATGAATATATATGTGTGTAGACATAAATGATACTTAATGTGAATTGAGGCACTGCAAATATTTGATAAGGAAAAGAAATGCAGAAGGAGAAAAGGTAATTCCTCTCGTTATAGTCTGCACCTTCAGAATGGTCTCACCCCTACTTCTTGTTCTTAGATCATTGCACACCTGTAAATGGATGTTTTTAACAACAGACCTTTTACATCTGGAATGCGCACTGAGAACCCTGTACTAAAATAAACAGCATTATATTTTAGATATCACTATCAAGAAAAAATTATTTTTCTGGGGCAACTTCTGTCTGTTGCACATCCCAAAGAAGCAGTTAATAAGTCATCATCAATGTTTACAGTTCTATAGTTACTTGGACTAACACACATATCCTAGAAAGGTTCAGTACAGTTCAGTTTCTTGTCACAGTATAGATAGTGGGGCAATTTACTTTCTCAAAAATAAAGAAGAAATAATTCTAAACCTGTTTGGACCATACCTAGCAAATCTGTAATGCTGTGGGATCTTTTTTAAAGAGGATTTAGTTAAATACAATTATGAAACTTTCTAATGTATCTCACAAATTATTTGCATCAAATCTTATTAAGTCTTCTGAACAACTTTTCCAAAGTTAAAAGGAAAAACTTATGGTAATATAATGTATAATAATTTGCCTCTGGAATACAATCATGGAACAGAATCAGAGTCACAGAAAACAATGTTGAAATACTATATCTAATTTTTGTAACTACTTAATATTTTATTTTATTTTATTTGTTGAAGAATAAAAATAAATCTGTAAAGCCTGAAATAAGACTTCTTTTAACTGAAGGCACTTTAGCCATTAAAATGTATTTGTCACCTGTACAGCCAAATTCCATTTCTAGACTAAGATCTTAATATTTTTTAGATTAATATTGTGCAATTCAAAGATTAATGAATGTGATTGCTCATATTGGATGGCTCTCAAATAATGTAGGTACTATATTCAATAATCTCCAGATATAGGAAATAAACCAGCTATAATTATAAAGAACTAATAGAGTAGCTAAAATCTCTTGCTAGATGCAATACTACAAACCCAGTTCCGTATTATTGGTAGCTTTTTATAGATGTCTGCTAACATCCAGCACATGGTTAACTTGGCTGAGGAAATTAAATTTTACATTTTCTTAGCTTCTAAAATGATATTCCATGCTGGAAGCTGGATGTTGTACTGATACAAGATCATGTGGTAACACTGAACACCTCATATTTCTAAAGACCGTATCTAATAAGGAAAAACAAGAAGGAGAAAAGCTTGTGAGCATGAGGATTGCAGAACTTTTATGGGAGTTATATAGCACATCTGATCCAAATTTGTGGCCTACTTAAATTTTCTTTCACCTCATGATCAGACATCACACCACCTCTGACAGGAGAATCAAATCAATAATCTCTTCATGTATATACAGAAAGTATGAGATAAGGGAAGTGTGGTGACTTACTGAATAAATAAGAAATTCTTTACCTACTGTAGAGTGCAATATCAATTACTTTCTAATGTTCTCAGGACCCTGAACTTTTGGAATACTTTGGTTCTGACTGATTTCTGACTACTTAAGGTAATAAAAAGAACTTAATATACCTAATTCAATGTTGAATTTATAATGTTTTTCTTTTGACCTAAGTATTCAAGACATTTTTCATTATCAAACAGAATAGTGTATCCTCTCTTTAGATGACTGTGCATGTTTCACAACTGTTATGGAGAAATAAGATTCTTAAGTATGATTAGAAACATATGTACTAAATACGTATTGTACTAAACAACTATCATAAGCTTTCTCTGTAGAAGTCATTACGTTAATGTATATGAAAGCTTAAATCAATGGATGAAAGTTTTCTAGCTACACCCTATCACCACTAATACAAGGTTTCAATATTGACTACTGTTACATACAAGTCATAGTTATGGGACTTTCTGTGACAGTTATTATTGTCATTCTCTTTGTACAAGCCAAACCTACTAACTTGAAACATTTATACAAATGGTTCTGAAGATAAAGGCTATTTTTCAAAAGTGGCTACTGAAGTTTAGAACATAAGTGTGTATTAGCACATCATTGAGGAAACCTATTCTCAAGAAATGTGCTTTTCTGAGCATACACTTTTAACAAGCAAAGAAATCTCAGTGTGTCCATATCAAATCAAATTGTCGACTCTTATCTGAACCCAGACCTGGGGTAAATTTTGCCCTGATTTCTTCAACAGCATAGACATGAAAGATCTCTTGCTGGACATCCTACATTCCTTACCAGTCCTTTAAGGGCGAGTTAAGGACAATTTTAGTGTCCTACTTCTCTGAAGGAAATATGTGGCAGGGTAAGTAGATGGAGCAATGCCTTCTGCTGAGCTGCTGATGCTAAATCAGCATTTAAATCTACTTAAAAATATTGGATACTTTTGAAAATCTGTCAGAATTTTAATTTTACATTTCTCATTTAGTCAGTAGCAAGCAGAATTTTGACCTTTGTAATTCAGAGCAAATTCAGATTCATGCCAAAAGGTTTATATACAAGTGCATGTTTAAGTGGTTGCACCAAGGTGTTCTCTACAAAATGACAGTCTGCCCCTTAGACACTTGTCACTGCTAACCAACACATCTACTTTAGATTGCATGTTCCCTGCTAATCTTTTTTCAAGCATTCTGGATCTGACACTGTGTATAATGCTATACACTTACTCTGCGTGTGTATAAAAGACCTGGGCTACTGTTTCAGCATTCCTGATGGGGCACGAAGAACAAAGAACAGCAGGAAAAACAAAGAAAAGCCAACTTTTGTGTTGGATTCTCAAGGGAAACATGCAAAAACTAGTTCTTCTCTAGTAACTCACCTGAGTACTGACATATACCGTTTGACAGCTGAGATTCAAACCAATTTAAAGTTCTTTAAAACTAAGGTACCAATTATTATACTACCCAATAATTAGTCTTAATTGTTGGACATGTGTCAAGCAACATTCACAGTAGCAAAACTTAGGTGGTTTCCTGTAGTGTTGGCCTCACTTTAATATGCCATTTCACTTATGAAGCACACTGTGAGCAAAGAGTGGTGTTCTGCTGTCTTGACACTGTCCCTGTGTGTTTGGAGGGACAGGACAACCAGCTATAGCAGCTACTGTAAGAGACTCTGTTCCTTAAAGGCAGCTCATTTATTTTCAATCTGCCTCTACCACTGCTTTTGTCCAGAGCTCATCAACTAGATGAACACAGCTTATGAAAAACAATTAGTAAAGAAATGGGAAGCTGTCAGAAAGGATAAAGAATCTTAAGTGCAATATATAATGTTAGGATGTTTAAAAGCTATTGTCCTCTGGTCAGTGGCAAAATGTTTACTTTGTGACAATCTTGCAATATGTCCACGATAGCATGTAAACACAGTAGAGCTAGTTGTATCTGGCACACAAGCATTCTAACTTGCTTCTGACAGCCAGATCACCAGAAGCTTATTTAGATTTAGGGGGTGGTGGTGATGAGTCTTTGCCAGTTGTAGAAATAGTAGCCTAACAACTTGTAATACATATAATTACTCTCCATATCCCCTGGTCAGCATATCTTCTGATATGTAAATTAGATGGAGCAAGCAGATGTATAACCTAGGATGCATTCCAGATTCATCTTGATAAAAGTATGGTATTCATACTGGGCAGGGTTCCTTTGTCTATAACAATGACACACCAAAAACACATGCAATGTAAAAATAAAGCTATTGATCATTTCCAGGGGGTACAGTCTACATGGAATATTTTCATTCCACCTGCCATATCTAATAAGAAGTATTATTTGTCAGCATCACACTAAGGAAGAAATGTGACAAAAACACAGGAAGGGATGACAGAACCTGCAAACATCTTATAAGGAAATTTCTACAACTTGTGAATTTACCTAAACATGAGAAACTAGGGAAAGATGAAGATGAAAGTGGTAAAACTCACGGCTACAGGAGCTACTTTTATGTGCATTTGAAGGATTTAGAGAGCTACCTACCTACCTACCTGCCTATTACAATTGCCTCCTGCACAAACACTGAATCATAGAATCTTAGAATGGCCTGGGTTGGAAGGGACCTTAAAGATCATCTAGTTCCACCTATCCTAATGTCCCAAGCCCTGACACTAGATAACACAGAGAGTCCTAAAGGAAATTATTTTTATTTCTTAGTGAAAGGAACAGTCATGGGGCACTTAAACCGCCTATTTTATTTTCTTTTATTCAATCAATACTAAGGCTTATTTTTATCTGGTAATTTAGCTAACTTCTAAAATAGTGAAAGTTAACACACAAGATCGATGTTTCCATTTGTACTTACAATAGATTAGGCACAGTTTTAGGGGTTTGGGTCTTTTTTTGTATATAGTTTTTTGCTGTTGTTGTTTTGTATTGGGTTTTTTGTCTGTCATGACAGTGCTTATGCTTGTCAAGCAAACTAGTTTTCTGGACATATTTAGATTTAGGAACACTGAGTATAGTAAATCTTATATTTTAGGAAACATCATGGTTTGGCATCTTGTCACACACAGGAAAAATCAAACCTTTTTCTTAAGATTAACTTGTTGACACAGCTAAGATATCTTTATAAGACATGATTTTCACTGTTTAATGATGCATTTGAAATAATGTAGCAAATCAAATCTGTACTCAATGTGACTGCTGAGTGCTGTTATTCTCTAGGTATATTATCAGAGCATTGTAAAAGAAGAGCATTTCTTTGCTAACTTATGGAACAACAACGGGTTTTTTGTTCTTGGCCAGATTCCCCAAAGAGAATTGAATTGCAAGGTATGACTTTTTCTTTGTTTTTATATTTATTCCGTCATATTAGAGTGCATTATTTTAATGGGGTTAAGGCTATCGTAAATTTGAAATTATTTTTCAATACAGATATTTTGGATCAAACCAACTGTTACAAAAGCATTCCACAAACTCATTGCTGGAATGTTTCTGGATGCCCTCAGGCTATCTTGTTTTAGTCTCAGCAAATTCAATGCATTTTATATTGTTTTAAATTACATGTCTAGTGCTTGAAGGGAAAAATATTAAATGAGGATAGAGTAACCTGATTTTTTTTTTTTTTCTTTGTTTCTATTAAGGCATGCAGTGTTTGGTTAGAATGTTTCTAAGGAAAGGATAAAACATGTATGTATTTATTAACCTGATCCATTCCATGGAATGTCCTAGTGAGCTGTGGGAACTGACACAGTACATTTTTTCTTACCAGGCCATCAGGTGGGTAATGGCATATTTTCCTACCTTTACCTTTCCAACTTCTAAAATTCTTAGTTTTCTTTCTACTGACAGTTCTGAGCTATTGCCTTCATTCTGTGCATCTTCAGACTAACCTGGAAAGCTTTTCTTGACCTTCTCTTAGAGAGATTTCCAGAATTGCCTTGAATGAGATGTCAAATAGAGGAACTCTTCTGAGGAAAATTTTCAATTGAGCGAGCAAATTAAATAGTATGCAGTGCATATTTATAAGCTGGAGATTTTTCTATTGATCCTATAAGTTTTACAAATGAAAATTTCAAATATTTATTTATATTAGGTTGATAAAATCCAAGAGATGAAGTACGGACACACTGTAAGAGCAAACTGTAAGTGCTCTCTATGCACAGGTGATGAAATGGTATCAAATTCAGTAATTTTGTTGCAACCTAGAGAACAATGATCTGTAACACATAGGGAAATTTGTTAGGTAAAGAAAGAACTAATAAGCTCTAATATGTGTAAATAATTTTGTAGTTTACCTGAAATTTTAAGGAAAGCTGCTTCAGTTCAATTTACTAGTCTGACCTTTATATAAACCTTTCTATAGTTCAAAAAATGTTTTAATATTCATTTTATGGACAATTTTTCTGATTTCTAAATTCTCAGCATTGCTTTCTCTTTGACCTGTTGGTCGCATCTCTATTTTTCAAATTGCTATTTAAGTAAATTAAGGTTTTCTATCATAACTCTCTTGTAAACAGCATTTTAAATCCATAGGAACTGAGAATTGCATCAGGTCAGTCTTGCCATTTCTTCCCTTAAAACCTCAGGCTTGACATACCAAACAGAAATTAAAGAAAGCCTTTTACACACAGAAGTTTTATCTCTAAAATTTCTATTTGCTTATTTCCTGTTATGATTTCAACATTAGTTGGCTGAACTACCGTACTGGTGATTGAAAAAGGTAATATCTAAGGATAAACTGCTTGCATTTTTTGAGATAGTCACCAGAGGGCATTTATGGACTAAGTCAAGATAAATTTCTGCATTCACCGTGGGAATGCTGAGAAGTGTTCTGAATGACACCATATTGCTATTAAAACTAAATCACTACTTTTATAAACGGAAAGCTTTGATTTAAAATGACATCTTCATTACAAAGAGGAAAGAAAGAGAGATGACCAATATAATTTTTGACTTCTCAAAAATTATTTGACTGCATTATGTATGTCAGATATCCTGAATTTTCACACCACCATGAAAAAAATGTAACAGGCAAAAAAGGGAAAAAAAGGTAGTAAACATTGTTTTCTTTCTTCCATAATTTTAAAAATATGCAGTTGGAGGAAGAAGATGGTTCTTTTTAAGACTACTGCAATGGAATAAAAGTAGAGCAATGTTTTTTTTAAAAGATGTTTTCATCTTTTATATTGGAAGACATGTTAATTATTATTAAATAGCTGCCTTTCAGTGAATATAATAATAAATAGTCTAATAAAATTATGACAGCTTTGAGGAAATAGCTAGGGATCAGATATTAAAAGCTGTTGTGATATTCAAAATGTAGGGGCAGGCTCAGAATATAAATTTACTTAAATCATTATAAATTCATTATTAACCAATTTTGATTATCAGCTTCTGTGAATATGTAAAACTCTGTATTTCATGTATGTCTATATTTCATGATGAAATAATATCTTTAGAAGTACCTTCTCTATCAAGAAGAATGTCTTTTTGGCCCTGCTCTCCCAAAACAGAGATCTCGTTAGTATGAACTGTATAAAATAGAACTGAAATCCTTAAGAGACATGCATTATACAGGAAACCTTATAAAGTAAAGCTCAGCTTTGATAGTGTAGCTAAATACTGTGGAAACTTGAGTTTTATTTTTCAATAGAGAAGTAAATGGAAAGAAAATGCAGGGTGAAAAATATTTGCATGATTAAGAGAAAAGTCCTAAAGATCGGTTAAAGAAAAAAATGTTCTCTTTGTGTGGATATGTGCACTCTCCTGAGTACAAAGTTAGTAGGATTCAGTGAACATTATTTTAGAAAACACCTGCTTTAAATTTCATATTGTTGTTCTAGCTTTGACATCCAACTTTTATTGGAAAGAGATCACAGGCATTGGTAAAAACAAATTGAAGTCTGAAACCTTGTTGAGAGAATTGCCCTATATTTAGTAACAAACAAATCATGCTTTTTTTGGTAACATGGGTATTGCATGCTCTTTCTTTTCCACACTTTTTTTTCCCCCTTTGAGAAAGGTTATACATTGTTTTCACGTTGCTTCTTTCAAAGCAGCATTTTCATATGTATTTGATAGCCAGCGCTTTCAGATTGTAACTCAGAGCAAGTTCAAAATATTTCCATGCCCTCGATTTGTATGGTATAAACACACTAGAGCAAGTCCATGCCATTGCACCATGTTTTCAGTCACCTTTCATCCCTTGTGAGTGAATACAGATATTCCTTCCAAAGGTTCTACAGTGACAAAAAATTTTAACTTAAGTAGTGTAAATCAGATATTTCCAAGTTAAAAAAACCCCACAATAAATATATTGACTGTGTAATAGAAATGCGAAATAACCAAAATCATATACTTGAAATATTCTAGTTGCAGTTGCAACCTTCATTTGTACGTCTCAGAGAAGTTTAGAGTTAACTCACTTATTGGCTCAAAGTTCAGTAGAATCCTCCAGTTGGAGCATTGCATGAAATATCTCCAGATAAGGGGTTACTGGTGGCAATGCCTTGCTCTTCTATTTCACCCTGAAGGTTCAGGTGTTTTCAATTATTTTTTCAGTAGCAAAAGGGTAGGTGAGTGGCTACCTTGGGGATTTACTCCAAGTTAGCTACAGACCAGATCATCAACAGTGTTGCATTTAAACTAGAATAATGAATTACATGGTAAAATGATACCTGCTGTATTGCATAAAACAACCCAATTCACTGACTGTTACAATGACATTACTGGAGCAGAAAAGAGACAAAATTTCTTAAGAGTCGTCTTGATGACCATGCATTTCATTGGTAAAGCTTTCACTTGAACTATATTTAATTTACTCTTACTAAAAGTGTCCTTCCAGATGCTGGATCTTTAATAATGCAACTATATCCAACAGATATATAAATTAAAACTAAAAAGACATGTTAAAGCTGATCTCTTCTTTCTTTGGCTACATAATCTTTCAGAGCTGTGAATTATATAGTAGTCTCTTACCTAGTTCTCTGCAAGCAGTGTGACACCTCATGGAAATCTGCACTATACATGCTAACTGCTTTGGAGTAACTAGTTTAGGAATATTATACATTTATATACATCTATATTCATATGTATATGTATGTGCATATATATATGCCCATGCATGGGAGCATTGCCTCTGTATAAATATATGCAGACAATTGTCAATTTGCATTTTTTCCTTCTTCATTGTATATATCCAAGAGGCCAAAGATTTGCTGACTTAAGAAATAACCAGGAAAATATTTTTAAAGAATTTTTATAACATTTATGATTCTTTATAAATGACCTAAATTTTATAAAGTTATCATAGCCCTAGAATACTTGTGCCACAAGGAGCTAATCATGCTCCTAAAGGACCTTGAACACATGCAGTCTTCAGGTATATTGCTTCATGAACAAAATTCAGGTATCATCAATGTCAGAGGAGAAACTTGGTGAATAATTTGTTTCTCTGTGATATAAAAAGCTTTTAACCAGGCTACTGTGTTCAGAAAGAAAAGACATCATCTAGAGTTTGCAATGGAAAAGAAATGTGACTACAATCAGGAAGAAGAGACTGAGAAGATAGAATTTAACTCTCTGGAATAATGTGAGAGATCTAATGAGAATTACACGGAAGACAATGGAAAAAGAGAAGGTAGAGGAAAGAAAACAAAGAACCAATGACTTCTAGGACTTGAGTAAACAAGGTTGGTGAGACACAAGGACAGTGCAGAATTTCTTCAAGCCACTGCATTTCAACAAACTAATCATCACACTCATTTTCATGTGGAAATGTAGCAGATTATATAAACAATCTGAGGATATCTTAAATAGTGATTAATTTAACTGGACAGACATAAGAGGATCATGAATAAAAGTGATGTATGATTACTAAAAGAGAGATAAGAATTACTTGGTCTGAAAACAAATGGTTAAGCTAAGAGATTTCCAGTTTTTCCTGGGACTTGAGCAGGATCTGGTGCTACTTAACATTTTCATTAATAACACTGACCAAAAAAAAAAAAAATTGTTTTGAAATTTTCTGATGACAAAAGAGGGAGGTATTCATAATCCAAATGTTCCATGGGACAGCATCAAGATACTAAGGAGTGAAACTAGAGACATGTAATGAAACATATATGATAAATCATTATCTGGAAAACATAGAGGAAGAGAAGCACTTCTTATATTTAATTGACTCATGTTCATTGCCAAAAGATAGATGAAAAAGCAAAGACAATCCTCTCCTTTACCAACTTTGGATTAATCAAGTATTTCCAGAAAAGCCATGTACCTGCGAATGCCCTTGCACAAGAAACTGACAGGATCATTTTACTACTGTGTGTAGCTGTGGTCATCCATAGTCACTGGAGATAAGATCATTCTGAAGCTGCTGAAGAGAACTACTGGAATGATTGGAGGTGGATCTTATCTGAAGGGATTAATAGAGATTGCCTTGATTAGTGTAGAGAGATGAAGTACAGAGAGATGGCCCAAACAGTTCAGGAACATGTGTGAATATCAAGAACACCCTGCTGGCAGTGCAGGCAAGCTGCTTAGCCAGCTTTGAGGGCTTGAGAAACTTGTACATATATATTGCTTGTCTGTGTGGTGGCATTGTGATGGACACAGTGATTCTGAAGCTCCTTTACAGGAATGGCAGCAGAACTGAATACAAGCTCTGGCACTAATGGAGACAGAGCCTGTATAGGCCTGTAGGTGAAAATTGTTTGTTCTTTTTGTGTTTAGTAGATGTGCAACTGCATGGAATTACACAGCATGACTAAAACATACAATGTTCAGACACAAAATAACCCTTTTTCTCATCTAAACTCTTCACTTAGAGGAAACTGTAAACTGTAACTCACGGCATTTGTTTCTAGTCAGACATGCTCTAATCCCCAAGATTATGCCATTCCATCACCACCATTAGAGATTTATGGTGGAATAAGAGGAATCTTACTGTAAGAAGTGTTAAATGCAGATTTTTATTTATATTGACTGAAATAAATATTTTTAAAATATTTTTTTAAATAATAGTGAAGAAGCATGAACAGAAAGAATTTTTGGATGCTGTAATTTATGACTTCATAGCTGACAGATTGGCTGACAAAGACTGATGATGCTATGGATAATAGATCTGCTCCCATCTGTGGGGAGAGAAACACTTTGAATGGCAGCTTTGGAACCTCTCTGCTAGACAAAGGTAGCAGCAGAATGTTAGAAATATCTGAGGTTGAAGTGGGGAGATGAGCAAGTGAAAGCCTTAAGAGGAGTTATTGTCCTTCAAAATAAGGAAAATAACAATATTTTTTCCTTTTTTCCCCTCTGCCTATGGAAAAAGAATATAAAATTAATCTAAAGAATTTTGAGTGCACTGATTTGTTTCACAGGGATTCTCACCCAGTGGGTCAAAATGAGAGTGATATATCCATAAATTAATTCAAACTCACAAACTTTTTTCAGCAAAGCACTAAAAACCTGTAACTAACTGCATGAGATAACAGATATTACTGAAAATTAGACCACTGTTTATGAGTATAGGACCTCTGAAGATTGTCATCAGGCACTTAGGTTTTTGTTCTGTATTCTCTTGCAGAAGTCACAGTGATGATTGAGAAGATATATCAGACATTCTGACATCGTTGTTGCTGAGACTATCTTCTCCTGTAAATGGGCATTTATGAGCAGAAGGTTCTCAAAAATGCACCCATGGTTGCTGGAACTTCTTTGCAGTCGCTCTGAGTGTGGCATTCAACTCACCTAACATCTGCTCTGTAAACAGCTGTCCAGCGAGCCTTGTGTTGTCACCTGTATTCTTTTTCATAGCAGTGGAGGAAGGAAGAAACCTTATTGCCCCTAGCTAGCTGCTGTGTTTCTCTGCTAGAGATTGCCACCCCATCAGGGGAGCTGGTCAGTGAAACAGAGCTTGGCATTTCACATCCTGGTACGTGCACTTCAATAGCCACCAATGAATTAATGCAGCACATTGTGGTTTGGACAGTGGGCATGCCTATTAGCTTCTCTTTCATGTCCTCTACACTGGAAACAATCAGCAAAGAAACAAGATAGTCAGCTGTGCACTGCAACAACACAACACAAAAGATCAGAGTACCTGTACTTGTGCTATACAAAGCATATGCCTTCACTTGTCTGAACGTCTCTTTTCCAATGCATAAAGAATGGTTAAAAATATTTTTCTGGTAAGAATGACTCTAATGTGGAAAAAACCTACCATCTCCCAGTGTCCATATAGTTCATCAGGGTTTTAAAGTACTCTTGAGTGAAAATAGGGGTATTAAAGGACATATTTCTCGAGTTTCTGAAAATAACTAAATAATGAATAATGAAAGTTCACTATTTTGAAAATGTCATTATTTTGTTCTGAATCAATTACAGATTAGAAAATAGATTTTTTTTATTTTTCTGTTGTTGAAAACAAATAAATGATACCTTTTTCACGAGTATTTTGCCCAGTTCTAATGTTTCAGAAGCAATGTTGGATGCTCAAAGCATTTGTCATATAAAATAACACTGCTTCAACTTTCAAGCCTGCAATGATAATAATTAATACTTTCTATCAGTACTTTATATTCATTGCAAGTACCAGTAACATTAGTGACATTGTTAAAAGTTCCTCATCTGAATGCTGCTGAGATAGATGAAATGCATGATTTTGGATAATAATACAGTATCATTTAAACCTGAATTTACTTGCCACCATTTTTCCTGGCTTCTACATTAAATGGTGCTTTGTAGAGATTATTTTGGGACCCAAAATGTTAACTATTCATTGGAATGCACTGTACAAACTTAGAAACATGATGAATAGTATTTTAAGCATAAGCATTTCAAACATATCTGTTCTGTGTTTAAATGTCAGAACAAAGCATATTACAGGAAAAACACCTACAAACGCATAAATGCAATAAAGCCACAAAATATGGGTTAAAAATTTCCATATTTGATCTGGGTAGCAAATTATAGAGAGAGCAAAAACCCCCTACGCATAACCATAGCTGCCAATTCTGGATCTTTCAAAAAGCAAGGGCAGGATACCAAGTACATGATTCTGCCTTGTGCCAAGCAAGCATCTATGAAAATGTCACCTTTATGCAAGTGAAACACAAAACGAGTAGAATTTGCCCTTAAATGTGAGGGGGAAAGTGTTCTGAAAATAAACAAATTGCTTTTTACTGCTAATTAAAACATGAATCAATAAATATTTTCAAAGTTAAATAATACTGTTCCTCTCAAGCTGAGCACCAATCTGCTGGGCTCCAGCCAGGAGAGAATCTTTTCTAGCATAGTTACAAACAACTGATGAGTGGAGCTGAAAACAGAAACATGAATACAACTTTCACAGTAATTCAAACAAAATTGTACGACTTTTAACATATCATTTGAAGGTTCTTTACTCTTTCCACCTTTTTGTATAGTGGTCAGCACATTGCTGGTGAGATAATGACCTACAACGTGCAGTCAGATTATGGGAATTAAGATGTCAGTTTCAAAATAAACACCAGTTGGTTCAACAAAGCCTGCAGCTAGGATTATGTCAGGACTAGGAAGACATTTAAAACCCGATTGAAGCAGACTTACTGTTTCTGAACAGAAAACATGCTGTAGCATCCTGTTTTACTGTAGACTTAGAAAACCGATGTTGCTGACTCCCTGAAACTGATTTCTCAGCTAGGAAGATGGTCAAGACAAAGTCCTTGCTTTGGATATGGAATCTGGTCAGATTCTTATTTCTTGTCCTCTTGCACTTGATATCCTTGGTTTTTCCCACAGCAGTTTTTCACAAGTGGGTCTGTGATCCCAGAAACAGATCCCCAGTTAATATCAACTACTCTTATTGCTTTGCATGTTGATTATGGGATAACACTTCCAGCAGAGAGGTGGAACAGGGACAACGAGGGTCACTCGAAATATAGATGTGTAGCTACTAAGATTTCAGAGTTAACCCACCATGCTTACTGACTTCTCAGGAGTTAAACCATGTCATATTTGTTAATTACATAAGAATTTAGCTTAATATGAGAGTACCGAAAATTCTATGAAAAAGTTTGAACTGAGCATGATTAGACAACTACACAAGTTTCTTTTTTCTCTCTCTTGCTCTTATTCTGAGAATAACAAACAAATTAAAATCCTCCAACCCTCCTATCCCCAACTAAATTTTTAAAAGAATGAAAAAGGTGTCTATACCTGAATTGGGGGAAGTTTTAAGGAACACTACATACCAGTCATACACCATTAAAAAAAAAAAGTAGTTTATGTTATCCTTTAAACAGCACTGCAGTATTAAGAAGGCAAATATTTTTTATTAATATTTTCTTTTTATTCTGGGATACATTTGCTAAAGTCCTAATCAAATAAATGTGTATCACCTGTGAAACAGTGATGTACTACTCCTAGAAGCTGACAGTTGCCATAGATGTTGTAGCCAAAACCCTGAGTAGGCAGTTTCAATTGAAGTGCAGATTCCTTGAGCTGCAGGTCCTGAGTTTTTGTGATTGGTCTAAAGTATTAGGTCTTACAGACATGTACACACTTGACCCCTTTGTGCCTCTAAACTCCAAAAGGTACTAGTATACCAGCTATTCTGGACAAATTTATCACATTATATTTTGTGTCCATTAGAGCTTAGACGAAACAACCTCACATAGTGGACACAGTACATTAAATTTCCATGAAAAATATTCAGCAGAACAGTCTGACTGAATTATAGCCCAAACAGTCTTCAGAGTCACTGCTGATAGTATTTTAAATATCTGAGTTTTATAACAAGCCTATTGTTTTAGGACTACCTACGGTACTTGAAACTTCAGTGAATCAGTTGGAGATACTTGTAAGTCTTATTACCAGGCATGAAATGAAGGTTTCAATCCTATTCAGTGATACTGGACAGATTTCTAGCAAGTACAGGAGAAAGAACACTTTTACTACAGACTGTTCTGGCCAAGGATTCACCTCTGGCTATGTCTGATCTCTGCATTCAAAAAGAATGTTCTGGATTCTTACTCTGCATCCCAGCCTTCCGCTCAGTCATTCTGTCTTGGCTGTCTCAGTTTTGCTTGTCTACAGCTCTGCTACTCCTTTGTGGGTAGTGTGGGGGTATATATATATGTATATTGCATATATATTTTGAAGCACTTGGATGGTGGGTTTTACAGCATTTGGATGATGAGTGCTAAAAAATACTGAGCAGTATGTGAAGTCAGGTGGTATGGAAATATCAAGAACAGTAAGTGGTAACGATAGTAGTGTCGGTGGTGGTGGGGTGATGGCACAGCACAGGCTGAGGGGCCCTGGGCCAACTCATGATTCTGAGTGTGTTTCTGGAGGCAGCACAACCCCTGCTTTGGTGTGGTTATCAGCATAGGATAGGGGACAGCCATACAGGAGCGCTCTGGGAGGCATAATGGATGGGACAGCATGTGTTCTGCCAAAATATTTGAAAGCCTTATTTATGACTCCATTCTGTGGTAATCTGAATGCGATTAAGTAAGGTTGAAATCCAAATAATCTATTGGTTAGTGAACTAAAAGATTATGCTTGCTTTCACATTGCAGTCATTTACATTGTCTTTGTGAGAAATTGTGGCAGGATGCAAAAGAGGTTGCATTATGCAAGCAAAAATAAAGAACAGTAGAATTTATAGCAAATAAGTTTGTTAAATTCTGCATTAATGAAAACTTCAAACAGTTGCTGTAGATGTTGCATGGCAGTAGGAGTAGGCTGAAGATGATCATTTTAAGAATACAGATATATTATTAGAAAGAGCACTGCTCTGCTTACAGCTGCATCACTTCAAACATACTTAATGGTGCACTTTACTATCTTTTGTGTTTAAGCATAGGGCAATGGCATATAGGTAAATGAGTCTATGTCTCATTCTCCCTTTTCCTTTGCTGTTAAATGTGCTACATGCATGCATGGACTGGAACACAAGGCATTACGTCACTTCCCAGGTAATGCACAGGGAATACTTCACAATTCCTATACGGCTGTTCCTTACTTGGTATTAGTACTTTACCTTTCAACTCTCTTATTTTCTTTTACAGGTTACTTGTTTTCACTCCTTTAAAACAGGGACAAAATAAGTAATGTGATGGATTACATGAAAGCTGGAAAAGGAAGACCAGAGTAATTTTTGTACTTTATAGAATATTCACATGAAACTTTAAACAAGTAAAATCAAAGAAACACAGGAACTGTGTTCTGAACTCACAGGAATATGATGTAAACATATATAAAAGGAAGATTCCAAAACATGTATTCTACTATAGTGGGTCCTATTTGTTCTTCATACAGAGACAGACATATAGAATAATAGCCTTGAGGTTTTAAAAAGAGGTTATAAAAAGAAAATAAAACTGTTGTAATGCTAAAACGGTAATAGTCTCAGCACTCTTACTTTGGCCCCTTTATGCATGTATCATGATTATGCTTCTTTGCTTGAGCCTTTCTATTTTTGTACACCCTCTGCCTCTTTTGATGAATGATTATTTATTCAGTATTTGACTAGTTATTCAAAGGGTGATCTCCTTTTTTTCACCACAAATTTCTCCTGTATTTTGATACACTTACTGCAGCATCTGAATGCTATTAAAAAGTTAATTAATTTATCTCCACAAAGTTCTGTGAAGATAGATGGTGTTATTATCCCTGCTCTGTAAGTGACAACCTGGGTATAAAGCAATTATTGGTTTCACTGAAAAAGATATGGCTACTCTGGAGGAAAATGGATAGGATCATCTGGTGAATGGCTGCATCACTATGCATTTATATCAAACTATTAATTGCAACATTTAGGAAATAGAATATCTTTAGTTGTTTTGATTCATTAACTGAGAAAGCAAATATCTCATGTCTCAGTTTCTAACTTAAAAAAGAAAAGGACTTCCCTGTCACGAAGAAGACTTCTGAATCTATGGAATTTCTGGTATCAAACATCAACACAGTAACTACTCTTTATGTGAACCAACCCTGGTCCATGTATGAAATGGTTAACATCATAACTACTTTTTAACTGCAGTAGAGAGAAGCTCTCAGGACATCTGTTTTTAACCCTAACTGTAGAACATAATGATCAATTGACTCTGCCTTTGTCTCATTCCTTTCTTCCTTCTCACTTTTTCCTGGTCATGCCCAATCCAATTCTCCCTTCAGCCCTGCCTCTGCAATTACCTGATATCATCATATGGATCCTGTTCCCATCCGTAAATGTGTTGCTTGAGCTTCTGCTACTTCCTCTGTTTTTGGGCTATATTTTTTGCATATTTTGAGCAAATGCTTACATTGGTCAGGCCATACCCACCTCTGCCCACATTGCCTGCCAACCAAAAGGGATACGTAGAGATCTGGAAGGCCAGGTTCTGTTCTCAGGTTGGAGATGGACTGCCCAGAGAGGAGAACTCTGATTACGTGTGAACTCAGATTTTTTTCCCAGTCAGTGAAGCAGCGTGAGTTTTAAACAAATTTCAATATGTACTTTAAATGTACATGAGGTGCTATGTACTAGAGCATCTGAACAAATGAACTACAGTGATTCAGTAATTTTTTAACATGAACCAAATTCTGTGCGGGTGTGTTTGGCTTGTGGTGGTTATTTTCCATCTACTTACTTTAGAAACAGCAGCTCTGTTTTACTTCTTTTTTTTTTTTTTTAAATATATATGCAGATGCATATATGCACACACAAATAATTTAATATAATTAGCTTTAAGCAAAATACTGAAATGTCAAATTTCAGATAGAAGTCTGGGTAGGGTTCAGGTAAGTTTGCTAAATTTTGGCTAAGCTACAACATGCTGAAAAAATAGTTCTTTTAATGGAAAAGAATTGAACAACTTTATTTCTGGGAGTAGTACCTGGGACAATGACTCAT
The DNA here is from genome assembly GCF_009650955.1 of Corvus moneduloides. Lineage (NCBI taxonomy): Eukaryota > Metazoa > Chordata > Aves > Passeriformes > Corvidae > Corvus > Corvus moneduloides. The sequence continues at coordinate 28,209,635 of NC_045481.1, forward strand.
ACAATTTAAGCCACTGCATGGAAACTCCAGGAGTAAAATTCTCTGGGAGTTCCCAGTCCTCTTTTTTTGTATGCTTGAATAGCCCTTCTCCTTCCAAAAAATAACAGTGGACCTGCAGATATTATTTTTAAGGCACGGGCTTGTTTATAACATTGGAAACTTCACTGTCTTGCATCACAGGTTATCAATCTTTCTATATCCCATCTTCCATGCCAGCATTTTCTGATGAATTCTTTCAAAATTATAAACACATTTTAATTAACATTTCCTGCACATTAATTTACTTTGTAACAGATTTAAAAAGAAAATATTTTAATTGTAATTTTCTATCTTCATTTCTATTTCTTTAATGACAATTACACGTTTTATTTAAAATATTTAGCTGTCAAACCAAACACATTCCTGTCTATTGACTTGATTGATATCTTTTATTGTTGTTAAGGCTTAAACATTCCAGGGATGAAGAAATATTTAAGAAAACTAACAGATTAATGTGTTTGCCAAGAAATGTTCACATTACATTTTTCCATGAAAATTAGCAGGGTACTGAGCATCCAGAAATCATCTGCCTAAGAAAAAAAAGAAAAGAAAATACTAAATGAAAAATTTTCTTCATGGCCCATTTTCCATAGAGGTACTCCCACCTATAAAAGAGTTTTCAAATAAACTCTTTATTTTTTAATTTAAAACTACTTTTGAAATTAATCCTTTTACCTCTCTTGATATCTTTCTGACAACCTCCTAATCTCTTCAAACTGTTGGTTAAAAAGTGCACCATTAAATCAGCCTGTCATCAATTTTGTCTCTCACCACAGTGACTCAAAGAGTTGCATCAGCTAGATCATTTAAAGAAACCACAACTTTTTAAAAGAACATCTGCTGCTGTAATTTATAATGTATAACATAATCTGACATCCAAATTTGACAGAGTTTGGTAATGTCTTCCAATAATGGGTTGTGAGAGATTTTGTCCTGGGATGTCGCAAACAAAGAGGCAATAAATTATTAAGAGATGCAGCTACCAATCTAATAAAGACAAGAAAAATAATCATCTCTACTTTGAATACTGACAAATATGATGCCATGCAGACTCCTTTTTAAACAGCCTGTTTTAATTTTAAGTATGTGCCGGTTTCTCAGGACATAATTTCCTGAGATTAGTGAATATGAATGAAAGTGCTAAGTGCTGACAATTTGAATTCTCACTTCTTTTAACACTCAAGTGCTAAATATTGCCCAAACTTTTGCTAAAATGTTAAGTATCTATCTCTTTTTTCACTGGTAAATTACCATTGATTTGAAGATCTGACAGCTACAGCCATAGAATAGTAGGAAGAACAGTTAGTGTATAGAAGAGGTAAATTCCAAATCATGATGAGAAAAAAACATCCAATTTTCATGAGGAAGGAAGCAGAGATTTCTGAGAGAGAGCAAGAGAGTAAGGCAATGTGGGCTCGGTCTAGGCAGAAACATCCAAAGAGCGGAAGTAGGGTGGGTAGTGAGGAATAGTCTGCAGAAATGATAGCATCTCCAGGGACAAATTCTCACTAGAAGTCTGTCATTAAATCAGTTACTTTTGTAACTAAAATTCATTGAATTGTTTCCTATCTCCATGCTAGGTGTGCAGGTACTGTAAGGAGGTGAAATTAGGATGGGAAGCCTATAGGAGATCTGCAGAGATAAAGTGGATTAGATAAATCCTCAAGTTGCATTTAGAGAACTGCTATTAGTACCATCTGGCTATGAAAATATTGGTTGCTATCGTGCAATTGCACTGGAACACAGGTATCTTTTTTGCTAGCTTCCTGTAAGTGGTCTGCTATGGAAAGTCACTTTCGATGCACATGAACAATAATGAAAAGGAGGAAAGGGACTGGTGGAAAGCAGGTTCATATTTTTTAATGGAAAAGTTATCCACTCAGCAACAAAGGTGGTGAAGTTCCCAGTTTGAAAGTACTTTACAATCAGAGGCCTCATCAAGAGAGTCATTTTCAAAAAAGCACCACACTCCCTCATTGCAAATGAATAAAAAGCTGAGAAAACAAGCAGAGAATAAAGCTACTCTCAGCCTGGGGTTGGCTCCGTAGTGCGGCCTAAATCAATCCCCATCCTTTTTTATGCAGAGTGCACTTACATGCTGATGTGATGGCACAGATTTGTACAAGAGGTCCCAGGTTTGGTAACTTAAAAGAGGCTTAAACAGTTCTTAAAATACTTTAAAGGAGAAGGCATGTTGTCTGCAGTAAATACAAATGTATACTGCAATTATAAACCAGCATTTCTTCCCATTAGAAATTAAATTTTATCTCTTTTTCATGTTGTATTGATTTTAAAGAAATTGTATTCTCTTATAGAATCTCCAGATCATTACTCATTTTTATCTTTACAGAATAAAACACTGTAAAAATAAATGGTGTCTTATCAATATGAGCTATGCAGCAGATTGTGCAATCTTCATTTTCCAGGACTTTGTACCCTTAGTACACACTGTCAATAATCCAGTACTATGATTACATTAAATTAAAATAATATAAAAATATTTTGTGTGAAACTAGAAAGTTTTGGTTCCTTTCATTTGCCTACTCTCGCCTGAGTCTTTTAGGCCTTCCAGCACTTCACCAAAACACTTTTTTTTAAATGACAGTTTAGTGTCTCTTATATTTAAATGTGTCCAAAATTATGCTTGAAGAAAAATACAAAATATTGCGAAGACTGTAACAAATGGAAAAAGTGTCATCACAACTATATGAGTCTATTTTAATTTGCATTTCTGCACATCATTTTAAAAGAAAGTTATCTTTTCAAAATACAAAATAGATGGCCAATGCCCTAACTAACCATGAAGTGGGTACTACACTGGTGAATACCCTGAATTATCAACCTGCATCTCCTCTAATGGGACCTGACAGGTAAGCTTATAGGAATGAAAAGCAGTTCTAGTAGGTGGTATGTGAAACTGAGCTTATCATGTCACATCAATATCCTGAGATTTTCCATCTAAACAGGATGTGGAAAACTGGCTTATCAATTAACATTTAGGAAATCTATTAAAATATTTTAAAGGATCCTAAAAGATCCATCTTTTAAAATATCCATCTTTTAAATGTGGCAGTATAGTACCATAACATGACACTCCTACATCATGATTTTGATGATGTATAAAACAGATAATGACAAACATCAGCTGCACTGCATGTGTTCCTCATGATGTTCATAAACCTTAGTTTAGGAATGCACATATTCAAGAACTGGCAGAAACTGTGTAAACTAGCAGAGATTAATGTACCACAAAATAGAACAAACTTTGTTTTCTGCTCATGTACTTCTGCTACTAGAACTAAAAGATGCATGTATTTTTTTAAATAGTCTGCTTTCTGTTTGGAACTTACAGCAGATCCCCTTACCTAGATCAGAAAATATATTCATATTCTAAGAGCGAATTTGGTGAATCTAATTTGTGGCTACTAGTTACCAGATAAAGCATTAGTATCATTTTTATGTTCACCATTACCTAGAAAAACAAACAAAACCCCACAAAAAACCCTTTACCATAAAATCTACCATTTATTTACCATCTATCTACTTGCTTTTGGCAAAGACCAAATCACCAAATTTAAATGCCATATTTGGAACTCTTTAAGAACTTCATGTTCACAGATGTCATTATGAGGACTGTAAATTTCAATCCTAATTTGTACCTCTATGAATCTATCTGTCTACTCTATTGAAACACGGTAATTTAGGAAAGAATGAAGAACAGGCAGTGAAGATCTGTTGCTTGAACGTCATTACCTGTCGCTGCTTGCTTCCCTCACATGGCCCATTTTGAAGATCATGCTGCCTTTTTATACTTGCTGGATATCCATTCCTTAGACCTCATTTGCTTGGGTGGTTCAAGCTGTCAAGTGCTCAGAGTGTGTGGCAGCAATTTTACAAATTCCCTGAAGCGCTTAGCCCCTATTTTATCTTTTATACAGATGACTATTCCTGCTTACCTACAAAAGCTTTCTATTCAATAATAGATTTTTTTTTTCAGTCACACTATTTAAAATCCAACTATCTCAACTGACTCTAACTTAAGATAATGTAATTAGCAGAATCTGATTATTTACATAATTTTGAATGTGTTGTAATACAGAATATTTATGGTAGCAAAAATAATATATTTGTGCCAATAAAGCAATATTTTATGCTTTTACATTCAAAATTTTAAACTTTAAAAAATATGATCTATGTATGGGCATAAAAGGATATCTATTGGAAATTTTCTTATAGAAAGTATTGCTGAAATACCACAACCCATTTCTAAAACTTTTTCAGAAAAATGGTCTATTAAAAAAGGCTCAAATATTTCTAAGATAATACTGTGCTAATGCCTGGCCTGGGTGATACTGCAGGACACACAAATGAATTATCGGTGTGTGACTGGAATTTCACCTTCCTCTGAAATGTCAGATATAGATTATTGAGGGGTAATATTTATAGGACAGTGACTCAATTTCAATTCTTGAATGACTGAATTTTGGTAGAACGGTTCTGAGTTTGAATTGTCAAGATTAACAAGACACCATTGCTTTACGAGAACAAGTTGTATGTCCATCTCTGGAAGATACCTATTCCCAGTCAATGCCTCATATGACCTGTTTGTGATACACTCCTTGTGACACACCTGTCAAGATTCTCTAAAATCTTGACATAGGTGCCTACAGAATACTGAGATTTACAGCTCATGCTCTCATTCTTCACTGACTCTCAAATTATCCCTTTCTGTTTTGTCTCACTGTATCTCTAGGGGCCAAAATATTTCTGATATGTTACAATGGCTAACATATTTAACCAGAAGCTAGAGAATATAGGTTCTGGGCTCCTATATTTAAACCTGCATCTGGTGACAAGGCAGTCTTAGGAGGGACATAATTTAGTCCTTACTTCTTCAGGTTAGGGCACTGAGCTGCAAAGAATTCAGAGATAAAGTAAATAAAGGGACAAATTAATTCTCAGACCTGTGATGAATATTTCCTACTAGAATAGTCTGGGTTGGAGTAATCCGGTCCTAACCTGAAAAGGTTGAATATTTTTTCAGGCACAGGCATGGTCCTTTTTCATCATTATTGTATTGGGTTTTGAGAACATTGTTCTAGCCTCCTACTATATAAGAATTTTGCAGGAGGATTGGTAACCATAGCTTTGGGATAAATCCAAACTTTACTCTGTTCCCCATATAAAAGAACAAAGTTCACCACTGGGTGAGAAATCATAATGGATTTCTCCAACTCATCAATTTGTATTGGTTTCTGTGAGCTTATATGAGTCTGAGCATGTTTTCAGGGAAAAACATGTTTCCTCTAATTTCAGTACGAAATCTTTTACTCTGTCTTGTGTCTTCAAAGAACAGTTATCTTTTAAGAGAGCCTTAATAAATGAGTGGTGCAACATTTACAAAGTACCATTTGTGCATTCTGCAGCAATCCTCACACTGTCTGTTAAATGAAATTGGCCTTCACTTCTGTTTCTGAATGTGATGAATGGCATCATTCAATAATATATGTTTGTCGAGTTGCAATCTTGTGCAGTGTTAAGTGAGGTTCAGCCTGCATATAAAGTATATTCTCTAATAAAAAAATAAAAAAAATCAAGACAGGAAATGACAGGGAAAAACTTTGATGCCACTATATATGCTATCAAAATTACAGAGATTACATTAGTCACTGGGAATGTTTCACATTGAGTTTGCTGTGCACAAACTGGTGGGGCAAATTGTACCTTGGGACTTAAATTTTCAAAAAATATCCTTACGCATGCAAAATTCTTTTTTTATTCATGAAAATAGACATTTCAAGGTCGAAAGGCAAATATTATGCACTTATATGGGCTAAATAAAAAAATTCAGGACACGTGCACAAATGCCTGCTTCTGGATGAGAAAACTGTTCTCTTCACGTATTCAGAAGAGATGTGAAATTGTACTTTCTAATGTAACAGCAATTTTTGTAGGGTTTTTTCTTCCCTAAAAAAGGAAAACTGACAGGCCATATACCACCCAGCAATTCCATGTTGAATCTAATTTTTCAAAAATATTTAAATAAGGTTGTGGTCTTTCTTAGTAATGAGAATCCAACAATATTAATCACAAGTGTTTAAAGCACATTCATCGTAAAGCACAAAAAATTTAAAAAGACAATTAATGGCATATTGAGTGGATCAAGTTTTATTTGTGCTAAGCCTACTCTCTCAGGAGCATTTTCTATTAACATTGCTTTCTACAAGTGATAGAAGTTTTAACCTTGGTGTAGCAGATAAGCCATTGATCTGTCAGCAGACTTTTCCCTACCTCCCACAGTATGGCGCTTCAAAAGTTTGTTTGGAAATGAAACCAAATTCTATGTTTCCTCTACAGATGGTTGACCTCTTTCAGTTAGTGGCTGCATTACTCATTTAAACAATTATACAGGTCAGAATGGTGTAATCTAAATTATTTAGTCTCTGAGTGTTTTTCAGACACCACTGACAGTCCGAGAGGATCCAGCTGCTGGTTGTACCTGGATTTGAACTCCACAAGATAACAGAGCTTTGGTTTAGAGTTTTAGTCACCATACATTGTTTCATCTTCGAAAATACATACCACAGGCAAACTGCTCCTAAGGGACTGCAACCACACAAGTATCAAAACATGCCAATATCAAGACTAACATTTCCCAGACCAAATGTTCAAAACAGTTTCTACTTTATCTGAAAAAAATACCTGGATGCTCCTCCAGCATGCAAACCTTAAAAATACCTTTTCTTGTTTGTCCCCCACAGGGAGCAATTCAAGTCTACCAAACAGTCTAGCAAAATATTATGATAACCTTTTCTATCCTAATTTGTACTGGAGGCTGTGTGTGTGCTAGGATCAACATTAATTACTGTATAACATTTCAGCTGTGTAGTTCATAGAAATGTCAGGGAGTTAGCTAAAGGGGATGTGGGGTCCTGATATCAGCGGGGGGTAAGTGGCCTCAACCATTGTGCTGCATGTGGATGATGGGAATTTACAAAAATAGAATCCATAACTGAGGTGTTAAAGCTAACTAACCCCAATAAAAAGTTCTTTTTCACCAAGAAAACCATCACATAGATAAAGTGTTCGCAAGCAATTACTTGCATTTTCTAATAAAATCTAAGTTAATAAAGTCTGGAATCCAACAGTTAGCAAAACAGACTGTAATAATGATTCTACATAATAATTGATCTACTTTGTTAAAGTTAATATATCAGTTTGAATTAATGCATTTTAAATTCAGATTCCTTTTGCAGCTTGAATCCAAACTAATTACAGGTTTTAAATTGTCACTAGTAGGAGCTCAGCCAAGGCATATTTCCTCTCTTCTTTAGTTGCACCCTGAGAATTCATGAATCAATTTTTTTCTGGGTCATGACTTCGCCCCGCCAGGAGCAGAGAAAACCCTTCAGTGTGAAGAAAATTTAATGGCAGAGATCCCAGTACAGGCAGAATCTGCACGCAAATGGCTAGGAAGTAAATGGCAGGGGAACTTTCCAATGTATGAGAAAGAAACCTTAAAATCATTTGTAGTAATCCAAACGGCAGTGAATTAAATAAATAGTTTTAAGCACAGCAGTATCCATGTCCGTCTTGGCAATTTCGGATTGTTGGATGATTTAAGAGAGGGCTGCTTTTGCAAGCCTTTTTTTTAAACAGTAGAGGTCACCTTAGTACAAGTCTCTTCTAAAAAAACAGCCCACAACAACAATAAAAAACCCTTTTCTACCCTGATAAATTATGCACTTAGAAGTACTCACAACTTCCTTCCAATGTTTTATATAAGCTTAAAAAAAAAAAAAAGATTATATTGTCAGTTTAATTTCATTATATTTAGCTATAGGGATTATTCAATATGAAAAGAGGAATTTTTTCTAAGCACATTTACAGTTTTAATCAGTGATCTACACATACAATTCATTCAAATATCTGAAAATTGGTTTGTGTTTTAAGCTTTACAATTACATAAAGATCTGTCAGGACTACATATTTTTTTGTCTTTTATATTTACCATTGGGAAAAATGTGACAAAGCAATTTGTTTCTTGGGAGGAGATACTCAGACATAAATTGCATCTATCAAAATTCACTCATCTTCATTAAAAAAAATAAAAGCATTCAGAAGCCTGACAAATCAACAAAAGATTTGGTAAATTAGCATAAAATATATCCAGCTTAATACAAATTGACAAAGCTCTTTCTACAGTATTTGTTTTCATGGCATGGCTACCTTTTATCAGCATTGTACCTAACATCACCTTGGAAACTGCTTTGTGGAAAAGCTTTACCAGACACTGAGAATGAAAGCAGAAAATTATTTGTTAACTACTTAGAAGATTCTATACATAGTGAAGGAATTTTTATAATAATTTAAGAGCAATCAGAAGTAAATGCTTTGCAAAAGAAAATCTGGCTGTTTAAAGACATTAAAGGAATTCTGAAAAATGGCACACAATACCTTGCTGTACACACAAATATATTCCTAAATATTAAAGTAGTATTTTGTTTACACTGCCAACATTACCAGATTTAAGTGGTGTAAAGTAACTGTTTTGGCAATCTTCTCTACCAGATAAGGTTATTTAAAGAATACACATTAAAAATCCTACTTAATATCTCAAGATTATTATCTTTATACATTATCACTTCAGAAATGAAATGTCTGGGACATTCTTAAATGCTATTTTACTTCTAAATCACTCTATTAGATTTCCTGCTTGAGTGATTTGTGAAGAAAACATTACATATATATTTTTTTCTGATTACCAAACCGCATTAGACACAAAAGTCTACTTGAAACTAGTTTACAGTTTAAAAACAGGTCTAATAACAGGTGAACGCTGAAAAATATGCAAACAAAATGGCAGACATGAATGACTTCATTTAAGGCATAATTGCGTCTCATCAACCCAAGAAATCATGCAGAAACAGTCCCTGTTTCAGCCAGCCAGGGAGAGACTGGAGAAATCACTCAGGCATGGATTCTAAATGGAAGGTCCACTCCTGGGTCTCAGCCAGGGAACTGCTCCACACACAGATCCAAGCCTAGGGACAATAGTCCTTAGAATCACAGTTCATCATAACAGATAATTATACAGCAAGTAAAACAATAAGGTATTTTGGCCTTTCAATAGATAGACTAATTGTGGACTAGGGAGTTCTGCCTGGGAGGCATAAAACACACCCCTCTGTGAGTCATTTTATTGTGGTGAGGAGTGGCATGAATTTTGTGGAAAGGGATTTTAGGAACTGGTGAGTTCCATATGTTGTTTTTTGCTGTATGTCTCAGGCACATAGCCAGAGTTTCCACGCACACAGCTAGAAGCTTTTTTTTAAAAAAATTTCTTCCCACTTGCCCATTTAAATGTTTTAAGGAACATTATATTTTTTTCCCCCAGCAAAGTCAGTAACTGCAATTATTTTCCTCTTTTAAGCATAATAACATTTCAACTTGGATAAGGTGGAAAGAACTATATTGGTCTTTTCAAAGGGAAAATATGTTAAGATTACATATTTTATATATGGTTTTCATATCAATGAATTCATAACACTGGGTTAAAATATTCCCTGAAACTATTGTGTACCATTTGTTTTCTGGATTGTTTGTAGAGACAAAAAAACGAAGAAGGAAATACATGTAGTTCAAGACAGAGCAGCTTTTGAATCTTTTTAAATGTGTCATTCTGTTTTATGCTCAGCCAGTTCTTTTTCTTCTCCTTAAAAAGATGACAAGCAAGCAAACTCTTTTCTAGCAAATAAAAGTGTTAGTTCTTGGATGCCATGCAAAGGGTGCAAATGCATAAGAAGGCTGACCTCCTGCACTAGGAAACAAGTACTCTATCTCTGCAATTTGTGCAGCCCCACTGCCAGCCAATTAACTCGAAGTTGAGTTTTGACTCAAACTCATGACCCTTCAATCCCCACAGTCATGTGTTACATCTGGTATCATTGAATTAGTCCTTCCATTTTGGCTTGCTTTTTTTTTTTTTAAACCGTCCACTTTCTTTCTGCCAATTTTTTTTCTAACCACTAATGATGATTCAAGAAGCTTTCTACAGTATCTGCATATTTGTTTGTTTTTGAGTAGAGCTCCCTTGGAAAAAATCTGGCATACATTTTTCTTTTCTAAGAATACCATTCAATTCTGCATTTCATGATACCCTTTTTTCCTGTTCTGTACTATAATGGTGACCATTACATCATGTACCCTGAGGGCTGTGCTTAAAAAGAGAAAGGATGGTGAAATTAGCAAAAATAAAAGGAACTCCCTGACTTGAATTCACAAACTGTGCTTGTTTTTGTTAAACAGAACAAAATCTGCGGTGACGGTAGCAAGTTCAATAACGTGTAGTGCATACGTTTTTCTCTCAGCTAGAAAGCACCTTCCTTAAGAAACGCTTTTAAAATATTCAATGTAAACTACTGAAGATACTCATATTAAGTAGTACTCCCCAAGCTGTGAGTACATTTCTTGTTTTATTTTTAGTGCTTTTTAATGGAATACAGTTTATTATCTGGAACCTGTTTGCCTCCCAATTATTTGTAAAATTGTTTTAAAAATTCTGATGAAATGAAAAACATCAGTTGATTTATTCACTTTTTCAGAAGTCATACCTGAAGAATTAGAGAGTTGAAAGTACATTTAGACATTTTTATTCAGTATAGCTTTTCTAAGAATTTCTCCTATGCTAGCAAAGTACAGTGGTAGCTGCGGTCGGCAAATACAGATAATTCCAATGGTGAACGTTAATCAGGCTCTAAGGGCTTAAAACATTCTTTTTTTTCTCATCATGTCTGCACTGGATTTTCTCATTCAGCTATTATATGTGCACTGCTTCATCCTTATGTCAGTATACCTCCATGTAAGTCTTCTGCTTGCCTTTTGGAACTACTTGAATGTATCATCTCTCATATATATATACGCACACGTGTGTACGTGTGTGTATGTATGTCTATGTATGTGTATCCAAAATAAATTGAAAAAAAATTATACTCTTGTCAACAGAAAAACTTCATTAGTGTAGTAAAAGCGGTCATATTTCAAATGCTTTTGTGCACATAAAATATTTTTGTGGTTACTGTATGCAAGTACGGTAACATCATTGTATCATACACAGCAAGTTTTATAACAATCAGTGAAAAATAAATGATGCATTATTATTGAATGATGTGATATTTAAATATAAAAGCAGTTGAGTGCCCTATCAGTTTCCTCTTAATATTTTGCTGGTACGAATGTTTTTCTGACTTCTAAATCACACATTTGCTAAAATGAGCTCTGCTAGATATCAGTTTGAACACAGGCACAATGTGTCTCAGTCAGATTCATAAAACAGATAGCTGAACTAGAGTTTGACTTTTGACATCAACAATCTGACTTCAATATTTCTCCACAAAAAGAGACTTCTGACTCTCATCGCTGTTTCAGTGTGATGGATAGCTTTTCAGCTGCTGACAGCAGTGAATGTAATAAATGTAATCATCCACACTGGGGGCTGAATATTTCTATTTTTTAAGTTTTCCGTCTTGTGCATTACGAATGACAAAGTAACACCTGCGGTATTACAGTCCCTCCTTTCCTACAAAACTGAAATACAAAAATATTATTATAAGTTGTCTATGTATTGGTGCTTCAGTGCTAAATAAGCTTTTAATTACCTACATTTGTTTTTTTTTTTTCTCTAAGAAACACTTGCAGAAACAGAGCTTAATTTTAGCTCTGTTTGACTTCTCTGATCATCTGGGTTTTCATTGTCATTGCTTCATAATAATTTAATGTCATATATAATGACATAAAACCAGGGAAAACCACAGAAGCTGCCAATCTGAACTGATCTAAGTGTTCACGAGTATAAGCATAGAAAAGCCTGATTTGTTTGTGCCAACAACATTCAGCATGGTCTGTAACTGGGCTAGTGTTCCTTTGCTATTTAATTTTCAAATAGTCTTTCAGTGTACAGTGTAGCTGCTTAATCAGAGTGTTTTATCTACCACAATTAACAAAATGAGTGAATGTATATATTGGCAATACATAAAAAAAGTATTAAATTTATGTTTACCATTTTGTCAGCTAAACATTTTACCATCCTGTTTTTTCCACTCGCTTCATCTATAAGCAACTATTATTATGTTTGCAACTGAAAGTGTATAGCTGAAACACACGCCTAATTCAAAATTAGTTCTAAACTTTCATTAAAAAGCTTTGCAGAGAAATATCTTTTGTTAATGAAAAACTTATTTGGAAGCATATAAAGCCACAGTTTGCATTTTCCCTAGTCTCTGACAGCAGTGACTTATCTTACTTTACATCTAATTAAAAGTTTATGGAGATGCAATGGATTTTTGTGCAAATTAGAATTAATTAGAGTTATTAAGAAGCCATGAAAAGAAGGATTTGAGAAATAGTGAGAAATATTATTTAAACCCTAATGGAATTCAGCGAAACCCACAGGTCTATTACAGGTCCCTGATTTGCCAGGATCACTGCAGGGAATCTAACATTAATAAGCACACTGGTAATTAAATCATTTGTTACTTTGTCTGTAATGTTGTAATGTTTCACTGATACTCTGTCAGAGCTCTTTGTGCAGATCAGAGCTAATCAAAGGTAATCAATTTTCAGCATTTGAAAAATCTGTAAATGATTATACATTCATCAGATCATTTAGTGGAGTGCAAGGAAAGTGCAATGCAATTAATCTTCCTGCATGAGGAGGAATTACCACCACAGAATTCAACAGTTATAATTAATTTCATTGTCTTGCTGTGAATTTTGATTGCTTTTCTTTGGACTGTATAGTACAAATGATGATTCATTGCAAAGTATTTGCAAAGCAAACACACCAGTGTGCTATGCAAATTAAAGTAGCTGTATAACAGATAGGTTTCAAACTTCCTATTTACTCAGGGTTGTTGAGTACTAATTTGCCAAATAATTGCTTGTTAACTTTATACACTCTTCCTCTGAATATTGAGATTGGTAACCAATATAAATAGAAAGCACATGCTGTTTGATATATCATGGTAAGTGTTCAAAATACTAGTTAGCACTAAACTTGCACTCAACTAGAAAAAACATAATTTACAACATATTTTTCTAAAACTAGTCATTCTGCCTTCTCTAATATTTTATTTCCCTTTATTTCACTGTGAAGGTCACTGAAAGACAAAGAAGGAATTTTATGGCTTTACCAGAAACAGCCATATAAGCCCAAAGCAGAACGTTTTTTAACCATTATTACTTTAATATTAATTTTCCTTCATTCACATTACTAAATATTAAGTACCTTTTTCAGGATGTTATCAAATTATAGTAAGCAGTGTGGACATTTCTAGAAAATTGGTCTTTGCGCCAAATACCAGTGTCAAAACCAAATGTTGAGCTCAGGGTTCTCATACCAAACCAGAGCCTACTTGAAGGAACTGGAGTGCTGAGCAGACACGTATGCTGCTGTAGATTCAGCTATAGGTCTGGAATTTTAGACTTTTGTACAGAACTAGATGCTACAATGATTTGCACGATTTGCTCATTGTTAGGAAAATACTAACAGAGAGATGTTCAGATTTGAGAAATGCCAAAATTTCATTCTAAAAGTGCCAATTAATTTCAAAAAGTGTTGAATTAAGCTTTGCAGACAGAAATATGGGAGTAAGGATTTAGGGAGTGTGATAAGAATGTGTAACTGCAAGCTATATATTTAATATTAAGTAATCTCAATTTTATTTTAAAAGCTGTAATACATAACGAATATTGGGAAATACCAGCAGATATCTGGTTAGTCATTACTGGCAGCATTATATGTTAGGTGCTGCTTAATTTATAATCAGCTGGAAGTTTTTCATTTAAAAAGGTAAACCACTACAATACTGCATTAATTTGCTCAGTACAAATGAGGTTTGGTAATAGTAATGTATGGTACATGTACGTATGTCTATGTATGCATATATGGTTATGCAGCATATACACAATATATATTCTTCAAAAGCCAATTCTTCCATTGCTGTCTTTATGACAGCATCACATGATTTATTTAAATTTAAACACATGATATTAGAAAAAAGAAAGACATTTCAAAGAGAACATGAAGACAGAATGAGAGTCTCCTTTCAATAATAGTAAAATTTAAACACTGTACAGCTAATTAGTGTAAGATACTAACAGAAGACAGAATGAGAGATGTTCAAGTTTGAGAAGTGCCGAAATGTGGAGCTGTAAATACTGATTGTCTAAGTGCTTCTGAGAGCCCTGGAAAATTCTTAGAGTGAATGTACACAGAAGTTTGAGGCATTCAAACTCATCTCTTCTTTTCAACCTACTTGGCCATGACTGAGTCAATAGGCTGAGTCTGACTCAGTGTTTGCAGTCCCCAGCTGAAATCACAGACATATAAATCTAGATATGAAGTAAATACCATTTTCAGAATTTAATGCTGAACAGGAAAAGATTCTCATACTTATAATTTGTTCTGATAGCTCTCCACAACTCATAAAGGTTTTTTAACAATTGCATCTTTTCTTGTATCAATGAAAACTAAAATAAAGACAAATATTGAAATTTAGAGAACAGTGCATTGCACATATGCAAGGAGTCCATGCTGTTATTGTTTTCAGAAATGTCTATTTTTTATGCCATCAAAAGTTTCATCATCTAAAAATCATTGATGTGCACGTCTCAAAAAGAAAAACTCTTGATGGATATTTGGTTTATAGTGGATTTATATCTTTTGGTGAATATTCCAAAGACTTCAAAATTGTACTGGGAATCTTAAAAAAATAACCATTTTCATGTTACAATGAAAGTATTTTCTGGCATTTGAACTGGTTTGGACCATCCTCCCAAAAGCATTCAACATAGACTTGTTCATGACAACGGCAGGAAGAAACTACTGAGAACAAAATATTTATGTGCTTATCAACAAGAATTTTCATTTGTATCTGAACAGAGGCTGAGAGGATAAGATGAAAGGCACATTTTTCAACATGTTGAGGTTTTTTTATCCTACAGGCACAAAATTTTCCATATTTTACTAAGGATGAATCGAGGACAATCAGCATGATATTATTCATTCTGAACTGGAGGTCCATGGATCATGTATTTCTTTATTCCCATTGATTCCAGGCCATGATCTTCCTATAAGGAAGGGCCTGAAAGAAGTGAAAAGGATGATTTCCTTAGGTAAAAAGAGGAAAAAGTAATATAAAATGTAATGTACCCCAAATCCACACACGCATATTCTACATTCTTGTATATAGGTACAGATGCTCTCCTCCTCATCGTCTCATAAGAGACATACTGCTTCTTCATTAAATTCTTCATTTTCTCTGACTGTATAGAAGACTTCAAATAGTTCATCCACACACAATGAAAAGAATTGTTGATTTAATATGGCTTTAAGAACATCCCCAAAATGTACACTGACCTCTCATTGGCCCTATTCAGTTTACTTTTCTTTGTCATCATAACCTCTGTAAACATCATGGAAACACGTAGACATGTCCTCATTCTATGCTCCAAGCAGTTTAGCTTATCTGAATTGCACTATGTTCACTTTTTGTAAGTAAAGTATCCCATATTTAAGTTCATTTTTTTAAATTATTTTGATTTTCTTTTACTTCTTTCAATGATCTTTTATTGTCTAAACTCTAGATTTCTGCCGAGTTTGTGAACTGCACTTGTCAGAGTATTGCCCACAACTCAGGGTTCCTTTGTTGAAGCTGTAGAAATAAAATGAATAGTATAAAAGCTTGATGGCATCTGTGGATAGGAAACTCATTAAAAGCCTCAGCCTTCTGTTTTATTTCTAACCACATTGCCCTGTGGGATTTCAAGGTCTTGCAGGATGAAACCAGCAGGACTCATTACTTCTAAAACAATGTTTAGAGTTCTATTGGTGGTGGAATGTTCTGCCAGTCAGGTAAAAAACCTAGGCCTTTATCCTTCCTGGGACAATACCAGGCAGCTCAGAAACTGCTTGGAAAAAGTCATGCCTTTGAATGCAACTGCAGGTGTTGCTCCTCAAAGACTGTTGGTACCCTCCTATGCACCCTTCAAAGGAATAATAGAAAATTCACTTTGGGATTCAAATGGAGTCTAAGAAAATTTGAAATAATAGGAACAAACTTTTGAGACTTCCTACATTTTTCCCACGAACCTATGGACCATGACTAATACCCTGAGGGCAAAAAAACATCCTTTTTCCCTCTTACACAGGCATAGAATTCATGGTGTCAGATAAATAAGCTTCATGACCTCACCTTGTTTAAGGCTACCATTCAATTACTAGCAAAGACTAGTCACCACAGTGAGAAAAGAGTGTGGCATTCTGATTGCTCACATTAATTAGAAATAGTGCAAAATTTATATCATAGAAGTATAGTACAAAATTATATAAACTCTCTTCACAAGACAAAAACATTTAGCCAAAAGTAACTAGTATTAGTTTGAACAAATTGATGGCTCCCATTTTCTGTGTGATTAGAGACAATTATGAGAACAATTTTAATATATGATAGAAACAATTAAGGACCTTGCAAGTGTGGAAGTGATTTAGCGTCCTAAAGTAGTTTCACAGCTGTGTCAAGTAGAATTCCTTTCAGAGATTTGCCAAATAATTTATACATCATATCAGAAAATTTCAATCATTTTGTAAAAATGCCTAATGCAGTAATAATTAATAAATTTTGTATGCTGGCAAATATACTTATTCATTAAAAAGTGTAACTCTTGACTGCAAGACACTTGAAACACTATTTTAAAATCCAAGCAAATTATGAATTATCTAAAATGCAAAGAATTACACATGCAAAACTTAACTGATAGATGATATCTTATGAACTTTAAAATCTGGGCAAACAGGTTTTAAAGAAAAATTTTTACAGATTATCAAGTCACCTAAAGATCACATTCACACAATTCATAAAGCAACAAGATAGGGCGGTGCTTGGAAGGGCAGAAGAGAGCTGAACAGAATATCTTTCTTGTGTCAAAGAATTAGATTCCTTCAAGAATAAGAGTAATGTCAAATAGCTACACTACCAACGCGGAAACTGTAGAGATTTTCTTTTTGAACAAGCTTCCCAGCAATAGACTTATTAACACACAATTTAATGAATAAATGGCAGTATTAAACATATTATATCTGAAGAATTAAAAAGAAATATACTCTTATTTTTCCTCATCAACATCCAAGAGGACTTTGCCAAGAAAAAAAAAACAGTTGCAAAGCATTTTCTCTTTTTGTTTTTCTTTTATTTTTCCGAGTCTATGTCAACTCCAGGAATTCTCCTATAGTATCTCACTGTTTTGAATTTCTAAGGCATTCTTTTTCTACAAAAAACTTCAGTAAAAAGTCAATCTGTAAACTGAGAACTTGTTTCCTTATGATTTAGAGTTGCATACTCTTAATACAAATGTGTCTAAATGTGTCATATCCTGTGAAGTTTATTTACTTAGAATATGAAATTCTTTCTTTTGCCTATATTTACATGAGAAATAGGAAACCGTAGCATTATTTCTGGTGGTAAATGAGGGGACTGAAGACTATTGGATGAAAACAAATGATGGCCCTCAAAAGAAGATACAGTTGGGAGCTTTGTGTAATTGTTTCTGCATTACTGCTCCCACAGGACCAGCTGAAGAGATTACCAACCCCAGCCAACCCCCAACTGTTTGTTGCCATCCTCTTGCCAGAGAACAGTGGCTTGCCAGATCCACTGGTTAAATTACTTGTGTGATCACTCCCTAATTTATTTCAAAGTGACTTGGTTAGCAAAGCAGGCAAGCAGAAACGATCTGTTATTTCAGTGGTTTATGCTGGCTCATTTTAATTTTAATAGCCTAGAAAGCAATCTCAACAGCAGCTCAGCCAGGAAAACTAAGGATGGCAGCTACTGAAAGCAGTCTGGGGTTGGTAAACTTCAGCAACTGAAAGAGAAAAGATGCTCACAACATGCATATTTAAACCAAGGTCCAGCAAAAAATTTAGGCACTTCTGCACTTAAAGCACCTGGATCACCCTACTGCTGTAAATGGGGCTATTAATAAACTACTACTTATGACGATTATGTTATTTTTGGAAAAAGTGTGTCAGATGATGACATTTATTCCATGTAATTTTATATATGAAAATTAAGCATCTTGTTTGCATAAATCCTCTAAGCTTTTCCTGTAGTCAATGGAAGAACCACCTCCAGAAGGGTAATTCCCCAGCTATCTGAGAAAGGAGGTGTCAGCTGCCTTCTGAAGATGTTCATCACAGAGGATGCCACCCCTTAGGTTGGAACATGCAGTTGTCTCCTAGGCTGCTAAAGTTAGGCAACCTGAATTGTATCCTATCTGTACCTCACCAAGTGGGCCTGACAACCACAGCAATGTTATTTCTGGAAAAAACATTCTTAAATGGGACAGTCACCTTTACCAATACCATCACACCCTTACCATCCATTTTGGAAAAAATTTTATAAAGTGTGCAGTGTTTATTTAGTAGTGGAAATCAGTATTTCATAAATATCATATATATATATATATATATATATATGTTACTGCCATCACTGATTACTTTAACTTCCTTTATGTCAGTAGTTTCCCTGGCTTCAAATAAACTTTTAGATTGTAATTAGCTTTTCTAATAATGTACACTGTAATGCAAAACCCATAAATTTCTTGGGATTACCTGCATAGACGTATGTAAATTAGCTACATATATTTCTTTATATATAGTGTCACATGAAAATAGGCAATTTTTAGATGTATAGGAATGGTAAATGCCTAGAGTATAGTAAAACAAATTTTACAATCTCAGTTTGAAATATACTGTCCATGTTTACTTAAAAATAGCTTGCCAACAAGGATTCTGACTTTCTATGGCCTTTAGTAGTCTTCATTCACACTCAGCATACAAAAGTTAAAAGATTCTTTATCATCTCAGAAATTCCTTTCACAATTTTAAATCAACCTAAACTTATATAATACAATTCTCCTAAGTGCTTAAGTCATTTGCAGCTCAAATCCAGTAAGTTTAAAACCTCTTCTTTGCCAGTTAGTTGTAAAGTACTGAGGTGAAGGTAAATTGAAATCTTTTCAACAATTAATGGAAAATGTTATAACAGCAGATTAAAACTGAACAAGGATGAGTTCATTAAATCATCCCTCTTTTGGGAATGCTCATTTGATTTCACAAAATGACAGAATCACAGAATGAGTTGGAAGGGACCACAGTGGGTCATCTGGTCCAAAATTCCTGCTCAAAAAGGGACATCCTAGAGCACATGGCACAGAATTGCATCCAGATGGATCTCAGATATCTCCAGTGTGGGAGACTCCACAGCCTCTCTGGGAAATCTCTTCCAATGCTCAGCCACTTGCACAAGAAAGAAGTTCTTCCTCGCATTCACGTGGAACTTCCTGTGCATCAGTTTCTGCCTGTTGCCTCTTGTCCTATTGCTGGGCACCACCAAGAAGAGCCTGGATCCATTCTCTTGGCACCCTCCCTTCATATACTGATAGATATTTATGAGGTCCCCTCTCAGTCATCTGTTCTTGAGGCTGAACAGGCCCAGCTACCTCAGCCTACTCTCATAAGAGGGATGTTCCAGTATTTTAATTATCTTTGTAGCCCCCACTGGACCCACTCCAGGAGCTCCATGTCTCTCTTGTAATGAATACCCCAGAACTAGACACAGCACTCCAGATATTGCCTCAATAGGGCTGAATAGAGGGGCTGAACCACCTCTTTTTACCAGCTGGCAATGCTCTTCCCAGTGCACCCCAGGATTTGCTGCCCCACCAGGGCACACTGCTGGCTCATGGACAGCTTGTTGTTCACCAGGACTCCCAGGTCCTTCTCCTCAGAGCTGATTTCTAGCATGTCAGCCACCAGCCAATACTGGTACATGGGATTATTCCTCCCTAGGTGCAGGACCCTGCACTTGCCTTTGCTGAATTTCAGAAGGATCTTCTCTCTCCATCTGTCCAATCTGTTGAGGTCCTTCTGCAGGGCTGCACAGCCCTCTGGGGTATCAGCCACTCCTCCCAGCTTGGTGTCACCTGTGAACTTGCTTAGGAGGGATCTGCAACTTCATCCAAGGCATTGATGAATAAGGTAAACAGTACTGAGCCGAGTACTGAACATTGATTTGACACTTTCTAAATGATTTCCTTCACATCCTCCAGATAAGGGGTAAGAGCTGTGCAGAGGGAGATAACTTTTCTGACAGTGGTTATTTACTCACTAGTAGAACTATGATATCCATTCACTAGTGGTACTATTGTATCTTGTGTTTAAGGCAGAATGACACTTCATTGTTCCATCATAAACATTACCAGACTGAAGCAGGGAGTAGATAAGTGATCACAAGAGTAAAGACACAAGGCTGAAGTGCCTTAGAGTCTAATTACCAAACTGTACAAATGTGTACAGTCAGAACAAAAGGATGATCCTTTGTTCTGTGAATGTATTTTAAACCAAAATTGGAAGCAGATAAATGTACATGCCAAAAATGAAAACAACAACAAAGTAGTGTGATTGGTGTGGTTCTTACACTTACAACTCGGAATTATTTTTCCTTCTTGACAGGCTTAAACAAGATTTGAAATTGCATTTTACAATAGCATTTTTCCTCATTCATCTAATAAATAGTTTTAATGTATCAATACATGGTGTAGGATATAATTCTAAAACCTTTCTTGTGCTTTAGGAACCTGGAATCTGTGGAAGCTGCCATATGGGGGAAAACCATTAGTGAGGAACAGAGTTATATTAAAAATTCACAAAATACAGAGTGTTTTAGAACATGAAACATAGATGGAGTTCAGTTACTGAAAATATATATCTCTGTGGTGTAGTCTCATTCTAAATGGATGCTAAACCTTGCTCCAGGCTGCAAGTTTTCTGCAGTCAGCTGCAGATGTGATAGGACTTGCTTTTACATAATCGTTTTGTCTTATCTGTAAGCATCCCTCACTTGGACAACTTGAGAGGCATTAAGGGTGTGTGCAGATGAACGAGTTACCCTCTGAACTTATGTTTCTCATACTCTGCAAGAATTGCCTGCAACACACTTTTATGCTGCATTGTACCACTCAGAAAGAATACAAATATGGAGTAGATGACAGGAAAATAGTTTGTAACACCTTACATTGCTGATAAGATATTTTTCATCTTTCCATAGCTAAGGTTTCCTGCTATCTCCTTCTTAAGTCCAGTTACTCTTATTCTGTTGCGGTTTGTTAGTTGCAAAGTGAAAAGTAAACTTGTTTTCTTGCTTATAGTGAATAAAACACTTCCATCTAGTTGATCAACGGGACTTGGGGCTTTTATGCCTCTACAGTCCTGCAATACTTTGAAATAATCTTTCTCAATTAATAAATCCAATGTTGTGTATATTTATATATATAGATATCTAGAGAGAACTTTTTAATATACTGATTCAGTGTTATCCCTATACTGCGCAATTATGAAAAAGTTACTTCTTTGCTGAGTTACCCCTGCCCAGATAGTCAAATTAAAAATCACAGTTCTGTTAGAGATTACAGAGAACAAAAAGAGATCATGTTGGAAAGTATTAAATCATGCTGCTTAGTGGGTTGACACACACAATTAAACAATTCAGGTCATAAGTGCTCATGACTATGCTGTTGACAGTAAGCTACCACATGATAATTTATGGAATGTTTTCCATCATCTCCAACCAGCTATAAAAAATTACTTCCATCCTGATGGATGATGGCCTTGATTATCTCCTACCAAACTTATACCATGCAGTATGCCTATGTTTGAAATAAATTAATTTTATTAATATGTTAAGTTTCAATACATGTCCCTTAATATCCTGAGATGGTCAGATCTGTCCTCTGGCCCTGCACTAGTTTCTTAGAAGGTGCTGCAGTCATTCACACCAACTCTATTTCACTTGTTTCCTAAGTTACTGCTACTTTCTCCTTATTGGAGTCACTGATTTGCTGTGTTTTCACTGACAAGGGCTGAACTGACTCAACTCCTTTAGCAGAGGTAACAGGTCATGTTTGATACCTCATAGGTAATGCTCTAAATTGGTTTGAGCAACAGTGAGGTGCAAAACTCCTAGAGTGCAAAGAAAATTTGGTTTCAAGTATTAACAAGCCTTTCTTTTTATTCAGGACTAAATCTACACACTTTTATTGTAGCTGCTACACTGTAGGAATAACTTTTTATTTTGTTATTCCTTGTTTACCCTGGAAGCAGGGGAAAGCATGATCTGGGGGAAAATAGTGATAAAAGTCAAATCTGTGCTAAATTAGTCTTCATGTATAGCAGCAAATATAGACTTGTCTGATCAGGAATTTTGGCATTTTAGAATGTCCTGAAAAGAAGTACATGCCTTTTTCAGACATTTTTTTGAAAGCAGAACTAACTTTGAGTGTTTCTTCTTCTTGTCGTATTTATTAATCATTAAAGTTTCTGACATGTTTTCTTATTATTGTTTAGTAGTAATGTCAGTGTTAAACCATAATATAGGTGTATACATCTGTTGTTTACTCTGAGATGACTAACTACCATATATAAAAATTCATATTAAAAATAAGTGATAACACACCAATGAAATAATGATTTTTAAAAGCCCTCTGCCTTTGAAATACATTAATATATTTAAATAAGAAAAGAGATCACAGTTCCGTATCCTACCACTGACACACAGAGAAATAAACAAAATTGAGTTGGAGAACAGACCTGCATAACATACGGCTCAAGGACTTCGTGCAGCCTGCAGAGCATCTTTTCTAGCATGCCAACTATTTAACAGCAATGTGTACTGTTAGAAAAAGCAGGGTGTGCTTCCTGGCTGGGCTTTTAACCAACCCCCCAAACTCAAAGCAGTGGATGGGATAAGTATCTCCTGGCCAGGCATGTGGGTAGGTGGGTGGGAGGACACTATTTATAGAAAGGGAAAGGCAAGAGACACTGGACAGTCATGGCAAAAAGGTAAACTCAGTGATAGCAAGGGAGGTTCTTCACTGTAGCACAGAATAGACCTTGTCTTAATATAACAGATTCCAATCGTTCACATACATGGTTCTGTAATTTCAGCATTCCATCCATTCTTGCCTCCACAACGCAACGTCTGGATTGAGTCTAGCAAACTCTCGAGGTGAATGAATCTTTGTGTCCGCATGCTAAAATTTTAGAATATCAAGGAAGAAGATATTTGGTACCATGTAAGTGTTGTATGCCTAAGTTTAATATAAAATTTCAGGGCACATAAAATCCCCTGCACCCACAACTTGCTAATAATTTTTCTTGTCATCTATGGTTTTATTATTACTTATGACATTTTACTGAATTATTCATTATTTTATAGTTGTGGTATTCTAGAAAAAAATTTAAACCTTCTGGAATCATAGTAGTACTTCAAAAAGCAGATGAACTGTATGAGCAAGTATACTCTTCCCAAATGTGGCTATCTCAGGGTGCTGAAGAATTAGATTTCCATCTCAAAGGCAGTTATCTTGACATAACAGATTACTGCTGCCAAAAGAAAAAAAGCAGTATTTTCCTATACTCTCATACTTCTCTCCCTCTTTCTGCCACTTTTAGTGGTTGTGAGCAGTTAAATATCACGTCTCACAGAAATTGAGCCCGAGAACGTGAATATACCTCTGAAGGTGGCTCCTTGGGAGTGCTCCTGAAAGCATTCTCTGATGGAAATCTCAGACAGCAGCTTTCTCTCTCCATGGCCCTGAATGCCACATTTCCAGGAAGGACATAAAATTGGCTGGGTAAGTGAAAGAGAGCAATGCACCTCATGTATCCTTAGTGTAAGCAAATGACATATGCTTTCTTCCTTCCATCTCAGCATTTCTGTCTTCTATAAACATTTTCAATCATGTTGTCTGCTTCAGCTGTCATGAATAAATGCTTGTATTTGCACTTGACCATAAAAAGTTAATTGTGAATTACTCTACACACATGAAAATGGCAAATGCTTAAACTGGGAGGTTGGACCACATTAATTTCTCAGCCCTCCTTTTTCAACTGCACAGGCCAGGTGAAGACCCCAGTGAGGCCAGGAGGGACAAAACTTGCCACAAGAACATGAGCTTTCTGGTCTGCAGTGAGATATCAGGAAGCACGTTTATGTCTTGAACGTCTTGAGAAACACATCATAATGCCAAGTTACAGTATGATAATGATGAAAAAGTCTCCTCACTAACAAAAATAATTAGAATAATCCAATCTGTATTTAGATTAAGTCTGAGGTTGGTTATTATACCAACAAAATGAGCGATCCTTCAGGGAGAGATATGGCCAGAACACAACTGCTAAAATGAATCAAGAGACTTTAACTATAATTGTTATATGTTCTGCATATGACAGAAAAAAAAAAAAAATCCAAATTAGCTATTTCCACTCTTCAGTATTGAAATAAAAAGCCTAGAGTGACAGAACTTGGTGTTTCTCTGCCAATGTGGTTTTACATAGGTTTTTTTTGTTTGCTTTCTCACACTTGATTGTTCTCTTGGTAGTGTTTCACTAACTCACTGTTATCTTGACTGATAATGAAAGTGCCAGAAAATACAAAAACTTTTCAATTCTATCTTTTTCAATTATGTGGCACTGTAATCCCAGCCTGAAGTGCTTTTTTTAAATAAAGTATTTCATATGAACAAAATATAATTAGAGATACATTCATATATCCTAAAATCTTCCTGTATAACATAGCACTGATATTCTATTTGCCTTTTAGGTTGTTTAAAAGTGTCTCTACAGTTACCTTGTAAAACTTCATACCATATGTGTTATTAGTCTAACACTGTTCTCTTATTTGAACTAAGACAAGTAGATACTGTCAGATACTAGACCGATGAAAATAACTTCAGTGATTATGAGATGAACATTTTTTATAAGCTCTTTTTCCAAGCAAAATTTGTGCTGATATATCTCTAAGAATTTAAAAATTATGCATCCTATTCAGAAAATACTATATAGTGTTCAAATGTGCACAAGAGAAGTTTGCCTTTTTATCTTATTTGCATATATCTCATAAGTATGCCTAGAAAATATTACTTATTAACATTCATCTTGTTACTTATGTAAAAAGGGTGCAGACTCCAAAAGGACATGTTTCTCCAGTATAACAGGATGTATTTGTTTACTTCTGCACAGTGTTTGCGCCACTGCAGTTAAACTTGCAGCCCACATTTTGAGGATATACCACTCAATTTGAAGTTATGATGTTGATTTTCTTATCCATGTTTTTCCCCTTGAAGCGAGATGAAAAATGTTCCAGCAAAAGCATAAGAAAGCTATTTTAAGATCTTTGAAGAAAAATTAATATGTTGCGATGATGATATTTCATCTTAATCTGGCATCGCCCAGACTTGTCTCTTTCAAGGAAGGGAGGACATCTGGAAATGAGTGAAAGCCACAATAAAATAAGATTTTTTTACTGAAACTGAAATATGATGGCATAGTTGTTTCTTGACAGTTATATATTCATTGAGTAGGAATAAGTGGTATGATAAAGGTGCATGATTTATTGTTATATGCAATTACATGAGCTGCACAATATTGAAAATTTACAGAGAACTGAACTGATATTTTAGAAATAAAAATATGAAACACTCATTGATATTCCTAGCCCAAAAGCAAGAAAAAAAAGCACCTCAAAGTAGCTAGGGAGAAATTCAGCAAACAGGGATAACACAGTAAATTAATATATTTTCTTTGGTGTGATTCTGTTTCTCATATATAATGCCTGGAATATATGAAGGGAAGAAACAATTTTTGTTTGATATTTGAGTTTCATAATCTCTGTCCCTCAATGCAAAACATGAGTCTGACCTCATTTCCACAAATTTGGGCAATGCAATTAGTATAAATAAATACATACATAAATATATATATATTTATGTAAATATATATTTATTTATGTAAATACATACGTATTTATGTATTTATTATAAATATATAAAATCTCATGTGAAACACGTTGATAATTCTGGACACTAATATGCAGAAAAGGTAAATTCAAAGTGAAAAGGAGCAAGGAGGCACTAGTAGGATGAACAGATGATTGGTGAGCTGATCTTTTCTAAACAGTATTGAAAGACCTTGCTGGTTTGTCTAACCAAGCAAATTAAAAGTTAAAAAGAAAATAATTTTTATCTGTAGATTCTTCAGGTGTCAGGGGAAAGGATGAACTATTTAATTGATGTTGGCAAAAGAGAAATCAGATATAAAGGAGCCCTAAGTAAATTCAGGCTAGAAATGAATAGTATTTCTAAACCTTACTGTGTTTGGTTTGCATGGCCAGGTTTTGGTAGCAGAGGGAGATACAAGGGTGGCTTCTGTGAGAAGCTGCCAGAAGCTTCCCTCGTGTCCTGCAGAGCCAATGCCAGGTGGCTCCAGGATGGACCTGCTGCCAGGCAAGGCCGGGCCAATTAGAAACGGTGGTAACACCTCTGTGATAACATATTTAAGAAGGAAAGAAAAAAAGATATGGTGCAGATGTAATTGCTGCCAGAGAAGAGCAGGGTTGAGAATATGTGAGAGGAACAGTGCTGCAGACACCAAAGTCAGTGGAAAAGGAGAGGAAGGAGCTGCTTCAGGCTCCAGAGCTGAGATTCCCCTGCAGCCCCTGGTGCAGACCACAGTGAAGCAGCTGTGCCCCTGCAGCCCATGGGGATGTACGTGGGATGCAGAGATCCACCTGTAGCCCATGGAGGAGACCCACACTGGAGCAGGTGGATGCCCAAGAGAAGGTTATAAACCCAGGGGAAACCTGGTCTGGAGCAGGCTCCCGGCAGAGCTGCAGACCTGTGGAGAGAGGAGCCCATGCTGGAACAGGTGGCCTGGTAAGACCTGTGACCCTGTGGGGGACTCAAGCTTGAGCAGGGTGTGCCTGAAGGACTGCACCCCATGGAAGAGTGACCCACACTGCAGTAGTTCATGGAGAACTGTTGTCCATGGGATGGACTCATGTTGAAGAAGTTCCCGGAGGACTGTCACCTGTGAGAGGAACCCCACACTGGAGCAGGGGAAGGGCTCCTCTTCCTGAGCAGAAGCAGGAACAATGAATGATGAACTGACCATAATCCCCACTCCCCATCTCCCTGCACTGCTGCTGGGGAGGAGGAAGAGCTAGGGAAGAAGGGAGGGGTGAGGGAGAGGTATTTTTTAAGATGTATTTTACTTCTCGTTATCCTGCTCTGATTTTGTCCGTAGTAAAATTCAATTGATATTCCCAACTGAGTCTGTTTTGCCCATGACAGTATTTGGTGAGTGATCTCTCTCTGAGATCTTATCTCAAGCTATGAACCTTTGCTACATTTTTTTCTTCCCTGTCCAACTGAGAAGGGGAATGACAGAGTGGCTTCTTTGGATGCCTGGCATTCAGCCAGGCTCAACCCACTACACTTACAGATTGATGTTCCGGACATCTTAGGATGTCATGACCAATAACATGAAAAATAGGAATTAATAATTTAAAAAAAATCTTCTATGCTTCCAATGTGAATTTCATGCACCAGTCTTTTCTAAAATGATTGAAGCCATCTTTTTAGGAGCACTGTTATTTAACATGGATCTCAATCACCTATGCAGAGTTTCAGATGTCAAATTGAAACATCCCTCTGCAGCTTTTATAATCTTTCATTATTCCAAATTTTTTAATCTGTCCTACATATTCCAAAATCGGATTCCTATTTTCCTTAAAATCCAACTGTTAGAATATAACACTTTTTTGGCAATAATACAGATAAGATCTGTTGTCTGCATAAAATATTAACTAATCATAAATTAGCATCAGATAAAATATTCTGCTACTTAATATTGGAAAAGAGACATCCCAGTCAATATAAACAACTGAGTTACATTTCAAGCTGCACTTACTCATATATGATAGCAGTCACCTATGCCTGTTGCCTAAGAACTAGTTACTGCAAAGGCCTTTTCTGAGAACACTTCACCCATCCAACCCCTTCCCCTTAGGTTTCCTCTTTAAAAAGGTTGCAAA
Organism: Corvus moneduloides; assembly: GCF_009650955.1. Taxonomy (NCBI): domain Eukaryota; kingdom Metazoa; phylum Chordata; class Aves; order Passeriformes; family Corvidae; genus Corvus; species Corvus moneduloides. The sequence continues at coordinate 28,237,663 of NC_045481.1, forward strand.
TTCTTCAGAAAAAGATTTTGTAGGAGTCTCAATCTCACTTTTATGTGCAAAAAGTGTTGGAAAGTAAGGAAGCCTTGGCTTGAGTAACACTATCTAAAAACTATATCAAGAAAGAGGCCAGAGTGAAGAACCAGTGTTAGACATGCTGTGCTACGGCCTGTCTCTTGGGTCTTCAGAAATAGAGGGAGGAGAACTCCAGTATAGATCACTGACCATATGGGTATGAAAATTTGCTGAATATTTTCTCAATGTAGTCGTTGAAACACTTTGCATAGTGTCTGGTCTTGACATGCCTGTCTCATTGACTGCTGATTCTTGGCTGACAGAGGTAAATGAAACCATGAAGATGTTAGCTGGCCCAGTTTCTCATTACACCTATGAACACTGTGATTTACTCTGGGACGGTTAATAATCCTAATATTTTTGTGATCTGAGCTACTTTTAAAAGTAAGCTATATGTTATTCATTATTGCTATACCTTTGTTCATTCAACAGAAACTTCTTGCCTTTATTCTTAACTGTATTATCTTGATAATATCTCTAGCACATTCAAAATTAAATCTCAAGCTTCTTCTCTGGTGTTTGCATTATTATCTTTACCTCTTCATCCTTAATGGTATACTATGCCACTAGAAGTAGATGCCCAACAAATTCTCTCTTAATACCAAAGAACAAGCATAAGTCAAGAACATAGTCATTGAAGCAGAATATCTGTTCAATCCAGTCAGAGGGAGACAAAATATATTTTCATCCTTATCAAATTTTTCAAGTGAAAATCATGCAACTTTCAGAAACAGAATCAAACCCCAGATATTTGTCTCTGATTAGGAAACACATAATTAAATTATTTGGTTTTGATATTATTTCATTTTTTGTAACTATATGCTCATCAGTTTTTTGTATTTGTTTAATTTTACTGTTAACAGATTGTCTTACGGAAATCATTTAATATTAATGTCTTTCAGACTGGCTAAATGCCTCAAAAGCTTAGAGATCCACTGTAGGTATAGGCTCAAATAAAGGACTCTGGCAGTATCACAGGGCAGAGAATTTGTATGTTATATGGAAAATAAAAATCTTTTATTACCCAAGAAAATTCAGGTGGAATATTTCTGATTGTCTAAGGCTGAAATAGGAATGCATAAATAATACAATACAAAATTTTAAATTGAAACCTTCTGAAATGTTGATATTCCATCTTTTTGTTCTAATACTGAATTTTTTACATTTCCATTACTATAGGAATTCAGTAACAAGTTCTACAATTCACATATCTGTGAATGCAGGATTTGGGGCATATATTTCTAAATGCTTATGCAGGCTTTTTATGGTTATTGCTGGACAGGCCTCTTCATATTTTGATAATTTCTCACATATATCTTTCAGAATTGTAATAATTCTTTGCTATCTGTGCTAGTGTGTTATTATGCTCAGATGCATGCAAGGTTTCAACCCATCTCTACTACACCTCTGTAGATTCTACTCATAGATCTATTTACATTTGTGCCCTACTAGCCTTGCAAATTCTCCTAAGTGCCTTGTAAGTCTTCCCAGTACAAGTCCAAGTTAATTCTTCTCCTATGTCCTCATTCCATTTCCGCCGTCATCTCTGTCAGAGAGCAGATTCATGAACAGGAGCACCAGATTCATGTTACAAATTAAACACTACAGATTCTGCCACTTTCCTACAGGAGACTTCTGAATGATGCAATAGATCTTGGTGTTGGGAAGATTTTCTTTAATAATTTACATTGTTGTTTTACTTGATAGCCATTGATTAAATAACCCATTTGACCTCCATATAAAGTATTTCTGTCCCTGAATAACTATAACCAGTTACTAACTCCTTGATATTTCTTCTAGTTCAAGTGGTGCATTCTTTCTTGACAAAAAGGCAATCAATGTTATGGAAGGTGGTGAAAAGTGAAAAAGAGGGCTGTTCCCTACTGAAAAAGACAAGTTATTTTAAATTGGAAGGAAAACATAATTATAGATAATTACCAGAGACTACATTTCTCCATACATGCACTAATTAAATCACCTATTAGATGATTATATTTTTTTATAGATTTTTTTACTTTCTATTTGCCATTACATATGATAAATCAAATACACAATAAATGAAAAATGACAGCATCTATCAAAATTACCCTCAGAATCATTTAATTCTTGATAACCATGATAAGAAAATTCCCAGAGTATTGAGAGAGAAAAGTAAGTCTTTATCTACCTCCAGTCAACTGTGAATTTAACTTAATAAACACAGAACTTTTAGTTCCAAATATATTTTATTATTCTGTACTATGACCTTGCGTCTGATAGAAAACAGTTCATATCATTCCCATGTCATTCTAGATCATGTCCTAATAATTGCACAAAACATGTATGAAAGGGTAAAAATAGAGAAGAAAACAATATGTTTTTTACCTATCATATATAGGATCACTATTATTTATGTAAACAATGTAAAAGCCATAGAAACTGGATTTAGAGTGTATTCCATAGCAGACTAAATTAGCAAACCCACAGGGAACACAGCGTTGAACTTTTTACAGAATTTCATGGTTCGTACCCTGGGATGGAGGAAAGATAATGCCCCAAGAACTCCCTTCTCAATTTTTGCTAAATTCACTGGCATATAACGGCTAAACCGAAGTGTTCTAAACTATCAGTAGCCTCTTGAGATAAACATTCTCCTTACATATCAACATCCCATTACAAGTGCACATTTTTAGTTATCTCCTTTGAGATCCTTGGTGATCAGCTTATTGGTTTAAAACAATGGTACTTCTGCAGGCAACTTGGGAAAGAAAAATAATTAATTCTATCCATCTATCAACACTTTCTTCTTAAAACAACGCTTCTTAAAACAAAAAGAAATAACCACCTTCTCCTCTTCCTTCACGACCCTTCAAAACTTCCCTAATATTATAGATTGTTTTGACTGACTCTGCAAAACCGTCAGTGTCACTCTGATACTTTCTACCTTAAGTTCCTTTCTATGTGCTTATTGCAATAGTGTTTTTCAGGCTCAAGCTGGTTTTGGATTAAATCCCTAATTTCTCACTTCTGAAGTAGCAGTAATGATTTCTCCTATCTGGCTAATGACAATTTAGCACTGTCACCATGTGAGATATTGTATCCTTGTTGTCCTGTTTCTGCCAAAAATTTTATCATAATAAATGCAATAGTATAAGAGGCTTCTTTTTATGTTGGCGTACCTAACAGCTGTCTATTTTGATCATAGAACTGATTCTTCAAAGCCTCCAACTTTTTCACAAACAGAAATCTAGTTTTAATTTAAATGTTTGCAGAGAAACTTGCTACAAAATAAGTGAGAGTCCTGCTAAATCCCACATTTTAAATTTTTTGAGCATGAATTCCCTGGGGTTCCTAGATCTAGATTCTGAGTTACTTTGGATGTACACATACTGTAGCTTAGTGAAATCAGGAACATGCATACATATCACCTGGAGTTGGAGATTGAAAATTTTGCAGTTAAACTGCAAATATGCTTCTTCTGACCTTTCTCCTAAGAAATTTTTTCCTGTCTGCATAGTACTGAGTCCCAAAATTTGGGTCCAAACACCAGTCTGTACTGTGGTATAAATTTTAGCGCTCAAAAAAAGAATATTCAACAAGGTACCCCTGGGGTAGAAGGGATAAGGACGGACAATTCTGTGTCAGCTTGTACCAGCAACTCTTCTAGTTTGTTCTAACACCTGGAATTTAGCTGGCTGAGATTGTGGCAGCTCTACTTCCTGCCTTACTGAGCACTAGATAAAAGGAGCAGTGGCCTCCACTTAGCGGTGCCCCTGGCATAAGTGTAACACAGAGACCACACAATCAGTTTGTTTGTCTGAAAGTGATGAGGCAAAAGAATGGCAAAGAAGACATCCTGTCTGCATTAGTGGTGTGGAAGCCAAGAAAAAATCATTACAGCAAACAGAACTTTGTCTAGTTGTGGATTAACACTGGTAGTCACTGCTGGTAACAGCATCTGTAATGTCTCCTACTCCATAACTTCTTTCAGTCCTAATAATGTCAGTCATTTCTTTCACCAGAGAATTTCAAGCCCAGTATCAACCATGCCACCTTGTATTTCAACTCAACACATTCCTATTTCATCCCCAGCATAGACTAAAATCTCAGTATGACTTTAAGCTTTATTTTACACACAGCTATGTCTGTGTGTCAACCCAGTCCCAGAATACCATTATTGAATATCATCACAATTTGTTTCTCCAGATTCCTTCCATAAGGACTACACGAAGGGAAAAAAACCCCTCTCACTAGCAGGCATAATTAATTTTGTGTTTGTTTTTAAAATAATCAGCTAATTAGTGGTGTGACACAGTTCATTTGTGACTTTAAAAATATTTATGATTCTTTATGATTTGATTCTATGCTTTGGAGGAAAATAACTTCACAGTGTTTAGAGTGTAGAGCATTGCCAATTTTCTTAAAAATATTTGGACTGCTGGACTAAACCTGCCTTAATAACTGGCAGTCCATGATCCAGATCAATCTTAGGCACAGGAAGAGTCAAAGAATAGAGTTACCCTAGGAGCATCTTCCTCTTCTGGATATGCTTGGTAAGTTTGAACAACATAACACGTCTTTTGGGATTTCTCTATCTCCTTGCACCACTGCAGCAGTAAGTGATGGAGAAGAAACCCAATGTGGGCTGTGAAAATGAAACTTCAAATAAAGTCATCAAAGTGCAGGTGCTTTAGCGTTATTTCTAATATTACATAATACTTACCACCAAAACAATCCTCCCATATACACAAATCATAGCAACACTTAAAAATACATTAAAAAATAGACATCCTCTAACACTTTCCTTCTACAGAGATATTAGAAGTAATTAATCCAGCATGAATGGTGATATAAAGAAACTTAAATTTATGTCCTTATATAGCTACTCCTCGAAAAGTTGAATACCACTTTCAAATAAAATAAAATAAAATAAAATAAAATAAAATAAAATAATCCAAACCAAAAAACCCTACTGTCATTATAATACCTGCAGAGTGATACCACTAACAGACCTGGCTGTTTGTTTCTAAGGAAGAACAGCTGTGCAACAGACTGTCTGAACAGTTCCTATTACAGAATGCAACATGGATCACTGACACAAAGGAAGCACTACACCAGCTGGCTTTCTGTCTTAGAGCATTTCAATTCCTAGATGATTTACCTGTTCTCAGCCCTGTCACCTCAACACTTCCACTACCCAATTAAAAAATGATGTTGCTGGATTCTCTCCGCTATAAATTAGATATGTTTTTATTCAGATCAAACTGGTTACTTTTTTTTAAAATTTTGAAATACATGACTTATTTTTAAACTTATAAAAGCTGCTTGATTATTTATTTGTGGTCTATTTTGTTCTCTTGTAGAGTTTAGATATGAAAAATTCTTTTCAAATGTATTCATATGCAGTGATCTACATTTCCTAATCATAATCATGTCAGCAAAAGTGGAGCTGCTCTTAGGATAACATTTTAGTCTAGAAAATGATTTCCCTTTAAAATGGATTCAATGGACATGATATAAAAAGAAGATGCAAAATTACACACAACAGTTTGCATAATCAAAACAGATATGTTTTATATTCAGGCAAGATTTCTTTTTGCTACATTAAATGGAAGAAAATAGACCTTTTGGAATTCTGCAAGTGTGCTATGGCTGTAAATGCAGTAGCAGTGGAATTCCAGTAGGATTATGAAGAGGATGTACAGAACTTAAAAAAAGAAATCAACCAAGATAAAGAGGAACAATACGAAAGGATAAATGGATTTTTTTTAAACTAACAATAGTCCATTTATTTCAAATAGGAACTATATTTTCTACTTTGTAACTAAAGTTAAATTTATGAAAGCTTGAAATATGGAGGTGTATTCTTTTGTGTAGGAAATTTACTGGTCCTCTTTTAAATAAATGCAGTTCAAATGACATGTAATGAGTGTAGAGCTTCATTCAGTAAATAATACCCAAGGTATATTCATATCTACATTCAGAACAAAACTTGCACATGTTATGGAATAAGGTTTGAAGGGCTCTGCAGGTGTCTCATAGAGACGCTGTTGCTCTGGAGGAGACAGATTTCAAATTAACATTTCTCTTCCCTAATGAACAATAATCTTGATCTAACACATGAAAATAGCATGTCACAAATGGCTACAGAAAGTACTGGATTTTTTTCAAGGATGATATAAGGATAAGTTTGTGATAATCATATGAAGGTTATTGAATGAAAAATAAACCACTTAATATTTAATGGGTATAATTAATCAGTGTTAAAATGAGCCACAAAATTTTTTCTATCCCATAAAATTTTACAAGATTTCAGTTATTTTTCTTCTCATACTGTAGGAACAAATCAGAACTTTCTGTATGAGAAAGAAGAAAGGGAATAGCTGATAACCTTCATGTCAGGCAATCCAACTGTTATACAGAGGACCCAGGTTTAAGTTCCTTATCTACTATTCTCTCAGTGCTGGCCAGCCTGTAGAAATTTTAAGAGAAACTTTTTCTCTTAAAAAAATGTACTAGGATTCCAGTGAACATGGTAATTAATGGAGGCGGAAATGATGGCAGGGAAAGAAGAAAGTGGATGCTAAATCTTAGCAACCGAACATTGACCTTGTGACTGGAAAGAGACACAGTTCCTGAGAAACAAGTGTTCCTGACTGCCATGCATATTTTATGTATTCTTTTCAGTATTACAGTCAAAAATCCTACTCCCCTTGGATGAAAATGACTCTGACTTTCACTTCTCAGCAAAAGTAACCAGAACAACAGAGGAAATTTTGATTTAATAGGAACTTTTCCTCCTAAGTGACATCTTTTTATAGGTGGAAATTATTTCTGCCAGTGCACTCCTAAGTCAATTTTGCAGCATTGATTTAATAATGAGAAGTAGCACACTGTCTAGAAGTAAATGTTTAATGTATATATATCATCTATGCACAAATGCCTTCACTCATAAGTCATAGGTAAGAGTCATAATTAGAGGATAATCACAAAGGCTCAAAGAAGGCTGTATTAACACATCCTCCTTACCACAGATGAGAAGAACTGTTGCTCAGACCAGAAGGGGATCAAATATTTTAAATGCATGCAGGTTTTATTTATGAAGCCACCAAGAAAAACCAACTTATTTCTGTTTTTCACTAATTGCTTAAATATAAAATCTTTTTTTCATTTCTTCCAAATACCACTGATTAGGAATTTACGCAAGGTATCTGACCTCAATTGCAATGATTACTGTCTGCTCTACTGTGTTTACTGCATTTAAATTCATAGTGTTCTTGTGAGATAAAAAAGTGCATTTGTTCACACAAATGAAGAGCTAGTAGATTTTAAGATGAATGACAAAAATTCTAAAAATTATTTAGATGGCTTGAATCCTACTGATTTCAAGGAGCTGAAATTTATCTTTTGAGGGTGTGTGTCAGGAGTGATGGGCAGGATTCATCTCACTTAACTTTAAACTGTCTAAGCAATTTGTCAGTTCTCCCTCTACAAAAATGCAGGGCTACAAATCTCTAGAGTACAATTCATTCTTTCCCCATGCAGGATCAAAGCCAGATGAATGATTTATCCTTTGGAATAATTTTATTCTCTACTGATTACAGAAAATAACTAAATGGCTGGCATAAAATGTGCATTGAACATAGTCAAATGGAAGTGAAAAGAAACCTACCTTGTGCATACCAGAGTTTTAGGACACTAATGTCCACTCCAAATTAACAAGAGGCATCTTCAGTCAATGTAACTTGTTTCCACTGTAAAAAGTCATACTGGCAGGGAGACTGAGCTACAGAAGTGGAATGTACTTTTCCTCCCACTAGAAGTCAAATGAGGAGGAATTGTGATAATAAGACTTGTAAGATTTATGATTGTCTAGGTCTTACCTTGTGAGTTTAGCCACCTTGTGACTCACAGCTGTAGAGTTGAACTGCCCAAGCTGTGTTGGAGCAGCTTACACTCCTCTTTGTTTGCAGTGGGAGTTAATTTCTTAGATATGAATATTTCAAGTAATTGAAACCCTTTAATTCTCATGTTATTTTAAAATCTTTCCCTCAAGGTTTTTACCTCTGGACAACCATTAGCAGACATATGTAAAATAAGTACTTTTTGTTTCAGTCCTGTTTTAATGGCTGGGTGTTTGCAAAATTAAAAAGATATCATTACAGTAGGTAATGACTGTTGTAATTGCTTGTAGTCTCAACACAGATTTCTAATGGGAAAAATATGACTTACCCTCACTTGCCTCTAGCATACAATCATAACTGGATAGGGAAATAAGACATACATTGCAACAATTCAGTGAATAAATTGAGGACTTCTATTTCCATGCCTCACACACCTGACAGTCTGCTCCCTTAAAGAAACTTGAAAAAATAAAGACTAGTATGTTATTGGCAGTGACATCTACAGCTGACTAAAGGGCATGTGTAGATTCATAAAGAAAGGTTTTCTTTCTAACAAAAAAAAGAGATTTATATTTTTTTACAGTTGCACACTGTGATGTGACTGATTGGTTGTTGCAGAGCTAATAAAAAGATGACTACTTGCAGCTGATAGCATATCCTATTTCCATCTAATTTGATGGTTTTCTGCTGGGCTGATGGGAACCTAATCACAAAACATTGAAGAGTCAGCTATTTCAAAGCCTGGTTGCAATTTCTACTGTTTTCTGACTACTTAGCCTTACTTCTTAGAAATCTAACCTCTTACTACTTGTCATGAAGTTAGTCATTAAAGTGTACACTAACATCACATGTAAATTTCACTCTCTCCAACCAAACATATGAGAATAAATAGTATCTTTTTATGCCAGAGATAATTATAATTATTCTTTCTTGTTATTGTTGCCTAATTACTCTAGATAATGCACTATTAATAAACAAATGAGACAGTCTGTACCTTTGGGGACTTCCAAATACTGGCTAAAGGTAAAAAAATCAAAGAAAGTGAGGCCAGTTGCTGTGCAAGGGCAGAATTGTCACAGACCATTTCCATGAAGAATTTGTGTATTAAAACCTTATTTTTTAACCTATTAATACAGAACCTGTGACCGGGTTCTGCAAATCCATGGTAGTCACAATTTTCAAAGTCAATGTGGAAAACTAACTGTTGTTTGGAAATGCAGTAGTCCAAAAGTTTCTGGAGGCTAAATGTAGCCAGATATTCCTCATTTAATTGGAGGAATTGCACAAATACAACAGATATCAGAAGACCCTAATAGCTTCCTATACAATTGTTGTCAGAGAGTAGCGAGAACCTAACAAAAAAGCCAAATCAATGCTATTTTAATTATTCCTTCTATGACAACCAAATATGGACATAAGACTTAGTGCATAAATATTTCTAGATAATTTTTTTCTTCTGGACATAAAACTAGGCTGCACAACTTTCCATCAAGCCATAGGAATCATTAGGTCTATATGCAGTCTCAAGGTGCTAAAGCTGAGGATGTGATGGTGTTCCTGAGCTGGTCTCATATTAGTTGGGTGCTTTTTCACTTTCTCAGCTTAAGCTATCACTGACAAAGTGACTTTGTGACTTCACAGCCACTAAGATCTAGCACAGATTTTCTTTTCAGTTACACCAATATATATAGTAGAATATTCGTGTTATTCATATAATAATAATAATTCATAAGCTATTATACTTCAGCAGCCAACAAATATGAAGTTCAGAAAGTTAAGATAATTTGAATGAGCTCTTGTAAACCTTTCTTTCAAAACTAGTCACACACTGGAACCAGTTTAAAAGCATCAGACTCTTTTATTAAAGTTAAATCCATGAAAAATTACGTAAGACATTCATAGAAAATGTGTGGTTACCTTGAAACTACAAACACAAATAATATTTGTGTTAGTGGATAAGTGTTTTTTTCTTTTATATTAGTTATGTTGTTGTATTGTGTTTTTGTGGCAAGGTTTTGGTAGCAGGGGGCCTATGGGGGGGGGGTGGCTTCTGTGAGAAACTTCTAGAAGCTTTCTCTGTATTTAATAGAGCCAATGCTCCAAGACGGCCCTTATACTGGCCAAGGCTGAGCCCATCTGCCATGGTGCTAGTGCCTCTGGGATAACATAGTTAAGAAAGGGGGAAAAAAACAACACAACACCTGCATCAGTCAGAAAAGAGGAGTGAGAATATGTGAGAGGAACAATTCTGCAGGCAGAGGAGGAGGGGCATGAGGTGGTTCAGCTGCTGGAGCAGAGATTCCCCTGCAGCCTGCGGTGCAGACCATGGTGAGGCAGCTGTGCCCCTGCAGCCCATGGAGGACCACAGTGGAGCAGGAATTCACCTGCAGCCCCTGGAGGACTGTGTGTCAGAGCATGTGGATATGCTTGAAGGAGACTGTGACCCCACGGGAAGTCCAAGGTGGAGCAGGCTCCTGACAGGATCTGTGACCCCATGGAGAGAGGACCCCACACTGGAGCAGGGTTTCTGGCAGGACTTGTGACCCCATGGGGGACCCACACTGGACTAGCCTTTTCCTGAAAAACTGAACTACATGGAAGGGACTTACACTGGAGCAGTTCATGAACAACTGTAGTCTGTGGGAAGGACTCATATTGGAGAAGTTCATGGAGGATGGTGTTCCATGATAGGAACCCCATGCTGGAGCAGGAGCAGAGTGGGAGGAGTCCTCCCACTGAGGAAGAAGGAGCGGCAGAGGCAACACTTGATGAAGGACCACAACCCTCATTCCCTCTTCCTCTGCATTAATGGGCAGGAGGAGGTAGAGAAAATCAGGAGTGATGTTGTGCCCAGGAAGAAGGGAAGGGTAGGAAGAAAGTGTTTTAAGAATTATTTTTATTTGTGGTTATTGTACTCTGATATAATTGGTATTAAATTAGAATTATTTCCCCAATCTGAGTCTGTTTTGCTGTGATGGTAATTGGTGAGCAACCACTCCCGGCCCTTATCTCAAAGCAGGAGCCTTCCCTTGTATGTTCTTTTCCATGTCCAGCTGAGGAGGGGAGTGATAGAGCATATTTGAGTCCAGTCAGTATCAAGTTCTGGTCATCAGAGCTGGCGAAATGTCTGGAAGTCATGTCCTATGAGGAGCAGCTGGAGGCTTTGTGCTTGTCTAGTTTGGAGAAGAGGAGGCTCGAGGGGAGACCTCATTGCTCTCTACAGCTTTCTGAGGAGGGAAAGGGAGCACCAGGAGCTGAGCTCTTCTCCCTGGTATCCAGTGACAGGATGTGTGGAAATGATTCAAAGCTGTGCCAGGGGAGATTCAGATTAGATATTAGGAAGCATTTCTCTACCAAGAGAGTGGTCAAACACTGGAACAGGTTTCCTAGAGAGGTGGTCACTGCCCCTGTGTTCAAGAAGCCCTGTCAGTGTTCAAAAAATTAAAAAATGCCTACTTGGATTTGCTCAGCCTTAATGGTTTGTCTAAGGAATTTACTAATTTCCAAAAGAGTTACAGCAAAAGACATAAATGGGTGTGGTTTTAATTTAGTCATAAAAGAGACATAGAGAGAGAGGATGACAAAATGGTATTTCAGGGATATCAGGTGGAAGATTTCCTGGAAATTTAATGGAAAATTATTGACATCCAAACATGCAGGGGTACTATAATTTTATTTGCACTTCTGTAGTACATGTAGCATGTAAGAGGTACCAGGCTAGTACCAAAACTGTAAAATGCTTTTCTGTAAACAAAATACAGTATTAATAGGGATGATTCATATTATTATCAGTATATTTTTTGCATAAGGAACTTACTTTGACTTATTTCTTCTGAAATATTCCATTGAATTTGACTATCAACAAACAAGCTAACTTACGATGAAATACATTTCTTGGATAGTTCTTCCTATGGCCTTGAGTATGGAAATTGCAGCCTGTAATTGCAGCCAGTTTTAAAACATATATTTTAATGCTCTAAATGGTACCTACAATTCCATCATGATTCATCCATAAATCCCATATCAGCATGTCAAATACCAAAGGTAATCTATATTGTTACTATGTGATTAACTCAATCTATCAAGGAATTATGAGCACGTAGGGTGCTCTGAAGTGAGAAGATGACCAGACTGTGGTAGACCACCCTCAAGCCACATAGACATGTAATTTAACAACTACCAATTGCCTTGAAACTTTTACAGAGTCATAGCTATAATGAGAAAAGGAGAAGTGTTTCTCCACTTCCACGTCTATGTTTATGACCCAGCAAGAATCTGACCACAGTGTGAGGACAAGATATTAAAATTAACTATACCTCTTTGCACCCAGCTCTTCACAACTGCTCTCTTGTGTGAATAATCCTGTTTGTGTACTCATTCTGGAACTGCAATGGATTCTGCAGTCATGGGCTTCTTCAAGAAACAGAATTGAATGGCGGGGTGAAGCAAGGTTTTATAAAAATAAGTTGATCAAAAACCACTTACAGAATCAATTGAAAAGCCTATGATGAAAGCCAGAAGTCAGGAAGAGTTAAACGATGGGGTTGTGGCAGGAAGAGAAGCATATCTAACTCATCTCTGGAGAAATTAGACAAAAACAAATACAGTAAATCCTACAAAAAGGAAAACCTTGAGTAGTTGGAGAGAAACCCTTCAATAGAGTTCACAGAGTATGGACAGACCAGGAAACCATGCCGGTAAGAGTAGAAGAGTGCAAGAATGCATGTGTGCTGAGAGGAACCCAGCCTGCTCTGGAGCAATTAAACATCTGACATTATCAATATATAGACAAGCTGACAAATTTGATAGGGAGAATACTGTCACCTAGAGCACAGAGTCTTGTAATGGATCTAATATTGGAGTCCTTTTATATTTCTATAATGACTTCTATGGCACCTTTTTTCCCCTTTCAATGCCTTGATTTTCCCATCTCTAATATACAAAAGAGAATCCTAGTCTTCTTCCAAGCACTGCTAATAAAATACCTGTAATGCAGTCAACATTAATATTAATATTGCTGCTGTATGGGGACAGGTTCTATTCTAGAATCTGTAAGAGTTATCTCATATTTATCACCTTTGCTGTCAGCAAAATTGTAGCAGCATATGTCCTAGAGAGTTTGTTGATAAAACTGTTTATTGGTTAGGTGTAATTTTTAAAAAGGGAAATTTCTGGAAAAGTGAAAGGAGAAACTCCAGTTTAATTATATGACTGGATCTGTGTAATGGTGTGCCAATAACATTCGCTCCAGCCATGTACTCTTGTCACTGTCCCTACACTGGCTTGCATGCTTGCCTAACCACTTGGTGAGGCAATTAAATTTGCTAACCCAGCAGAAAACTAATCTGGGGTGGGAAGGCAGGGGGAGAAAATAGGGGGAACATTACTATCCTTTTCAGTGGTAACAAGCTGTTAGATTGGCTCAAATGCATCATATAACCACACCACGATTTTTATGCTTGGCAAACTATTTAGATTCTTGTTCATCAAAGCAATTAAAAGTATGTCTCAACTGAGGTGTAGGAGCAATCCCACTCATATTCAGTAGAGCATTTACCTTTACACCTAGGTTTTTTATGCCTTTCTATTTAGCTATGTGTTTTGGTATCTGGCTGGCACTGTTCATGTACTTGAGATTGACCAGCACTGAATTCGAATTAACAGAGTTTGAACTTCATTCTGTGGTTCTGTACCTGGAGACATTAAAAATCGTTGCTTATTAGTAGTCAGTTTAGCTATATGTTATCTTATAATTCCTCAGAAGTCCATTGTAAAAACTTATCCTTGCCATTCAAACCTACAGCATGTTGTTTTTGTGGTGTTTGAGAGGTAAGGTGTTTCTGAGAAGGGTATGAGGCATACGGCCTTTTGATTGGTATGCATTAAGCAATTTTACATGCAAACTTATTTTGATATCCATGTAGTTAGAGGAGCTTTATTCTCTTTCTCTGTGTTAAAAAGCCATAACAATGAAAATTAAATGAATATAAAACTTTGCAGAGGAATCACTCAATTTTGTAAGTGAAACAGCTTTTAGCATAAAAAGCCTGGATCTTCAAAATGATTGAGTAAGATTTTCCCTGTTTATTTTGCAGATGGGTTTTCCAAGGTAGAAAAATGTAATTATAGGAAAAGCAGTAAAATGTGAGCTGGTTGAGGCATAAAGTGCAGCACTTAGAATAAGACAATCGCCTAAATTCCCTGATTGACAGATGGATGTCACATTAGATGAAAATGATAACAGATTTAGTGGACTGAAGACTAACTTCCTCTTGACAGTGCCCTGACCCTTAACCTACAACCTGACTCCTGTTAGCTTCACTAACACAGGGTAATTGTCACAGGTGCAGGATAAAAGAAACCCCTACAGCAGCTACCAGTGGTCAGAGGCTTATTTCTTTTGATGACCAGAAATGCACTGTTGAGATATAGTCAAGAAGTCCTGACCTCTGATGACCTTTCAGAGCATTAAAATTTACCCCTGGGAAAAGGAAACTATATAAAAGGAAACTGCTCTGTTCTGATTAATGCAAAGCAATATTTTAACAGTGTAATAATTAAGTTGACAAACAAAGCTGAATGATGTAAAGTAATTTATTTTCATCAACACAAAAGCATGTTTCTCACACAATTGTAACAGGGTTTCAACAAAGACCAGTATTATACACTCAATAGAGTTCATGGGTTTTATAATTATGAGTAAATTCTTTACCATGTCATACTCGGGATATGTGTACTATTCCAAAATAATTCTGTTGTATTTATATGCTAATAACAGCCTTTCAATAGAAGCCAGTTCTTTGAATTGTATTTAAATTTTAGGAAGGTAGAGGATTGTAACAGTATTTATAAATGACATGCTGACAACTGTTAGACTTCACAAAAGTTTATAGCTCCTTCTGTTAGAAAATAGAGTACATTTTATTCTTATTTTCTTCAGCAATGTGAATGGGGAGTTCAGAAAACAGAGAGCAACACAATAAGCTATGCAAATATATTTTATAATAGAAGAAAGAATATTATAGAAGCAAACAAAATGACTGTGTCACCCATTAGACTGGAGTCAATGCAGTAACCTGTCCATGTTGGGGCTTTTATGCATAGAAAAATTAATATAACATAGGGGGAAAAAGAGTAATGACTGCACATCTTGGTAAAGTGAAAGTCCATGCATTAAGGAAGCCTGCCTGTGTTTTCAAAATATTTCATCTTAGGAAATGAAACAAAACAAAACAACCACAATCAACTTCTTAAACACCCGACAACAATGAATTGCTGTATTCAATTATTGTGTTTATTGGTGCTTAATACCAGGACCATCCAAA